>NC_137346.1:5023243-6223243 GCF_965287045.1 Carcharhinus amblyrhynchos | reverse complement strand
TTTTTCAAAGAATTATAAAATGAAACCGAATTTTAAATGGTATGTGTATTTATATACAAGAGCAAAAGAGAATGCTGGAAATTAGAAATATAAACAGAAAATGATGGAAATACTTGGAGAGAAGAATAGAGTTAATGATTTATGTTGGTACCAATGTTCTCTCTTAGCTGCATAAATCCAAAAATTCCTGCACAGGCAGCGCACAAGTCGACCTCTTTAAGCCGCTCAAAAAACATTAAGGACTGGTGTACTTGAATGAGTTAGTCACATGCTATAGAACAAATTAGAGGATACATTGTTGATGACCCACTATCATAGCCCAGTCCATTATGCAAACCAGCCTCACATCCATTGACCCTGTCTACTGTGCCACCCTTACATACTTCATCGATTTCAATGAGATCCGTCTTTAATTTACTCTAGATTGTTCCTTGAATTTCTCTGAACTTTTCTCGGAATATTATATTGTTTCCTACTCTGCACAGACTCTCTGATGAGTGTGTATCAAATTTGCAGCATGACTAACAGACTGAGTATAATAATTCCAGGTATAGTTTAGCCAGTGAGGTCTAAAGCTTTGGCATAATCTGTGAAGACTGACACTATTGTTTTTCAATGTGCCTCCATTACAAGAGTGACTACACTTCAAAAGTACATAATTGACTATAAAACACTTGGGGATGTCTTATATAAATGCAAATTATTCTTTCTTTCCTCAATATAATTCCCAATGTTTTGTATGTCTTTTTTTAATTGACTTTCCACGTTACCTGAAAAGGTATAGCAGATAACTGATTAAATCTGTATGTTTTGGACATTTAACCTACAAGAATGGTGATTTGAATTGAGTACCTAATTCAGTTTACTGTCAGACCATTAAAGGTGTGGATAAAATACAATCACAAAGACAACACAGCAAGTAGGATCTCCTTTTTGTATCATTGTTTTAAATTTCTTTTGCTTGCTAAGGATTCAATTTGATTTTGCATTTGTGAAATTCAAGACCAGTGTATGCTCATTAAGTCAGCCTGATTCATAAAGAATAGAAAAGACTGTATTCACTGCTCATGATGCAGTCTCCTTTGCACTAAACGTAGGCTGACATGATGGCCTCATCAGAGGGCAGGATCGGGCAATGTCCATGGGGCAGTACCACAAATGTATTGCCAACCTGGTACCCACCTGGAATAGCAATTGGCAGGGGGAGGGAGCAATATCTCTCAGTGCACAGTCTACATTGTGTACACAATGCACTAGGGGATCAGAGTGCCTGCACAATGGCACCCTGGAGCTTAGCAGCTGGCTTCCTGGCGAGAGTAGGCTTCACCCCCTCACCCTGCTACCGAGAATCACATCTGGGCTCTTTTTCTTCTTTAAATGCTGTACGATTGCATCTGGGAACTTACCCAAAAAAATGGGCGCAATTCTCTCCCAATTTCATGTTCATTCAACAGTTAGAATCTTTTAGTAAAATTGTCCCTTTAGTCTTTAATATTAGCTTTACTACTCCTTTGTTTTATGCCACATGACTTCTATGTCACTTCATCTTTTCTGCATTCCAACATATCCATGTTCTTCTATTCTGCTCCATCTGCCACTCCCCTCTTTATTCAACAGCATAAAACATTTCTATCTCTCTCTAGTTCTCCACAAATGCTGCCAGACCTGCTAAGTTTTTCCAGCGTTTTCTGTTTATATTTCAGATCTCCAGTATCTGCAGTACTTTATCAAATAGATCATGCGTCTATGCCTCAGCCAGTGCCGTGAAATTGTTTGATATTTTTCCTGAATTCCATGAAGAATATCACATTGAATTCTGCTGGTTGTAGGTGAAATCTGAAGTTTGATCTATATTTCATTTTGAGATTCCTTTCCTTGTGCACTCATCTCTTTCAGGACCAGTGCCCCTGGGCTGGATTAAGATTGACCTATTTCACCAGGGAACTATGGCAAACAGGTTAGAGTGGGCACCTCATCTACAGTCCCTGGTCACTGTATTGTACCCTGGGAAGGCCCCTGACAATGTTACTGATGGAGCTCCAGCATACAGCAGCACAGGTAATTCACAACAGTAACAAAACAAGTAGTACCCTAATCAGGTAAAATCTTTGATGAACCAGAGAAACTAGACCTCTTTTAATTGCGTTTTCCAGTATCAACGTCTAGAACTTAAGAAAAAAACTCAAATTCCAATTGTCTCAGTTCCTGTGAGATTGTATTTGAATGTACAACGGTGTTGAAATTGTTCAACCATTCATGCAGATTGCTACTATACTCCAGTGGGAGTCTGGCAAAAGAATCGCACATTCCACTGGGACCAGGAAGTAAACAGGTCCCAGCCACACTGGAGTTTCCTGCGACCATGCTTGGGGGCAGTGCATCTATCTATCCAAAAACAAGGTAATTAATGAGGAGGAGACAAGGCCAAGGAAGGCTGTGCTGGAGTTCCCACTTCATATGGTGTCAAAGGGACCTGCCACATATTTGGAGGCAGGTACATTGATTGAGGTGTGGCATACAGACCTTCAGAAGAGTGGAAGTAGGCTCTACTGGGAGATCCAGGCTGGGGTCAGGCCTAAGTTGTAAAAGACTGAGGAAGAGAGAATTTAAATTTGAATTGAAAACCATACCCAAACATAAAGGAGTTGCTGGGGCTGCGGAGTGCATTTATGAAGGGGGGGATGGGCATTCCTGAAACTTCCCCCTCTACTTCCAGCAGCTGTCAGTGTCTGCAGGGTCTTCAAGTCTGATTTGATTTGATTTATTATTGTCACATATATTGGGATAAAGTAAGAAGTGTTGTTTCTTGTGTGCTATACAGACAAAGCATACTGTTCATAGAGTACATAGGGAAGAAGGAAAGGAGAGGTTTCAGAATTCAGTGTTACAGTTATAGAGAGTTTATAAGAGTTAGAGTACAATTTTAAAAGCATAGAACAAGAGTAAAAGATAGAATTAGAAGGTAGGCTGGGGACAGCCCGCAAAGAATCACCCTGCTCTGGCCCTATCGTGAACTAACTTTGAGTCAGAACGTTTGTGAGTCACAAAGTCACTTTGTCAAAAGGTTGCTTCTGGTGGGGCCTGTCTCCCTGACCCTGTGAACTTTGGCAGACTTCTGTAGCAGACATAATTTCATCATTACTATCATGGGTTTTTAAAATTTTAATGTAAAAGCATATCAGAATGTTTTCTATGTTGACACACTTGTTTGGAGCTGGGCCCATTACACAATTATTGGGTTTCTTTGTGATAATAAACCTAGAAAAGTTGGTGAGTATTTTAATTATTCTGAAGATTATAGTCTAGAAATCACTTCGTATATTATGAAATTAATTTTAATACTATAGTATGACGTTGCTCTGGCTAGTAATTTAACTGAGACATAAGGGAATTTAATCTGAATACTACTAAAATAGCAGATAGAGAAATTCCATATATATTCATATTGCAAGTGATAGCAATGTCTGAACCAGAGAGAGCCATTAAGCTCATCGAGCCTGTACTGTCATTTATGGATCATGGATGTTCTATATTACATGTAAACGTATGTACACATGAACGTGTGAATTAGAAACAGGTGTTTAGGCCACTCAACCCTTCAAGCTTGCTCTGCCATTCAGTAACACCATAGCTGATCTGATTGTAACCTCAATTCACATTCCTGCCTACCTCAATAATCTTGCACCCCCTTTTTAATCAAGGAGCTATGTAGCTTTGCCTTAAAAAAAAACATTCCAAGTCTGCTTTCACTGCCTTTTGAGGAAGAGAGTTCCAAAGACACATAACCCTCTGAGAGAAAAACATTCTTCTCATCCTTGTCTTAAATAAGGGACCCCCTATTTTTAAACAGTGACTTCTAGTTCTAGATTCTCCCACAAGAGGAGACATCCTCTCCACATCCACCCTGTCAATACCTCTCAGGATCTTGAAAGTTTCATTAAAGTTGTCTCTTACTCTTCTAAACATAAGATCCATTTGGCTCATTGAGCCTGCTCCACCTTTCAGTAAGATCATGGCTGATCAAGTTGTGGCCTTGATGCTGATTTCACGTCTGTCCCACATAACCCTTGATTCTGCTGTCAATCCAAAAATGTGTCAATCTCCATTTAACTGCTTCAACTTCATATCCACAGATATCCTTGCCGAACAAGAATCAATCAATCTCTGTCTTGAAAGTGACATTTGTTCCCCAGCATTTACAGTACTTGATGGAAGAGATCTTAAGATTTCATTATCCTTTGTGTGAAAAGCAGCTTCCTGATTTTACATTCAAATGGTTGTCTCAAACTTTTAGATATGCCCCTGTCCAAGACTTCCCCACCAGAGGTAATCATTTTACCGTATTTAATCCCTTGATTAGACAAATACTGAAGTTCCTAAACTCAAGGGAATACAAACCCAGATTATGCAACCTACCCTCAATTTAATCCTTTCAGCCTTGATAGCATTCTGGTAAATCTATACTATACCCTATGGATGCCATTTTATCTTTCCTGGGTGCGTCCAAAACTGAATGCAGTATTCAGATAGGGTCTGATCAAAACTCTGTACAACCCAAACATCATTTCCTCAGTTTTAAATTTGAAGTCAAAGCCAATACTCCTTTTTGATTAAATTTTGTATCTAGGAATTATGTTTTAGTGATTTGCCTATGGTGACACTGAACTATCTTTGCTCTCCATATCCCTTGTCTGTAACCATTAAGAAAATATTCTGGATTTTCTTTCTCAGATCCAAGATGGAGAACTTCACATTTCCTCATATTGAACTCCATCTGTCATAGATTTACCCAATCAGTCTGTTCAAGTCTCTTTTGTAACTTCCTGCTGCCATCTACACAACTAATTGTCATCTGCAGACTTGGATTTATTTTCTATCCTGTTATCCAAGCAATGAAAATACATAGTATAAAAGCTGTGGCCCCACTCCAGATCCGCAGAAAGTACTAGTTGTCACATCCTGCCACTGAGTAAATGTTCCCTTTTTCCCTACTTCCCTATCTGCCTACCAATTACTTGCTCATATCTCATAATTAAATGTGTGGATTTATACAGTTTCAGTGAGATGTGGGGGAAACAGGAAGAATTTGACTGAATCTAATTTTGGGTGTGTGATATTTCTGCAGAACTTGTCCAGCAAGGTTCGGAGATCACATTGGATGTTTATGATCCATCCCCGAAAAAGCAGAGGCAGAGAGACCAGGAAACGGAGGGGGAGAGGTAAATTGCCAACATTGCACATTATTTAACTTGAATTTCACCCAAATTAGCTACATCATTTGATTTGATTTGATTTATTATTCTCAATGTATTAACATAAAGTGAAAAGTGTTGTTTCCTGTGTGCTGTATAGACAAAACATACCATTCATAGAGAAGGAAACAAGACAGAGCAGAATGTTGTGTTGTAGTCATAGCCAGGGTGTAGAGAAAGATCAACTTAATGTAAGTTAAGTCCATTCAAAAGTCTGACAGCAGCAAGGAAGAAGCTGTTCTTGAGTCAGTTCGTATGTGGCCTCAGACTTTTGTATCTTTTTCCTGGTGGAAGAAGGTGGAAGAGAGATGCGTTGGATCCTTAATTATGCTGGCTGCTTTGCTGAGGCAGCAGGAAGTGTAGACCGAGTCAATAGATGGGAGGCTGGTTTATGTGATGGATTGGGCTACATTCATGACTTTTTGTAATTCCTTGTGGTCTTAGGCAAAGCAGGAGCCAAACCAAGTTGTGATACAGTGAGATGCATTTTCTATGGTGCATCTCAGGATAGTAAGAAGTCTCACAACACCAGGTTAAATTCAACAAGTTTACTTGATAGTAAACCCACAAGCTTTTGGATTGCTGTTCCTTCGTTAGGTGAGTGGAAAGTTCTGATCAGAAACAGGGCATATAAAAGCACACACAGTTTACAGAATACTGATTAGAGTGCGTGTCTTTACAGCTAATATGCTGTTCAAGTCTTAAAGGTGCAGACAATGTGAGTGGAGTTAGCATTAAGCATAGGTTAATGAGATGTGTATTGTCTCCAGATAGGACAGTAAGTAAGATGTTGCAAGTTCAGGCAAGTCATGGGGATTACAGATAGTGTGTCATGAACCCAAGATCCCGGTTGAGGCTGTCCTAATGTGTGCAGAACTTGGCTATCAGTCTCAGCGATTCTGCGCTGTTGTGTGTCGTGAAGGCCGCCTTGGAGAACGCTTACCTGAAGATTAGAGGCCAAATGCCCATGACCGCTGAAGTGTTCGCCAATTGGAAGCGAACAGCCTTGCCTGGTGAGTGTCGAGCGGTGTTCATTCGTCCGTTGTCGTAGCGTCTGCATGGTGTCCCCAGTGTACCATGCTTCGGGACATCCTTTCCTGCAGCGTATTAGGTAGACAATGTTGGCCGAGTTGCAAGAGTATATGCCGTGTACCTGGTGGATGGTGTTCTCATGTGAGATGATGTCATTCATGTCGATGATCTGGCATGTCTTGCAGAGGTTGCTGTGGCAGGGTTGTGTGGTGTTGTGGTCACTGTTCTCCTGAAGGCTGGGTAGTTTGCTGCAAACAATGGTCTGTTTGAGGTTGTGCGGTTGTTTGAAGACTCTGGAGGAGATGTCGTATGACATCTTCTCTGGAGTCTTCAACATGTTATTGATGAAGATGAACATCTCACCAGGGCCATTCCCACACCCCTACTTTTTGTCTTCAAACAACTGCACAATGGATTAAGGAACGTCCCTCGACCATCACCAGGCAAGACTGTTCCCTTCCTGTTGGCGAACATTTCAATGGTCACAGGCATTCAGCCTCTGATCTTCGGGTAAGCGTTCTCCAAGGCGGCCTTCATGACACATGACAACACAGAGTCACTGAGCAGAGACTGATAGCCAAGTTCCGCACACATGAGGACGGCCTCAACCGGGATCTTGGGTTCATGTCACACTATCTGTAACCCCCATGACTTGTCTGAACTTGCAACATCTCACTTACTGTCCTGTCTGGAACAATAACATCTCTTTAACTCATGCTTAATGCTATCTCCACTCACACTGTCTGCACCTTTAAGACTTGAATAGCAGATTAGCAGTAAAGATTTGCATTCTAATCAGTATTCTGTAAACTGTGTGTGCTTTTATATGCCCTGTTTCTGATCAGAACTTTCCACTCACCTGACAAAGGAACAGCATTCCGAAAGCTTGTGGGTTTACTATCACATAAACTCGTTGGACTTTAATCTGGTGTTGTGAAACTTCTTACTATGTTTACCCCAGTCCAACGCTGGCATTTCCACATCATGACTAGCATCTCAAGATAGTCATTGCTAACATTAAATGTGGACCAGTAACGTAACTTATATTTCAAAAGCATTCTTTTTATATTTCTTCAGTTGGAAGGTAGCCTAGAGCTGGTACCAACGCACTCACACGACTTGCCACTTGTTGGTGTAGATGAACAGTATACAGTGCTTTTGCTTTAATTCTTTCCCTACATTCTAATGAGGAAGTGCCAAGCCACCATACTGCTTGCTGTCCATGGCAGTATGCCTGAATTGTGGAAGTGATTAAGCAGTGGGAAAAAAATCATTGCAAATCATAGGCAGCTGTGGGGAAACTGGTGAAAAGAGTTGGAAGAGATACTTTTCCCTTTAGTCATAGATACAAATTAAACGGTTGGTGAGTAAATTGAAGTGTTTGTTATTACATAAACAGCTGCCTTTATGATTGGAAAACACTCAGATTTGGATTGCTCCCCTACAATTTAACTACGACTTTAACTTTAAACTGTGCTGGTGCACAGACCTTCTGAGTTTCTGCTCCAGTTAGAAACCTTTTGTAGTATTTAACAGGCAAAGCAATGCTGAACACTGGCACTTCAAAATGTACTGCTGATTAAAAGTAACATGCCAATGAGAAGCGAGGCTGACTGGGGAAATTGCAGTGTTTAGTGAACATCAAAGGATTTATTTCAGAATGTTCCCCAAAACAAATCACTGTTGCATATGAATATACAAATTAGAAGCAGGAGTAGGCCATTCGGTCCTTCAAGCCTGCTCCACCATTCGATAAGATCACGGCTGATCCAATTGCAAGCTGCCTATTCCCGATAACCTTTCACCTCCATGTTAATCAAGAATCTACCTAACTCTACCTTAAAAATGTTCAAAGACTCTGCTTTCATTGCCAGAATCACGGGCATTTAAAAATATATTTCATATATATGCTAATTCAATTGTAGTGATAAAATTCCCAATCTAGGTTTTAATTAGTAAGCTGGTTTCCCACCTGGAGACAGCATCTGTCATCACTTCTGCTGTTCCTGACATCTTATTGTTGCCTTGCTAGACGGCATGACAGCAACTACACAGCAGTCAAATGTGCAAAATATAACTGCAGTCCTTAATTCATACCTGTTTATCAACTTGGCGGACTGCCTAACTTAAAAGATTGTGTCAATTAAAGCATTCGCTTCACGTTGCCAGTGTAAAAGCATAGCTGTCAATTAGACATCAGAGACCTGTGGTTCATTAACTCTGCATTCAAAATAATACTGAAACACTTCCTTACCTGGGAAGATCTTGTGTTGAATTAACAACGTTCTACCTAGATTGGAAATGTTTCTATCAAAATTTTTTTTAACTGCTTCTAATATACAAATCTACTAAGTGATCCCACTCTTTCTTATGTGAAAATCTAAAAGATACTTCCCAAATTAATTAGTGTTTCAGATTCATGCTTAAATGGGTGTTTGTGAATGCCTGTGGGGTGAGAGATATTTTACTTGCATGCTATTTACAGTTTTGAATGCTACTTTTCTTGCACTACCCTTAAAAATCTATTCTAGTAAAATGGCTACTTTAGTTGGTGTAATGTTGCCTTTATAAATGTTACAAAAATATAACTATGTTTTCATAGTGCAGTTAATAGCTCGCTCTCTGCTTCAGTTCCCCATTTAACAAAGGGAAGGAACTGAAATAGGAAGACAGTCTTTCACTGGGACCTAAAGGTAAGTTCATTGGTTCTGTGCTCCCAATAGGGAGACATACTCAACAAGGGAGTTGAAAGGAGAATCAGTGGTATAACACTGCATCTGTATCTCCTACACACAATCCCTTGGAACACGGTTCTCTGCTGGGAGTTTCGGAGCTGGGAATTCAGTGTAGAATTTAGTATTCAACTTTAGTAATGCTTTTTAAAAACGTTCCAAACCCTATCCACAATAACACCATCAGATTTTTAAGATATAGGAGCAGAATTAGGCCATCCGGCCCATCAATCACGGCTGATATGTACTCAACTCCATTCTCCCGCCTTTTCCCTGTAACCTTTGATGGCCTTATCAATCAAGAACCAATCTGTCTCTGTCTTAAAGACACTCAATGACTTGGCCTCCGCAGCCTTCTGTGGCAGTGAATTCCACAGATTCACTACTCAGGTTGAAGAAATTCCTTTTCGTCTCGGTTCTAAAGGGTCATTCCTTTACTCTGAGGCTGTGCCCTCGGATCATTGTCTCTCCTACTAATGGAAACATCTTTTCCACATGTCACTCTCCAGGCCCAACCAACCCCATATTTCATCTGCCTTTCTTGAAGGTCCTGAGTCATTGTGGAATGCAGACAGAGGCAGTCCCCACTATCTTGCCCAAATGGCAGTTTTTGATTCATACGTCTAGGCAGTGTGTGCTGGCAGGTATTCAATATGACAAAGCCTAATCCTGTCTCCACTGGCTGTGCAATATACCTACACGAGTAATGGAATCACCAGTTAGTGATCAGGAGCAGGTGTTCTGGCTGAATTGTTTCCCTTCCTTATTCCATGGTTGCTGAAGACAATTTGCACTTCTGTCACTACCCTGTGATTAGCTGACTCAGCACAGAGCATTCATTCCATTTGGTCTTTATGGCTCTGTAATACACTGGGCAATGATATAGCAACAGAACTATCTGCAGGAACTATGAAGTACTGCTTAAAATGTTTATTTTAGGTAACATTTATCGTAAAAATGCGTCACTGAGCTAGAAACTAACCACTGTATCAAATGCCCAGCATGGAGCATATACTTGGAGAGCAAAGTACTGCTGGAAATTTGAAATATAAACAGAAAATGCTAGAAATACTCAGCAGACCAGGCAGCTTCCGTGGAGGGAGAAGCAAAGTCAATGCTTCAGATCCATGATCTGCCCAAGTTCTGACAAAGGATCACTGACTTCTGTTTTTCTTTGCACAGCTGTTGCCAGATGCTGAGCATTTCCAACACTTTCCATTTCTATCCCCACCCACCACCTCCCCAAAAGCAATCAGACTTCTTGTGAGCAAGAAACCAGAGAACCTGCCTGAGATAAAAGTAAAATAGTGCGGATGCTGGAATCGGAAACAAAATCAGAAAATGCTGTAAAATCTCAGCAGGTGTGACAGCATCTGTGGAGCGAGATTAGAACCAACGTTGGCTCCATTCTGTCTCCACAAGTGTTGCTGAGATTATCCAGCATTTTCTGTTTTTGTCTCAGAATGTGCCTGAGTCACAACATGCATTTCAAAACAAAAAGTAGCTGTACAATATGAAGAAAACATAAACAATTTGCTGAGCAAAAAAAAATTGTCAAAGCAATAAACTGATCATTTTATAGAATTAAAAATGACGATTAAAAAGTGCCAAATAGGGGGTCAGTGATGCGAACGTGGGAATAATTGTTTCCTGTGAGCTCTGGCGCTTCTCAGCTAGAAATCCTTTCACTTATTGTGCTCATACAGCTCATACTCAGCTAATTCAGGAATGAAAACTCCATACTAAGTCCCTGGTAGATTTTTGGTCTAACTTTGCTGACAAAATGATGCAAAATATTAGGAAAATCAGGGACAAGAGCGAGTAGTCGAAGACAACAGGGTGGAGTTGACTCTTCAACATGGCGACTTGGTAAATGAACCAGGTTTTGACCCAGCAGTTCAAAGGTGTTACAACTGATGACTGCTGATATTATCAAGGTCATTGAGAGAAATTCAGTGTATTCGCACAAAATGTCAGTACTCATGCTATAGACCTGCAGAATACTAGTAAAAGGCTTGACAAAGCTGAGGAGAGAATTTTTACTGTGTAAAATCTTTGATAGAGGCCTGCTTACAATCCATGGAAAAACAATTGCTCAATATGTCGAAACATCTAGATGATCCAGATGACAAATATTCAGATTATTGTTTTTTCAGAGGGAGCTGAGGGTGTTCTTGATAAGAGAGGGGATTAAGGGTTATGGGGAGAGAGCGGGAAAGTGGAACTGAGCCACAACAGATCAGCCATGATCTTATTGAATGGCGGGGCAGGCTCGAAGGGCTAGATGGCCTACTCCTGCTCCTATTTCTTATGTTCTTATGTTCTTATGTAAGCTCCTAGTTAGATTTTTTGAGAGCTGGCTGCCATGTTTTCTCAGTATGGAAACAAAAGCCGGGTGCATTAGATTAGAAAGGGCACACTGTTTACTTGCTTTGAGGTTTAGGGACAACCAACAACCCTGACCCATAATTATGCATTTTCATAACTCCAAAGATTATCGAAACATGATGAAGGCAGCTAGATGTAGTGGGATGTTGCTCTATGATGGAGTGAAAGGTCTCTTTCGGTAAAGGTTTTTCAGCGGCGATATAACAAAGGTGCAAAGGTTTTGATGAAGTTAGAAGACGCCATTAGAGCACAATATGCCCGCCAGTATCCTGCCATACTGAGGATAACATTGAAAAACTCTACAAAAACACTCCATAAAAGGCAACATTTCAAATCCCTGAGCTGAATGTCATTAGTAACAGACTGCTGTTGAATGTAAAGTCTGGACTTTGTCCCTTTTCATTATAATTTTCTTTTACTTTGTGCTGGTACTTATCACTCTGACAGGGATGGTCTAGTAACTGTGCACTACAACAAGTATTGTACTAATGGCAGGGACTCATACATGTCTTTAATTAATAATATTCTTCAGCATGTTTTTTCTAGTCAAGGAATATGCTTTGCAGATTGTACAATACTAGGGCTGCATGAAAGGTATCCATCACCCTTCTATATATATACTTATAATAACTGTGTGGGGAAGGCAATAGCCTAGTGGTATTATCATTAGACTATTAATCCAGCACTAATGTTCTGGGGACGCGGGTTTGAATCCCACCACAGCAGATGATGGAATTTGAATTTAAAAAAAAAAATTCTAGAATTAAGGATCTACAAATCCATTGTCGATTTTCAGAAAAACCATCTGGTTCACCAACATCCTTTAGCAAAGGAAATCTACCGTCCTTACCTGGCTTGACCTACATGCGACTC
Source organism: Carcharhinus amblyrhynchos (assembly GCF_965287045.1). Classification (NCBI taxonomy): domain Eukaryota; kingdom Metazoa; phylum Chordata; class Chondrichthyes; order Carcharhiniformes; family Carcharhinidae; genus Carcharhinus; species Carcharhinus amblyrhynchos. The sequence continues at coordinate 6,210,966 of NC_137346.1, read as the reverse complement.
CAGAGCCACAGCAATGTGATTGACTCTCATCTGTCCCCTAGCAACTAGAGATGGACAATAAATGCTGGCCAGCCATGTCCCACAAATGACTTTTAAACAAAGTACATCTTATGGTCTCTTCATTCTTATCATGATGAATATGAGTGATGCCACTGCTGGAATGTCTCAATAGGTGAGATTAGATTGCAGAGATGATGTCTCATTCTCTTCCTCTTTGTATTATAGTACGTTGCTTTTTTTTGAAGAGAAAGGCTCCTATGTTAAGTTATGGAAAGTTTGTTGGGATAGCCCAACAAGGCCTTACATTTGGTCAGGAAATTCCCTGCGAGGTCATGGTTCATGATTGTCTGCTTTGAGGTTTGGAATAGTTCTCATGTGTTCTTTTTATTTTGGGTTTAAAGAATCATTAGTTGGTAACTGATGTTTCTATAAATGTATACACAAGTCTAATTTACTAGAAGATGATTATGGAATATGTTGCTAGTGCTTCTTGCATAGCTGGGGATGTGGGAGGTGGGTTTTGGTGCACACCGAGTGGGATGGGAAAATCAGTATCAGTTAAAATGCAAACTTCTTCATGTTGGTATCCAACATTCCCTCTTAGTGAAATGTTAGATATTTCCAGCTACACTGAAATTCTGCTCATGGAATGTGTTGGATCCACCATCCTATTTAAAGAAAAAAGACTCTGGGCAGTATTTTCCCCCCAAAATTTGAAGTGTCGTTACAATGTGAAAATAGTGTGTTTTGGGCAAGCTCAACACTGCAATCTTCCGACATTCTTGTCAGTTTTTCTGACAGCTGGGAGCTTTGCGCCAGTGAGGCTGCGGATCCTACTTACGCCAGTGAAGCTGGCTTGAGAGTGCTTGGGTGCCATGGTGCAGGCATCCCAATCTCCTATTGAACTCCCGCAGATCCCTCCCACTGCATGCCTCCCCAGATGCCCCACCCGTCTTTCAGAACTACCTACTGTTGACCACTACCCCCGCGCAGAGCTCTCCCCCGGCCAACCACTCCACTTGCTGAGCTCCCCCTACATAACGCCTCCATCATTGTGATTACCCCTCCATTCTGTCACAGCCCTACACCCACCCAGGAGCTATCCCCTTGGCACTGTCTCTGGCAAACTTATGGTGTCCAACTGGGCACTGCCAAGGTGCTGTGGGCACTGCCCATCCATGCCCCCTATCACCCAGGAGGTTCATTGACTTCCTGATGTGGCCATGGCACCTGGTCTCCATTACTGCAGAGCAGTAGTGATTCTTGCCACTGTGATACCATGCCAGTGAGGGCGGAAGCAACTGAGAGTGCGGAAACAGCCGTGCTGAACAGGGTAAGTTCTTTTAAACATCATCATTTTTATGTTAATAAGTTTTCTGCCCTTTTTGGGCATGAAGCCACTCTCACCAGTAAAAAGGCTCCAGGAGAATGGCAAGGTACAAATCGGATTTTGAGCCATATCTTCCCCTGCTTGCCAGTATGCCTGATAGACCAGTATGATAAGCTGGCAAGACCGGTTCCTCTGTCTTTTCTCAAAAAGGAGAAAGTTGATGTAGCTTTGATGAAGGAAACTGATCCACATAACAAGGAACATTTGAAATTGAATGGAACTGGGTCAAATGAGTGATTTCTGCCTTATTTACAACTGGTAGCTGAGGGGTTGCGATTTTGATTAATAAAAACATGCCATTTAGCCTTGAGAATGATGTGAAGGATAACATATGTGATCGTTAAAGGTGGACGGGATGGTGGCACAGTGGTTAGCACTGTTGCCTCACAGCACCACAGCCTTGGGTTCAATCCCAGCCTTGGGTCACTGTCTGTGTGGAGTTTGCATATTGGCTATGTGGGTTTCCTCCAGATGCTCCAGTTTCCACCCACTGTCCAGAGATGTGCATGTTAGGTTGATTGACCATGCTCATTGACCCTAGTATCGGGGGAATTAGTGGGGTAAATATGTGGGGCTACAGGAATCCTGGGAAGGATTGTGGTCATTGCAGACTCAATGGACCGAATGGCCGCCTCCTGCACTGTAGGGTATCTATGATTCCAATAGTGCATGGAGAAAGTATTGTGATAATGAATGTGTATGGCCTTCCAAATTATTGTTCCAAAATCTTTATGAATTTTGGTGAATTATCATTAACAATTTCTTTCACAAGAGGTGACTTCAACTGCCACCCAAATCCTTTGATGAACAAGCTTCCCATGACTAGGAATCCACCCACACCACAGGCAAAGGCGTTACTACCTGTTTGTGAGGAATTGGGATACTTGAATATTTAGAGGACATTACAGTTTATTTTCAGTATTTGTCCCATATCCTTGAATGTTATGATATTTCAAGTGCTCATCCAAATACTATAAAGATTATGTAGTTTCCACCCTCCACTACCTTCCCAGGCAATGCATTTCAGATTCTCATCAGTGATTTTTTTTTCTCAAAACCTCTTTGAATTTCCTACCCCCACCCTAAAACTCTGCTCCCTCGTGATTGACCCCTCAACCAAGGGGAACAGCTACTTCTTATTCACCCTGTTGAAAAGGGATATGGGGGGAAGATGGGATCAGGATATTGAATTTGACAGTCAGCCATTATCAAAATGAATGGTAGAGCAGGCTCAAAGAGCCAAATGGCTTACTCCTGCTTCTATTTTCTGTGTTTCTATGTAAATTCCACTTAATCTTATACACCTCAATCATGTTCCCCCTCAGTCTTCCCTGCTCTGAAGAAAACAATCCAAGCCTATCCAATTTCTCCTTATAGCTCAAATGCTCCATCCCAGGGAACATCCTGGTGAACCTCCCCTGTACCCCCTCTCGTGCAATCACATCTTTCCTATAGTGAGGCTACCAGAACTGTACACAGTACTCCAGCTGTGGCTTAACCAATGTTTTGCACAGCTCCAGCATAACCTTATACTCTGTGTCATGACTGATAATGACAAATGTTCCATGTGCCTTCTTAACAAGCCAGTTCACCTACTCTGCCACCTTCCAAGATCTATCTGTTCCTCTAAGCTTCCTAGTGTCCTGCCATTCATTGTAAGTCACTTACTGTATGGAGACAATACACATCTCTTTAACCTATGCTTAATGCTATCTCCACTCACATTGTCTGCACCTTTAAGAATTGATTAGCTGTAAAGACTCTAATCATATCCTGTAAACTATGTGTGCCTTTATATGCTGTGTTTGAGACCAGAACTCTCCACTCACCTGACAAAGGGGCAAACCCTGAAAGCTTGTGGGTTTACTATCAAATAAACTTGTTGGACTTTAACCTGGTGTTGTGAGACTTCTTACTGTGTTTACCCCAGTCCAACGCCAGCATCTCCACATGATAGTTGCAGTAAGATATCCCTCCTTCTATAATCAAATCCTGTCCCTATGAGGCCAACTACCATTTGTCTTCTTTACCCCCTGCTTCATTTTCATGCTTACCTTCAGCAACTGATGTATGAGGACATCAAGTTCTCATTGCACATTTAATTTAGAGCTATTCAGATAATAATCTGTCTTCCTGTTTTGCCACCAAAGTGGATGACCTCACACTTATCAACAATATACTGCATTCTGTTATGCATTTGCCCACTCACTCAGCTTGTCCAAATTGCACTGAAGCATTTCTGCATCCTCTGATGAAGGGAGGATTTTGAGGGGGATGAAGGGGTGCACAGAACAGATAGTTCTGAATTTTAACAGAAAAGTGATGGACAAGAATGTTGAGGCCTTGATGCAAACCCTCCTTGCTTGTCCTGGTGACTCTTTCATCCCCACAACCCCAGTTCTTGCCTTCAAACAACTGCACAACCTCAAACAGACCCCAGGAAACTACCCAGCCTTCAGGAGAACAGTGACTACGACACCACACAGCCCTGCCACAGCAACCTCTGCAAGACATGCCAGCTCATCGACATGGATGCCATCATTTCACGTGCGAACACCATCCATCAGGTGCACGGTACATTCACTTGCAACTCGGCCAACGTTGCCTACCTGATACGCTGCAGGAAAGGATGTCCCGAGGCATGGTACACGGGGGAGACCATGCAGCTGCTATGACAACAGATGAATGAACACTGCTCGACAATCACCAGGCGAGACTGTTCTTGTTGGGGAACACTTCAGCGGTCATGGGCATTTGGCCTCTGACCTTTGGGTAAGCATTCTCCAAGGCAGCCTTCACGACACACAACAGCGCAGAATGGCTGAGCAGAGACTGATAGCCAAGTTCTGCACACATGAGGACGGCCTCAACCGAGATCTTGAGTTCATGTCACACTATCTGTAACCCCCACAACTTGCCTGGGCTTGCAAAATCTCACTAACTGTGCCGGCCGGAGACAGTATACAGCTCTTTAACGTGGACTTAACCCTCTCTCCCCTCACATTGTCTGTATCTTTAAGACTTGATTACCTGTAAAGACTCACTTCCAACCATTATTTTGTAAATTGAGTTCATGTCTTTATATGCCCTGTTTGTGAACTGAAATCCCACACACCCGATGAAGAAGCAGCGAACGCTCCGAAAGCTAGTGGCTCTTGCTACCAAATAAACCTGTTGGCCTTTAACCTGCTGTTGTGAGACTTCTTACTGGGTTTACCTCAGTCCAATGCCGGCAGATCCACATCATGGCTCTTTTATACCCTGTAAGTAGTCTCACAACACCAGGTTAAAGTCCAACAGATTAACCTGTTGGACTTTAAGCTGGTGTTGTGAGACTACTAACATGTTGGACTTTAACTTGGTGTTGTGAGATTACTTACTATGCCTACTCCAGTCCAACGCTGGTAACTCCACATCTTTTATCCTCAGTGAGACTTCCGAACTGTCATTTGATGAAAGGATCCTCCAATAACCCACCCCTCCACCACTTAATTACAGGTTAATTACATATCTGAAGCCAATTCTTTAAATTTTCCTCTGATTCACATGGTTACCAGCTCCTGACATAAAACCTGAAATGTCACCTATTTCTGATTCCGGCATTGGGAATGGCGCACCATGGATATAATTCCACCCCTAATTTCTAACTTTAAGACTTGCAAATGTATTTTGAAAGCAGCAACTAAATGTTTCTGACAAGTAACCACCAGCCACCATAAAATCAAATTATACTTTGATATCTCCCAAAGTGATTTGTAATAATAACAATGCAAATATCTTTGGATCTGTGACTGATTGATGGCTTGGCCTGCCTTTGCTGACTGCTGTGGGTTCTGCAAGGAAGAGACTGTAACACGTGGCCTTTAGATTAAACAACAACCTAATCTCCACCACTAGAAATAAAAAAGCCTGGGCTTCTTAGCAGAGTGTGGAGCTGGGGAGACACTGATCTTTCTTGACACATGTCTGCCTCCATGACTCAGCTTATGTCTCAGTCGACTATAAGTAGTTATATCGGACAGACTGGAAAAGCACCAGGTTTGATCCCCAGTCTGTGCTGAGTTATCTCAAATTAGTTGTTGGTGATAAGGGTTATACAGGAACATGTTGTCTCTGAAATATTAAGCAGGAAATACTGGTCCAGTGTTCCCATTCCTGTTTACCATTCAGCAACAGTTGCTGGAGGATCTGTATGAAATTCAGGCGAGAACCTGAGTCTGGGTCATGTGGAAGGAAGTCATGTTATCCAGAGGGGCAGGAGAGAGACGAGGAGAAACTACAAATCATCTGTTTCATATGAATATCATTGTACATATTGGTGGCTGGCCATGAAATAATTGAGTATAAGGATATTTTAAAAAGTAAAGTTTATTTATTAGTGTCACAGGTAGGCTTAACCTGTAACACTGCAATGAAGTTACTGTGAAAATCCCCTAGTTGCCACACACCAGTGCCCGTTCAGGTATACTGAGGGAGAAGTTAGCACGACCAATGCACCTAACCAGCATGTTTTTCGGACACTGGGATGAAACTGGAGCACCCGGAGGAAACCCACGCAGACACGGAGAGACTGTACAGGCTCCTCACACACTGTGACTCAAGCTGGGAATTGAACCTGAGTCCCTGGCATGTGAGGCAGCAGTGCTAACCACTGTGCCATCGTGCTGCTCCAATCACACTGACCTCTACAATAAAGCATTACAAAGCATGACTAAGTTGTGGAAAGAAAGACCTTGCATTGATGTAGAACATAGAACACTACAGTACAAACAGGGCCTTTGGCCCACAAGTTGCACTGATCATATCCATACCTACCAGGCCATAGAACTCTAACTCCCAATCCCATTAAATCCCATGTACTCATCCAGAAGTCTTTTAAAAGACCCCAGCGAGTTCGCCTCTATCACCACCGACAGCAGTCACCACCCTCTGAGTGAAAAACTTACCTCTAACATCTCCTCTGTACTTACTCCCCAGCACCTTAAACCTGTGTCCTCTCTAGCGACCATTTCAGCCCTGGGAAATAGCCTCTGAGAATCCACCCTATCTATTCCTCTCAACATTTTATAAACCTCTATCAGGTCACCTCTCAACCTTCGTCTCTCCCTCAATCTATCTTCATAAGGCATGCCTCCCAATCCAGGCAACATCCTTGTAAATCTCTGCACCCTTTCAGTAGCTTCCACATCCTTCCTGTAGTGAGGCGACCAGAACTGCGCACAGTACTCCAAGTGGGGTCTGACAAGGGTCTTATATACAGCTCTGGTAATGATGGCATCTCTCATGTTCTCAGGACATTCCAAAGAGCTTTATAGCCAAATAAGGTAGGAAATTTGATAAGCAGGATTTTAGTCTTTCCTTTTAGCAAAATCTTTGAAAAAACAAATGGTCTCTTATTTTCTTATACATTTTTTCTCTGATCCTGTTGCTTTGATTTTACCAGGCATTTTTCATCTGATGAACACTTTTTTACTGCACCGTGGGTTGCTCATAATCCAGCTGTTGCGTTGCCGCACCCAACAATGTTAAATGATCCTTTTGATCTGTACATTGATGCAGTACGTTACATCCCAGACAACGCAACCATCACCAAGGTAAGACATGGAGAAAGCACATTGAGTATTGATGTAATGAGGGAATGGGATATATTGCAAAATCTCAGGGTTAATTTTCACTATCGGTGAGCAGTTGGGGGAGCAACTGTAACAATATCATCATGGAAGGCCCCATGCATTCTGATGTTGGGACCTCGTTTACATTCAAGCAATGATATTCTAGCATGTTGGTTCTGCAGGATCCTGCTATCCTGGAAGGGGAGCAGGAAATGCGGAGGAGAATCCACAGATTACAGGCTTGAAACAAAGGATTAAAGTGAAGGATGGGTCAATTGTGGAGGACATAAGAGCATTATTGAAGTGCAGAACATTAGCAGCTAGCTTGGGGAGAGCAATTATACTCACGTTATTACGCAAAAAGAACCAAATGAATTATAGGTTATGATTCAAATAGGAGGCAGAGAGTGGGGGTCAATGGGTGCTATTCGGATTGGCGGTTGGTGACTAGTGGAGTGCCCCAGGGGTCGGTGCTGGGGCCTCAGCTATTTACCATTTATATAGATGATCTGGAGGAAGGAACCGAGTGTATGATGTCGAAATTTGCTGATGACACCAAGATTGGTGGAACGGCAAATTGTGCGGAGGGTGTGGAGAGTCTACAGAAGGATCTAGATAGACTGGGCGAATGGGCCAGGAAATGGCAAATGGAATTTAATGTTGGCAAGTGCGAGGTGGTCCACTTTGGTAGGAATAATGGTAGGAAGGATTATTACTTACGTGGCGAAAAACTGCAGCAGGCGACGGTGCAGAGGGACCTCGGGGTCCTTGTGCATGAGTCGCAGAAACCCAGCTTGCAGGTGCAGCAGGTGGTCAGGAAGGCGAATGGGATGCTGGCCTTCATAGCGAGGGGGATTGAATATAAAAGTAGGGAGGTCTTGCTGCGGCTGTATAGGGCATTGGTGAGGCCGCAGCTGGAGTACTGTGTGCAGTTTTGGGCGCCGTACTTACGCAAGGATATTTTGGCCTTGGAGGGAGTGCAGAGGAGGTTTACTAGGCTGATGCCGGAGTTGAGGGGGTTGAGCTATGAGGAGAGGCTGAATAAACTAGGCTTGTACTCGTTAGAGTTTAGAAGAATGAGGGGAGATCTCATTGAGACGTATAAGATGATGAATGGGATGGATAGGATAGAGATGGAGAGACTCTTCCCGCTCAGAAAGGACAGTAGGACTAGGGGGCACAGCCTCAAGGTAAAGGGGGGGCGGTTTAGAACGGAGTTGAGGAAGAATTTCTTCACTCAAAGGGTGGTGAATCTCTGGAATTCTCTGCCCGTTGAAGTGGTGGAGGCTCCCTCGCTAAATATTTTTAAGAAGCGGGTTGATGGGTTTTTGATAAGAGAGGGGATTAAGGGTTATGGGGAGAGGGCGGGAATGTGGAACTGAGCCATGACAGATCAGCCATGATCTTATTGAATGGCGGGGCAGGCTTGAAGGGCTAGATGGCCTACTCCTGCTCCTATTTCTTATGTTCTTATTCCCAGAGCTGCTTCAGTGATTCCATCAAGTGATATTGTTCTGGCTGATTCCCACTCTGTGTAGTGACCAGTTCAAGCACTCAGTTTAAATGTGCAATAATGACTGACATCCAATCAATGTCATAGAACTCTGATTTGCATTGAGTAATGATCCCCCTGCCAGTATTCGGGGATGTTTGCTCCTCAGTCTATGGTAATTTAGCTTATCTCCACTGGGGTTCTACAGTTGACCTCCAATCTCTGAATTAAAGAGTGGTGTCTCTACCAGAAATCATGCTCATGAGTACAAATGTTTCCATAGCTGAAAGTACAAGTGTGAAGATGTTTGCTGAAAGCAGGATTGGATTTAATTGTAGTATACTCCCACCTCTGATTGTAATATGACATTTAACATGTAAGTAAATTACTGGAGGGGAAACAGTCTCTCTAGAACCTTAGTTCAGGAAGGTGTTAGCACCTTTGTGAAGGGAGAGGTGATAGAAAGAAGTTTGGCTTAGTTGGTGTGATCCTATAGAGTTTTGAAATTTATTTCTTTTTACGGACCCTCTTAAGGTGACTGGACGAATATTGCACTCAGGCCGGGATGACCTCCCTGGTATCTTGGCTTTTCCTGGACTCAACAGCCCAGCAAGATCCCCAGAGTTCCATTACTGCATGACTGTAAATGTGAAAGGCAGAGAAACTTTGGATCCCAAAGTGTCGATTTTGCTTAGGGTGTACACAATTGATTGTGATACAGGCAAGCTAGTTATTATAGGTAAGTGATAATAAACTTGTAAATTAGGTGAATCTTTTACTCTGTTAGAAAGTAAGATCAAGCTGGGCAGGATCCCAGAGGGAAACTTATCCAATTTCAAACCCACATCAGCTAATGTGCTGGGGACCTGGATTCGAATCCTGCCATGGCAGATGGTGGAATTTGAGTTCAATAAAAAGTATCTGGAATTAAACATCAACTGATGACCATGAAACCATTGTCAATTATTGGGAAAACCCAGGAAGGAAATCTACCGTCTTTATCTGGTCTGGCCTACATGTGACTCCAGAGCCATAGCAATGTGGTCGACTCTCAGCTGCCCTTAGGCAACCAGGGATGGGCAATAAATACTGGCCAAACAGAGATGCCCATGTCCCACGAATGAAAAAAAAATCCCAGTCTGTCACAGGTAGCTACACTGTTTCCCAACACCCCTGGGGCCTTGAATGCTGATTGGAAAATTCCATTTGGTCTCTGACTATTGTCAGACATGGGATGCAGTCAGAGAATCAGCATACTAGCCGGCAGTGCAAATTCTGATCCCCCCAACCCCAAACTTTCCATACCTAAAAATTCAGCTCAGTGACATTATGGACAAACAATGTTTTCAGCGACAGCGTTCTGTGCCACAAGCGATATAACTTAGGTTCATTGCAGGGATTCATAGAACATAGAACATAGAACATTACAGCGCAGAACAGGCCCTTTGGCCCACGATGTTGCGCCGACCAGTTAAAAAACAATGACCCTCTAACCTAAACCAATCCCTTTCCATCCATAAACCTATCCACGGATCTCTTAAACGCCCCCAAACTAGGCGCATTTACAACTGCAGCAGGCAGGGCATTCCAATCCCTCACCACCCTCTGGGTAAAGAACCTACCCCTGACATCCGTCCTATAACTATCCCCCCTTAATTTAAAGCCATGCCCCCTCGTGCTAGCTTTCTCCATCCGAGGAAAAAGGCTATCACTGTCCACCCTATCTAAACCTCTAATCATCTTATATGTTTCAATAAGATCCCCTCTTAGCCGCCTTCTTTCTAACAAAAACAACCCCAAATCCCTCAGTCTCTCCTCATAGGACCTCCCCTCCATACCAGGCAACATCCTGGTAAACCTCCTCTGCACCCTCTCCAAAGCCTCCACATCCTTCCTATAATGTGGGGACCAGAACTGCACACAATACTCCAAGTGCGGCCGCACCAGAGTTGTGTACAGTTGCAACATGACGCTGCGACTCCTAAATTCAATCCCCCTACCAATAAACGCCAAGACACCGTATGCCTTCTTAACAACCTTATCTACTTGATTCCCAACTTTCAGGGATCTATGTACACGTACACCTAGATCCCTCTGTTCATCCACACTATTCAGAGTCCTCCCGTTAGCCCTATACTCGACACATCTGTTATTCCTGCCAAAGTGAATTACCTCACACTTCTCCGCATTAAACTCCATCCACCACCTCTCGGCCCAGCTCTGCAACCTGTCCAAGTCTCCCTGCAAACTATGACACCCTTCCTCACTATCTACCACACCTCCGACTTTGGTGTCATCAGCAAATTTACTAATCCACCCAACTATACCCTCATCCAGATCATTAATAAAAATTACAAACAGCAGTGGCCCCAAAACAGATCCCTGAGGCACACCACTCGTAACTGAACTCCATGACGAATACTTACCATCAACCACCACCCTCTGTCTCCTATCTGTTAGCCAATTCCTGATCCAATTACCTAGATTACCTCCAATCCCATACATCTGCATTTTCTGCAGAAGCCTTCCATGGTGAACCTTATCAAATGCCTTACTAAAGTCCATATATACCACGTCAACTGCCTTACCCCCATCCACCTCTTTGGTCACTTTCTCAAAAAGCTCAATAAGGTTAGTAAGGCATGACCTACCCGCTACAAAACCATGCTGACTATCTCCAATCAATTCATTACTCTCCAAATAACTATAAATCCTATCCCTAATAATTTTTTCTAAAACCTTGCCCACAACAGAAGTAAGACTCACCGGTCTATAATTCCCGGGGAAGTCTCTGCTCCCCTTCTTAAACAATGGGACAACATTCGCTATCCTCCAATCTTCCGGCACTATACCTGAGACCAACGACGACCTGAAGATCAGAGCCAGAGGCTCTGCAATCACCTCTCTTGCCTCCCAGAGAATCCTAGGATAAATCCCGTCCGGCCCAGGGGACTTATCTATTTTCAAACCCTCAAGAATATCCAGCACATCCCCCTTATCAACTGCAATACTGTCTAGTTTACACCCCTGTAACCCAGTGTTCTCCTCAGCTACGTTTATGTCCCCCTGCGTGAACACCGAAGAGAAATATTGGTTCAGTGCCTCTCCAATCTCTTCCGGTTCCACACACAACTTCCCTCTGCTGTCTGTAACTGGCCCTAATCTTGCCCTAACCAACCTTCTGTTCTTAACATACCTATAGAACGCCTTAGGATTCTCCTTAATCCTATCAGCCAAAGTCTTCTCATGTCCTCTTTTAGCCCTTCTTAACTCACTCTTCAACTCCCTCCTAGCCAATCTAAAGCTTTCTAGTGCACTACCTGAGCCCTCAAGTCTCATCCGAACATAAGCCTCCTTTTTCTTTTTAACCAGCGAATCAACTTTTTTAATCAACTCATCATATGACAAATTCCCTAACTCAACTGTGTTACTCTGCAATGAGAACATTTTGACGAAAGTGCTTTGCATAAACCAAATGCTTCACCGTTAGAGGAAGAGGAGGAGGAAACAATGGATGTGGCAGATCAGAGAACCCATTCATTGCCCTCTTGACTGGGGCAGTGTTAGTTGCAGGGAGACTCACAGAAGAAATGAAGTTTTAAAACTGTGCATTTAAAAAAATCATGGAGGTGATTCTCTGATCTTGCACGCCATTAGTAGATATCATCGGCCCCGGAGAATAGCTTGCAGACCTAAAAATCTGCTTTGCACCCAATGCCAAACAGTTTGTGAGTCTGATTCGCATATTTGGAGTAGGATTTAAATATGTTCAAATTCCAATGCTCAGAATTCCCTGGCCTTGGGGCACAATGTGATACTGGCAAGAATCACTACTGGTCTCCACTAGCGGAAACCTGGCTCAGTGGTCATGCCCGGGGTCTCTGAGGACACTGAAGGCCCCCAGGTGGTTGGAAGCATGGTCAGCCAGTGCCCATCGGCCACTGGACAACCCGGTGGTGCCAATTGAGTACCACCAGTGTGCCAGTTTGATGTTGCCAGTGCCTGTTGGGTACTGCCAGTGTGCCAGGGCAATGATGGAGTGAGGGGAGCCTATGTGGATGGTTATGACTAGGGGCTATGTGGGTGAGGATCTGAGCAGGGAATCATGCAGGGGTAGATCGTGAAGGCGGTCTTGATGGGGAACAAGTCGGGGTTCCTGATGGTGAGGGGCATGCTGGGGATCAGGAAGGGGAATCTATTGGGAGGGCCCTGATGCTGACAACCCATAGTTGATGTATGAAGAGATGGTGTGGGGGAACATACCACCAATGGGAGGCTGGGGCCTGATTTCTGTGCAGTCTTGGAGAGTCTCCTTGGTGGAAATCAGGGTGCTCTTGTGAAACAACAACCAAATGCTCAGAAGTTTGGTCCACTGGTGTTTCTAGGTCCTGTACTCCACCTCCCAGTCCTGGATTGTGTGAGAGGATTGCAGTGTAGTACGCACCTGAGAGACCGGCACATATCATCCTATTATCTTTGTTGTTATGCCACTTAGAAATTTTTTGGGAGAATTCCACCCCTTGCATATGCATAAAGAGATAAATTTATTTTTGATTAGAATTGTAGTCACATTGTAAAAGCATCCATAAAGGTTTCCTTTAATCTAGTGGAACATGTTCATTTTGATTCCCAAATGCAATTTAACTATAAATACTGACCAGCGTGAATCTTCATAAATGCATTTATATCACTAAATTAGAGATTTGAAGAATTGTATCCAAGTGAAATTACAAGAATATTTCAATTTTGCAAAATCATAATATGTATAATTTCTGTTGAAGCTTATAAAGTGTCTCACTGTTCATTGATACTCTGTAATGTATCCTATTTGTTTAAGGGCAAGTGTCCTTTATATAAGCTTCACCACTATCACTATAAAATGTCACCATAGAATAAAGTAACCCCACTCATAATACAACAGCCACTAGATGGAGCTTATTTTAAAATAGATTATAAAATTTAAATGAGTACATGCTGTAACTGTGAGGAAACTACACCACCTGCAAGTCTCTGATAACTGGATGCTGAAGAGTTATTGCCAACATTTTTCTCTCCCCTATTTGTGTATTTATCTGTTTACTGTTTGATTTTTTTTCAGGCTGCACCGTGGTTTCCTTGTTCAATGAAAATGGGGAGTTAAATGTGGGAGGATTCCAGCTCAGATTGAGCCAAGAGATGCCATCAAAAGAACAGACTCCCCTTACTGCATCATCACTCAATCATCAACCCACAGTTCCCTGCTGCAGTCTGTTAATTCGACTTTTACCACACACACAGGTAACTCAGCTCAGTCATATTAGATGCATTCAGTTTTTGTGTACCTCTAGTGAAGATTCACAAGTCACTTTTGTAAGAAGTGGTTCTTATAAGAAGCAACATGCACTTACCTTATGATGTCTATCAGACATGTCACAAAGTGCTTCACAACTGAGTTAGTTTGAAGTGCAACAACAGTGCTTGTACGAATACACACAGTGTAGGAGTTAATTAACTCAGTTGTTTAGATGCCTACCGTGTAATGAGAAATGACACCCATGGTTCAGTCCTGCTATAGACTGTGGTAATTCTTGAAGATTTGTCTCCTAACCATGTCTATGCTTGTGGAGTGGTGCCCCTCAAGTCATATATAACCAATTGTCTGTCACTCTCTCTCTCAAACGGAATGAAAGGCTATGATGCTTTGTGGACAGTTACAAGTTACAAACAGTGTCTATTTTGCACATGACAAGATTTCACAAATAAAGCTTAACAAATGAATCTGTCTAAGGTGGTGTCAATTAAAGAGAAAATATTAGTCAGTAAACTTTAGTGCTATAAGTCAGGCAGGAAATGGCCTAGTGGTATTATTGCTGGACTATTAATCCAGAACCTCAGCTAATGTTCTGGAGACCCAGGTCCGAATCTCACCACAGCAGATGGTGGAATTGGAATTCAATAAAAAAAATCCAGAAATAAAATCTACTGATGACCACAAAACCATTGTTGATTTGTCCCACTAATGTCCTTTAGGAAAGGAAATGTGCTATCCTTACCTGGTCTGGCCTACGTCTGACTCCAAACCCACAGCAATGTGGTTGATTCTCAACTGCCTTTGGGCAAGTAAGGATGGACAATAAATACTGGTCAGCCAACGAATCCCGTGTCTCATAAAAAAGCCTTTGGCCCTTTCTGGTGAATTCCCACTGTCACATTGTGCGCTGGAAGGCCAGAGCTCTAGACCAGGATAAGAATGTGCTGGGTCTTAGAATTGCATTACAATTTCCAGGATGACCAATGGAAATAGCAAGTGGGGGGGAAGGTGGGCAGGCAGTGCATCTGGTCCAAATTCAGGCCATTAGAAAAAGTGGACACTATTGGGCAGCAAGATCTTCAAAATCTATCTAGCACAGCCTTGAGCCATGGTTACATGGGGCAGGCAGGAAAGTGAAGTTATTCCACAATCAGATTAGCCATCAGCTTTTCGAATGGCTTGATGGGCCTGTTTTTTAAGATTTTACGTAAAGAGTTTCTATGCAAGACATGGTTTGATGATTGAACAAAGGACAAAAGTGGAAGTTACCTTAGGCTTCCATCCATGATCTTTGCTGGATCCATGAAGAAAAATGTGAATTTCATATGAACATTTTTGATAAGTGAGCTGTGGGAGGCATCTTTAAGTCAGCCCTGCAAAACATGGCCGACACCCTAGATCTGCCCCTGGTATCACAGGCACTTGTGACGTGGAGATGCCAGTGTTGGACTGGAGTAAACACAGTAAGAAATCTGACAACACCAGGTTAAGTCCAACCGATTTATTTGATCATCAATATCAAATAAATAGTAAATAAATCAAATATATCAAATAAATCGGTTGGACTTAACCTGGTGTTGTCAGATTTCTTACTGTGATCACAGGCACTTGCCAAACGTGTGGAAAACAGAGAATCCACCTCAGAAAGTTTGCTGAGGTTAGTGGCAGAGGTGCTAGGTAAGCACATCCCAGGTTTTATGCTCCTTTGCAGACTCCTTTTGCAGATTTTCAGAGCCTTAATAACACAGAGAACATCATATGGGCAAATTAGTTGAGAAGATTCACTCACATAATGGAGAAAAGAGGAAGAATATCAATGTATGTGTTGCGACCCTTGTGCTATCCTGTTTAAAAATTGAAGGTGAAAGGCTGCTGCAGACAAGAAGGTGATTTTTTGTAGCCAATTGTTTGAAATTTCAAATATTTCTGTATGCCTATTTGTGCATCTGCACTGTTCAATATGGATGTTTAAATTTTAAGAAGAATTCTGCCTTTCTGAGCATTGCTGTGTGTTTTCTATATCCCATCCTGTATTGCTATGATGGTAATAATGGAAAAGGTAATACCACCTAATACCACCTACAGTGCAGCACGGTAGCATAATGGTTAGCACTGCTGCTTCACAGCGCCAGGAACCCGGGTTCGATTCCTGGCTTAGGTCACTGTCTGTGTGGAGTTTGCAGGTTCTCCCTGTGTCTGCATGGGTTTCCTCCAGGTGCTCCGGTTTCCTCCCACAATCCAAAAGACGTGCTGGTTAGATACATTGACCCGAACAGGCGCCGGACTGTGGTGACTAGGGGAATTTCACAGTAACTTCATTGCATTGTTAATGTAAGCCTTACTTGTGACTAATAAAAACAAACTTTAAAAACTAATTTAAATATGGTTTACATTTCATTATATTTGGGTCAAAATCCTGGAATTCCATCCCTAACAGCACTGTGGATTTACCTACACCTTAAGGGCTACAGCATTTCAAGAAGCCAGCTCACCACCACCTGCTGAAAGGCAATTAGGGATGGACAATAAATGCTGGCCTAGCCAGCAACACCCACATCCTGTTCTGAAAATATATAGGTGATTGTGTTTGGGAGCATTGGCCTCACATTCAGTAGGAAATACTGTGTTCTCCACGTTATTTGGGGATTGGATGGAACAGGTCTCACAACCGAACAATACTGCTGAACGAGTAGACAGTCCTGAGTTTAATGCAAAAAAATTTGCTTAGATTGATCTTGGGATATTCCCATGTTTCTAATCTAATGTTACAGTAAGGAGATACCTTTACCATCGTGCCACTGAGGGAATTTAACAATTCTATTCTACCAGCTGAGTTGTCTGCGTATGGCTGAGAGTACTGAAGGCAAAATAAAAACTGCCATTTGCTTGGTGTAGTTAAGTTTCCTTTTGTAATTGATTTCTCAGTTATCCTTTTCACCCAATCCCTTAGAATCAGCATTAACAATTAAACACAACAGTGAAATCCTTCTCCAAAATATCCCAATTTCTTTTTGCTTTGGCCAGGATCCTGTGCCTCCCCCGGACTATCTGAGTGGATTTTACTTCACTGGAGACTCAAAACCAAATCAATCTGAGCTGGAGATAATTTCATCCTTCCAGCAGGACAAGGAATTCCCAAATTCCGTGGGTGATGCAGCAGCACGATTAATGACCAAGGAGCAGACACAGGGTAAGGAGTTCCTTTAGCATGCATTCCCTATTACTAAGAACATAAGAACTAGGAGCAGGAGTAAGCCATTTGGCCCCTCGAGCTTGCTTGACCATTCAATAAGATCATGGCTGATCTTTTCGTGGACTCAGCTTCACTTACCCACCCACCCATCATAACCCTTAATTCCTTTACTGTTCAAAAATTTGTCAATCCATGCCTTAAAAACATTCAATGAGAAATCACAGTGTATGGTCTGAAGGTGGATGATAGGAAACCATAAAACATAGGAATTAGGAGTGGGAGCCGGCAATTCAGCACTTTGAGCTTGCTCCATCATTCAACTTCATCATGGCAGAGTTTTTAATTTCTTAACATAAAGACGACGCCTAAGCCTTCTTTTTCCACCATGCACAGTAGCATGCTGCAATTTTTTAACCATTTAAATAATAGTCCATTTTGCTGTTATTCCTATCAAAATGGATGACCTTACATTTACCAACATTGTACTCCATCTGCCAGTCTCTCGCCCACTCACTTAGACTATCTATATCCCTTTGCAGACTTTCAGCATCCTCTGCACACTTTGCTCTGCCACTCATCTTAGTGTCATTTGCGAATTTTGGTCCCCAACTCCAAATCATCTGTGTGAATTGTAAACAATTGCAGTCCCAACACTGATCCCTGGGGCACACCATTTGATGCTGAATTAGCTGATCCTGCCTGACTGTGATGAAACCATACTGAAGCAAGAAATCAAGGTGTTCAGGAGACAAGGGAGAAAACTAGAAAAAAGTTGGAGTACATTTCTCGGCCTACAAATGAAGCACTGCAGTGAAGCACACCTTCCAGATAGGTGGTGTGCTATTCCTAGTTTCAATTGACACATTATTTTTTCTACCACTGCTTCTCCCTCTCTTGTTTCTTCTTCTCCTGAAAGCATCTACTTCTTACTGGAATGCAGTTCGAAAGCACTGTTAGCTGGTACCTCAATCAAGTGACAGTTGTTCAAGTGTGAACCTATATGGTGCGTATCAGCAAACTCATGGTGAGCACCATCACAGCTGTATCAAGTCGTTACTTCCAAACATGTGCACTTCTACCTACAGATCAGGAGAGGGTACTTTGACTAATTTTCCTCCACCTAACCTAGCAACACTGAGGCCAAACATGGCACCAACACAGCCAGACTAGCTTGGATTTGCCAATTCAGCACAGAAATGGGTTGTCAGCTATGGATGGACATATTCCTGAAGGCTTCATCTCAACTTTTCATCTTTAACAGCCCAAACCAATCCTTGCTAGTGTTTATCCTCCATACAGCCAATGTGCTAATCTCTTATGTAAGCTCATTTTATAATCCTTTTATTATCCTCTCCTCCAAGCACCTCATAAATCTATTCTTTCTTATTTGTTGAAGGATTGTCACCTGTGAATACATGAAGAAATGAATTTATACAAAGTACATTATTATGCTGTATGTGTGTATTATCATCATTATATGACATAATAATGTTATATATCAATATTATAATGACAAAAGTGCAAACTTAAATGCCCCACACTCTGCCGATCCTGTTGCAGCCACAAATTTATATATAAACTACTCTAAAATGGACTGTACCCCACCCAATTTTACCGATCTAATCTTCTGAGGAAATATTCTAGATCACTTCTTCTGATTAAGTTACATCAAATGGATCTTCAGAATATATGCCCAGCCTTACATGCATCGGTGGAGGTGTATTGAATAGAGGGAGTCAGAACATCTCAGTTCCAGTCTATGTTAAGTTGGTTGATTTCAGCTGGGCTAATAGCTGTGATGCTACAATGGATCTCAGTAACTCAGAGTATGCCTCTCTATTGCTGGAAGGCATCATTTGGTACGGCATTGAATAAATTATAATGGTTTAGCCTGCTGGTTGTCAAGGTCTGGGTTCATGAATGATGATTAGCTGTTGTGTATCAGAGATTGGCAAATATACTTGTTCAGGAGAGGGAAAGGAGGAAGATTAGAACAAGTAGACTAGCCCCTTTTAAGGTCAGTTTCAGTTTGATTTGAACTCGGTATAATTTACCAAACATTGTACACACTGTTCCCAATATGATATTGAATTACCTTCTCAATGAATACACTGTTTTCTGTACTTGTAAGAAAAAGGCAGGAAGTTTTTATCATCCAATTCATAACTTCAGCCCAATTCTAAGGTTAAGAGGTGGGATTTTGTACTACTGATTATGTACAACTGCACATAATAACCCCCCACCATTCACATAAAACCACATTGTTTGACTAGAAATTCACCTAAAATGGCATTTTGAAGCAGCCACTGTCTATGTGGAGTTTGCACTTTTACCCAGTATCTGTGTGGATTTCCTCCGGGTGGTCCGGTTTCCTCCTACAGTCCAAAGATGTGTGGGTTAGGTTGATTGGTCATGCTAAATTGACCAAATGTCAGGGGGATTAGCAGGGCAAATGTGTAGGGTTACGGGAATAGGACCTGGGTGGGATGTGGTCAGTATAGACTCAATGGGCCGAACGGCCTCCTCCTATACTGTCGGGATTCTATGAGTTGCCAAGATTGGGTATAGTGGGTCCAGAGAGGTAATTATCAGAAAGGACTTGGATTTAAAGTTAATTGTGGTATCTGTTCAGACCCAAAACGTTAGCTTCTTTTTTTCATTTCAATGTTATGATCCTATTTCCAATAAATTTGCAGTGCCTCGTGGTTACTCATGCTTACAATTCCCTCAATGGCTTGCCACACTGAGTCTAACTCTGGACTCCTTTGCGTCCATGTGGCTGACTATGTTGTTGCAATCTGTTATATATTAAAATAGCAATACATCTTGCCAGATCTTTACCATTGTGACGTAGATCCTTTGGAAACTTAACCTAAATGTCAAGACAACAAGTATGTTTGCAGTGCAGTGTGTATTCTCCTGTAAAATCTTTGCTGCCTTTGTAGTTCACCCTGAACAGTGGATGGCCTGGTACAAAGAAAGACTAGGTGGCAAGAAACACCTCTCACCGCACCAGCCACCAGCATATCTTAGCGTAGTCCGTATGGTTCGATATCATCAACGAGCCGGAATACGTCTTCGAATTTCCCAAGTCTATGGGTTGAAAGGTTTGTGTATTATTGTGTGCTTCTCTCCCACATCACAAATATAATACAGATTTGACAAGAATTCTTGTCTGTGGTTGAAAACAGCCTGGGAGGGGTTAAAATTCAAAGTTACCCATACAAAATTATTTCTCAAATGAAAATGCAAGAAGTCAGAATTCAGATGTACTGATTGTGGTTGGTTTCACAATGTGTAAAGTATTATGCAAAGCACAATAGCCATTGTAAGATGCCAATTGGGTTAAATGATGATTTTTTTCATTAGATTGGCTATAGACTTGCTACGTAGGGCAGCAGCACAGTGGTTAGCACTAGTGCTTCACAGTGCCAGGGACCTGGGTTTGATTCCTGGCTTGGGTCACTGTCTATGTGGAGTTTGCACATTCTCCCCATGTCTGCGTGGGTTTTCTCTGGGTGCTCCAGTTTCCTCCAACAATCCAAAGATGTACAAGTCAGGTTGATTGGCCATGCTAAATTGCCACTTAGTGTCAGGGGGAATTGCAGGGTAAATATGTAGGGCTATAAGGTTTTGTGGTCGGTGCAGACTCAATGGGCCAAATGGCTTCCTTCTGCACTGTCGGGATTCTATGTTTCTATGACTTATAATTGTCAAATGTACTGTAGTCTTTTGTTTCACTTCTTATTTGTCCTTTGAGCTGAAGATGTTCATATTCATCAACTGCAGCATCTGGCCAGGTTCTGATACTTACAGAGGTGATTGCTAAGGCTGATGTGCACTTGGGTGGCTGTGCTGCAAATGGAATGGATATCATGGACAATTGAATTTTGGATGCATTGCTGGCTCAGGATTTCTTCTCCTGGCATTTTCTGTTATGCCTCTGATATGCAATTGCTTTCAAAGGAAGTTGCATTGTTTTGATTGCACCTGTGCAGTAATCCTGGATGATCTTCTTCCAGGACTTGAAATCAATATTAAAATTCCTAAGTGAAACCTTCAGCGTGTCCTTTGACTACCATAAGAGGGCGGCCCAGACTTAATCCTCCATGGAACATTCACTTTGGCAAATAAGTATAATGTATTTTGACTACATGACCAGCCAAATTCAGTTGAGATTGGTGTGGATGCTTGGCATGCCAGCTCAGTGAACAGCTCAGTGTTTGAGCTGTAGGTATGCCCACAGCACTGTTTGGGAGGGAGTTCCAGGATTTTGATCCAAGGACAGTAAAGGAATGGTGATATATTTCCAAACCAGGATAGGATTTGGATTGGTGGGAAACTTCCAGGTAGTGGTGTTTCCATGTGTCTACAGCCTTTGTCTTTCTGGATGGTAGTGGTTGGTTGTGAAGGTGCTGACGAAGGAGGCTTAGTGAATTCCTGCAGTGCATCTTGTAGAATCATTGAATCCCTACAGTACCGATCACAATCCCACCCAGACCCTATTCCTGTAACTCCATGTATTTACCCTGCTATTCCCCTGATGCTCAAGTCAATTTAGCATGGCCAATCTACCTAATACGCACATTTTTGGACTTGTGGGAGGAAACCGGAGCACCTGGAGGAA
This sequence comes from Carcharhinus amblyrhynchos, assembly GCF_965287045.1. Lineage (NCBI taxonomy): Eukaryota > Metazoa > Chordata > Chondrichthyes > Carcharhiniformes > Carcharhinidae > Carcharhinus > Carcharhinus amblyrhynchos. Next base: position 6,189,362 of record NC_137346.1, on the reverse strand, counting down.
ACCCACACGAACATGGGGAGAAAGTGCAAACTCCACACAGACAGTGACTCTGGAATCGAACCTGGGACTCTGGCGCTGTGAGGCACCCCGGTGTAGATGGTACACAGTGCTGCCACTGTGCATTGGTAGTTGAGAGAGTAAATGTTTGCAGATGGGGTGGCATGTCTTGGGTGGTGCCTTGAGTGTTGTTGGAGTTGCACTCATCCAGGCAAGTGGAGAGTATTCCATCACATCCCTGACTTGTGCCTTGGAGATGGTTAGTTATTCTCCACAAAATTCCCAGCTTATGATCTGCTATTGCAGCTAAAGTATTTATATGGCTAGTCCAGTTCAGCCTGTGGTCAATGGTAACACTCTAGGTCTTGATAATGGGGAATTCAATGACGGTAATGCCAATGAATGTCAAGAGGGAGGTATGATTCTCTCTTGCTGGAGATGGTCATTGCCTGGCACTTGTGTGGCACAGATGTTTCTTGTCACTTGTCAGCCTGAATCTGGATATTGTCCAGGTCTTACTGCATTTTGACATGGACTGTTTCAGTATCTAAGGAGTCACAAAATGTACTGTCAGCAAACATCTACCCTGAGGAATTCCTGCAGTGAAGACTTGAAACTGAAATGATTGACCTCTGCCCACCACAACCATCTTCCTTTGTGCTAGGTACAAGTCCAACCAGCAGATAGTTTTCTCCTTGATACCTATTGAGTCCAATTTTGTTATGGCACCTTGATGTCACACTCAGTCAAATGCTGTCTTGATGTCAAGGGCAGTCTGTCTCACTTCACCTCTGGAGTTCAGCTGTTTTGTCTGATGTTTGAACCATGTCTGAAATGAGAGGCTCTGGTGGAACCCAAACTGAGCATGCATGAGCACGTGCAATGTGAAAACATAGTTGATGCTCCTTCCATCTCTTTCCAGTGATCGAGAGTAGACTGATGGGGCAGTGATGATTGGTAGAGTTGGATCTGATCTTTTTGTGTACCAACATACGAGACAATGTGTCAGTGTATCAGCAAGTGCATGCTTTGGCACATTGTATTGTTCGGCTGATTGCCTTGTTAGAGATAAGTGAAGACTATTAGCTCAACTTCCAAAGGGTATAAATAGACACAGCTGGAACAGTTACGGAGGTGGATTTTATATGGAGTTTGAGTCTCTGTTGAGTTGGATGCGCAATAAACTTGCTAAAGGTAAAAGACAAGCTGCTGTATTATCATACATGTATCAGTTAATATTAACAATACCAGGGAAATTTTCCATGCTGCTGGGTAGATGCCAGTGTTATAGTTGTCCTGGTTCGTGGCACAGAAAGTTTGGAAGCATAAGTCTTTAGTACTATTGTCAGAATATTGTCAGAGCCCACAGCATTTGCAGTATCTACCACACATTGCAGTTAATTCTTCAGGACAACAAGAAATGCACGGTAAATGCCAGTTTGCCAGTATTGCCCGTATTCGAAGAAAAAAAATGCACGAAAATATTTAGCTGCTTTGTCACAATAGTGTTATAGCTTGTGATATGAAAGGGTCAAAGAACAGTATACAACACAGGAACAGCCAACCGGCCCTCCAAATCTGTGCCGATGTATTACATTCTTGCATTAGCTAATATATTATATCTGCACTGTTAAGCAATCACTTTTTTCAGTTAACTAGTTTTTTTAAGTTAATTTTTCTCTTCTGCAGAAAATGGCCTTTACGTGAATGTTTTTGCCAGAGTTCTGAAAGGTGACAATGCATTGCGACTGCCTGATACAGGGGGCAGAGATGAAAAATTCTTGACCCATCTTCATGACTTTGCTAGCCTTCAGAGCTCACCTTGCTGGAAAGATCCAACTTGGGTAGGGAGCAGGAAATGTGGACAGAATAATATATGTATCAGTTACTTGCAGTCATATCATGCTTTATTAAGTCATAAAGAAAGACTTGCATTTATATACTGCCTTTTATGACCACTGGTTGTCACAAAGCATTTTGCAGCTAATGAAATCCTTTTGAAATGCACTCTGTGTTTCAATGAAGGAAAATCAAAGGGAATGATCTTGCCAAAAAAAATTCTAAGTGCCGAATGAACGTGAAAACAGGAGTTGTGCTGATTTTTTTGGGAGAGATAAAAATCCAATCTTACCACACTCTGAGGAAGAAGATTCAGCAAGAGCTCTTTGTGGCCAGCAGGATAAGGGGCCAGGGCCTCAGCTCGCCTGAAAGCCAGCAGTTTGCAGCAGAGGACGCTGTTGCGCATGTGCAGTTCTCTGTTCTATGCAACAGCACTCAGATAAAACAAAATCCCATAATACCAATTGAAAGAAAGCAAAAGGTTTTTTCTTGTGTTCTGGCCAACAATACGACAAAGCATAGATTAGCTGCACATTATTTTAATTACTGGTTCTGAAACATTGTGAAAAATTGGCTATTTTTTTCCCAACAGAAAAATGCTTCAAAAATAATTTGTGGCAACTTCCAATTCCATATTAAATGTTTGTTCATAGTATAACAGAGAAAATGATGTAGGACTGATGCAAACATTTTACTGACTGTGATGTTTAATTCTGTTCTTAACCAGTGAAGACTAATATATTATAAACTAAATTTTGCTACACAAACTTCTGTTACCAAGTCTTCCTCAAGAGGAATGTTGAATGGAACACAGGGGCCAAAGTTTCACTCCCAAGTCAGGTGTGCAGAGTCAGTAAAATTCCTGACTTGACAGAAACTTCCCTGAATGTTTAGATTTTCATTCTGAGGGTTGGGGTTGGGGTGGTGTGTGTACAAGTACTGAAAGGAGTTGGGTTTGCTGCCACTGGAAATTCGGGACACAGCCGCAGGGGCTGTCAAATGACAAGATGGGCCAGTTGAATGCTCCATGTCCCAATTGTAATAAAAACAATGAAACAAAATACAGCCCTCTAGCCCTCATCTCCCCTTGCTCCTCATACATTCATGCCACTGTGCCCCCCCCACCCACCTGTAGCCCCTCATACTTTCCATGCTAAATAATGCCCCTCTACCTACCTCATGGCACCTAATACCCTCCTTGCCACCATGTGCCCCTCTACCCACCCCATTGTGCTTCATATCCTCTATGGCAACCAGGACCCTCCAATTATCCTTCATAGCCCCTCACGCCCTCTGTGCCAACCTATAAGTCCTCACTTATCCCAGTGGCTCTTTATGGCTCCATTCCAGTTTAATATGAAGCTATGCCCCCCCTCCACCCACCACTTTTTGCCCTTATACCCTCCATGCCATCTCACCCAATATCCACTATGGGTAGACCTCAGGAGCCATGTTGAGATGAAATAAAATAAATTACTAATTATCTATTATAGAATTCATTGTACTAAAAAAAACTTCAATTGATAAAAAAGTCTATTCAATACATTTAAATCCCATCCATTATAAAAAGTCAAACATTTGTATTCATATCCCTGGCAGTAGAGATGGATAATCCCTTTATAACGACTTGGACTGTCAATCAAACTGTGAACATAAAGGCACGTACTGTGATAATGACAGACTGTGGGAGCAATCAGACAGCACTAATACTCTCCATAATAACTCTCAGGCTTTTGTCAACAAACATATGTTGACATTGATTTTTTTCAACTGCAGGCTGTTTTCCTTTTAATATTAGAAGAGCAGGCAATTTAAATAACTTGACAGCTTAATAGTTCCACAGACTTTGTCCACTTTTTACACACATTCATTACCATTCTTAAAAATCCCAAAGGGGTACCTGAACTGCTCCAAAAGGGTACTTGACTTCTCCAAAGAATTCCAGCAGGTTTAGACACTTTCCTCAAATTTGGGCATTTCACGAGCCATGTTTCAGAAATTTTGATGACAAAAATTGCTTCTGATTTAAAGCAGCTGCGGTCTTAAATGTGCTGTTGCCTTTGTGAACCATGGATGTGTGAAATATGTCTCCTCACAATGGTGGGTGGGGGTTCTGCACATTTTGGTTAAAGCGCAAAGTCCTTCCATCTTTGCAAAAATTCAGGCCCAATTATGGAAATCAGTATGTCCAATTATGTTGCTCATAATATAGTGAACAACCTCAAAAAAAGAAGCAATGCAAATTGGAATTGTTCTGCTGTCCAAACCACATGCCCATCACCAACACTCCATGCCAGAAGCAGAGCCCAACAGCACCCCTATTGTGTTTGATTTTAAACCTTTTATTCCTCAGGTGTTACATCCATGCTGGGATATTCACAGTGTGCTACTGGTCCAGATATTTGGTATCAATGTTATCTACACACGTGATCATAATGGTCAACAACCAGGCAAAGTCACATCACACACAGGAGAGCAGCCAGAACTGAATGAGCTGTTACAGTTGGGGTGGTCGGCAATCCCTCTCTTTTGTGGGTAACTGCACATTGATTAATTCATTTATCTGGTCTCTGAAATTTTAAAAAGGGTATAATCTTCATTGTTTATAACTTTCAAGGTACAAACATCTCCTTCCATGCACTGTGGCACCATTCTATCTTTTTTCAGTATAACTGCCCTGCATTGCAAAGCAACCCCAACCCACCTCACTTCTGAGTTGGAGTTTCTTCCTTATACATGGGGAGATCCTGGAGTGATTTCCACCAAAGGGAAAGAGCTCACCATTAACTCCAGGGAATGTTGGTGGTGCTGCAATATCCATAGAAGATGCAGAATCTTAATGAGGCAGAGTTCCCCAAAGATCAAAGTGTTTGGGGTTGACTGAGGAAGGAGGCCAGGAGCCCCCATTACAGTTGCTCTCTGGGGCTTACTGCCACCCCCCACATTTACAAATATATTAAGTTTTATTGTACAATGGATTGAAAAGAAAGAAAGCACTTTCATTCCCCTATAGTGCCTTTAATGAGGGTGGAATTTTCTGGCCATACACACCGGTGGGATTTTCTGGTTCCGCTGCAGTGAACGGAGATTTGGCTGAGTGCCTAGTTCTCCATGTTCACTTACAGTGGCACCAAGATGTGAACAACCTGTAAAATTGCGCTCTGGATCTTCCAACATTCTTTATTTCTAATTGAATATGTTTGAACTGTAGGCATTGTTGTATTGTAGGAAGTGCAGCAGCCAATTTGTGCACAGCAAAGTACCACAAACGGTAATTAGATAATGACCAGATAATCTAGTGATATTGGTTGTGAGAAAACTGTTAATGAGAACATTGGGAGATCTGGCCTGCTGTTCTTTAGGATAGCACCATGGGATCTCCTATGCCCATCTGAACGTGTTTAACTTCTCATTTAAAATAACAAGCTTGAGGAAAATGAGAAACAAATCTTCATTTTGCAACAAAGCTCCGTACTTTATAGCATTCGCCCAACTGCATAAACTGCACTCTGCAGGAAACAGGAAAGTAGATTGTGGTTTGCAGTGGTACATCTGCAGCTTCTGTCTCCAGTGTTGCAGAGTGCTCCAGACTCACCCGCTTACTTCAGCTGAACTGTCCTGTCTTTTATCTCTCTCTTTCTTCTAGCCCATACGTAAAAACTGGGGTCCATAACGCTCCGCTCTTTCAAGGCTCTCCAGATGCTGTAAGTATTCAGAAAGCTTGAACCTTCTACCAACAGTGGGATGTCGACAGTTACACAAAACAGTTTGTGCTCTGTTGTTTTAGTTACATTTCTGTCACTGCTGTGACCCTTCCTTAAACAATTACAATTTGAATTTAGTTTTTCATTAATCAATAATTCCCACTGGTTCCTATTCCATTTGTACAATCCTTTTCAGAGCTTGAGCTAAATTTCCCCCAGTTTTAGGCATGATGCCACAGTCTGTTCTGAGAAAGTTGAAAAACAGATTCATATGTTACCTAAATGAGTAAATTATTCATGTTGCCACCATAACCTGCATGCACTCAGATGGATTACTATGATTAATCAAATTCTAGATGCTCCTATTTTTGTTACAAATGATGACTCTACTGATGGGTTTATGAATGTGAAATAGATTAAACTTCCAGTGACGCCTGCTAGAGATAAACATGTGCAGATACCAGGTGAAAAGGATTGGGCTGCATTGTGGTCAGCAGTCAGTGTCAAACATTACAAATTAATAGTGATCTTTTGAGCAAGGTATTGGTGAGTGTTTAGCTTCCACAGAATCAGCAGCTTCTACAACAAAGGGGAGAATTTTGACAACGAACAATACCACCACCCCTAAATTCAACAAAACGAAGGAGATTCTCATCGACTTCTGGAAGCGTAAAGGAGAACATGACCCTGCCTACTTCAACGGGATGAAGTAGGAAGGGTCAACAGCTTCAACTTTTTAGGTGTCGAGATCACCAACAACCTGGTCCCTCCCATACTGACACTATTGTTAAGAAAGCCCACCAAGCCTCGACTTTCTCAGAAGACTAAGGAAATTTGGTATGTCAGCTACTACTCTCACCAACATTTACAGATGCACCGTAGAAAGCGTTCTTTCCAGTTGTATCACAGCTTGGTATAGCTCCTGCATTGCCCAAGACTGCAAGGAACTACAAAAGGTCGTGAATGTAGCCCAATCCATCCCGCAAATCAGCCTCCCATCTATTGATTCTGTCTACACTTTCCACTGCCTCAGCAAAGCAGCCAGCATAATTAAGGACCCCACGCACCCCGGACATTCCCAGTTCCGCCTTCTTCCAGCAGGAAAAGGATACTAAAGTCTGAGGTCACACACAAACCAACTCAAGAACAGCTTCTTCTTTGCTGCTGTAAGACTTTTGAATGGACTTACCTTGCACTAAGTTTATCTTTTTTTACACCCTAGCTATGACTGTATCACTAATTCTGCACTCTCTCGTTTTCTTTTCTATGAACAGTATGATTTGTCTGTATAGTGCGCAAGAAACAATACTTTTCACTGTAGGTTAATACATGTGACAATAATAAATCAAATCAAATCAAAATAAATGAATCAGGTTCATAGGGTGGAATTTTATGGCCCCTCCCACCTGCAGGTTCTTCCAGTCCACCAAAGTCACATATTACAGCCCCAGTCTGTTGTGATGGGGTCTTAAAATTCCACCCATGTACGCCAAAATAATTTTAACCTATATTATACCTGTATAATATATTCAATAATTTGTTCAAAACTGATAGGAAAGGTTTCTTTTAAGTACTGAAAGTTTGCCAATAGTTTCATTTTGTTAACACTGGAAAAACCTTTAGTCCAATAAATATGTGATAAACTGAGATGACTTGGGTGACACCTGCTGCTCCACAAACTGTCAGTATGGCACAAACTCAGTGGAGAAATGGCAAGAAATAAATGTAAATGTTACGTTATTGAACAAAATAATTGGATAAAAGTTAAGCATTTGTCCAGCTAAATATATTGTTTCCTGTTGTCACAATATTGGGTCACATTTTCCTCAGCAAATATTGCAAATTTCTATGGCAATATTTCCCATTTGGTTTAATGACACCTTTTAATTGCAAGCTTCTCCCCTGTAGGGTGAATCTGTAGTTTGTCTGCGAGTTTCTGAAGTCCGTCCCATTTGTGCCATCCTCTTGTACACTGGAAAGAATTTAAGTCTGCATATTGTGACAGATTAAGTTCCAGCCAGAATGAAAATGATTGGATAATTCCCCTGTCGAACATTGCTGTCGATAACTGGGATTAATTTCATGCACATACTTTGTAACTATACTCCATTCACTGCCTTTTACTGGAGAAATAATCAATCTGTATTATGTAACTGTCACCCACACTGCATTTATCTGGAGAAATAATTTGCCTTTAGGAGACTTTGTTATAGTTTTTGATCTTGACTTCTGTTTGCTGTAATTCATAGAAATTCTGCTTAAGTAGACTCCTGTTCACAAACTTCATAGATGTTTGCTGTAGTCCACTCTTTTAGACTCTGTTTGCTGAGTAAATAGAGCGTACCATAAGATCTGCCTGCCTGCAATGGATTGACTGGCATAGTGATGTCAATCCTCATTTCAAAAACATACATCCATCAACTGACCACAGAGAGTTCTTTGGGCCATACAATAACATAGGGTTAATAGATCAAAGCCTCTTGTTGGATCCACCTTATCACCTTCCCTAAAACACAGCACTTAAGATGCCACCTCTTGTACCTTTTGAATAAAATTACCTTACTAATCATAGCAGTTAGATTCAGGCTAATATTGTGACAAAAAACAAATATATATCAATATTTTTTTCCCTGTTTAGGAGTTTCTGAATTATATGCTTTCCCATCCTGTGAAGTACGTCATGGGAAAGTGTCTGAATGAAAAGACGCTGAAACTTACAAAAGAATACAGCAGCATTGCAATACAAGTGTGGGATGGACATTACTATGATGATGAGTGCTGTGATTTACCGGTGAGTTTGGAAACATTGGCCAGAATTTTATATGAGGACGGTAGCCCCACCCACAGGATAAATAGTAAGGGCTTGCCCACCTAGATTGGGAAGCCACAGAAAGATTATATGGTCATCACACAATTAACTGCCTGCGGTAACAGCTTTGGGCCCCTGATGAGATCCTGCCTCAAAGAGCCGCTAGCCAGTGATATGGCCAACAGCTTTCAAGTCACAGAAACAGCACCACCAGAGCTGCAGCCAGACCCCAATGAGGAACAGCATTGGAGTTTAGTAATGAGGTAAGTGGGGTGGCTTTGGCAGGGTTAGTCAGGCAGGAGAAGAAGATGCAGCAAGTTGGCCAGAGAGGAGGACAAACAGGGATATCCTTGACACTGGAGAAGCCCTCTGCTCAGCAGAGAGAGCTTGAGCAGGGGACCCTGCCACTTGAACCCACAGCCTCAGCAATGTGACATACTTAGAATCCTACATAGAATCCTACAGTCCTGAAGGAGGCCATTCAGCCCATCAAGTTTGCACCAACCACAATCCCATCCAGGCCTTATCCCCATAACCCCATGCATTTACCCTAGATAGACCCCCTGACACTAAGGGGCAATTTAGCATGGCCAATCCACCTGTGGGAGGAAACCAGAGCACCTGGAGGAAACCCATGCAGACATGGAGAGAAAGTGCAGACTCCACAGAGACAACGATCCAAGCTGGGAATTGAACCCAGATTCCTGGTGCTGTGACGGAGCAGTGCTAACAACCATTGTGCCACCGTGCCGCCCATAACTCCCCACCATTGGTAAAGTAGTAGCAGCAGGAGAGAATGTTCTGAAGTGTTCTTTCTTCAACCTTCAGACCTAAATTTAAACCAAGTTAGAACAAGTGGATTGAAAGTTTATTTTCTAAGTTAGCTAAAGGTTTTACAAGAAATATACTTAACAGGAATAACCCAGTTTCCTGTTAATGTGAGTCACAATACAAATTGCCCAATATTTTGGCATACTTTTAGGCTTATTTGGCAGAATCGCTTAGAATATCTGTTGTGGAAATAGGAACTAAAATTCAGGTTGACTAAGGCACATCTCACTGAAGCTCAACAAAACATTGTTGAGAGATGGAGCTGGCACCTTACATTATTTACTTAACCTGACTTTACTTGATCCAGGAGAGTCTAGTGCTGACAATTATGCCAAAAATGCTAATGTTTCCATTCTTCAATGGTGAGGTGGAGATGCCGGCATTGGACTTGGGTGGGCACAGTAGGAAGTCTCACAACACCAGGTTTATTTGGAATCTTGAGCTTTCAGAGTGCTGCTCTTTCATCAGGTGAGTGGAAACAAGCGCAGCATACATAGACAAAGACACAATTGCAAGATAATTACAGATCGGAATGTGAATGTGTTGTGAGACTTCTTACTGTTCAACGGTGACACTTCTGGTCTTGGCAAGATCTGTAAACACACCCAAAATGCTGCCCAGGCCAATATTCTTCCTTCAACCAACACCACCCAAAATAGGTTCACTTCATTGCTGTTTGTGGAATCTTGTAAATGCATCTCAGTTTGCTTACCTAGCAATAATCACTGCGCTTAATAAGTAATTTATTGAATGTGAACTATTTTGGGGCATCTTGAAAAATGTGAAATGCTATTTAAATGGCATTTTTTATTTCAAAAATATACAGAATGTTATATATTCTGATTTACTTCTGAGAAATGTTGCAGTGATTATACCCTTGCAAGTGTTACACTATTTCATCAAAACACTTCACAAGAATTGCAGACACGTTTTAAGCCGACAGGTTGTTATGGCAGGCATTTTATGGCTGGTTCTGCTGGATTATTTAACAGGGTTAATTTTGGATGAGGTTTTGTTCTGGGCTTCTAGGTTTTAATTTTAAAATGCTGCCAAATGCTCCTGGTTGTTTTTAAATTATTAAATACCAGGAAAAATTATCTCCTCCATGCACAAAAATAAAATTCTACTAATTTGTCCTTGGTGATCATGGTTGCAGTGAACACATTAAACTATTTGCACTTTTACTGTACTTCCCAACCTGGGGGGAGACTGTTGAAAGTGTGGCCACATGTGGTGGGCGGAGGCAAAGGAGTAGATTCTGAGGTGTTTTATGAGAAGTAGGAAGTGGAATAATTTAAGAAGAGAATTCTAAAGTTCAGGGACATGTTTGCTGAAAATTCTACTATTGATGTTTTCTTATTCATGAAATGTAGGCATCGCTGACTAGACCAGCATTTATTTCCCATCCCTAATTGCCCTTGAGAAGGTGGTGGTGAGCTGCCTTCATGAAGTGCAGTCCATGTGGTGTAGGTACACCCACAGTGCTGTTTGGGAAGCAGTTCCAGGATTTTGACCCATCAAGGCAATGGTGATATGTTTCCAAGTCAGCTGGAGTGCTGTGTGCAGTTTTGGTCGCCGCACTTGCGCAAGGATATTTTGGCCTTGGAGGGAGTGCAGAGGAGGTTCACTAGGCTGATACTGGAGATGAGGGGGTTGAACTATGAAGAGAGGCTGAATAGACTGGGCTTGTACTAGTTGGAGTTTGAGGGGGGATCTTATAGAGACATATAAGATGATGAAGGGGATGGATAGGGTAGAGGTTGAGAGGTTCTTCCCGCTCAGAAAGGACTGTAGGACTAGAGGGCACAGCCTCAAGATAAGGGGGGGCAGTTTAGAATGGAGTTGAGGAGGAACTTCTTCACTCAAAGGGTGTGAATCTCTGGAATTCTCTGCCAGTTGAAGTGGTGGAGGCTACCTCGCTAAATATATTCAAGACGCGGGTAGATAGGTTTTTGGTAGGCAAGGGGATTAAGGGTTATGGGGAGAAAGCGGGAAAGTGGAACTGATCCACTTCAGATCAGCCATGATCCTACTGAATGGCGGGGCAGGCTAGAGGGGCTAGATGGCCTACTCCTGCTCCTATTTCTTATGTTCTTATGGTGAGTGACATGGAGGGAAACTTCCAGGTGGTGGTGTTCCATATGTAACTCTCTTGCCTTTTTAGAGGATAGCGATTGTTTAAGGAGGCTTAGTGCAGTGTATCTTGTAGATAGTACACATTGCTACCGCTGTGTGTTGGCGGCATAGGCAGTGAATGTTTGTGGATGAGGTACCAACTAAGCAGGCTGCTTTCTCCTGGATGATGTCGAGCTTCTTACATGTTATTAGAACTGCAGTCAGCCAGACAAGTGGAGAGTATTCCACCATACTCCTGGCTTCTATCTTGCAGATGGTGGACAGGCTTTGGTAAGTGAGTCAGGAGATGAGTTAGTCGCCATAAGAATACTGTGTGCAGTTTTGGTTGGCTCACTGTAGGAAGGACGTGATTGCACTGGAGAGGGCGCAGAGGAGATTCAACAGGATGCCTGGGACGGAGCATTTGAGCTATGAAGAGAGGTTTGGGTTGTCTTCTTTAGAGCAAAGGAGCTGTCAGTGGAGACTCAATGGGTCGAAAGGCCTCATCTGTATTGTATATCTATGACTAACGATAATTTCATGGTCATCATTAGACTTTTAATTCCAGATTTCTTCTCCATGGTAGGATTTGAACTGAGGTCCCCAAAATATTATCTTGAGTCTCTGAATTATTAGTCCAGTGACAATACCCTACGCCACAACCAATCCTTTGGGAGTTTGCAATATAAATCCTACTCAGAAGAGTGGAGGGTGCATTTTGTAACATAAGGTTAGAAACAAAGTCAAGAATTTAAAAACCAGTGTGTTGAGAACTGAGGAGCCAATGGAGTATTGTGCAGATAGGAATGTGGGATAGGACGCAAACTGCAGAGGGCTGAACGAACTAGAGTTTATGAAAGGTACAGCCCTATAGCGTAGTGAGTACTGAAGAAATGAAGTCTAGAGGAAATGAAGTCTTTGAATGATTTTGAAAATTAATGTTAATTTTCAAAATTAAAAATGTTGATTCCTGGTATAGCTGTTGTCTGACTGGTCTGTTTCTCATTTCATCTTCTTCAGGTTATTAATGACCTTCTTCTAATAGATAAAATGAACAAATTTATGAAAGTACAATCTAACAAGAAGGGCAAAGACATGACACAACTTGTCTTGCAAAGTCTGGATCGGAGAATCCAGAAAGCTGGAAGAAACCACCCTGAATACAAACGTGAGGAACAGTTCTATGAAGAAGCAATGGCAGAGACATTCTACACACTTGTGGTTGGTATAATTATCTACTTTGTGTGAAATCTGACGTGGAGCAACACTTGAGTTGTGTAACAGTGGGTTCTCTGCTACTGACCTGTCTGTGCTACAATCAATGTAATCCTGGTATGGTTAATGAAAAAGCTCCTTTACTGTGAATATTCTCTGGTGTGCCAATTAGTTCCTAATTATAATTAAACCCATGTTGAAGAGCGATACTTGAAGAATTACAGCTGTACAATGAGCTTATTCCTGAATTTCCATAACAATATCAAAACATAATTATTAAAATAACAATATGCAAAAAAATCATTTTTTCCTTATAACTTTCATATATATATATGTATATGCCCCATTTTCCCTCCTGCAATCTAACATTACCTGATTAAATGAGTTACCTAGAAACCTGCTCCTGGGATCTCCCATCAGTGCTTTCCTATTGAGGGGTTTTAAGAAGGTGCACTAGCAGTCCTGTGTGACAGTTTTTCTGAATGTTTTCTTCCTGTGCGGGAACGCCTGTCAACTTCTCATGACAGCATGACTGAAACTGTGGACTTGTGACATGGTTTGTGCCAGCCCCACCACAGTTCCCCATCAGTCTGTGGACGTTAAAGCAAAATTCATAACATGCAGTTATATCGTTGCCAAGGTATTTCTGCCAATGCAAACCTGAGGCACTCGGATGGGACATTTCAACATCTGTCCCTGTACATTTCTTCCACACCCCCAATCTTCCTGCTTCAGTGGAGCATCCCTCAACACAGAAAGCTTCTGCCAAGGCAACTATCAAGGCTGTTTTCTATCATGGAAATCGTTTGAGCTCACAATTTAAAGTGAATGAAAATGTTCAACATATTTTACAGTAATGCTACATATTCTGATTTGATCTCCGCATCAAAGTAAAAAAAGTAACAAGATCTGAGCCAGACATGTTAATGGATACCTGCTTAGCTTTTACCTCCTATTCATACACACTAGTACACCACCCAATAATTTTAGTGGCAGCTGAATAAGGCTCTTTAAGGTACATTCTATCCCCTGCCTCAGACAAAAAAATTGTCAAAATTTGAAGTTTGGATAAACTGTGTGCAGATGATTTGTTTTATATTAATTGCACCCCTGAAAATGTGTTGCAGTGAGACAGTGCCTTTATATGCTTGAAGTTAAAGACGTCAAGCCTCTGTGCTCAATGACATTCGACTCCACTGACCATATGTGGCTGGGTAATTTATATTCCTGTAATCAATGTGTAATCTGTTATGGCTCTCCAGGGGTGGCATAAGTTATCCAATGACTATAAGTAAAGTGAATTCTTAAAAACTGGAATATACATCCAATGTAGGCATTCATTCCATGCTTTACAAAAATTATCTCTGTTCATAAGTTTCTTTTCCAACCCATTGCATACAATGATATTTGACTTATTTTCAGAGTGACTCCGATGTGTTGTTTAGAGACATCCAAGAAGTTTTAATTTGTGTTCAGCTTGGGTTAATGAACTGAGATACCAGGATGTGCACTGGTAAAGGAAATTACATAATAACAATTCTGTTGCAATGCGCATAAATTTACTTTCTGCCTCATGACCTATTTCTGTTTGAACTTCATACAATACCTCAAAGGAACTGGCCTCATCGGACCCTAGACCAAAGGTCTATATCTAATGCTCTTTTCCTTTCACTGAGGCAGTTCTGACAAATTTGGAAATTTTACTCTATGAACTATATTTATTAGGGATTCTAAAGTTAGCCTCAATTCTTGAAAGCAAGGAAAAAATGGAGTAATATTTTCCTCTAAAAAACTACCCCTCAAATCATTCTTAAATTTGCTCACTAATTCCAAACTCCTCGCTATCTGTTCAGCCACCCACATTGATACCGTCTCAGTCAATGTACTCCACAACTTAAGATTTGTATCTTAACAACACATAAACATCTTGGTTCTATAACCTTCAATGCCTTTGCCTTGACACAGCAGCCACTTTTGCAACCTCCAGTGTGCTTGGACATATGGTGAGTGACCAGATTGGCTGTTCACTACAAGACTTACCTCTGGCACCTCAAGTTACATTGTTGCTCCTTTTCAGTGACCAAAATGCCTTGCTCCAACGTTATCCTGGAGAGTAGAAATAAATCTAAGATAAATGCGAAATACTGCGGATGCTGGAATCTGAAATCAAAACAGAAAATGCTGGAAAATCTCAGCAGGTCTGACAGCATCTGTGGAGAGAGACTAGAGCCAATATTTCAAATCTGGATGTCCCATTGTCAGAAGTCTTAACTTGGGTTCACCTTGGGCTAATGAGCTAAGATACCAGAATGTGCGCTGATAAAGGGAGTTACATTTGGCAACCCAATTATACTCTGACGACGGGTCATCCTGACTCGAAACATTGGCTCTATTCTCTCTCCACAAATGCTGTCAGACGTGCTGAGATTTTCCAGCATTTTCTGCAGAAATAAATCTCTGTATCTCCTAATATTTATCTCAAACTCAAAGCATGAAGTAAACATAGATATTTCTGTGTCCAAAGTCAAGATCTTGGGCAGAATTTTGTCATTTTTTTTTAGCAAAGTATCATCCCTAGTGGGAAAAGTGGAGGGTAGCCCACCAGCTGCACTGCCTTCTTATCCCAACATAATTTTAGACTTTCTGCCAAAAGAAATCTAGGGGATAGTAGAAGGGCATCCAATGCCTGGATACCTACTTCCTAACAGGGTTTGGTAACAATATGAAGCAAATGTCCTGGCTGCTTTTCTACTCTCTAAACCAAGATACTGAGGCCAATTGGAGCCCCCTTACTAGACTCTATCAACTCAGCATAGATGGGACTGAACAAGGTTAATTAAACATTGCCTTTACCACTTGAGCCATTTAGAAACTTTGTTCATGCTATTAAATGCAGAACTTAGGCTGTTTCTGTTGCCCTTACGTACTTACTTTTCATGCTCTTGTGGACATGCTCGTGTTGCTAGCAGACTCTTGGACCTGGATACATAGATGTCAGCCATAGCTCATTGGCATTATTTTCACCTTTGAGTCAGAACGTTGTCACTCTCCAGGGACTTGAGCTCCAAAATCTAAGCAATCACTTTAAATGTGTCATCTTTCAGATGAGACATTACACCAAGGCCACATCTATACAATGACATGTTCTCGTGAAAGATTCCATGGCACCATTTCAAAATAGAGAAGCGGAATTCTCCCCGTGTTCTCATTAATAGTCACTCTTTAATCAACAGCTAAAAACAGATTATCTGGTTATTATCACATGCTGCATTCCTTCATCACACCAGTGGCTACACGTCAAAAGTACTCTATTAGGGCTTATAAAAGCAAGTATTTCTTTTGGGTACAATAAGTGTTTGAAATATAATGGCTGGAATTTTCCAGCCATTCACACCAGCAGGATTCTTTGGTCCCACTGCAGTGAACGGTGATTTGGCAGAACACCAAATTCTCCATCCTTGCTTTCAGCAGCCGCAAGGCATCAATGGCCAGGAAGTTCCAACCAGTGTTTGTATAAGCAAATTGGAATTCAAAAGTTCTAATTTTTATTTCTGTTGTCTAAAACAGGAATCAGCGCTAATGAATGCAGGATATGGACCTCTCTGAATGATAGTCAAATGATGTAAGTGGAAAAGACATTCACATATGTAAATTCCATGGCTACAAGGATCTGTAATCTCCCTGGAAACATTTTTTTTTAAAACCTGCAACTTAAAAGTCTTGCATGCACAATTTCTCTCCTGACAGTCCATCTCTTTACCTCTTTATAAAACTTTTTTGATAACGTATTTTTTTCCTATGAACAGAAATTTCAATGATAAGATGACAAACCAAACAAAAGAAGACTTGCTGCTTCCATGGAGTGAACTGCCAGTGTTTGATAGAGGGTAATTTTATCCTAAGCTGCAAGTGAAGCATAAACACCTCCATGGACTGATTGGACCAATTGGCCTGTTTTGGGATTGTACATCCTACGTAATTCTATATGCATGCTAGGAACTGAGGTGCTTATGTGTAATACTGCTTTTACACAACATCTGATTTCACTGTCTATTGAGTAATTTTGGGTGAGTGTGGAACTGCTATTCTACCTGATCCTTTGGAATTCTTGAGTGAAGAGTGGAATTAAAATTAATCCATCACAAAAAATTTCTGAAGAACTGAATTTCAAATTGTAACCAGAAGGTGGGTTATTGCAAGAAGTTGTTTTTGAATGTTTCAAACTTGTCTTTATTACATTAGATAAAACAAAGTTGACAACACTTTCCTGGCTCTCCACCTATAAGCCTGGATGTCTCAGATAGGGGGAATGTGTTTGGAGGCCAAAGTTCTGCAAAACAGTTGTCTATTGTTCCTTCCATTTAAACAAACTTGAAATCAGGTAGATTCCATTACAAATTTGTACTCCAAACTAGCCCACCAGTTCAACACCCACTGGACTCACATATGATTCAGTGCAATTGTCTGCAGACATCCCCATATTGGTGATAATTGGGTGAGTCTTGGATGCAGTAGATGGGTTGGCTAGAGAATTGCTATTATAATGAGACCCTCAATATCAAGAAAATGAAGGAGGTAGTCATCGACTTCAGGAAGCGCAGTGGAGGACATGCTGCTGTCTACTTCAATAGGGATCAAATGGAAATGGTTGAGAACTTCAAGTTTCTAGGTGTCCAGACCACCAGCAACCTGTCATGGTCCTCTATGCTGATGTTATAGTTAAGAAAGCCCACCAACGCCTCTACTTTCTCACGAGACTAAGGAAATTTGGCATGTCCACTATGACTCTCACCAACATTTATAGATGTACCACAGAAAACATTCTTTCTGGCTGTATCACTTGCTATGGTTCCTGCTCTGTCCAAGACCACAAGAAACTACAAAGGATCGTGAATGGAGCCCAGTTCATCTTGCACACCAGCCTCCCAGTCGTTGATTCTGTCTACACTTCCTACTGCATTGGAAAAGCAGCCAGCATAATTAAGAACCCCGTGCACCCCAGATATTCTGTCTTCCACCTTCTTCCATCATGAAAAAGATACAAAAGTAATTCTAACCCACTGGAACCCCTGTAGCATTTTAACTCTGAGCTTGGCATCCAGGCATTTTTTGAGTGACCTTGTCTTGTTGAATATCCTACTTGATAGGTTATTTGAGACATTTATCACTCTTTGCGAGAAGATCTTTTTAGTATCTGTGCCAAATTGACTTTTCTCCAGTTTATATTTATAACATCTTGTCCTGCTGCCTGTCTTATCTTAAAGTATTATTCCTGATTTATCTTACCTAAACCATTTAGCATTTTATTTACTACAGAGGACTTCCCCCTTAAATCTTTAGCTGTAGAGATTGAACTTTTTCAACCTTTGCCCTGCACTCAAAATGGTTGGACTTAAACCTGGTGTTGTGACACTTCTTACTGTGTCGACCAGAATTGTGCACAGTATTCTGTATTCCAATGTACTGTACAAAATTAGTATTGTACATTAAAAGCTCAAGTGTCCCTCTTCCCACATCCCCTTCTATATTGGATAAACTCAGCACTTTGTTTAGTGTCTCCTCTCAGTCGCGTGTCTGAGATTGGTAACTGAATGGAGAATGGCCTTGTCCATGTAGTGACAAGTGTGGATTGTGCTCCAAAGCAGTACCTCACTAGACTACCTCATGACACTGCTCTTTTTCTTACCTGAGCTACACATAATAATCATTCCTGGAGCAGGTTTGCTGCTGAATGTAGTTTATGCTGATTCTACAGTTGATCTTTTTCATTCCTCTTACAACTGTTCAATTTAAGGCTGGTTACTGTAAATCCAGTGGAGCAAGAGTCAATGCAAAAATGCTTAAGTTGGTGAATAAAATCTCCTTGGTCTTCCTGTTTTGTATAATATGATTTTTATGGTGGTGTTTTTATTCATTTAAAATGATTTTACTAGCTATTTGTTGTGCTGTGAGCAACCTGCACCCTCAGTTAATTCCCACAGTGCTGTAAATCTGCTGCTGAGGGGGCCAGTTGGGTAATCTCTTTCCAGAAATTCTGTGCCAGGAGGTGCACGGTAACAACTCTACATTACCTTCCCAACAGATTTTCTTTTCGCTGTAGCTTCAGCTTGTCCTTTCAACATTCAAAAGGCTGAAGTCCGAATGTGTCAATAATCTCCTGCTGTTGGAGAACTACAGAAGTGTTGGGAATCAGACCTTTAACTTTCTAACCCAGATGTCATCTGTTCTCTGACTTTGTAGTGTAGTGAAATGACTACCTTCAAAGGTAGAAATCCCTGCTAAGAAAAATCCTCTGAACAGAATGATTTTTTCGTACTGCTAGGTCTCTCAGTGCGAGTCTTCAAAAAGGATCAGAATTTCTATTGCTGGAACCATATTAGAAAAGGAGTTAGAGGTGATTTCTGAGGAGTCTGCACAAGCGAGTGAAACTAATTACATTTGCTTTGCCTGTTGCTTTTTGTCTCTGGATTACTTAAAACTAGGCGTACCACTTTTTTGGAACAGCCTTTAAATTTTGTTGACATCAGCATCTCATCCACCAGTTTCCTGAAAAGAAAGATACAAAATGTTTGACTGCCCACAGCTACAAGTTTGCACTCTATGGTGATTCTCGCATGGACACTTGTTCAAAGAGCTGTGCAATGGAAGAGGTAGATAACAATCAGTAAGAGAAGTGTTTTGGGGGTGGGGGGATTCTGAAAGGTGTGTTGAAGGCTTTCGAAGCAGGGAGAAAGGTAGAAATGGAAAGTGGTTCTGAGAAAGAATTTGAGAGGAGAGGTTGTAAATGACTTTCTCTCAATTGTGATGACCTGTGTGTTGGAAAAAGCCTATCTTCTTTTGCATGCTATCCCGTTGAGAACAAAGAGGACAGGGGAATAGTTTGAAAGAAGGTTCCAAGAAATGTCCACGTGATCTGGAGTTGCCATGGGAATGAACAGTTAAGAAGCAAAGGATAAATAGAAAGCTAATTGTAGTGTGGTTGGGTTTCAGCCTTTTTTATGTTTGGCAGTTCCATTTGTCTCTGGCCGTGGCACCCACAAATCACCATGGAACTGATTAAAATATTTGAGTTCTAATTTAAATCCTATTCACAGGCCCAGGACAGTTTCCGGCCCCATCCCCCACCAGGAGTGTCTTTTTACAGTAACTACCTGCTAATGGGGAACTATTGACTCAACTCTGCTGGACTAAAGGGAGGCCACGGAGGCCCCTAAGGTGGGGGGTAAGGGGAGTTCCCCTTGGCATTGCCAGCCTACACCCTAGCACTGCCCATGAGGCACCTTGGCACTGCCCACCATGGCATGGCCAGAGGAGGGTGGGGCCTGTAGGGGGCTGGAGGGTGGAGATTCCCACTGCCACTCTACATAGGGAATCAGTGGCAAAGAGAGGAAAGGGGTGATCAGGGCTGGTTATCGGTGTTGGAGGGAGTAGCTTGCCAGGGAGGGGGATGAGTCGGGGAGATTGGGACTGCCAGGGTTGTGTGCTGGGGTGGGGGGAAATCAAGATAGGTTGTGGGGGGGGGATGGAGGGACAGGGGTCACAGCTAGCCCAGACATGTCCGGGAGGCCAGCAATTGGAACATTGGGGTTTGGAGGGCCATCGATGGGGGGTTGAAGTGCTGGCCAGCGATTGAGCTAGCTCGCAATCAGAGGCCAGCAATGTGGGCTACTGCTCATGTGCCAATCTCGGTGCTGACAATCGGAGTGTGTGCAGTCGCCCACTCAGGGCTATGCTGTCGGCCTCGCCTGTGGAAATAGGCCCCACCCACAGATTTTTAATGAGTTTCATGCCCGGGTACTCAGTGATGAACAGAGTGTGGGAGATTCATTTTGAAAATCCCACTTAAAAAAAGCAGCAGATTTACTCCAGTTTTTACACAAATTAAGCACTTTGAATTTTTTTTTGGGAGAATTCCACTCCATCACTTCCAGGT
The DNA here is from genome assembly GCF_965287045.1 of Carcharhinus amblyrhynchos. Taxonomy (NCBI): domain Eukaryota; kingdom Metazoa; phylum Chordata; class Chondrichthyes; order Carcharhiniformes; family Carcharhinidae; genus Carcharhinus; species Carcharhinus amblyrhynchos. The sequence goes on along the minus strand of NC_137346.1, from coordinate 6,168,919 downwards.
TTCCCTCCAAGTCACACACCATCTGCACTTGGATATATTACCTTTCCTTCATAGCTACTGAATCAATCATCATTACCAGCCAGGAATGGGTAATGAATGTTGAGCTTGTCTATGACACCCCCATCACATCCCTAGAATGAATTTTTAGAAAATCACCCATTTTCATACACAAGTATTTCATAATACTTTCTATTGGCCTGATATTTTCCTTTGAAAATGTCAAATCAACCTAATGATTTGAACAGCTCAATTTACTTAAATGCCCCTCAAACAATTGCTGGGACTTATTGGATTTATGTAACTGCTAACATAATTCGAAAGGATCTGCCAGTCACACAGCATGTTTATATTTAAAATAGGGCTTCAAGCAAATCCATTGAGTGATAACCAAACAAAGTCACAACATTTATACCAAATTATCCTTGTGAGTATGATGCTGACTATGGGTGTTTTTTTAAAATTACTGAGTGTGACTGAATTAAAGGTACTGCTTCAAAATCAAACTTAGATAGTAAATAGTGTATCATTGCCACAGATCATGATTATACAAAACATTAAGTCAAACGCGATATCAGAAGAATAATTTTTCCATTTTTCAAATGTGTGAAATATACTTCTGAATGAAATTAGACCATAAGACATAGGAGCAGAATTAGGCCACTCGGCCCATCGAGTCTGCTCCGACATTCAATCATGGCTAATATTATTTCTCATTCCCATTCTACTGCCTTTTCCCCATAACTCCTGATCTCCTGAAATAGCGAATGATGTGTGTCAAATAACAGCTTTAAAAAGGAAGTTGAATTGCAAGTCATAAAGATATTTACAATTATAATTAATGGCAATGTTGAGATATGATTGTGGCCATGAAAGTTGACTGGTTTTGTTCTTTGACATACAAAATATACCATTTTGTCCTGGGAAGAGCACCTGGACCTTAGGTGAACATTGTGTATGGTGAGACATCTGATGCAAGTAGTATGCATTGTCTGGAATGTACAACACAGAATGTAAAATTGTATATCATAGAGCAAGGTTCTCAACCATTTTGCCTCTGTGACCTTTTCCTATGTTATAAATATTCCACAGATGCCCCCCAGTAACAAGGTACTTTTTCTGTTTAAAGATTTGTTACACAGTTAAGCAGTTATATTAATATATTTGAATTATTTGATAAACTTGTTGCTGGTACTGAATGGCCCCTGTCACATCCAGCTGGATCTTACAACAGAAATTCAGATGGCTCACCATATACAATGAGCTGCAGGTGCTCTTAAAAGCTGATGCTTTCAGAGTGGCTAAAAGTAGTGGGCGATTAGAAGATTGGGAAAGGTTTAAAAATCAACAAAGAATGACAAAGAGGTTGATAAAGAAAGGAAGGATAGACTATGAAGCTAAACTAGCACTAAATATAAAGGACAGTAAGAGTTTTCACAAATATATAAAGAAGAGGAGGCTGGCTAGAGTGAATATTGGACCCTTAGAGGATGAGAGGGGGCATTTAGTGGTGGGAGATGAGGAAATGGCTGAGGCCTTAAATAAGTTTTTTGCCTCAGTCTTCACGGAGGAGGACATGAATTGTTTGCCGGATATTAAAGATAGAAGGATGGTAGGAGTTGAGGGCCTGAATGTGATTACTGTCACTAGAGAGGTAGTGCTTGATAGACTAATGGGACTGAAGGTGGACAAGTCCCCAGGACTGGATGGAATGCATCCCAGGGTCCTGAAGGAAATGGCAGAGGTGATAGCGGATGCCTTAGTGATTATTTACCAAAGTTCACTGGATTCCGGGGAAGTGCCAGAAGATTGGAAAACGGCTAATGTAACACCGCTGTTTAAAAAAGGTAGCAGACAAAAGGCAGGGAATTATAGGCCGGTTAGTTTAACGTCTATAGTTGGAAAAATGCTTGAATCCGTCATCAAAGAAGAAATAGCGAGGCACCTAGAAAGGAATGGTTGGATAGAGCAGACGCAACATGGATTCGTTAAGGGGAAGTCGTGTTTGACAAATTTATTGGATTTCTATGAGGATGTGACCAGTGCGGTAGACAGAGGGGAACCGGTGGATGTGGTGTTTCTAGATTTTCAAAAGGCATTTGATAAGGTGCCTCACAAAAGGTTGCTTCAGAAGGTTAGGGTGCACGGAGTTGGGGGTAAGGTGTTAGCGTGGATAGAGGATTGGTTGTCTAATAGGAAGCAGAGAGTTGGTATCAGTGGGTGCTATTCTGATTGGCGGTTGGTGACTAGTGGAGTGCCGCAGGGATCGGTGCTGGGGCCTCAGCTATTTACCATTTATATAGATGATCTGGAGGAGGGGGCTGAGTGTAGGGTGATGAAATTTGCTGATGACATGAAGATGAGTGGAAAAGCAAATTGCGTGGAGGGTGTGGAAAGTCTGCAGAGGGATCTGGATAGGCTGAGTGAGTGGGCGAGGACCTGGCAGATGGAGTATAATGTTAGCAAGTGTGAGGTTATCCATTTTGGCAGAAATAATAGTAGGAGGGATTACTATTTAAAGGGCGAAAAGCTGCAGCATGCTATGGTGCAGAGGGACCTGGGGGTCCTTGTGCATGAGTCGCAAAAACCCAGTCTGCAGGTGCAGCAGGTGAACAAGAAGGCGAATGGAATGTTGGCCTTTATAGCGAGGGGAATAGAATATAAAAGTAGGGAGGTCTTGCTGCAACTGTACAGGGTACTGGTGAGGCCGCAGCTGGAGTACTGTGTGCAGTTTTGGTCGCCGCACTTGCGGAAGGATAACTTGGCCTTGGAGGGAGTGCAGAGGAGGTTCACTAGGCTGATACCGGAGATGAGGGGGTTGGACTATGAAGAGAGACTAAATAGACTGGGTCTGTACTTGTTGGAGTTTAGAAGGATGAGGGGGGATCTTATAGAGACGTATAAGATAATGAAAGGGAGGGATAGGGTGGAGGTAGAGAGATTCTTCCTGCTTAGAAAGGATATCAGGACTAGAGGGCACAGCCTCAAGATAAGGGGGGGCAGTTTAGATCGGAGTTGAGGAGGAACTTCTTCACTCAAAGGGTGGTGAATCTCTGGAATTCTCTGCCCGTTGAAGTGGTGGAGGCTACCTCGATAAATATATTTAAGTCACGGGTAGATAGTTTTTTTAACAGACAAGGGAATTAAGAGTTATGGGGAGAAAGCGGGAAAGTGGAACTGATCCACTTCAGATCAGCCATGATCTTATTGAATGGCGGGGCAGGCTCGAAGGGCTAAATGGCCTACTCCTGCTCCTGCTCCTATTTCTTATGTTCTTATGTTCTTCCCAGTGCAAAATGGTATGTCAAAGAACAGAACCAGTCAATTTTCATGACCATCTGCATCTTGCTTGTGACACTTCTGGGACTCAGACCCAGGAACACAAGCACTCAGTGACAGGGGGCTGTTTGATCACCTGCCTGGGTCATGCTCAGCTTTGTAAACAGCTGAACAAGCAGTTTATAATAAACAGTTAAGACTCTCTCACAGTCTCTCTGTCTCTCTCTGTAATTCTCCCTCAGTGTACCTCCCATGCAGGTGCCAGAGTGTGGCAATTAGGGGATATTCACAGTAACTTCATTGCAATATTTATGTAAGCCTACTTTTGTCAATAATTAATAGACAAGTACATGTCAGGAAATAATTCTGGTGCCACCATTCGATAATAAACCAGGGGGAGAATTAGATTTGGGGACTCATCTGCTCCAACATCAGTGGCAATAGTGGTAGCCACAGCTCATCTTTTCTGTTAAGTACTCTCTGTCATCTTATGCTTCTCCCCATGCTGGTAGTGTGCAAGTTGATGAGCTGTACTCTTAGGGTGGCACAGTGGCACAATGGTTAGCACTGCTGCCTCATAGTGCTAGGGACCTGGGATCAGTTCCTGGCTTGGGTGACTGTGTGGAGTTTGCACATTCTCCCCATGTCTGTCTGGGTTTTCTCCAGGTGCTCTGGTTTCATCCCACTGTCCAAAGATACCCCAAAACCAACCCCCCCCCCCCCCCCCCCCCCCCCGGTCCAAAGATGTGTGGGTTAGATGGATTGACCATGCTAAATTGCCTCTTAGTATCAGGGGGATTAGCTCGGGTAAATGCGTAGGGTTATGGGAACATGTGTGGGATTGTGGTTGGTGCAGACCCAATGAGCTGAATGGCCTCCTTTTGCACTGTAGGATTCTATGATTCTAAGTGCATGCCAGGAATAGTGTGGTGGAATGAAATGGAAATTTTAAAAGCACTTTACTCTTGCAAGTTTGGAAGACCTCCTTGAGACCTTCTTGTAGACCCTTAGGGAGTTGTGAAACCCATTGAGAGCCCCTGCCTGAGGTTCAAATGAATTAGAGTTAGAGATTAGGCAATAAATATGCAAGTAATGAAAATCTTTCCAGAGCAATCTGAGTAAAATCCATGATTAAAATAGTGCCATAGAATTTATACATCCACCTGAGAGAGCAGATACTTCATCCCAAAGACAGCACTTCTGATAATGCAGCACTCCCTCAGTATTGGCAATGAGCATGGATCACAAATCTCCCAAGTGGGATTTGAATCGTACTACCTGTTGACCATGTTAAGGCAGGGTTAGTTAAATGGTGAATGAATGGAGAGGTGAGATGGTGAAATCACTTCAACATTTTTAGAGGGAGGCAATGGCCTAGTGGTATTATTACTAATCCACGAAACTCAGCTAATGATCTGGGGACCTGGGTTCAAATCCTGCCATGGCAGTTGGTAGAATTTGAATTCAATAAAATATACCTGAAATTAAGAATCTACTGATGACCATAAAACCATTGCTGATTGTTGGAAAAATCCATCTGGTTGACTAATGCCCTTTACAGAAGGAAATCTGCTGTCCTTACCTGTGACTCCAGAGCCACAGCAATATGATTGATTCTCAACTGCCCTTGTGCAAATAGGTAAGGACAATATATGCCGGCCAGCCACGGACTCCCATGTTCCATGAATGAATAAAAAGCAATAAAGCAGATTGTATTTGATCAGTAAAAAGAATAGGCTTGATGGACTGAATGGCCTTTTCTCACATTATGTTTTCTTATGATTTTCTCAAAAGGTGATTTTACTGGACAGTGTCCAATGGGAATGGGGAGAAAGAATCTGCCCCAGTTCAATATACATAGAATCCTAACAGCCAGCAGACAGGATAGTACCATCAGTCTGAGCTAATTTGACTGAAACTCCTTGAAATTAAAGGCTCGTGTTTGATCTATCATAACCATTTTTAAAAGGTGGAGGATTGTTGAATTTTGTTATAGAAACTGTGTTGAAAAACCTAGTCTTTGATATGAATACATATTTTGGTTCTGAAAAGAGGTATACATTAGAATCTGGCATATTATCTGTGACCTGTATAAGAGTAGAAAGCAGCCTCATGTCATGATCAAATTGGATTGGGTTCAAAATGAAATCCTCCCCAAGACTTAGCGTGGCTCACATGGAGTGAAAATATCAGCATAGTTTTTGCATCTGTCGGGAGGTTCAAATAAATTAGAGTTGGAGATTATGCAATAAATATGCAAGAGGAAAATATTGCTGATTCTAGAAATAGAATCATAGAATCACTACGATACAGAAGAAGGCCATTTGGTCCATCGAGTCTGTACCGACCACAATCCCACCCAAGCCCTATTCCCGTAACCCTTAATTACCGTGCTAATCCACCTGATACTAGGGTCAATTTAGCATGGCCAGTCAACCTAACCTGCATATCTTTTGACTGTGGGAGGAAACTGGAGCACATGGGGAGAAAGTGCAGACTCCGCACAGATAGTGACCCAAGCCCTCCTCCTCTGGACCTTCTGAGATTTTCCAGCATTTTCTGTTTTGTGGAATCGACAGTGGAAGTATGGATGCTCTATGTATCGTTCCATGAAAATTACTCTGAGTCACCACTTGAGTGCTAAACCTGCTGATGTCTGTTTTAACACCTGCAGCTTGGTGTTTGCACATTCTCCTCGTGTCTGCATAGGTTTTCTCCGGGTGCTCCAAAGATCCAAAGATGTGTGGGTTAGGTCAATTGGCCACACTGAAAAATTGCCCCTTAGTGTCCTGAGATGCGTAGGTTAGACGGACTAGCAGGTAAATATGTAGGGATATGGGGTAGGGCCTGAATGGGATTATGGTCAGTGCAGAGTCAATGGGCCGAATGGCCTCTTTCTGCACTGTAGGGTTTGTATGATGATTGTATGAAGCACATTTAAATCATGGTCAACTCCAATTAGCCCCAGAGTTGCAGCCTAAAACTAGCTACCTACCTTTTTCCCATTTGTGAATAACCAGATTATTCCCATTTTGAACTACTTGTTTTATTAGCACAGTACCCACATAATGACTAATTTCCCCAAATAACCCCTGAAGTCAGTTGAGAAGGAATTTTGTCGTCCGTTGAAGTGTAAATCTGCTGTAAGTCTAATGGGGCACTAGGACCATGCAGAGTGGATGAGTTAATTGGGCCCCCAATAAGTGGTCACAGGTGTCTCTGGTTTAAATTTACTTGCAAGGGATTTGATCATGGGCAGACCTTTAGGGAGGGGTGGTAGAGTTTTGTGGTGTATTTTTTTTGTTGTTGTCGTCTTTGTGAACCTAATGAAATGTGTAGACTTGCTGAACTGTCTAGACCTAACTTGGTTGAATTGGTACTGTACGTTGGTCAAGTGTTGGCCTTCCTGACATAAGGGATCACAGTTGGAAACATTTGATAGTAGAGAAGGAGATAGTTAGGCAAAGGGGTGCTGAAAAAGCCTCAAAATAGAGCAGTGCAAGTGGGGTACTGTTCCCACTGTGGGGAGAGTCTACAGAAGTTGATTCTCAACTGCCCTTGTGCAAATAGGTAAGGACAATATATGCCGGCCAGCCACGGACTCCTAGATAGGCTGGGTGAATGGGCCAGGAAATGGCAAATGGAATTTAATGTTGGCAAGTGTGAGGTGGTCCACTTTAGTAGGAATAATGGTAGGAAGGATTATTACTTACGTGGAGAAAAACTGCAGCAGGCGATGGTGCAGAGGGACCTCGAGGTCCTTGTGCATGAGTCGCAAAAACCCAGCTTGCAGGTGCAGCAGGTGGTCAGGAAGGCTAATGGGATGCTGGCCTTCATCACGAGGGGGATTGAATATAAAAGTAGGGAGGTCTTGCTGCGGCTGTATAGGGCATTGGTGAGGCCGCAGCTGGAGTACTGTGTGCAGTTTTGGGCGCCGTACTTACGCAAGGACATTTTGGCCTTGGAGGGAGTGCAGAGGAGGTTTACTAGGCTGATGCCGGAGTTGAGGGGGTTGAGCTATGAGGAGAGGCTGAATAAATTAGGCTTGTACACGTTAGAGTTTAGAAGAATGAGGGGAGATCTCATTGAGACGTATAAGATGATGAATGGGATGGATAGGATAGAGGTGGAGAGACTCTTCCTGCTCTGAAAGGATAGCAGGACTAGGGGGCACAGCCTCAAGATAAAGGGGGGCCGGTTTAGAACAGAGTTGAGGAGGAACTTCTTCACTCAAAGGGTGGTGAATCTCTGGAATTCTCTGCCCGTTGAAGTGGTGGAGGCTACCTCGCTAAATATTTTTAAGACGCGGGTTGATGGGTTTTTGACAAGAGAGGGGATTAAGGGTTATGGGGAGAGGGCGGGAATGTGGAACTGAGCCACGACGGATCAGCCGTGATCTTATTGAATGGCGGGGCAGGCTTGAAGGGCTAGTTGGCCTACTCCTGCTCCTATTTCTTATGTTCTTATGTTCCGCAGGTTGTGTGTTGAGATGAATGGATGTAAGGGGTTGCTGAGGCAGAATATGTCAAGGCCGTAAGGGAATTTGTCTTGAGTACTACTTACTGCAGGGTGAGCAGTTAGTGGAGATTTGTGAGCATAGCAGTGGAATAAGTTACCAGTTACATATTTTGGGGGAGTAGTGTCAAAAGCAAGGTGGCTGTGCAAGAATTCAGTTAATTTATTGGAGGGTGAGGGTAAATGTTGGACAGAGATAAGGGTGGGATTTTACAGCCTTGCTTGTCCTGAAACTGTAAAATCCCACTTGAGGTCAACAGACCTTCTCATTGTCTGCCCCTCACTTGCTCTGATTCCCATGGGGGTAGAGTGGTAAAATTCTAGTGCCGGAACAAAGAAAACTACAACACAGGAAAAGCCCTTTAACCCTTCAAGCCTGTACTGATAATGCTGCTTGACTGAAATAAAACCCTTTACCCTTCTGGGGGCCGTATCTCTCTATTCCCATCCTATTTGTTTATTTGTCCAGACACACCTTAAAACTCACTATTGTATCTACTTCCTCTGCTGGCAGTGAGTTTCAGACACTTACCACTATCTGTGTCTTTTTTTTTAAAAAAAACTTGCCTCCTTTAAACCTTGCACCTTTTAAACCTATGCCCCTCAGTAATTGACCCTTTCACCATGGGGGGAAAAAGCTTCTGACTATCTACTCTGTCCATGCCTCTCGTAAGCCTGTAGACTTTTATCAGGTTGCCCCTCAACCTCCATTGTTCCAGTGAGAACAAATCGAGTTTTTCCAACCTCTCTTCGTAACTAATGCTCTCCATACCAGGCAACATCCTGGTAAATCTTTTCTGTACTCTCTCTAAAGCCTCCACCACTTTCTGGTGGTGTGGTGACCAGAATTGAACATTATATTCCAAGTGTGGCTTAACTAAGGTTCTTTAAAACTTGAATGTGATTTGCCAATTTTTAAACTCAATGCCCTGGCCAATGAAGTATGCCATATGCCTTCTTGACTATCTTCATCTGCGTTGCCACTTTCAGTGACCTGTGTACCTGTACACCCAGATCCCTCTGCCTATCAATACTCTTAAGGGTTCTGCCATTTTCTGTACATTTCCTTCCAAAATGCATTACCTCACATTTGTCCAGATTAAACTCCCATCTGCCATTTCTCCGCTGAAGCCTCCAACTGATTTATATCCTCTGATGGTTGTCACCGCTATCTGCAATGCCACCAACCTTTGTGTCATCCGCAAACTTACTAATCAATCCAGTTACAGCAAAGATCCCAGCACTGATCTCTGCGGAATGCCACTTGTCGCAGAATCCTCCATTCAGAAACATACCTTCCACTGCTACCCTCTTTCTTCTAGGACTGAGCCAGTTCTAGATCCACCTTGCTAACTCACCTCTGATCCTATGCCACTTCACTTTCTGTACCAGTCTGCCATGAGGGGCCTCGTGGGCACAGCCTCAGGATAAAGGGGGGTGCGGTTTAGAACGGAGTTGAGGAGGAACTTCTTCGCTCAAAGGGTGGTGAATCTCTGGAATTCTCTGCCCGTTGAAGTGGTGGAGGCTACCTCGCTCAATATTTTTAAGACGCGGGTTGATAGGTTTTTGATAGGCAAGGGGATTAAGGGTTATGGGGAGAGGGCGGGAATGTGGAACTGAGCCATGACAGATCAGCCATGATCTTATTGAATGGCGGGGCAGGCTCGAGGGGCTAGGTGGCCTACTCCTGCTCCTATTTCTTATGTTCTTATGTACCTTGTCAAAGGCCTTACTGAAGTCCATGTAGACAATATCCACTGCCCTACTCTCATCGATCATCTTTGTCACTGCCTCAAAAAACTTGATCAATTTAGTGAGACATGACCTGCCCTTCACAAAACCATGTTGCCTTTTGCTCAAATGTCCACTTATTTCTAAGTAGCAGTAAATCCTATCTCAAAGAATCCTCTCCAATAACTTCCCTACCACTGACATAAGGCTCACGGCCTGTAATCACCCGGTTTATTCTTGCCTATGTTTGAATTGCTCCCAGTTATGTTGCAGGGGTCTTGATCTTTTGAATTGAACAGGTGATTGTAGAATGTGTCTCTGTCTTTCTCTTTCCCCCACCCTTTTACTAGTAAGAATTCCTCATTAACAGACAGGTTTCAACTTCTGTTTTGAATTCTTTTAACGGTGGATGAAAAGACAGCGAACATGACCCAGTGTAAGTGTGATTGTAAAAATAAATGGGACAACACAGTTTGTGAAGCAGAGCTGTTACAAAATTGTTGAGTAATCAGTGCCAAGTTGGTGTCTGTGAACATTATCAATACAGTGTGAATGGCACTTGGATTACATGGGGGTATGCTGGTATTCACTGTTTAGTTGAACATTATAATTCATTATGTTTTACTTTTTGATTCTTAATGAAGTGTGCACTCTTAAAAAGGACACAAATGCAGGAAGAATGTGGGTAGGTTTTGCAATAAGAGTCTAATTGTATTTGGTGTGTACAAATATGGAAAATTAATTCTGCAGTAGAGTGCTTTCAAACATTCTAAATAGTGAAAGCACAATTAGAAAATACTGTGGTCAAAGAGCTTGGAGATTATATTCTTTGCCTGGGCGCCAAGATGGCAAGTTGTCAAATTATTTTTTTTCAAAAGCATTGTCAGTAAATAATTGTCGGCACCAAATCCTTTTTAAAACAAGAGTTCTCACCTGGTTATATATTTATCTGCTTAACCATCTGTGCTTAATGTTCAAAGGCTGATCGAAGAGCAGCGTAACAGGAGTTTGGTTTGTGAGGGGGTGTGGAAAAATAGTTAAATTGTTATTTGACTATATTACAGCCTTTTAAAAATTGAATGGCTCCAACATTATTGTCCCTTGCCAACCTGCATTCTATGAAACCATAATCTGTAGGATCCAACTTTGTGTAACCTGGCAAGTGAGGCATAAGCTGTCATTTTTTTTTGTATTTTTCATTCTTTCCAAAATCCACACTTAGGAGTTTGATATTGACCACTTTTTGTTTCCTAAGCCATGTATGTTATGGGGCAGATGCAACAGCCAGCCCTCAATCGTCTTTTGAGCCATTAATGCTGCCACACACTTTATTTTGATTTGAGCAGAGTTGCTTCTGATACTTGAAACCAGTGTAGCAGATTTTGTTCATGGCAAAGTTCCTTATTTTGCCCAGATGTTAGAATAGAATCCCTACGTGCAGAATGGCCTAAAAACCACAACAATCCAACTCGGGCCCAATCCCTGTTATCCCAAGTATTAATTTGCTAATTATTCCTCCTCATCCTCATCCTCAACACTAAGGGACAATTTAGTATGGCCAATCCTCCTAATCTGCACATCTTTGGACACCATCCTGCTCCTGAGTTGATATGTGGGGAGCAGTAATTGTGATATCATAAATTAGCTTGTGGTCTGAGGTTGGCTCATTGTAATACAGGCACGGCCAACTCCAGAGCTTTGATAATCAACTTCGCAGATGATATTTGCCCTCCTAATGCCACCTTTTGGATATTTGCCCCATTCTGACCACCCCAACCTGGCACTGCCCTGACTGGGCACTTGTTCTGTGGAATCAAAGACCCAATTCAATAGCCACCCTTCTCCAATGTATGTTTTTTTTTGTTGTTCTTGTTTGTGTCCTCAGATTTTCATTGTGTACAAGATTAAACCCTTGTCTTATTTTGCTGTTGGTTTACTGATTGAAGGTTGGGAAACTCACTATGTTCTACCAATTTGAAAAAATAAGGGGTCTCCCATTTAAAGATGGAAATGGTTTTTTTTTATGGGTTGAGAGCCTGGAGCTCTCTTCCCCAGAGAATGGCGGAGGTGGGGTAATTGAATATTTTTAAGGCTGATATAGATTCTTGGTTACAGTAAGAAGTCTCACAACACCAGGTTAAAGTCCAACAGGTTTGTTTGGTAGTAAATGCCACTAGCTTTCGGAGTGCTGCTCCTTTGTCAACCTGATGAAGGAGCAGCGCTCCAAAAGCTAGTGCATTTGCTACCAAATAAACGTGTTGGACTTTAACCTGGTGTTGTGAGAGTTCTTACTGTGTTTACCCCAGTCCAACACAAGCATTTCCACATCATAGATTCTTGATTGACATGGAAGTCCAAGGGTATCTGGGGTAGGAGGGAACTGGGGTTGAGACCATAATCTGATGAGCCATGATCTTGATGGCAGTGCAGGCTCAAGGGCCTTTTCCTAATTTGTGTTCTCACGCTGACTTTTCTCCTCTTTTTAAAATTTTCTTTCTGCTATGTTTTAGTTTTGTTCCCCCTGTTTAACCCCCTTTGCATTAAATTAAAAATCCTTTGTTATTACTCCAAATCAGCATAGCCAGAGACTTTTAGGATCTTGATTATCTATATAAATAATCATTTAAAGAAATGCAAAGAAAATCTTTCAGAAAAGCAAAGCCCACTCTCTTGTTTTTTTTACTGGTTTGGGAGTGTAATAGAGGATCTGTTAACAAGTTCTAATTATCTTCTGCCCACACAGAATTAAGGGGCAAGGAAGGAAAGATGGAACTATGGTGGTTTAGACCTAGACATAGAACACAAGGCCATTTGGCCTTTTGAAAGTGCTATCCAGTTATTTCCTCTCCTTTCCCAAGCTGCAAATTGTTCATTGACCAAGTGTTTTGATATCACTAATCGTTTCTTGGCGTTTTGGTTTTGATCAAGCCCAAGATGAGGTACAATGTCTTATCTTGTCAGCATGGAATTTATTTGTCTCTATGGGGACTTTGAATTGGAATTTGAATTTGGTTTTTAGAGCAACTAAATGGCTTCAGGTCTGTCCAGTCCATTCTGTAAAAAGTCTGACAACACCAGGTTTTAGTCCAACCGATTTATTTGATAGTAAACGCACAAGCTTTCGGGTTAGTCCCTTCGTCAGGTGAATGGAGAGTTCTGGCCTCAGAAAGAGCATATAAAGCACAGACTGTTTACAGATTACTGATTAGAATGCGAATCTTTACACCTAACCTGCTGTTCAAGTCTTGAAGTGGCCAACAATGTGAGTGGAAGGAGCACTGATCACAGGTTAAAGAGATGTGTATTGTCTCCAGACAGTACAGTGAGTGAGGTTTTGCAAACCCAAGCAAGTGTTGGGGGTTACAGATAGTGTGACATGAACCCAAGATCCTTGTTGAGACCGTCCTCGTATGTGGAACTTGGCTATCAGTCTCTGCTCAGCGACTCTGCTCTGTCGTGTGTCGTGAAGGCCGCCTTGGAGAATGCTTACCTGAAGGTCAGAGGCTGAATGCCCGTGACCACTGAAGTGTTCGCCAACAGGAAGGGAACAGTCTTGCCTGGTGATTTTCGAGCGATGTTCATTCATCCGTTGTCGTAGCGTCTGCATGGTCTCCCCAATGTACCATGCTTCGGGACATCCTTTCTTGCAACGTATCAGGTAGACAATGTTGGCCGAGTTGCAAGAGTATTTACCGTGTACCTGGTGGATGGTATTATCACGTGTGATGATGGTATCCGTGTCGATGATCCGGCATGTCTTGCAGAGGTTGCTGTGGCAAGGTTGTGTGGTGTTGTGGTCACTGTTCTCCTGAAGACTGGGTAGTTTGCTGCGAACAATGGTCTGTTTGAGGTTGTGTGGTTGTCTGAAGGCAAGAAGTGGGGGTGTGGGGATGGCCCTGGCGAGATGTTCGTCTTCATCAATGATATGTTGAAGACTCCGGAGAAGATGTCGTAGCTTCTCCGCTCCAGGGAAGTACTGGACGACGAAGGGTACTCTGTCCACCGTGTCCCGTGTTTGTCTTCTGAGGAGATCGGTGCGGTTTTTCGCTGTGGCACATCGGAACTGTCAATCTATGAGTCGAGTGCCATATCCTGTTCTTAAGAGGGCATCTTTCAGCGTCTGGAGGTGTCTGTCACGATCCTCCTCATCTGAGCAAATCCTGTGTATACAGAGGGCTTGTCCATAGGGGATGGCTTCTTTAACATGTTTAGGGTGGAAGCTGGAGAAGTGGAGCATTGTGAGATTGTCTGTGGGCTTGCGGTACAGTGAGGTGCTGAGGTGACCGTCCTTAATGGAGATGCATGTGTCCAAGAATGCAACTGATTCTGGGGAATAGTCCATGGTGAGTCTGATGGTGGGGTGGAATTTGTTGATATCATCATATAGTTGTTTCAGTGATTGTTCACCATGAGGCCAAAGGAAGAAAATGTCATCGATGTATCCTGAACATTGGCTTTGTAACTTTTAAGAATGGAGTCAAAAAATTTTTAAACTATACCATTCTTGAAAGTACTTTTGAATCTGCTTCCATCACCCTTTCAAACAGTGAATTCCAGATCATGGCAAGTTGCTTTGTAGCAATAGTTAGTTTTCCACAATGTTGTACCTAATTAGATTAATATTCCAAGAAATTTAAAAATAATTGAAAATGATTTCTTCTTTGCACCAATTGCGCAAAGTTATCCTTATCTCTAAGCAACAGTGCTAAAGGAAACAGCTAGCAAAAAAACTTTTGTGGACAGGTACTGTTATCTTCTATTTTTTCCTTTGCCTTTGTGCTAATGAAGTTCATTTCAAGGTCATGTTGCAAATGAAACTTGTTAGTGCGGGGCTGTAATCAGGCTAATGGCAGCTGTTGCCGTTTTGATAAAGCCACAAAACTATTAGTTCTGTAATTCCGTAAAAAAACAAGGAGGCCTGAGTTTACTTGTCAGCAGAGTTCTATTCAACTTCTGACAACATGACTCAAACCACACTGGGTTCACTAGTTTAATATCTGACACATGAGTTGTGTTATCTTCTTTGCCAGTAACCATAGCATGTGTCGCCTGAATTGATGTCCTCCCTATACCCCGATTTGGATTGAATAATATGGTCTACGTTTTCCATCTATTCAGGATTAGAATTACATAACTATTGAACTCTCAACTGGAATTCAATCCTACAAACCACTTAGCTTTCCTCATGGCAGGGTATGTATTGCTATGTTTGTTTGTCTTCAGTAAGTCAGATCCAACAACTGTTTTTAAAGCTTGTAACTGATAAAATGTCTTTATTGGCATACGATAAATATTTTTAACTGGAATCTTCAGATTTAATTATTGCATACATTGAATGTATTAAAGCTATAAAATGCAAACAACTTGCTGGGGTTAATTTATAGAAGATTATAATTGAAAAGCTGAGACATTATGTTAAACTTGCACAGAACCTAGGTTAGACAGCACTTAGTACAATTAATACAATTGTGAACTCCGTGCAGAACAATACTATACACGAGGATGATTTCAGAGTTAAGATTATAATCGTCAGGAAAGACTGAATAAGTTGGGGCCCTTTTTCTCCGGATAGGGAATATGTTTCGGAAAATGCCCCCTTGTATGGGGGAATACCAAAACGTGGAATCGTAAAAATAAGGTAGGCACGAACAACTCCAGTAACTGAGACAGATATCATGTGTTTAAGTGGGAGCTAAATGAATACACAAGATTGAAGCTAATAGACTATGCTGATGGGGGTTAGATGAAAAGGTGGGAGGAAGCTCATATGGAAGGAATAATGGTGAATAGCCTGTTTGTGTGCTTCAATATCTAATTTTAATGTAACTTCAGTTACCATTTTGAAGACTGTCTTCTTTCGACATTTAAAACAATTTGGTATTGGGCAACAACTGATTCAAGCCCAGTGTTCTAATTTGTTTGTGGGTTGTGAACATTTATTTCTCATAAAGGTGCTGGTAAGCTGCTTCCTTGAACTGCTGCAGTCCATTGGTGTAGGTACACCCACAGTACTGAGAGGGAAAGTGTTCTACGATTTTGACGTGGTGACAGTAAAGGAACAGTTTGTCTTGTCTTGTGGATGTGAAAGATTCTTATCCCTAGGGAGCAGCAAAATTTTAGCTGATTTCCTGGCTAATACTTTGAAGTCTGAAGTCACGTACCAACCGACTCGAGAACAGCTTCTTCCCTGCGGCTGTCGGACTTTTGTGTGGACTTGCCTCGCATTAAGTTGATCTTTCTCTACACCCTAGCTATGACTGTAACACTACATTCTGCATTCTCTTGTTTCCCTCTCTATGAACGGTATGTTTTGTCTGTATAGCACACAAGAAACAATACTTTTCACTATGTTAATACATGTGGCAATAATAAATCAAATCCATATTGGTCCCTCAACCAACATCCCTTTTATTAAAATGAAAGAAAAATCTGATTGCTATTTGTGGGAGCTCATTGAGAAAATTGGCTGCCACATTTCCTACATTACACAACTAATGTTTCAAACAAAGTACTTAACTGGCTGTACAGCACTTGTGATGAGAGGCTGTAAATAAATACAAATCATTTCCATAGTAATCAGGTGTGGGAAGCTTCTCCCTCACCAATCTCTCCTGAACCCTAAAATAACTTGTAATTGCTATACCAACTAAACTGCCATAACTCTGTATCGACAACGAAACCAATCTGCTCTGCAATACTCATTTCCATACAGCTCAACAAATTAGCCCCCAAAGAACCTCTATTTTTCTTTCTTTTATTTATTTTTATTTACTCTTTGAAGGAGCTCCACATCACAAATAAAACTGCTGCTAAATGCTATTACATGCCCCACTGGGAAGTAGGTGGGACTGATGAGAGCTGCTACTTTTTTCAAGAAATGGGTAACTGCAGGGATGGGAGGGGAGAATTCTTCAAATGATTTGAAATTCAGACTTGTATGAATGCTCAGTGTATGGTTCTTTTCAAAATGTCGGCCTCATTGATCCAACCTTACAAGATTCAGGATTGCCATTTTGGAAGCCGGTCTTAAGTGGCTATAAACTACTTTTCATAACAGTACCATTTAACTAGGGCTGATAAACTAGCTCCTGAAAGTCCTAAAGTTACAAAGCCAGTGCACAGAGTGGATAAGGCAAGCCCTTAATCCAACTCCTTGCTTGCTCCAAAAACCAATTCAAATTCAATCCAATTCATGGTTCCCATCTGATTTTGGATTAATCTAATGCTTGATCTAGGCTAAAGTGGTGCTTTTTTTAAAATTTAGATTATTCGTTCATGGGATGTGGGCATCGATACCTGGGCCAGCACTTATTGCCCATCCTTAAAAGTCAACCACAGCTGTGGATCTGGAGTCACATATAGGCCAGACTGGGTAAGAAAGGTAGTGAACCAGAGAGGTTTTTAATGACAATCGACAATGCTATGGTCATCATTAGACTTAATTCCAGATTTTTAAAATTTAAATTTCACCATTTGCCATAGTGGGATTTGAACCCAAGTTCAAACCCTCTGGATTATGAGTGCAGCGACAATACCAGTACACCACTGCCTTCCCTGAATTTGGTTACCTCAACATCAGTCTCCAGGACCTGTTTTTTTTTTGGTGAATCTATGAGTAAGCAATATAGAATCTGAGTAAACAATGTAAGGATTTGGCTAGTGGGAAAAGGTCTTATCGAGGTCTGAATTAAATGGTGCCAATAAAGCAACAATATTAGGAATAATTGTATCCAGCTGTTGAATCACATTGCAAGTGCATTGATCCTGTTTCTAAAAAGAAAAATATAGTTATGCATTAATAGATGATATTTTACATCCTCTGGGACTGGGCCTCTTTGCCAAAGCTGAGCTTAAAAATTTTTTGTTTTGAAATGTTTTCTTATAGATTCGTTGCTCTTATGGGTGAGTCCTTTACTCTTTAAGACCAATGTTTATCTGTTTGGCATCGAGAGCATATTCATCAGAGCTTCTTTTGCCAGGTTGGTCATGTGTTTCACACATGGAAGATTCCCACATACCAAAGGCAATCTTCTACAGCCAGCTGCACATGGTAACCTGCACACCAGGACGTGTGAAACTTCAGAAGGCATATCTGAAAGCCTACTTTGGCTTGTAAGCCGGATCCCAACCCAAGGGAGAACAAAAAACAACCTTGGCCAGATCCAAATGGAGAAATCTGTCATCCAGCAATTTTGATGTTTGAGAGGAACAGAGTCAAGTGCCTTCAGATAAGTGAGTGTGGGACAAAGCCAATGGCTCCACCTGTTCCTTCAACACTGACTTCATAGACAACGTTTGCAGTCGGTTTTGCAGATTGAGTCTTGGCCTCACATCACACGTGACAATCTGATGAAGTGATGGGAGTATCTGTTGTATGTTTGGCAGGTTAAAATAGAGAAGATCAAACATTGGTAAGGCATTGGGTTGAATGCTTCCATTTTGAAGCTGTGCCCATGGTGATGGTTGAAGGAGAGTGTCTTCCATTGGCGCTTGCAGTGGCTCATTTCGGCCAGCCCTGCTATTCTCAGACCAGGGCAGCACAATATCTATGCTTGGAGACTAAGTGCACACCACCTCCCCCGCTGACCAGCGGAGCACCACCAACCCATCACCAAAGAGGGGCACACTCCCTCCCTCCTCTTCCCACCCCTCACCCACAAATCATGGGTCACACCATGCAGGCATGAGGGTGGCCCCCTCCCCCCCTCCCCCATTCTGCTGCTGCTAGGCAGCGAAGGAAGGGTCCCTCATGTCCGAAGGATTGGGCGGGCTTGGGCTGGGGGCAAGGAAATGACCTCACTGCTCTTTCTTCTCTTTGCTCTTTCTCTTCCAGCACTTCCCTTCAGGATGTGGGTGTCATGACTGGACTGCTCCTTCTATCCCTAGCAGATCACCTCTGCTATAGTGATTTCAAGCAGCTCTATGATCAACATCTGCCTGTCAACTGTGAAAGTTCTGAAGTGGCCTGATCACTTTAATCTCCATGCCTCCCCAACTCTTAGAACATAAGAAATAGGAGCAGGAGTAGGCCATCTAGCCCTTCAAGCCTGCCCCGCCATTCAATAAGATCATGGCTGATCTGTCGTGGCTCAGTTCCACATTCCCACCCTCTCCCCATAACCCTTAATCCCCTCTCTTATCAAAAACCCATCAACCCGCGTCTTAAAAATATTTAGCGAGGTAGCCTCCACCACTTCAACGGGCAGAGAATTCCAGAGATTCACCACCCTTTGAGTGAAGAAGTTCCTCCTCAACTCCGTTCTAAACCGCCCCCCTTTATCTTGAGGCTGTGCCCCCTAGTCCTACTATCCTTTCTGAGCGGGAAGAGTCCCTCCACTCTATCCTATCCATCCCATTCATCATCTTATACGTCTCAATGAGATCTCCCCTCATTCTTCTAAACTCTAACGAGTACAAGCCTAGTTTATTCAGCCTCTCCTCATAGCTCAACCCCCTCAACTCCGGCATCAGCCTAGTAAACCTCCTCTGCACTCCCTCCAAGGCCAAAATATCCTTGCGTAAGTATGGCGCCCAAAACTGCACACAGTACTCCAGCTGCGGCCTCACCAATGCCCTATACAGACGCAGCAAGACCTCCCTACTTTTATATTCAATCCCCCTCGCTATGAAGGCCAGCATTCCATTCGCCTTCCTGACCACCTGCTGCACCTGCAAGCTGGGTTTTTGCGACTCATGCACAAGGACCCCAAGGTCCCTCTGCACTGTCGCTGCTGCAGTTTTTCGCCACGTAAGTAATAATCCTTCCTACCATTATTCCTACCAAAGTGGACCACCTCGCACTTGCCAACATTAAATTCCATTTGCCATTTCCTGGCCCATTCGCCCAGCCTATCTAGATCCTTCTGTAGACTCTCCACACCCTCCGCGCAGTTTGCCGTTCCACCAATCTTGGTGTCATCAGCAAATTTCGACACCCTACACTCGGTTCCCTCCTCCAGATCATCTATATAAATGGTAAATAGCTGAGGCCCCAGCACCGACCCCTGGGGCACTCCACTAGTCACCAACCGCCAATCCGAATAGCACCCATTGACCCCCACTCTCTGCCTCCTATTTGACAACCAATCCTGTATCCACGCTAACACCCTACCCCCAACTCCATGTCCCTGGCAAGTTTTGAAATCATTGCAGCACTCCATTCTGCTGCAAGGTTTTCATTTTCATCTGTCTGAAGCTGCAGGTGTGAGCATACCCCTGTGAAATCCTCTGATAGAAAGGAGATATGGATTTTCGGGAGTGGGGGGTAGGTTCCAGCTTGTACAGCTGTGCACTTGGTTTCAATATATGCACAGAGCTCTGATTTGAAGTTTGAAGCTACACAGTAAGTTGAATTTTTTAAAACCCTTTCCATTCCAACAAATTCAATGTGCAGTACCTTGAAAAAGACAGCTCAGTGGATTTCTATTGTCCTTCAGCCATCTGTTTATTTGAGGGTGATTGATAGAAACTGAAAATATCAAATCAGAACAACTTTCGTATTTCCTTACGTTTAGAAAATTGAAGGATGATCTAATCGAGGTGCTAACTTTGTTAAAATAATTTGAAAGGGTAGACACAGGGAGATCAAGAATAAGACAACTTAAAATTAGCCATTTAGAAAGAGAATTACTTGCAAGCAAAGGATAATATAAATCTGAACTTTCTTCCCCAATGTTATCTCAGATTGCAATGGGATCTTGATCAATTAGGCCAGTGGGCTATTGAATGGCAGATGGAGTTTAATTTAGATAAATGCTAGGTGATGCCTTTTGGTAGACTGAACCAGGGCAGGACTTCAGTAAATGGTAGGGTGTTGGGGAAAGTGGTAAAACAATGTTTTGTAAAACAAAACAAAGAGATCTAGCGGTGCAGGTTCATAGCTCCCTGAAAGTGGAGTCACAGGTGGACAGAATGGTGAGGAAGGCATTCAGCATGCTTCATTTCATTGGTCAGAACATTGAATACAGGAGTTGGGACGTCTTGTTGAAGTTAAACAAGACATTGGTAAGACCACACTTGGAACACTGTGTACAGTTCTGGTCACTTTATTATAGAAAGGATATTCTTAAACTAGAAAGAGTGCAGAAGAAAATTTCTAGGATGCTACTGGGACTTGATTGTTTAAGTTATAAGGAGAGGCTGGATAGACTGGGACATTTTTCCCTGGTGAATAGGAGGCTTAGAGGTGATTTAATAGAAGTCTATAAAATAATGAGGGGCCTAGATCAGCTAGAAAGCCAATATCTTTTCTCAAAGGTAGAGGAGTCTAAAACTAGAGGGCATAGGCTTAAGGTGTGAGGGGAGAGATACAAAAGTGTCCACAGGGGCAATTTTTTCACACAGGATGGTGAGTGTCTGGAACAAGCTGCCAGAGGTAGTAGTAGAGGTGGGTACAACTTTGTCTTTTAAAAAGCATTTAGACAGTTAGATGGGTAAGATGGCTATAGAGGGATATGGGCCAAATGCAGACAATTGGGAAAAGCTTGGGGGCTTAAAAAAACAAGGGCGGGATGGACAAGTTGGGCCGAAGGCCCTGTTTCCACGCTCTGACTCTATGACTCTAATTGGAATTTCCAAAACTGAGGTCACATTTTTTTAAGTAATGGAATGCAGCTGAGGTACAGATCAGTTTAATTGAATGAGCAGACTCAAAAATGGCCTATTAGTATGTGTTCTAAATTGATATAACATTTGAAAGAGATGTTAAGGCTTTGGGTGGGTATCCTTCATTCAAACTGGTGTAGGATGGACATTTAACAGCAATGACAAAACAAGTGACAACAACAGGTCTGGTACAAACGTGCTAATGACATACAAAAGAAGAACCCAGGGCTAAGAAGTTTCACGTGAGTTTATTGGTGTAAAAAGGGAGCACAATGTTAATGAAATGACATTAGGACAGGTTGATTGTCAGTCAATGAGATAGTAAGTGTATGTAGTCAGAATTTAAAAAGAAAATAAACAGAGGTTAAACTTGGAGAAAAATAGCAAAAGTTAGTTACTTTCCAAAAGGCAAGTGAGGGGTTATAAGTGAGAATCCTTGTTCGAGGGAGAAAGAAACCTATTTCTGGTTACCATCTGGTAATGCCTGCATGAAGGTGTGATCAGGTGAAGTTTGAATTTAGATCACTAAGAATCTGAGAAGTGGTTGCTGACACTTGCTCACTAGCAAGGGCTGGCTATTTTTGGTATTGGAATGGAATGTTTCAGTTGCGTATGGAAATGTTATAGGTGCCTACATGGGATTGGGGGGGGTGGTGTGTGTGCATGGTGGATAGAGCATAGATAAAAGGTACTACAGCTGTGAATTTTGATTAAGACAAACAGTTGTTATTCTTTATATGGTAAATTGCAAAGAATTACCTTCTCCTTATACCTGTCATCTTTGTAATATTTACTGGATATAAACTGAAACTGGCGGATAGATAAAATTTGGGAAAAGCCAAAGGAACAGAAGCTGATAACATATGGGCAAACATTCAGAAATATAATGCAATGCCTTATCTATGGTGTCAGCAGATGCCGTGTTGGTTAATATCTGATCTCTGCTTTGCAATCACTGAGCTTGGTTGTATGTGCCAAATTGGTGCCAGTTTTAGACTTTTGCACTGCAAGGCTTCAAACAAGTGCCATTTTTGACTCTGCCAAAGAAAACTGGAGACAACCCAGTAAACATTCTAACTGCCTCTTCTAAATGCCAGCTGCATTCATGTATCCAACTCCAATTCCTGATAGACATTTGAAATGTCTATTAAATTAATACCCATTTAACTAATAATATTTATGCCATTGTGCTGCTTCTAACATATACATGCATGCATGTCCTAAGACCCCAAATTGTTGGAAGTTTCATGGATTGTAAATCTTTTAGTTTTAGATGTTGCACTTGGTGGCATGTGAAGGATGTTCAAGGTAATTTCCTAGTGATTTTTTTTTTAAAAAGCCTTAAACCACACTGCTTTCATATAACTTACAAATGGAAGAAACGATTGTTATTTGGGGGATAAAACTGACTCTGTTCATTTTCTTTCAATTAAGAAATTTGGATGCCACATGTCCAGTTTAAAATGAATAATCCTACAAGCCACACTCAAATATATACTGAAACCAAATTATGGCTTTAGTTTTTTTGATAGGAATAAAAGCAAACATTTCTTTCCTGAGCAACCTTGGTTTTATCCTTAATATCTATCTGTCATGTTGACAGGAGTTCAATACTCCAATGTGAAGTGAAACTGCTCCATCAGTATGTGCACTATTTTCTCCCTGAATTTAAGAGTGCAAACTCATGGTGGATATATCAGCAAAGCATTAGTTAACATCCCTTTCGTGGGATATGGGAATCCCAAACATGGTCAGCGTTTGTAGCCCATGCCTAATTGCCTTTTAACTGAATGGCTTACTCTGCTATTTCAGAAAGCAGTTGAGGGTCAACTACATTGCTGTGGATCTGAAATCATGCAGGCCTGACCAGGTAAAGCTGGCAGATTTCTCTCTCTAAGGGACATTAGTGAACCAGATGAGTTTTTTTAATGACAGTTGAGGCTAGTTGACATGGTGAACATTATTGAGACTAACCTTCAATTCCAAATTTATTAATTTACTTTAAATTTCCCCAGCTGCTATGGTGGAATTTGAGCCCATATCCCAAAAGCATTAGCCAGGGCCCCTGGATTTAGCTCCAACAGCTTGCAATTTTGTCATTCCTTTTATGGCAGATTTCTTTCAATGCGGCTGTAGAGGACTTTCTAAATGTTGGGGATTGTGGGTAAGCAGAGTTTCCATTATTCCTGGCTCCAGGGTGGGGAAAGTAGTATTGTTCTGCTTAATTTTTTTAAACCTTTTTTCATTTAAACACATCTTTGATATTGAATCGTCTATGCTCTTTCTGTTACTTAAAGTAATGTTTAAGTAACTGTTACTTAAAGTGGGATAAGACTCAGCCAGGAAAATCCTGAAAGCAAATTGTAATTTTTACATTTTTTTTCTCATTTATATCTCCTTTCCCCCTCTTTCAAATTTAGATATTTCATCTGAATGTGGGCAATGATTGTCATTGGATTATTTTATTGGGGGAACCCCATAGCTGATCCTATTTTCTTTGATGCTCAGCAGGATTACTGGATAATAAAGAGCAGGAATTACATTTATTCTTCCCCCTAGCCCCAGGGATCCTAAAACCAATTGTAGCATCACCACTGGCATCCCAGCTGAGATTATTTAATGTATATTTCAAACATAAATTTGCTTGATGATACAGGTTGTATTTAAAAGTCCATACAATAATTAGCCAACTTCTCTTGGAATGCTCTTTGTCCTTCCAATTTAGTGTAGTACCCTTGTGATTGTAAATAGAAAGAAACCAATTAACTTGCGCTATAAACTAATCAGTGAGATTGTTGCGACTATCAGTGCTGCTTGTAATGGGGATTTCTGTTGTGATTCGAAAACAAATTTGTTTAAAACATTCTCAATTGCATTATTTTGTCTTCATTAGCCACTTAATTTTCAGTGCAATTTTAACACTAAGTAGAGGTTTTCCCCTTTCTCTCCCCTCAATCTAAATTTGTCTCCCTCCTTTTTAAGTGTTCAGTTCCCTTTGTTTATGGAGGGACAAAGGCTGGAAGGAAGAATATTTGTGTTGCAATCTTTTTCATTTTGTACTAAGTTTCCCACTGATTTTGTACACTATATCCACTATATGAAATGGTAAACATAGCTGCCTTATGTCCTGATAAAGTTTATTAGTTTTCATCTAGATCATTATCTAGACTGATGTTCAGCTGGCAGGCAGTGATTTATTTTTGGTATAATTCTTTGTAAATTACAAACAGCAAAAACTGTTAACTAAATTTTAAAATGTAGACTTTTTGACTAGGTCTGTGGACCCTAGGGGATGTAAACTCATCAGATTTCTCTTGGGTTGAGGCCAAGCATTTTATGGTCCATGAAGACTGCAATATCTCAAGACTTCTACATTCCATGTGTTTTTCTATATTGGTTAACTTGCAATATTATTTCTATAGCAAAAAGTATTTGCTGCCATGTCACTGTTGTCCATTGATTTTTTTTGGAGTACAGGTTTCATTGGGCTTTTAAGAAATTGCAAGGGGTTCCATGCAGTGTGTCAATGTTTGCATGAGATCTTTGCCCCCCGCCCCCCCAACCCTTTCCTTGTTATTTACAAATACTTTGGAAAAGTGTCATTAAATGCATACCATGTTTACATGTCGCAGACAGTATGTCATTGTGACAAATGATGCTTTTCTCTTCCTTTTTTTTCTACATTGGAACATTTTTTAAATGAAAGGATTTGGGATTGTTTCCTAAAGGATTTTAAGTACATTTTTAAAAGGTAAGAATTATGGCATGAATTGCAAATAGAAGTTAAGAAAAATTGTACTGTCTCTGTTTTGGTAATTTGCCAATATTTTCTGAAGGTGGTAAGGTAAAATGTAACTTTTTCTGGAATAGCTCAAAAAATTGCTGTTTAAAACATTTGGGTATTAGTAATTGCAGATCTGATTTAACTCATACTCTGTGACGTATCTTTTGGTTTTAAATGTAGCCTCATCATATTTAATAGTTCTGCAATTTGTGTAAATTTTGTTTCTTTTTGGACGTATTCCTAATGTTGGCAGCTCTCCAGTTAGAACGATTTCTGTGTTTACATAAGGCACTATCACTCCTGGAAACGTTTCAAAGCACTTCACACTGGATTTATCTTAAGTGTGAGAATGTACCGTGGCTAAATTTTGAGTTCTTAAGATGGAAAGATGGAAGATTTGAAGATGGAAAGGAGGAAGTTTGCAAATGTAGACATTAGTTTATTCTGAAATAGAAGGCAGTTAAGTTAAAGATAACTTAAGATAGTTAAAAAAAATCAGTATTTGGGCTGACTTCGTTCAGCGCCCCCGGTGGCCACGGCCAGGAAGTGCATGCGCGTGCGGGTTGTGCTCCACCGCACCCCTGGTGGCCATGGCTAGGAAGTGCATGTGTGGTCTTGTGCTCCACTGCACTCCTGGTGGCGGCGACTAGATATTGTATTTCACCGCGCCCCTGGTGGCCGCGGTGGGAAGTACACGTGTGTGTGTGGAGGGGACCTGTGCTCCACCGCGCCCCTGGCGGCCACGGCAGGTTTTGTTGGTGAGGGGGGACTGTAAAGCGGCGGCCGGCCGCGTCACGTGACGGTGCCTCCGCCATTAAGTCTGGGACTGAGGCTCCCATTAAAGGACAGGGACTGAACACAAACTGGAGTCGCTGAGAGGGAGGCGAGTAAGCGGGAGGGGGGGAGGGAGGGAGGGGAAAGGAAGGGAAGCGAGTCGACAGATCCCTTCATGTCGTTCCTCTCTCTGTCTGAGAGAAGGGGAGGAAAAATAAACAAAAAGCAACCAAAGGACAACTAAATAAAAAAAACACCTCAGCCTTCATGTGGAAAAGATATTTGAGGAAATTTTCCTGAGGGGAGGACTTTTATTTTTCTTTCTGTGTGTTTGTGTGCGCATATACATATATATTTTCCTTTTTGAAGTGCGTGTTAAATCTCCGTCGATGATGCAGGGATCGTGATGATGAGTTCGTCCGGCTGCTGGGTGGCGAACGGGGCGAGTTTGGAGGATTGCTATTCCAATCTCTTCTCTCTGGTGAGTGATTGAAGCGGCCGTCGCGCAGCCATTTTCAAACCGCGGCCTTTACTCAGGCGTAGTGGATAGAGAGAGAGAGATAGTGAGGGGGGGGGGTGTTTAAAAAAAATCCTACTAATCTCTAATTTTAGTCATGTATTTACATCTCAAACAGCCTAGATCCCAACACCTTCAATTTTTCTTCAAAAAAAACTTCTCAAAAGTCCACTTTTTAAAAAAACAGCCACTTTTTAAAAGAATACTAATGTTTCATTAAATGTACAACTTGCACACATTTTCTAAACGTCTTGAGGTGGTATTGTGTCCAAAAAACCTGTTTAATAGGCCAACATGTGTGAGCTCCTTAACTTGCCCTCAAAGTCCACTCTTTAAAAACATCCACTTTTTAAAATGCCAGTGTTTCATTAAATGCACAACTTCCACACATTTTCTAAATGTCTTGAGGTGGAGAAAAATCAGGTTGTGTCAGAAAACCTGTTCAAAGGCCAAATGTGTGAACTCCTTAACTTGCCCCAAAAACTACTTTGCCCTTTTTTCTTGGCACGTAATTTGTTCAGATGGTAGCCTTTTATGAATATACGTTTGATTTGTACAAATAATATTTTTAAACTGGTCATTTCAGTTGCCATTTTCCAGCCAAAGCCGAAACGGTATTTTAACAAACGAAACGGGGGGGGGATGGTGGGGGTAGTTAAGTGTTGTTTTAAAGCAGCATTAAAACTACGATGGGCCCCAAGGCTATCATTTTAACTCCGACGTTTTAATTTTAAGTATAATTAATGGTTGCATATAGAATGTAGTTTTTTTATTGTTGCTTCGCCGCCCCCCTTCGTCCAGAGACTAAGAGTTGCTGCGTCGTAAAAGGGAAGTGTTTTCAAACTTCAGAGCAAATGCAAAAAAAATGCAACCCCCGTTTCAGAATGAGAACTCCAGTCGGCTGAGAAAGAAATTTGAGTAGCTCAAGTTTTAATGTAATGTCAGTGTTTTTTCTTTGGGTGTAACTTTTTCCCCCCTTCTGGAATGGAAAATCTTAATTTACAAAGTGAGGGGAAGTTGTCAGAGGTCACTTTACATGGATTGTATTTCTAAATGTATTGGGTGGGTGGTATGTGTTTCAGGCCCTTTTGTCTTGAGCAAAGCAACAGAAGTGCTGTAGATGTGAAATAAACACCTATTTCAGCGTTATTTCTAACACAAGCTAGTTGCTTGATACCGGAACAAATTTAGCCAGTGCATTCCTCCGAGCTGACAAATCCTGCTCATATATCGTGTTTGATTTTATTAACATTGGATATATGGGAAGGAGTGGCGAAATGGAAAGTTTCAGAGCCAGTGTTTCCTTTCTGGTCATCTGGGAATCTTTAAAAATGATCTGGAACATCATTTTTTAAATTTTTTATAAACCTCAGATTCTTAATATGGCTGTCCAGCTGTCTTCTAAAAAATGATTACAGTTAAATGTGGTGGTGCTGTTAAGTGTCTTGTTAGTGGAAATAGTGGATGAGCTTTTTGGGGGAAAAAGTGCAAATAGAATATGGAGCATGAAATGAATTTCACTCTGTTTTGGATTTCAAGGAGCAAGTGCTGGGGTGGGAACTGACCAATATGGTTTATGACTCATAAAAGTAGAAACTGGGCTTTTACTTTTAAAATGGTCTGGTTTTAATTCTTCCCTCTGCTCCTCTTCCCCCTCTCTCTTTCTCTCTCTTCTTTCCCCCCCCCCAGCTGCCGCCAACTCAAATGCTTGAGGAACTCGTTGCTCTGACTCTTCTAGTTGAGATAACATGAATAATCTGAGTTGCAGACTTCATGACTGTTGTAGAGTTAGTTGGTGTCTGGTAGGAGAGCTGAGCAAATGGAGTGAAAACAAAATGAGTTCGTTCTTGTGTTTGGCCCTTCCTGTCCCCTAAAAAAAAATGAATATTTTGTTACTTTACTGTTAGTTTGGAGTTCAGTATTGGTTTGCTTGAAAAATTATCAAATGCTGAGGTTTTAAGTAAACTGTTAAAATGACTTCTGAACCTGTTTCAGATGGGGGTGTTTTTGTTTTTCTTTGGTTTGAGATATCGGTGCATTTGTTTGTATTTCCTGCTTTGGAATTGGTCAGTAATATTTTTGAAGACTTTCGCACAAAGTGATATAATTTAAGTGTTTATATACTAAGAGTAGATGTCTAGAACAGGCTTGTGCTCAAGATTTATGGTTTTCTTGTAAGCAGTATAAGTTGTACCTTTAAAAAAATGAGGTGTTATGTAATCTTCCTCCTGTTTGTTAATTTCCTTTTCCTAATTGCACTGTCAGCACAGACTCTATGGGCCAAATGGCAACCTTCTGACCTATACTGTTCAGACTTTTGCTGGAATTTGGCTTCATTTGCCCAAGCCAGCATTCTTTTTGCATGTAATTTATTAGTCAGAAGTAGGCTTACATTAACAACAAAGTTACTGTGAAAATCCCCCAGTCGGCACCTGTTCGGGTACACTGAAGAGAATTTAGCTTGGCCAATTCACCGAACCAGCATGTCTTTTGGACAGTGGGAGAAAACTGGAGCACCTGAAGGAAACCTGCACGAGCACCACACAGGCACTTTCCCAAGCCGGGGAGTGAACCCGTGGCCCTGGCGCTGTGAAGCAGCATTGCTAGCCACTGTGCCAATGTAGACAGTGAATACTGGCAGCTGATTCATCTGGTCAGTGGGCCAGTGGAAGGCTTGGCATCACTGCCAAGCTCAGCTCAATATTGGCATTTATGCTTTCCAGTAAGAAAAGGAGACTTGCATTTATTCAGTGCCTTTCCTGTCAATTTGACATCTCAAAGCACTTATCAGCCCAAGTGCTTTTGAAGTGTATTCACTGATGTAGTGCAAGAAACATGGCAGCCAAATTTGCATTGGCAGGCTGTTACGATCAGCAATGTGATAACAACTGGTTAGCCTGTTTGTGTAATATTAATTGAGGAATACATATTGGGCACCTGGGATTTTCTTTCATCCCACCCCCTCCCTGCGTTGCTGTTCTATATTGGTAGTAGGATTTTTCTGTCCACCTGAGGGCTGACTGGGCCTCCATTTAACATCACATCTGAAAGATGACACCTCCTAGCATGACAGCACTCCCTCTCTCAATGGAGTGTCATCCTTAATACTTCAGCTCAAGTTTGAGTGGACTTCATTTCTCTACTTTCTGTGAGACTAACTGAGCCATAGCTGTCAAAGGAAGGGTAGATAGTTTACAATTGTGTGAACTACAACTCATGTTTTCCTTCCCTTTCCGAGTCCAGCTAATTTTTAGCAGTGTTTTTCTGGTCTAATAACACATTAAAAATTTGAGTGTTTTGATCTGCATTGTTTAGTACATTTGAGACAATGACTTTGCTTAATAGGGAGTTGTCTTAGCAGAGATTAGTGCTTGAATGCCATTCTACCAGGCTGTTCAATATTGTACACTATCCTGTTGCTAGCTGAAGAGTAATCTGTCAGTAATTGATCTCTTTTAGTACTAGCAGCTTGCAACTGAATTCTGAAATGAAAGCTGTCAAGAACATCATGCTTCACTACATTGCTGTGCTGTTCGTAAAATGGGGTGGGGGGTGCAGGGTGGGGGGAAGAAAGAGTGCAAATACAGCTTGCTATAAATAAATCTGTACGTACACATACTTTCTGGCCAAAAGCTTGCCAGATCTGATTTTGCGGTTATATTGCTCTGATGTCACTAATAAAATATCCTGGAGCGGCTCCATTGAAAACAATTGATTTCAAGACCTGAGAGTTGATCTGGATTTGCAAGTCCAGGAAACCTAACTACTGACTGGGGGCATATCCAACCAGTGACTTGTGTTTCTGGGATTGGCAGTACTGCTTTTACTCATTAGCCAGCTCAAGCTTAAACTGCCCCTTTTGCATCTCTGGGACTAGAGCATTGACCTACTCCCTGTTCTTCTGTCCTTTTGCCCCCTCAAGTCTGTTTTGCTGCCATTCAATGAGATCATGGCTGAAATTTTGCCTAACTCTGTACACCTGCATTTGGCCCATATCCCTTAATACTTTATCATAAACTTTTGTTAAACAAATCGGATTTAAATTTAGCAATTTGTCTAGCATCAACTGCTGTTTTTGAAAGTGTTCCAAATTTGTACCATCCTTTTGTGTAGAAATGTTTCCTAACATCTCCCCTGAACAGGCTGGCCCTAATTTTTAGATTGTCCTCTACTTCTAGAATCTCTAACCAGTAGAAATGATTTATCTTTGTCTACTGTCTTTTCCTATTATCTTGAAGATTGTTACCCAATAGTGATGTCACCAGAGCACCTTTTTAATAGTGGAAAGATCCCACGCACAGGTCTCTGTACTGGTTTAAAAAATTCATTGCCTCCATAACATTTCCTTTTGTTAAAAAAAAATTGACACTGATGAAATACGAAATTTGGAAGATGGTGAACAGATGCCTTACGCTTGAGACCAGCTCTGTTGCTCTGAGACTAATTGCATATGATTCTTTCCTTGATCTTGCGGCCTGGCCTCTTACTACAAGCTATTTCTAATCTTATCCTTCACTGGCGTGCTTGAGTAGGCTTCAAGGTCATTGTACAGTAACCTAGAGTGGGAACCCTTGCCATGCCTCTTTTTTCCTTTTTTTTGTTCCCTCAAGTTCTGAAACCCAAGGCCAATTTTAGTGCTCTTTATTCAAGACTACTTGATGGATATGGGGTGGGATTTTGCAGCATCGCTTGTGAGACTGGAAGTTCCTGCCTGAGAGCAATGGACATTCCTGTTGTCCTTTCCTTGCCCGTTCTGATTCTGTGGCGGGTGGGGCGGTAGAATTCCGACAGAACGCTTTCAATGTGGTGTGCCTTGATTTTAATTTCACCCTTTGCTTCCTTGTTGAACTTGCTGACACTTGCTGGGACTTGGACTTGCAGTTGTTAGCAGCTCCTGTACATTATCCATTGCCAAAATAATTCATGAGTGAACAATAAACAGTAACATTGACAGACCTCATTAACATGAGCACTTTTTAATGGTTGCTGGTTGGTGTTATTGTTGTTTCATTTGTTCCTTTTTTAGTTGGAGGCACTAAGACCAATTTTAACACCTCTGCTGTGTTTACTTGGCACAGGGCAAGGATCTAATCTGGTCTGTATATAAATGCTTTTTATTTTGAACTTGAAATCATTTTGCAGGTGGGGAGGGGAGGAGAGGAGGAGGGCCCTGTTTACTGAAATCGGCAATCTTAACATGGAGTTAAAGAGCAAACCTGCACAATTACCTCCAGAACCACAATATGGCCACTGAATTTCTTTGGCAAACGTGGCAGCAGATTCTGTGATTGGCATTGCAATGAATGAACAGTTGGTCTATTTTTGTTGGTGTTGTTTGAAAGGTAAATGTTGGCCTCTTTTCATCTGCTTTCCAGTAGTGCAACAGGATACTTTGCATATACCTAAATGGGCAGACTCTGTTTAATGCCTCGTGTGGCAAAACGACTCCAACACAGCATTTGCCCAGCATGAGTGTCAGCTATGATTATGTGCTCAAGTTATGGAGTGGGACCTGAACCCAACTTCAAGGCAGTTGGGATTTGTTTCTTTTTAGTCTGTGACATTTACACAATGGATTACATCCAGCAATGGCAGATGTATTCTAATCCTGTAATGTAGGACAACTTGTATGTAGATTTATCTGTTTACCATCATGAGAACAGATTGATTTAATGTGAGTCCCTGGTAATCCAGTAGTTCTATGATACCATTATATAATGAAATGTTTTGAGGTGAACCGGGTCTAAATTGTCATTTGAATGCAAGATGGATGCAGTTTGTTTCTTTGTTATTAACGAGAACACTCAACTTCTTAATGGCTTCTGATGGAATTTTTGTAGGATCAAACAGTTTTGAGCAGCACAAGGTGATTAACAGGTCATCACTGAATCAATGATGGCACTTTGTTCCTGCATGAAGAATCTCATTCTTGTTTCATTCGAGTACGTTACTCAACTATTTCCATAGCAAAGTATGGCACAGATTAAGCCAAATACTGGACATTTAAATACTTTTGTGGAAGCACAATAATTTGCTAAGGAAAAGAATAGCAAAAGATAGGCAGCTCCCTTCATGGTGACCATTTCCTTCAAGGTAATGTTTTAGTTTAATTTGTGCTATAAGTCCCTGTGGGAATAGCTGAGTAACATTTTTTTGTATGGGGTAGGAATGAGATTCTTGAGGAGTGAAGTGGCATAATTTCTCTGCATTGCCACTTATTTTCCTGATGCCGTAATGCTAAAAGTACAACAGTGGATGGTGCCTACTTGAATTAACTAGTCAATTTTCTTTCTTCTAATATGGCTACAGTGTTACATTCTTTGGGGCAATCTCTGCTATCACTTGTAGGTGCAAAGATTGCATGTTGGAACTTGGGATAAATGGCACGAATTTGGCACCAGAAAAGAAGAACATTACTTTGAAACAAGTTGTTTTTTTTTGTGTTGCATGTCTCCTGTTCTCTTTCTCTGATTTAACTGTTAATCTTCTACAAAAATCAAACTTAAAATGTCTCTTGGTCCAGTATATGGTTTAATCTGTGCTGTACTTCCCTGTGGGAATAGCTAAGTAACACCATTTGAAAGGGGTAGGAATGAGATTTCTGGTGACATGCTATCATAATAAGTAGTCTCTCAATACCAGGTTAAAGTCCAACAGGTTTATTTGGTAGCAAAAGTGTTGGACTTTAACCTGGTGTTGTGAGACTGCTTATTGTGTTTACCCCAGTCCAATGCCGGCATCTCCATATCATGCCAGCACCACTTATTTTCCCTAAGCCCTAAAGCAGCCTCGCAATTTTCATTTGCCTTTGTTCCTGGTTCCACTGGAAAGCTTGCACATTTGTGACCTTAAATATCAGCTGCTCATCTGTGCAGAGGTTGCTGCTTGTAGAATAAAATACTCTTGTACTGAAAATACTTTCTTTCTCTCCTTCATGCAAGTAATATTTTTCAAATGAACAAATAATGCAAAAGGCCAGTTTGTTTGGAACGGCAAAATAGAAGCTTATGTTCAGGTACAGTACCTCAAATCAGTACCCAGAAACAAGCAATGTTTGTTTGGAAATATTTTTATATATAATCTTGCATCAATCTTAATTACCTGACTGATTTGACTAGGCACTTCATTGGCTCCAGACTAGTTGCTGGCTTTCATGTCCTGTGCTCCAAGTGACCCTTGACCCAACCCTGCTTCACCTGAACCTCCCAATCTGAAATTGCCATGGTCCCGAGGTTCCTAGATTTGAGTATTGAACCTATTGTCCTTTTAAACACAAGTTACCTCCCAATAATACCTTTCACTTGAAAATTTTTGAAGTGTTGCACTGAGCCTTGATCAGGAAAAAAAGAATGCTGAGTTACAGGGAGGAGGTATAGAATTGCGTGGTGAAAAGTGCTTTTGTTGCCAAAGTGGGGAAGGTTTGGAATTTGGATTGGTTAATTTGTTTTGAATTTAATTTTTTCAAAAAATTTATAATTAACTCTGAAGAGCCTTGCAGTTGCCTTTTGCAATGTTTCTTGGTCGTTTGAATAAGATTTTTATTCAAATAACTAACACTGTAGAGATTCTGTGATTCAAAGTTATAAAGCCACTGTGCAGATTGACTGGGTGCCATAATCCATCTCCTTGCTTGCTGCAAAAAGCAATCGAGATTGAATCCAATTCATGGCCCCCATAAGACTTAACTTTTTTGAGGGTAGCACAGTGGTTAGCGCTGCTGCCTCTCAGCACCAGGGATCCAGGTTAGATTCCCAGCCTCAGGTCACTCTGGAGTTTACACATTCTCGTGTCTGTGGGTTTCCTCTCACAGTCCAAAAATGTGCCAGTTAGGTTGATTTGGCCATGGTAAATTGCCCCTTAGTGTTGAGGACTGGCTGAGGTAAATGCGTGGGGTTGGGGGGATGGAACCTGGGTGGGATTGTGGTTGGTGCAGACTTAATAGACCAAATGGCCTCCTGCACTATAGTGATTCCATGAAGACATGCATTTCTTCAACTTGATTCTAGCCAAAATTTCAAGATTTTGAGTGTGATGTCTTTTTTTTCTTGGCTTGGATCTTGTATGTGTCTCATTATGGGGTAAACACAATAAGAAGTCTTACAACAGGTTAAAGTCCAACAAATTTATTTGGTAGTAAAAGCCACTAGCTTTTGGAGCGCTGCTCCTTTGTCAGGTAAGTGGGAGTTCTGTTCGCAAATGGGGCATGTAAATTGGGTTTGTCTCTTTATAAAATAATGATTGGAATGCAACACTTTACAGGTAATCAAGTCTTAAAGGTACAGACAATGTGAGTGGATCTTGTATGGGGACCATCAAATCAAGCAAGGAAATGGATTAAGAGCTTGCCGTATCCACTATGCGCATTGCCTTTGTATCTTTAAGGATGGAGTAAAACTTAAAGTTCAAGCTAGCAAGGAAAGACATTGCACTTGATCTTGGGCTTGATTTTTGCGAAAAGTCTGAGAAGCAAGTTTCGCATTAAGCTAGATTTTAGAAAAAAAACTTCTGTTATTCACTAGCCAAAGATACAGATAAATGACTTGCATTAAAGTGGCTAATAGTATGGCATGCTGCATCCTTGTATTTATTTTGCTCCCCAGTTGGATGTTGATTATAAAAGGCTGAGATCTTGAACTTGTGCTATGAGGCCTTTCAGGCATTGAATAGCTTAATGACAGAAAATTGTTTCCAAATATTAAGTTTGTGTGAAATGTTACTTCAGGAACTATGTGAGCAACAGCCCTTCCCTGAGGGGGCTAGTGTGATTTTTGAGTTGATACTTTGCCTGTTTGTGGTTTTTGAAGCAAATAATAAAGATATTTTAAACAAGTCGCACTATTAATGAAGAGAAGCTAGTAGCATCCAAGACCAAAAGAACTCTGAACACGATTAGGAAGACTTGGTTGGAATTCCTTGGGCATGTGATGATTATGGGAAAGATTGAAGTGGACAAAGAACGACTTTAAGAGCATCATAACTGGATAGATTAGCTACTGCTAGAGCAAGGCTTGGATAGAGATCATGATTGCCAGTGCCATCTTGGGGCATGGTACATGAAGGGGGAGAGAATGTTGGCAGACTGGATTGTGTATGAGGCATGTGGCTTGTTCTTGGGACTTGCTGTGATTGGCTGAGAGGAAAGTGATTGAAGTGCCACATCCATGAAGTGAGAATAGCTTTGTATAGATTAGATGGGGCAGGTGAAAATGAAACCCTGTAGATATATTTTTTTTTCTCGATTGAATTCCAGAACTTTTGATATAGTATTTCTATTCAATTTAAGTTGTTTTTGTGTAGTTGAAATGTCATTGTGGAAGTCTTTGAAAATTAAAGCTACCTGATGTCCAAGTCACGTGAGTAGTTTCTGGGAGGAAATCCAAGTTTGTGGCAAACTCCTATTTGCTATAGGCCATACAAGCTAAATAGCAGAATTTTGTTTTGTCAATCCTTTTTTAAAGGTAATTTCTATCATTTTTGTCATTGAATCCTGTGGTCCGTATTAATTGGCTGTATACAATAGTTATCCATTTTCTAATTTCAGTTGGAAATCTCAACAGGTTAAAATCCAACAAGTTTATTTGGAATCACAAGCTTGCAGAGTGCTGCTCCTTCATCAAATGAGTGATGAAGGAGCAGGGCTCGAAAGCTTGTGATTTCAAATAAACCTGTTGGACTTTAACCTGGTGTTGAGAGACTTCTTACTGTGTCCACCCCAATCCAACACCAGCATCTCCACATCATATTTCATTTGAAATAGGGAGACTGATCTGACTGAGGCTTCTGGTTCCTAGTTAAAATCGTTATTGGCGGGACTAAGGTGGCCTTTTGGACCAGATTGAGAGCAAGTATGATAGAGTGATAGCTGGTGGGGATGAGCACTGAAAGGCAGAAGCACTTTCTGTGAATGTGCTTTGTAATGTGACGTTTGAAGTTTGTAGTCTGGACTGAGTTTGGTGTGAAATAATCCTAATAAAACATTAGTCTGAGATGATGGATGGTGAGACCTGTATTATAAACAGATGTGCTCAAAGGGATTACCACCCGTTGTCACGACAGGCATTCAATGGTACTCTTAGTTGAAGAACAGGAGTTGAAACAGTTTGTTTTCAGTATTCTGTTCAAATCTGTAGTGGTTGAGAAAACATTTGGTTTACTTTAGAAATTTATTTCCACTCAATACAAAACAGTGCTTCGAGTAAGCAGCCGTCAAATGGGAAATTGTGACTAAGATGCAGCAGTATTTTTAATGTGTTGACTTGCAAAATAACAGCGACTTCCTGTTTTCAAATTTTATCGAAGTGTTACATAGAGGAAAGCATACTTACCCATCTATATTTGTACACTTGCTGGATTTCAACCAGCGTATAGAATCATTCATAATCTAGTCTGGCGCAGCACTCTGTAGTTGAACATCATCACAGCATACCAGCATAGTTGTACACAGACATTGAGTTCTCTTCTGTTTTTTTGGCTGTACAAATACATTCCAAAGCAGTTAGAAAAGTTAGTATTAAACTGCTGTTTACTTGCCATAAATATCTGTAGTAAAGTATTACAGCAGCAAGGAAGCTGGTCCAGAGTACTGGATTTCTATTACTTTAAAAGTTTAATTGAAATGAACTGTTTTGAGATTGTAGCGCAGGAATAATTTTTAAATTGTTTTAATTTTTTCCCAATCCCATCCAGAAGCGTTGATTTCCTTACTAAGATGCATAACTCCACAGATGCTTGTCACTCTGAAGAAGTCCTGAGAGATGTTTTAAATACTCAGTTTTTTGACAAAAAAATCCAGACTTTGAAACTTAGGGGTGGAATGAGATTATGTACTTCTCGGGCTTTTTTATCATGTATCAACAGAACATCAGAGGCCTTTTGTGAGGGAGTGGGGGGAGAAAGTTGAGTGAATTGGGAGGAGAAATTTGTTGTTGGCCTTGAACAAGCCTGAAGAGAGACACAAGGAGTAGCTTGTATTCAACTTTGGCCTATAACTGGATCCCTAGAAATTAATTTTACACTGACTATAATCATCTGTGTATATATGCAGTCTCAAATGAAACTTCTTGAATGCCCTCTAAAAATGGATTTTTAATTTATGATCAAAACATTGTCATCTCTGCAAGTGTTTGCTGTTGCTGGGCTTTTAGTTTTGAAATGTCTGTACACACGGAATGCATTTTTAAACACTTGATAGTGAGTACAAGGGATTTCTTGCTCATGAGAGTTTACAGCGTGGAGTGCGTGTGTTGACGTTGTGTCCGTTGATGTACTGTTGTCACTGGTTCACAATTGAACTGACTTGTCTTTGCTAAGTTGCCCAGTGTCCAATTTTAAGCCTGTGAAATTTGCAAGGAGCAAATTGTACTTTTGAATATACTTTTGCGTGACCCTGAGCTGTGCACCTGAGGTAGCATTGTGTTTTTTTTTGTGTACATCCTAAAGCTATTCTCTTTCCCCTTCTGCCTCAACCCTCCCTCCATCCTCCAATGTCACAATACAACATTTGTGGAGATTGCAATTTTTGGAAAAATAAATATCAACTGGCATGAAAGGAATTGAGTAAGAAAGTACCTTTGATGTCTGTGGTTATGTTTTTTACATGTGCAATGTAGAACAGGAATTTGGTTATCTTGCGATCTTTTGATCCTGTTATCTCAACTTTTTTGTATGCTCTCTCCATGGTTTCTTGGATTACTGTTTCCATGACTGTGCTTCCTTGATGTCCTCTGTGGCCTAATGGTTGTTTCAAAAATCTAGCGTGGTATTTCTGCCCTCAAGCTGGTGACTTAAGTGATTTCAGTGACTGGTGGGCACGGGGCTTGTGCCCTCTTGACAGCAAATCAAATGTCGAAATTTTGAAGACTATCTTTATATTGTATAGTTGTTCCCTGTTGTGACACAAAATGCATCTGGGCGTTAGATTCCTTAACATTTTGTTTTCTATTTCCCTGTAGGCTGACCTGCCTGGAATTAAATGGCGACGTTATTCATGGCAAGGTCCTGTAGGGACACCGCTCGTCATTCCGGTGGCTGAAGATGATGCCATCCTCTGCAGCTTTAGCCGCTGCTTGAAGGCAAATGTACTTTGTGTATGGCGAAGGGATATGACACCAGGCCACCGAGAACTTTGGATTTTCTGGTGGGGTGAAGTGCCAAATTTTGCTGATCTCATCCACCATGAACTCAAAGGTGAGAATGAAGAATGGATTTGAAAGTTCAGTCTGTTTACAATGACCTGTCAACACTCTGATTTAAAATGTCTGACAATCGTCTTCATGAAAACTTATTTGACAAAAATGGCCACTTGTGTGAAATCTATAGAGTGACTGGTGCTGAATCCTAAAAAAATTGGTAAGGGATACTGAGTGTAAGATGCAATGTGGGTCAAAAATAAGAGTTACTCACTGTCACTTTTTTGTTTTTAGGTTATTGACTGACTGCTGTTGTGGTGGCTAATGGTCAGTGTCACTCTGATTATAGCTGGCTTCCCAGAATGCGCAGTTGGTTTAAGTGATAGGATTTTAATAGGATAAATGAGGTAATTTTCTTTTGTTTTGCAGAAATAGTGGAGCCTCCTTTAAAGGACTTGCTCTAAAGAAAGCAGATAATTGGCAAGTGAACTAGCACCATCCACATCTAATTTAAAATTTTTGTTACTCCTGTTAAATCCTTTCATAGATTTGTCCCCTCAATCTCTATAAATTCCATCTTAATGCTCATCTATTGCTATGATACATGAGATCTGCATGCTTTGACTTTGGCTTGGCATTCATTCTCAATCTCTTTGACATTTGGGATTTAAGGGAAGGAATTCTAATGACCAATTGACATGACGTAACTGCTCCTTCGTATTTTCTCTCATTCATGGGATGTGTGCTTTGGTTAGGCCAATATTTATTGTCCATCAGTAATTTCCCCTGAGAAAGTGTTGGTGAGCTGCTGTCTCGAGCCACTTCAGTCTGTGTTGTGTAGATGTACCTGCAGTGATGTTAGGGAGGTTTTGATTCATTGGCAGTGATGGAACAGCGATTCATTTCAAGTCAGGATAGTGAGTGGTTTGGAGAGAAATTCCAGGTGTTGGGTACAGCCCTGGATTTGGAAAGTATGCCAAATGGGTGAATTCCTGCAGTGCATCTTGTAGATGGTGCGCACTTTTGAGCCTGCACCAATGACAACCACACTATCCCTATCCCCGCAATCCCACTTATTTATCCTGCTAATCCTCCTGACACTAAAGGGGAATTTAGCATGGCCAAGTAACCTAACCTGCGCTTCAGTGGTGTCTTCGGTCACTGTCTGTTTGCACATTCTCCCCAAGTCTGTCTGAGTTTCCTCTGGGTGTTCTGATTTCCTCCCAGTCCAGAGATGTGCAGGTTAGGTGGATTGGCTATGCTAAATTGTCCCTTAATGTCCTGAGATATGCAAATTAGATAGCTAACCATGAAGATGTTTGGGTTCTGGGGTAGGTTGGGGGAGAGGGCCTTGGTATCAGTAAGAATCGGTGCAGACTCAATGGGTCGAATGGCCTTTCTGCACTGTAAGGATTCTAATAGTGGAGGGAGTGAATGTTTGAGGGGTGCCAATCAGATGGGATACTTTCTCCTAGATGGTGTCGAGCTGCTTCTTGGGACTGCACATTCTATCACACATCAGCTTGTGCTTTGTGGATGCTGTTCAAGCTTTGGGTAGTAAGGAGGCGAGATGTGCACCGCAGGATTCCTTGTCCCTGACTTGGCTAAGAGTGCTGCAGTTCTGGAGCACCAGTCTGTACCATTGCTGGAATATTGTTGAGACCCATAGCTTTTACAATATCCAGTGTCTTTAGATTACGTGAAGTGAATCAAATTGGCATGTGTGGACCTAATGAAGGAAGTTGCATTGGATCAACTATTTGGCACCCCTGGCTGAAGCTTGTAAATGCTTCAACCTTTCACATTGAGGTGTTGAGCTCCCCTATTATTTGTGGATGGGGATATTTGTGGAGCATTGTCCTCCAGTGAGTTGTTTAATTTTCCTTCACCATTCATGACAATGATCTGTTATTAGACCTGGTTGTGAAATTGATTAACTGTTTGTCACTTGGTATTTTGCAAGTAGTCCTGTGTTGTAGTTTCTCCAGGTTGACACCTTTTTTACGTATACATAGTGCTCCTGGCATACCCTTCTGTACTCTTCATTGGCAGTGGTAGAGAGGGTACTATGCCAGGCCGAGGTTCCAGTTTGTAGTTGAGTACAGTTTTGTTGATGACCCATAGCATCTTGTGGTTGTGCAGCCTTGAGTTGCTAGATCTGTTTGGGTGTGGCAGGCAGTACGTGGTAATGAGCCCATGTTTGACCTGATGCACTGAGACATGGGTCTGGCATTGATGTTGAGGACTTCCAGGGCAAGTCCATTTTTGTTGTGTACAGCCTTGTGCTACCACCTCTACTGTCTCTATCCTGGACGAAACGAGATGGTGTCTGGTACATTGTAAGTATGATTCTGAGAGTATGACTGTCAGGCTTGACTAGTCTGTAAACAGCTCTCAATTTTGGCATGGGCCTCCCGATCTTTGTAAGAAAGCCTTGTCCGGGTTGATGGCTGAATTTGTCATTATTGTTCTGGTGCTGCCTAGGTCAGTGCTGGGTGGTTAGTCTGGCCACATTCCTTTTGAACTTTTGATGGTTTGATACAGTTGTGTGGCTTCCTAGGCTATTTCCAGGCATTTAAAAGTCATTTGCTGTGGATCTGGAGTCACACATTGGCTCTAAAGGACATTGGGCAATTGTTTCATTGGATTTTCCAGATTTTTTTATTGAATTCAAGTTTCACCATCTGGTAGATCACTTTTGGTCTGTGGATTATCAGTCCACTGATACCACAGTGTGGCCTGCACCTTTTAATGGCCTTTCTAAGTATCACTGCATTTGGTACCCCCTCTTAACATTGCTACCTTGTTATTTTAAATTATACCTCTTGGGGGAGACTTTTGGATATATTTTTACATTGCAAGGTGTAGAATTATTTTCACGAACTGAGTCATATTGCTTATTGCAACAAAACTGATTTCATCACAACGTGCAAAGAAGAGGTTAATATGTTGCTAGGTTTTATGATGATCATTGTATGGAAGGAAATGCCTGTCTTAACTTTGGCTCCATAGCAGTGGTCTGTGAACAAGAAACATCTTTAGTGCTTTTTGTTTTTGGCATTTCCAAGGGAGGAGCTTGCTGCAGTGGAAGGATTTGTTCTCTAATTAGCATTCAGAAAGCTGACTGCTTTAAACCTTTAGATCCAATAGGGTGGTAGGATATTTACAACGAGATATTCGATTTCTGTACTCCGAGAACTTGTACATAATTGGGTTGTGGGTGGGCACCCACCAGCTGTGAATATTTTGCTGCATTCTGTCTACTCAGAATTCAGAGCTGGTGCACTCTGCTTAACATTTTTGGAGTGGAGTTGTAACCTGCACAGATTTTTTTGAGACAGAGCCTGAGGCTCACTCCGTTTTTAACGAGATTACAAATGATTGAGATGTTAACCTTTGTTATCTCATGGAATCATTCAAATTACCTGTGATGCAAATAGCCATGGCTAATTGTTCTGGGTTTGGAATATCTGATTTACTGGGATAATGTGCAGAGAGATTGGTTAGCATTTTAATTTTGCAGATATCTTGTCGGTCATGTTAGAATCGTAGAATCCTACAGTGCAGAAAGGGGCCATTAGGTCCATCAAGTCTGCTCCAACCAAATCCCACCCAGGCCCTCTCCCCATACCTCTACATTCTTAATCCAGTCATAAATTTTAGCAACATCTCCTAATGAACATGCTTCCAGTAACATCTGCTTTTCCTGATAATAGCTGATGCTTACTGAATAAGATTTCCAATTGTTTGAATTTTTTTGAATCTGAAATTAGACTTGATGCAGGAAATTTAATAGCAGGTCAGTTAGTACAAGACATGTTTGGTCTTTTCAGCATGAGAAGGGTTCTGTTGAAGAGTAAATGCTCCCAATTTCAGTTATTTTGTTTATCTTTTAAAGATGCTAAATGGCCTACAGCATTTTTCTGTTTTTTGTTGTTTGTAATTTTTCCCCAAGTTGCCAAAGTTAACATGATGTAGATTAATTCCTGTTTCAACTCCAAATGTTACCACCTGCAGGCACTGTAGGAACTCTCCAAGTTCTCTTATTTCATATTTACTTTTTAATGTAAAAATAAAATACTGCAGATGCTGAAAAACCAAAATAAAAACAGGAAATGCGGGAAAAACTCAGATTTGGCAGCATCTGAGGGAGAAACAACGTTAATGTTTTGAGTCTGTCATATGGACTGGACGCTTTCTCCACAGATGCTGTTAGATCTGCTGAGTATTTTCAGCACTCTGTACTTATTTCAACTTTTATAAAATGACTAACACATTAAAAACAATTCTAGGGCAGTTAAGAGAACAGGAGCTCCTCCGTAGTTGTTTGAAATATGAGCTCCACTACTGACCTGGTTAAGATCTTCCCATATCTTTTGATATAAAATTTGCACCCATCAGCATCTTTTAAGTATAGTTAAAATAATTTGTCAGCTTCTGACAGTTTTTAAATGGTGATCTCATTGGGCTCAATATATTTGCTTGCAGGAATTGCTGAGACAGAGTTGAATTAGCTCAGACAGCTGAAGCATTATGTTAATTATTTTATCTGTTCAGAGATTGACTTCAACAGTGTGAAAGATCCAAGTTAAGATTGTTAGAGTGCACTCTAAGACAGAACAATGACATCAGAGCTTATCTTAAGAAAATTGTCAAGTTAAAACAAAGGATGTAAATTGTGTTCAAACAGGATGCTGGTGGTGATCTCTTTGAGATTACAGCATTTTTAAATTTGGTCTGTTGTAATCTACATTTTTATTACATTGATTTAGAACTAATTAGGTTGCAGTATGCAAGTGCATCTGTGATGAGACATGTCAGGATTGCTTGTTATGAGTTCACTGAAATTAATCTCGATCTCTTTAATTTTGTGTATGGTGCTATGAGAAATGAAGTTTTAAACTGATCAGTTCTCTGTTCAGAGTCATTGTTAAGGAAATGAGGCTTAAATATTTGTCCAGGTGCAACACTAAAAACTGCCATTATTTTGCATTTCTTGTTATAATTAATAGCCCTGCTTCCTTAATCACGTTTTCAGTGGGGTCTTGCAGCATGGTGTTATAAGCCATGGTCATTGTGCTAATTTCATGCGTAGCTCTGTTGTGGGAGGTGAAACGAGGCCCTATTTTAAAAGAAGAAAATCTGCAAGTGAGAACTGCTTGGGCCATTAGAAACATCTTTCTGGGTAACTGGCATTAATAATCTGGGTACAGATGACTTGTTTATCTTGTTAATAGTTGATGTAAGTAGGATGGAAGTATAAGATTTGATTACAAAATGGGAGATTTGATGTTGCACAACAATGCTCTTTGTAGAACAGAATGTACCAAAATACTGTTGGCCCTCGTCAATCATGTCCCCTTACCTGCCTGTACAAGTGAACATTGTGCTCCTGTCCCACATGGCTCCCAAAAGGACTGTCTTGACTTAAAGGTGCAGACAGTGTGAATGGAGAAAGCATTAAGCATAGGTTAGAGATGTGTATTGTCTCTAGACAGGACAGTAAGTGAGATGTTGCAAGTTCAGGCAAGTCATGGGGTTACAGATAGTGAACCCAAGTCTGGAGACAATACTCATCTCTTTAACCTATGCTTAATGCTATCTCCACTCACATTGTCTGCACCTTTTGAGACTTGAATAGCAGGTTAGCTGTAAAGACTCGCATTCTAATCAGTATTCTGTAAACTGTGTGCGCCTTTATATGCCGTGTTTCTGATGAGAACTTTCCATTCACCTGACGAGGGAACAGTGTTCTGAAAGCTTGTGGGTTTACTATCAAATAAACTTGTTGGACTTTAACCTGGTGTTGTGAGACTTACTGTGTTTACCCCAGTCCAACGCTGGCATCTCCACATCAGGGAGACAGTAGAGCCAGCATTTCAAGTCTAAATGAGCCTTTATTGTTTTCCTCGGAGCAGAGAAGGCTAAGAGGGAGATTTAATTGAGGTGTTCAAAAGCGTCAAGGATATTAAGAGCAAATAAGGAGGTGTTTCCAGTGATGGAGTCAGTGCCTTGAGGAAATTCACTTAAGGTAATTTGTTAAAAACAAGCCAGAGGCAACATGGAAACAAAAAACTGAGATTTTATGGAATGTGATGCCTGAAAGGGTGACAAAAG
Organism: Carcharhinus amblyrhynchos; assembly: GCF_965287045.1. Taxonomy (NCBI): domain Eukaryota; kingdom Metazoa; phylum Chordata; class Chondrichthyes; order Carcharhiniformes; family Carcharhinidae; genus Carcharhinus; species Carcharhinus amblyrhynchos. The sequence continues at coordinate 6,124,473 of NC_137346.1, read as the reverse complement.
ACTAATTGATTTTAAAATGTGAATCGGATAAATGCTTCAAGAAAACATATGTAGGGAAAAGGCAGTGGAATGGGACTAACTGGATCGTTTCAAAACCTGGCCCAGGCAAGAAGAGCCAACTGACCTTTGTGCTGCACCATTCTCATTCTGTATCTTGAAACTGTCCCTTGTCTTGTTGAGCATGAACTTCATGCAAACATACTCCATTTGGATTGGGATTTTGGAGCTGAGAAAGAGCTTGTAAGTGTAATTTTCAAAGAGAATTCTAACCTTCTGCATTCTAATTGTATTTTTTTGACCCTCCTTCCCACAGGAGTGGTTGCTGTCTAATAAAGCAGATGGATTACTATATTTATCCTTAATATTATGCATGCTGTCCACTTTCCTGAAATTGTCTGGTTCCAGATTGACTTCTATATTGGGTTAGCAGTACCTGGTTCTTGAGATTTATGGGACTGCTTTGAGATGCTCCCAGTTGTTCATGCTTAAACTGCTATGAAGGTGAGTTGGGTTGGAAGTCATTGCCTTTGGGATGATACCTAAACTTTTATGACTGTTTAATGCTGCATTTTGAGGTAACCTTGAATCTTCTATTTGTGAGAATTACTAATATTGAAACAATTTTTGTAAAAACAAAAAAGTACTAATCTTCTACTTTGTCAGTTGACATTTTTAAGTGAACTGATTTGTTTTTGAAGCTTATTTATACATGATTTGCATTTCCTTGTTGCTTGCACTAATTAATATTTTTACCAGTGTAAGTGATGCGTTCATGGAGATAATATGGAAGAGGGCCTTGTGTGGCCACGTCTGCTTCCTGTTCAGACATGCATTCACTTAATCAAACGATGCTTAGCTATGAGTAAGGTTCCAATTAAATGTATAGAAGATTTAAACATGAGGAAAGCTGTATGAATTACCAAGATTGGTTTTCTGCAACATTGTCACTGACACTGTGTAATGTGATTTTTATTTGCATATTTTGCCAACTTAAACTGAGACATCCATGCGTTGCAGCTACAGATCTTGCAGCTCAAGCTTTTTGTTTGGCGAGACTACTTTGAATGGAAAGTGCTAATAGAAAGTAGTGGCAAAAGTTGTTTTGAAGTATGTGTTAAAATGGAGACTTTTCTGTATCGATGTGGCTTTAATCAAATTATATGTTGCAAATATGTCAGTTACCAACGCACTTAAGGCAATTGTGACAACGTTTGTGATTTTACGATTGCCTGCAGTCATCTCAATGCCCATTGTGGACCTCAAATCTTCATTTTTTTTAAAGTTAAAACCAAGAATTCTTCTAACACGCCAGTGCTTTCTGTGGGTGTGAGTGGCAAAGATGGAGGGGTGGGTGTGGGCAAGAGGAGTGGTGAGAGAACAGTGATGTAGGTTAACGCAGGTCAGAAACTCCATGATGTTTTCTGAAATTAATCTAGACCTTTGAATTTTACATTTTGATTTTTACATTGTTGAGCATCCAGGTATCACTCCAGGTATGATTGAAGTGACCCACTAGGAAGCCTTTATCAAACAAAGTTTATTTAAGAACACACTTAACGTATAAAAGAATTAGCATGACTTTTACCAATTACAAGAGCTTAAACATGACGCAGTAAAACTCCTAAGAGCTTTCTATTTATGTTCCAAGTTAAACACCATCCCACACACAAACTCTTCAGAGTTAGCACAAAAGCAAGTATGCTCACAATGCTGGATTTTCATCTTTGTAACACCTATGAAAAGAAATCCAAGCCAGCAGGATATATCCATAAAACAGCAAAACCTCAGAAGTAAACCCAGTCTCTGGCAGCTACCAGGCTTCAGAGGGGGAAAAACACACTTACTTTCTCTTGGCTCCAAGCAGCTTCTGTAAAACAAAACGAACTGAACTTCTGTGAAACATGACTGTCCCCAGACATATGACATGCCCTGCCAATCACCCCTAATCAAGCAGTACTCTGCAATTCCAGGGAAACACTGCATTAGTTCAGATCAAAACAAACATGATGTCAATAATACTGCTTCAGTAACAATAAAGGACACCGGCTGCAGGCAACACAAAAATCCCAGGAACTATTAAAACATCCTGCAGAAAAACATAATTAAAATACATGACTTAAAGGCACAGTATTGTCATAAGGTTAGCTGTGCATGCTTATGAATTCATATTGGTAGAGGTAGAGAGATTCTTTCCACTTAGAAAAGAAACCAGAGCTAGAGGGCACAGCCTCAAAAAGGCGGGGGGCGGGTGGAGAACAGAGTTGAGGAGGAACTTCTCAGAGGGGGGTGAACCTCTGGAATTCTCTGCCCATTGAAGTGGTGGAGGCTACCTCGTTGAATATGTTTAAGTCGCAGGTAGATAGATTTCTGATCGATAAGGGAATTAAGGGTTATGGGGAGCAGGCGGGTAAATGGAACTGATCCACTTCAGTTCAGCCATGATCTTATTGAATGGCGGGGCAAGCGCGAAGGGCTAGATGGCTACTCCTTCTGTTTCTTATGTTTGCAGAGATTTACTAAACAGTGTATATTTCTCCCAGTTGCTACAGCTTGTCTCTTTGGACTTTGCAACCAGTGACTGTCTCTTTTTGTCATGGCAGCTTCTCTCGCATGTAAACAGGAGAATGAGTGTGAAAGAGGGCCATTTGCAGCAACTTCTCCCTCAATCTTCCTGACTGTTACCTCGTGCAATGACTTTTTAAACATACAACTTCTCCAACACCATCACAAGCTGGGGTGGGAGAAGAGAGTACTTTACAGACAGAGGCTTTAAAAGGGCCATCAGACAGGTGGGACCTTGGCCGTAGTTAACGTTGAGGAGAACTTAAAGATGGTGAGCTGTCTCCACACTGGGCAATTAATGTGGTGATTTCAATAACCTGGAAGGGAGGATGGAATCTTTTGAGCCCAACTTTATTTCTCTCCCTATTATGATGTAGTGAAAGGGATTGGTTTGGGGCTTGGACTGTGCTTTTTGTTTTCAATGTTTTGTCATGCAAAAACAAATCAACATAGGGAGGAATGAGGGGGGATTGAAGAGAGAGTAGTTTGTAACGGTGAAAGGATCAACTGGTATGTTCAGTCTTCAACTTGATTAACACATTTACTACCAGGATCCAGGCGAGGGGTGTTTAAATAAAGACCTGCAACCTCTTAGTGTTGCTTGTTTTACTGCATCAATGTGATGCCAGTTCCTTTTGGCTAGTGGAAAACTTTCCAACTGCAGCCCTCAAACTCCTAAATAATGAGCCTCGTGTATTGATGGTAGGGGTAACATTTGACTTGAAAGTCAGTGGTTTTATTACTTTGCTGCTGACACTGATCTTGCTGGCTATATGAATGCCTTTTTAAACTTGCTGTTTACTAGCATGTAATGTGACTAGAACAACTGTTAGCACTTTAGGTTGCCAGTTGATTCAAATCGCTAAGCATTGTGACTTGTAAAAACACATTCGTTTGTTTTTAACTTGGTGGTTTTTGAGAACAAAAGACATACGTCAACTTGCAAGACGTTTTAAAAATGTGCTTCTAGGTGCCAATGTTTTTTGTGTTCGAAGGAACCTCTGCCGTAACTTTTTTCTTGAGCCTTAGCTGCAAAGCTTGTATGCAGCAACATTTAAACAAGTACTTTGCTTCATGTTGCCAGATCTCCAGTTTTAGTTAAGAACATGTGTAATCTTATACAGTGAATCAATTGTTTTCATTTTAGGTTTATGTAAGATGTAGTTTTGAATATGTTTTGGTGGGCAGGGGGTGGGGTTGGTAGACTGCATTTTTCTGTATGTATATGTGTGAAAAGTACTACTTACCAAAATCATATTGGAAATACTCAATTAGTAATGTGCAGTTGGGTAATGCTGAAAGACTATTACTTTGGGGAGTAGAGGGATGATTTTACTTTGCTGTAAGCATCCTTCTGTGCATCAGAAACGATGTGCTGGTCAAAATAAATTAATTGGATATAATGAGTGTAATTACTGCATATAAAAAAATTTCACTGTTTAGAAATTCGCTGGGCTGTTTTCAGATTTAATTTTTTTATTGGCAATTTGTGTAGTTGGATTGTTGAACAATTGACTGAAAAGTTTGAACTTTGATTCCCAATGTTGGCTACAGTGATAGTTTAACTGCTGGCTGGGTGTGTTTTTTCAATGCTAATTATTGCCTCCAGATAGAACACTATGGATGTTTCTCATGATTTGATAGAACCTGATTCTCTGGGGTGCAAAGACTAATTACATCATCCCAACTGAGATTTGCTGACTGGGACTTGGATGTGAAACTTTCCTGGGATATGTGGCTCTGCTTCTTGCCAAAGAAATCTGCAAAACCTCAAAAGCCATGAGTACTGTAAATATCTAAATAGAAAAAATTATTTTCTATTTGTGGAAAATATGCTTTCACTTGCACTGATCAATTGGGTTCCAATTTTGGCCTGACATGGCCTTGTACAAGTGTAGCACTACTTGTACTACATTGATTTAAAAAAACAAACTAGCACAACAGCTAGAGAGGGGGTCAATTTTTCAGTGACGGTGCTGTTTTTGATTATTCAAGAACAGGTATTCATCCCCTCCCATATGCTAATAAGATGACTCTAGATAGACAAACAATGGCAAGCTTATCTGTCTTGTGGGGTATGATTTTTAACTGTTGTAGTATTTGGGGCTTGAACTGCTACTTAATTCTCTGAGCTTGGGTAGCTGAATCTGTATCTCTAATGGAAGCATTTGTGTACACTCAGGGAGAAAAGTTCTGCTTATGCTGATGCCTTAGTGTAGCTTGGAAACAAACTTGTTGAAAGGTATCTGCATGCCTGGATATACCTGACTATTCATTACATTTGAGTGTGCTGATAGAACCGAAACTAAACAGTAGATTACTTGAGGTCAGGGGAATAGTTGAAGGGATCAAATTGGAAAAGGACAGTATTGTGTAAAATACAGTATTTTCCCTTGTGAAATTTTGTAACCACACTTTGTTTTGGTTTTTGAAGTAGTTAAGATTTCAGGTTTAGTCAATACATTGAGGATCAATTATTTTTGATAAAAGAAAATTAATCACAAAGCAAGCCTAATTATTAAGAATGTTACCATAATGCATTCTGTAGAATTATATTTCAGAAATGAGTTAATATGCAAACTTGTGTATTAACTTTAAGAAAGGAGTAATGTATTATAGAAGAACAAAATCTTGCACCTGGTGCTTACCCTCATGACACATTCTGGCTAAGTTGTGGAGAAAGTGATCAACCGTTTCTTATAAGCATCTGAATAACCCTGGATTAATCTAGTGGATCTCTTGGCAACCAGTACAGTGCAGCCTTGGCTGAGGCATGGGAATAAGGATTCTTATTTTCTTTTCTTCTACATGTGGAATGGGGTGGGTGAAGAAGTACTGATTCAGGAAATTGTCCTGTTTGTCCATTCAAACATGTACTAAGTTGCAATTTATCAGTAGTTATGAAGTACAAAAAATTTTAATTAAAATGATGCAGTATCTGCCAAGTTTAAATGGAAGTTTATTTTGGCAGGCTGGTGAAATTGTGCACGAAGATTATCCTATTCCCAGTATTTTAAACGTTTGATATTGGCATGACAATATTTAGCAAGTTCATTATGAAGCTGTACCAGATTGATGCATGTTTAAATTGTTCTGGCTTTAAATGCAGAGCTACTTTTATAATTTCCATTGGTGCGTTGATGGTTACAAAACACGTGAAAGGGAAGGTGTAGTTGATTTAATTTCACTTTTGTGTCACAATTTTTTTATTTTGCAGTTTGACAGTTGAGATGCATTATATACATACAGAATAGAAGCAGGAGTAGGCCCTTCAAGTGTGCTCCGCCATTCATTATGATCATTTAATTCAATACCCTGATCCCACATTTCTCAGCCCTAAAGATTTACTTATTCTTCTATGACCCCTAGTTCTGGACTCCCCCACTATTGGGAACATTCTGATCCTACCTGTGTCATCCTGTTAGAATTTTAGGTTTCTGTAAGATCCCCTGTCCTAAACTCCAGTGTGTATAACCCTAACCAAGTTGATCTCTGCTCATGACAGCCCTGCCATTCCAGGAATCGGCCTGATAAACCTTCACGGCACTTCCTCTATAGCAAAAATGTGCCTCCTTGGGTAAGGACACCAAAATTGCACATTTTCAGTGGCCTCACCAACGACCTATACAATTGCGGTAAAACATTCCTCTTCCTATATGCTCATCCTCTTGCTATGAAGGCCAAATATTATTTACTGCCTGCTGTGCCTGTGTGCTTACTTTCAACAACTGATGCACAAGGATGCAAAGATCTTGCTGAGTATCCACTTCTCTCAATTTACATCCATTCAAACAATCTGCTTTCCTATTTTTGCTACTGAAGTGGATAACCTCACATTTATCCACATTATATTACATTCACTGTGCCACTCAGCCTGTCCAAATCATCTCTGCAACATCCTTGGTGCTCCCCATTCCACTCATTAGGAAAATTTAGTCCCATTTATTCCAACTTTTTGCAGCTTGTCTGCTAAGTAGTTTTCTATCCCTCTCAAGTCGCTACCCATGATCCATTACAACTTAACTTTTCATGGTAATCTGTTACATACGACCTTGTTGAGAAGCTTCTGAAAGTCTAAATGAACCACATCCACCGGTTCTCCCTGATCAACTCTACTAGTTACATTCTCAGAAGAATTCCAATAAATTTGTGGAACATGATTTCCCTTTTGTAAATCCATGCTGATTTTATCTGATTACACAATCTATATTTCTTCCTTTGAACAGTTGGGGTAGAATGAAGGAAGAGCAATTCCCAACTTGGGTCCTTTGCAGTGGTTAGTGCAGTACACCATTGTGTTTTGAGGTGTAGGGGAATATTTGAAGGATCAAGGTGATGCTGTGCTTTGAAATCCTTGATAATGCACTTATCAGCTTCTTTACTTATAGACGTTGGGCTCGCTGGTCAGTTCCCTCTTGCTTCCCCTTTTTTAATAGATTTACATCAGCTACCCTCCAATCCGTAGGAACTATTCTGTACGAGTTGTTCCAAAGTCCAAAACATTTTGGAAAACAACCACCAATGGATCTACTGTTTCTAGTTCCATTTCCTTAAGTACTCTGGGATGAAGATTATCAGGCCCTGGTGATTTATCTGCCTTTTGCATTTCCCCAAAACCATTTCTCTACTAATACTGATTTCCTTCAGCTCCTCACTAAAACTTGTTTCTCCAAAATTCTGGTACATTGCTTCTGTCTCGTAAAGGAAGGCATGAATAAAGTATGAATGATCGGTTGCTATACAATCTCAAATTTTTGTGTGAGGAAGCAGAATGAGTCACACAAGCAATACTTACAAAGCTCTCTTTCTCTTCAGCTCATTACTACTGTTCCCTTGTTTATTTAAACTCTTTCTGTTAATATCACAAATCTGCCCAATGTGCATAATCACTGCATGCAGCTATATATATGTTCTTTGATTCACAAGGATATGAAGTAAGTGCAATCATTTCACTCCATTTTCTTAAATGAGCGATGTTGCTCCTGTATTTTTCATTTCGTCTTTTGAGTATGCTTTGGGTTGGGTCTTTGTGGAATTTCTTGCCAGTGTTTTAATGCCCAACTGTGCGCGCTCATATGCACAATCTACAGATCCTGCAGTTAAGCACTGGGCTTGAGTTTGAAAATAGTTGCTGATTTATATCTGAAATTCCTTGCAGCCACCCACTTGAATCTCATGACTTGATTTAATCCACCAATAGATATTTATCTACACTTCCTAAAAGTAAAATCTACTACCTTTTGGCAGATTAGCATCCAGTTATAATTTTTAATGGTCTAATAGCACCATGTGCCATGTTTTGAGCAATAATTTTATAAAGGGAATACTAAGTCGTATTCAAAAATTCCAAATCATGTTTGGAAAGCGCTCAAAGTTCAGGGAACCCAAGATGTCTAGGACAATTCGGGATTGGATAATGAAGAAGAGAGAAGCTTTTAGAATGTCCACAGGGAGCAATTCAGCTGCGGCCCTAGAGGAATATTGGTAGAGGGAACTTTAGAAATCAATTAGAGCAAAATGGGGGCATGGTGAAAGGACTTCTAAAGAAAATTGGGGAGAATCCTATGATCTTTAAATGAATAAGAGCAAGAGGTTAACCAGGGAAAGAGCAGGGTCCTCTCAAGCGAACAGTCTGTGTGTGAAGCTACAGGACTTTGTAAGGGTGCTAAATGAATTTCCTTTTGAGTGAAGACCATAGGTACAGAATTCAGGAAGAGAGACTGAGGAAATTGCACAGTTTGACATTAAAAAATGAAGGTATTGGAGGCTTTGATGGGCTTAAAGCGGGACAAATTCCCAGGCCCGGGTGAACTGTATCCCAGGCTGCTGTGGAGGTGAGGCAGGAAATTGCAGGAGCTCTGACACAAAGTTGTAATTCCTCTCTGGCAGCGGGGGAAGGGCCAGAGCACCGGAGAATGTCTGATGTGGTTCCACTTTTCAAGAAGGGTGGCAGACCAGTGAGTTTCATGTCAGTGGTAGGGAAATTATTGGAGAAAATTCTGAAGGAGAGAATTAAATTCCTCTTGGAAAGGCATGGATTAATTAGGGACAGTCAACATGGCTTCATCAGCGAGAGGGGTCGTGCCTAACAAATTTGATAGAATTTTTCGAAAATGTGATTGTATGATGTGATGAGGAAGTGCAGTTGTTGATGTAGTTTATCTGGATTTTGGCAAAGCCTTTGAGAAGGTCTACCATGGGAAACTGAAGGTTGAAATGCATGGAATTTGATGAAACTTGCAAAATGGATCTGAAACTAGCTTAATAGGGCAGAGTGGTGGAAGGAGGTTGTTTGAGTGACTGGAGGTTGGCGTCCAGTGGTATAACACAAGGCTCAGTGCTGGGACCCTTATTGTTTGTAGTATACATAAATGATATAGATGGTGGGGGAAGTGAGAGATGAGAAATGACGAACAAGTTTGCAGATGATGCCAAGGTTGGTAGGGTGGTTAATAATGAAGCAGGTTGTAGGTTACAGAAAGATTGAATGGTCAGATGGGCAGAACAGTGGCAGTGGGTATTCAACCTGATAATGGAAATAACAAAAAGTAAGGCAGTATTTAATGAACAGTAGGAAACTAGGAAGTTCAGAGGAACAGTGGGATCTTGGGTACTTAATCACAGATCCCAGAGGTGGTAGAGCAGGCGAATAGGATATTTAAGAAGACATGTGGGACTCGTGCTTTTGTCAGTCATGGCAGAGTATAAGAGTAAAGAAGAAATGTTGAGCTGCACAGAATGTTGGTTAGGCCACAGCTGGAGTACTGGTTGCAGTTCTGATCGCCTTGCTATAGGAAGGATATGACTGCATTAGAAGGGGTACAGAGGGATTTCACCAGGATATTGCTTGGGTCGAGTATTTAGGCTATAAGAAGAGACTCGATAGGCTTGAATTGTTTGCAAAGAAGGCTGAAACGGGGAATGTGATTGAGGTGGATGGACAGGTTGAATAGGAAGCAGCTGCTGCCTCTTGTTGAGGCAGCATAGTTTTAGGGTGGGGGATCAGAAACTGAGGATTTGAGAAAATATTTTTTGGTTGGTGGGCAATCTGGAATGCACTGCCTGGGAAGATAATGGAGGCCAGAAACCTTAAGTATTTGGGTGAGCACTTGAACCACCATAACATTCAAGGATGTATGACAGGTGCTGGAAATAGGATTAGTGCGACTTTAGTGATCATTTTTAGTGCAGACTTGATGAGCTGAAGGACCTTTTTTCTGTGTTGTACCATCTGATGCTGAGAATTGTAACTTCATTTTTGCATCCTTGTAAAGGAAATTTGTCTCTTGTAAACACTTCCTGAATTCTATTTTAATCGTAGTTCAGCAATTGAATGTAACCTTTATTGTAGCAAATGGAGAATATTGACATCTTGCTAGGATATCTGTAGTGTGTAATGTAGATACAAGGACAAAGTTTATTTCATGTATCCCCTTGAGCAATTTCGGGGGGGGGGGGGGGAGGGGGGGTGGTGCGGTGGTGGTGGGTGAAAAAAGAGGAACACTTCTAAAACTATAGACAAAGCTCTCTCATTCTGCAGCAAACCAAAGAAAATTCTGTGGCAAGACAATATAGATATGCATTTAACTGCCAGTAGTGTAAACGTGCACTTTGGCTGCACTAGAGGAAGGGCATGTGCAACATTTGCACTTTCTGCAGCAATGATTCCTGATTGTGAGGGGAGCCTTTCATAAGGAAGTAATTCTGTGATTTCTGGCTGGGACATGTCATTTTACTTGGCATTTTTTTTGTTTTAGTATACATCTTGACATCCACATTTTGAAAGGCCTCTATTTTCTTCCACATATCTGTTTATTGTCTAGGTTTCTGAGACATACAGGAAAGTGAATAACATGAGCATTTCATGTTACAAGCTTGTGTTTTCTTGTTGACGCCTCTTCTTACAAAACTGTTTTTGGCTATCTCTATCATTCTTCAATCAGTCATCTCCTGTTTTCATTTATCCCAAATGGACAAACTTGCTATTTGTTCAAGTGTGATACAATTCACTTTCATCCTCACTTCCTTTGCACTACTTTTTTTTGGTGTTCTACCCTTCTAGATTTTTATTTGATCTACAATATTTTGTAGGGCTTCTTTTGATTCTGCATTGACATTGTCATCTGTGTACCATTGTTTATGTTCTAATTTTCACTCCTAGAAATGTATCTAATACTCTGAATACATATCCTTTGTACAGTATGAATAATTTTGGCAGCAATACACAGCCTTGTACTCTATTCCCTTAACACATATCTGATCATTCCTCCTCTATGCGTATGATTATTTCTCCTGACCTGATGCGATTTGATCTCAATACATGCTCTAGTAAAGTTCCTCACTATCGTTACTGTCAATGTCATGTTTCACCAATACATCTATTAACTTTAGATTTTGAACAGCCTGTGAAGCATATGTACACACTCTTGTTTGCTTTTTTGATATTTATTGAAGATTGTTCTGGGGTTAAATGGTCCTACTCCAGGTCTAAATCCAGACTGTTTCACCAATTTCTTCTTTCGATATTATTTCAGAGCACTTTAATGAGGTGACTCATTAAGTCATTAGTTTTATATTTCGTGGGTAACTTCACAATGATTGTCTCAAGTCACTTGGAATGTATTTTATTTCAGTTTCTGTTATCACATCTAATTCTGTTTCTCCAAGGGCTTTTTAATCTTTTGTTAATTTATCTCTGCCTGGAGCTTTTCCTGTACTCATTGATTACAGAGTGTTTTTTACGTCTGATATTATGTTTAGTCCATCTTTTGCCTCCATCTTGAGGACTTCCTTGTGAACAATTCACTTGTATATTCCATCCATCTTTTTCTACTATAACCCTTTCGAACAATATTCTACCATCTTTGTCTTTTATGCACCCAATATCCTTGACAGATAACTGTGGGTGCATAAAAGACAAATATGGCAAAATGCTGTTTGAAATGAATGTAGCAAAGATGGGCAATATAAGTGAATTATACTGTCAATGCTTTCAAGTGGTCTTGGAATTGACAAGCAAATATGGTCAGTAAATCTACATATTGGGCATTGAGCACAGCACACCTTGATGCTCCACCAGTGGATGTCCTGGCTCTAGGCTGTTTTTTTTTCAAACGTATCTGGAGAGAGAATTGTAGATCAGTGTGTTGGAGTACTGGATTGTAATTTTATAATGGAACCAGTCTGAAGTAATTGCATTAAGCACCCTACAAGGTCCAAGGCTTGATGGTAACCTGCTTTGAGTATAGCAGGAATAGCTTTTACCCCTCCTGGTTTCTTCTGTCACTAGTGACAGTACTGCTGAAATGTTAAAAGGTTGTATCCTAGTGAAAAAGCTACTGTACTGTTTGTGAAAATGCCTAAACAGTAAACAGTAATATTGTATTACAACCTTGAACTCTGACCAGGTGTTTTGTTACTTTATAACTTTTTGTTTTTATGAACATCTATCTGTTCTGTTTCATGAGCTCTTTGTTCCCTTGTGTTCGCGTCATGCCAAAAGGCATCAGGAAAACTGTTGCAATGCTGAAATTGCAACACCATGGGTGATTAAATGTGTATTATGTGCGGGACTGTAACAGCACAAATCTGGCATTTTGTTCAGGCCAGCTGGATTTTGGCTTTCAGTTTTTTGGGTGCCAAGTTTCTGATTGACCCCAAGGGGTCTTTGGCACTCCTATATTTACTGCACTTGGTGTGCTACAAAATACTGTTTTAAAGCATTGGCAATGTACTTGATCAGAGGTTTAAATATACAGATTTGCTTCAACTCTCTAATTTACAATTTCTGGAGGATTTGTTTCCAGACCGTACCTGAACTTGTAGAGGATAACTTGATCTCAAAATTGAACGGGATGTGATTTTTCTTTTACTGCTGCTTGTTCAGAAAGCCATTCACTATTAAATTGCATTCATCCGAGCAGCACTTAAAGGTAAATACCAGTGAATTTGCAATGAATATCTTAACTTCTTAATTGACTCACAGGATAACCTTGAGTTATACAGTGTAGGGTGTTTTCCAATTATGGAATTGCCCAATGGGGAATAAAGCTTTTTAGAATAGGTTGTTTTTTTTCATAATACAGATTGTTCAGTTCCATGAAAGGAAGACAAGGTGTGGTAGTTTCTAAAAGATCTTAACACAAATGTCAGTAAAATAGTTATTCACTGGTTTCGTACCACTGACCTACCCCAGATTGATTAACTTGTCACTAGGAAATTTTCTCTTCCAGTAAGGGAAATTAAAATTGCGCAAATTTTAAATTGTGCAATTTAACCAAGGCACTTTCTTGAGCCTGCCAAATGTGCCAGATTGGTGAACTACCAGTTTTTCTTCCATGAGTCAAAGTTGTAAGCTACTTGACTGCTGACACACATTCAGATATAACTTGAAATCCATGTATAAAAATAAGTATAATGTAAATCCAGTTTATTAAGATTGAGCCCACTTGGATTGTTGAGGGGTTTATTGCATAGCTAAAGTCCATTGGTAAATCCTGTCAAGTTAATATTTACCCAGCTTCTGCTGCCTGTTTTTGGCAGCAGTTGCAGTTTTCTGCTCTACAATGTTCAGCTTCTTCAATGTCTGCCAAGAGTGTCAAAGCTCATTACTAACTGATCCCACCTTTGCTAATGCTAGAATTCTCAATGCAGCACTTTTTATCAGGTGTCTACATGGGGACCACACCTTTTTTCTTGTTGAAATTTTCTCTGGCATGCAAGTGTGGGTAACTTGCATCATTGTCACACTGGCAGTGATAGTATGAGCACCAGAATTGGCTAGTTTAAGAATTGCTTGCAAAGTGTTCTCCTTGACAGTAGATGGTCTTTATTATGGTACACATGGCCATTTGGCACAAAGGCATCAAACTGAACACTCTAATGCACTACAAATCAGTTGCCTTCTTTAACACAAACACCTTTCTGAATGTTAAATTTAAAATCTTATTTGATAGGTAACTGATAATTAGCTACAAGGCAGTTCAGTTGATATAACTTCACTGAAGTGAGTTTGTGAACTCCACCTACAAAATCATCCTTCTATTAGATGCTTAATGCCAAACCTTTATTTATGCAGTGACTATTTTGCACTTGTTCATGCTTTCCAACAGTTATGCAGTTGAAATGAATTCTGTAGAAGCAACCATGTGACTTCTGTAAAAGATTAATCAGCGCAGTAATGTGTACTTTTCATTCTAGTGGAGATATTATAAATTTTCTTCACGCTTGCATTGATTCAATGTCTGTCTTGGATCTGTTCTCCTGTGCTCCTGCCAAATTGTAGAAATCTTGATTTTTAACTTGTGAAACAGTCAATCAGATGTAGCTTGTGCATTGAATGAGTAGATGGTATTAAAATAAACAAGTATTTCTTTTAAGAAATAATTTTCTCTCAGTTGAGAAGGGATACCTTGCTTGTTTAATAATCCATCACCCTGAAAGTCTGATTATCTTCTAGCAATGAGCTGGACGTTTGCCGTTGAATTTGGTTCTGTTTGTGTTAAACTGTCTTATAATCCATCTGTAGTATTCTTTTGGATGTTTTTTGCTTTGTCAGCTTTTTATTTCCAGGTGCTAACCTGTTTTATTTTCTAATATTTCTTGTCTAGAATAATGTTTACAGCTCTTCTAAAACCCGTTCTAGTGGAGTCTCACTTGATTGGCAAGATTTGAAGACCAGTCCCTCTAGTCCATCCTCCTAGGCAGACCAAAGAACCAGGGGAGAAGCAATCCCTGCATAGTCATGGCAGAAGCACTTGACAGTGATTGGGCATATAAAAATCAAACTGACAACAATCCCAACCAGGCCCTATCCCTTTATTTACCCAACATATTTACCCTGGTAAAACCCCTTGACACTGGCCATGATAAATTGTCCCTTAAGCAACCTAACCGGCACATCTTTGGAGCACCTGGAGGGACCCCATGCAGACACTGTGTGCAAACGAGGCCAGAATTGAACATGGGTCTCCAATGAGGCAGCGCATACAATTCTACTTTATGGATTTTCAGTTAAGATAGGAAGATGGAAAATTAGGAATGGGAGACATAAAGACAAGTAAATGTTGCACATTCCTGGACAGAGTTTGCTGTTCTGTCAGTTCTCTAGGATACTAGTTTTGAAGACCCATGTGAGCAGCACAGGTATTTAGTTACAATTATGGAGCCATTCTTGGAATGTCTATAATGATTCATTGGTTATGTAAAATTAAGAAAGCTCTAAAAAAAATTCTTAAAGATCATTGAATTTTATAACTATGTTGATTGCATTGGTATGTAATTGTTGTATTTGGCGATTATAGGTTTCAATATTGTTTAAGTTGATCTTTTACTGGAGGGTTGCATAACTTCACCTATGCTCACCCTCTCCACTTAGCCGAGTTGAGGACTGACACTGATGTATATTGGCTTGTTTGTACCATTGACGGGTTCTGTTGTAACCAACAAGTCCTGGAGTGAACTTGAAGCTGGGGCCTTCCGAGCAGGAGAATCGTCCACTGAGCCACTTCAACTCCCTGCATAGCTACATAGAACATGGAGTTTAAATTCCACATTTCCATTGATTTTCATTTGAGTTGATACCATTGGATAGCTTAATTCATTAATGCGTCAGCTCTTAATCTAAGTGCAGAAAATAGCAGCAGGACAGAATACTAAGCAAGAAATACAAATGGAAATGGCAGCAAGTTACCTGTGACCATGGGCCGTAGTTCAGAGACCGCTGGTATCTCATGAAGGATGATGGGGAGAGCAGTAGTCAGAATGATCCCCGATTATTAAGTAAATGTAAGTTGTCTTCCATTTGTGGATTTTTGTTTTATTAACTGGTGTTAACGTTTTAAATTGCTGTTTCGTTTTTCAGTTGAAGAGGAGGGATTGTGGGAACAGGGACTGTCATACGAATGCCGAACACTGCTTTTTAAGGCCATTCACAACTTGCTGGAAAGGTAGGTGCTATAATATCCTACAGCTGTTTGAAATATGACGGAGCTTAGCTATCATGCCTTTTATTGACAAACTCTACTGATCACAACTTTAAATCTATTCCTGATCACTTTTAAAAAATGGTTGAAGCAGAAAAAGTACTTGTATACTATCTTCCTAATTGAATGAAAAATTTGGGTTGGGAGTGGCATTGGGATGTTTTGCATTTGAAGAAAACATATGCTTTTGTACATTTTCGAAACAACATTTTGTATCAGCAATTTCATTGAATAGTTGAATACTAGTAATCTTCTCGGGCAGTCCCTCTTGAGTCAGGGAGACTTGCTTCTCTGTTTAAAAATTAGCTGTTGGGTGACTGAGGAGTCCAATGTGGACTTAGTCTGTCACAAATGAGGCAGATAATTGGAGTGAGTGGGTAGAGTGCCCTGGTTGCCAAGTACTCTTGCTATTATTGCTTGACTTCAGCTTGCCCTCAGTGATATGACTGTGTTAAACTGCTTATCTGATGCTTTTTCTCTACTTTTGGGAATGTTGGGCCAGGAATTCTCAGATGTCAGTGAGGATGTTGCACTTTTTCAAGGAAGCACAGTGTTTAAAGTTTTTGTTATTGTCTCAAGTTGGCTTGCATAAACCCCGCAGTGAAGTTATTGTGCAGCCTTCTCCTTTTTGCACAATTCAATCAAATCTCCTCCTCTTGACCATCACCTCTGTTTTAAGGAGAACATTTCTCAAACTCTCCAATCAGTCCTTGTAACTGAAGCTTCCATCCTTGGAATCATTCTTCTAAGTATTTTCTGCACTCTATTTTCACAGTGCAAAAGACGATAAAGAACAACATTCAAATGAATTGTTACAAGTTAAATCACACCTAATTCTCCCCCACCCAGCCCACCTGAATCTACTCGTCAAGAAAGTAGATCTGGAAAAACTCTCACTTTGGACTTCAGTGCAAAGTTCATCTGGAGAAATGAATGGGACGTTTAATAACATTTATTATTAACATTAATTATTGGACACAGCAAACAAGTGTCTGGTCTCAAACCCAACTCAACAGCTGTCTAATTTCAACCTTCCAAAGAAGGGGTGGTCCACCTTCAACTGATTGTTGAACTGGCTGTGGCCCTGCTTGACCAACCTCCACAGATGAGGCATTATCGCACTTGACATAGGAGGACAAGAAAACTGCTGGGCTTAGTGACTTTGCATTTGCTAAACAAAACAAACTCTGCAATGTATTCACATCCTCCCGATAGTGAGGCACCCAGAGCTGTGTACACTGTTCCAGCTGAAGTCTGTCTAGTGTCTTGTACAAGTTCAGCATAACCTCGATGTTGTACTTTATATCCCAAGCCTTGAAAACGAGAACATAACTTAAGAAATAGGAGCAGGAGTAGGCCTTCGAGCCTGCCGTGTCATTCAATAAGATCATGGCTGATCTGAAGCGGATCAGTTCCACTTTCCTGCTTTCTCCCCATAACCCTTAATTCCCTTGTCTGTCAAAAACCTATCTACCTGTGACTTAAATATATTAAGCGAGGTAGCCGCCACCACTTCAACAGGCAGAGAATTCCAGAGATTCACCACCCTTTGAGTGAAGAAGTTCCTCCTCAACTCCGTTCTAAACTGGCCCCCCCTTATCTTGAGGCTGTGCCCTCTAGTCCTGATATCCTTTCTAAGCGGGAAGAATCTCTCTACCCTACCCATCCCTTTCGTTATCTTATACATCTCTATAAGATCCCCCCTCATCCTTCTAAACTCCAACGAGTACAGACCCGGTCTATTCAGTCTGTCTTCATAGTCCAACCCCCTCATCTCCGGTGTCAGCCTAGTGAACCTCCTCTGTACTCCCTCCAAGGCCAATATATCCTTTAGCAAATACGGGGCCCAAAACTGCACACAGTACTCCAGCTGTGGCCTCACCGGTGCCCTGTACCGTTGCAGCAAGACCTCCCTACTTTTATATTCTATTCCCCTCGCTATAAAGGCCAACATTCCATTCGCCTTCTTGTTCACCTGCTGCACCTGCAGACTGGGTTTTTGCGACTCATGCACAAGGACCCCCAGGTCCCTCTGCACCATAGCATGCTGCAGCTTTTCGCCCTTTAAATAGTAATCCCTCCTACTATTATTTCTGCCAAAATGGATAACCTCACACTTGCTAACATTATACTCCATCTGCTAGGTCCTCGCCCACTCAGCCTATCCAGATCCCTCTGCAGACTTTCCACACCTTCCGTGCAATTTGCTTTTCCACTCATCTGTGTCATCAGCAAATTTCATCACCCTACACTCAGCCCCCTCCTCCAGATCATCTATATAAATGGTAAATAGCTGAGGCCCCAGCACCGATCCCTGCGGCACTCCACCAGTCACCAGCTGCCAATCAGAATAGCACCCATTGATACCAACTCCCTGCCCCCTATTAGACAACCAATCCTCTATCCACGCTAACACCTTACCCCCAACTCCGTGCACTCTAACCTTCTGAAGCAACCTTTTGTGAGGCACCTTATCAAACGCCTTTTGAAAATCTAGAAACACCACATCCCCTCTGTCTACCGCACTAGTCACATCCTCATAGAAATTCAATAAACTCGTCAAACACGACTTCCTCTTAACGAATCCGTGCTGCGTCTGCTCTTTCAACCTGTCTTCCGACCTCTCTTCCAACTAAATGCTTTTGCAACCTGTCATGCCACCTTCAGTGAGCTATGCATGTATACACCCAGGACCTGTTGCTTGTGCACTCCCTGAAAAATATTACCCCGTATATATTTTCCATGTTCCATATCAAATGCATTATTTTGAGGGGAGACAATGGCACAGTGGTGTTATTGCTGGATTAGTAACCCAGAGACCTATGGTAGGTCGACCATGGTAGATGGTAGAATTTAAACTCAATACAAAAAAAAAGCTGGAATTAAAAGTCTACCTTGAAACCATTGTCCTTTCCTGGTCTGACCTACATGCGACTCCTGCCCAACGGATTTGATTGCACTATGAAACAGCCCAGCAAGCCATGTAGTTGTATTCAATCGCTACAAAAGGAATGAAACTGGATGGACCACCTGGCATTGATGTAGCACTAGAAATAATGACAAACCCAGCCTTGTCAACTCTGCAAATTCACCTTACTAACATTTGGGGCTTGTGCCAAAAATGGGAGAGCTGTCCCACATTTGTCAAGCAACAGCGTAATGTGGGGAATTGTGCCTTGCAAATGTCAGAGATCGCCAGCACCACTCCTGGACATGTCCTATCCCACCAGCAGGACAGACCCAGCAGCAGTAATGGCACAGTGGTATACAGTCAAAAGGCAATTGCCTTGGGAATCCTCAACATTCACTCTGGATCACATGAAGACTCATGGCACCAGATCAAGCATGAATAAGGAAACCTCTGGCTGATTAGTCCGCCTCCACATTGAGCACACTTGGAGGAAGCACTTGAATGTGGTAAGGATGGAAAATGTACTTTGGGTGGCAGGTCCATCACCAAGAGTGGCTTGGTAGCAGCACCATGGATCAAGCTGGCTGTGTCCTAGAGGATGTAGCTACTAGATTGGCATTGCAAGAAGTGGTAAGGGAACCAGCAGGAGAGGAAGAAACAGATTTGATCTTGCCCTCATCAGTATGCCTGCTGCAGATGCATCAGTGCAACAGTATCTTTTTCTCTCTCACGCACACACACACACGCACACACACGCACACGCGCACACACACACACACACACACACACACACACACACACACACACACAATAACCTCCTGTCTGGTATATTCCCCACTCTACCGTTATAACCAAGCCAGGGGATGAACCATGGCTCAGTGAAAAGTGCAGGTGGGTACGCAAGGAGCAACAGTAGGTACGCTTAAAAATGCAATGTCAACCTGGTGAAGTTACAACACAGGACTACTTTTGTACCAAGTTGCATGTAATGGACAGAGCTACATGATCCTACAGCCAATGGATCAGATCCAAGCTTTCCAGTCCTGCCACGTTCAGCCGTGGGAAATTAAACAAGTCACTGAAGGAGGTGGCTCCACAAATATCCCCATCTTTGATGATGGAGCCCAGCACATCAGTGCAAAAAAAATGACACTGAAGCATTCACAACAATCTTCAGCCTGAAGTGCCAAGTGGATGACCCATCTCGGCTGTCTCTGCACATCCCCAGCATTGCAGTTGTCAGTCTTCCCTAATTTGATTCTATTCATCTGATCTCGGATATCAAGAAATGAATGAAGGCACTGTATACTGCAAAGGCTATGGATCTTGACAATATTCTGGCAATAACTGAAAACTTGTGCTCTGGAACCTACCCCCTCCTCCAGCCAAGCAGTTCCAGTACAACAACAGCGCTGGCATGTACCCAGCAATGTTGAAGATTGTTCAAATATGTCTTGTACACCACAACAGGACAAATCCAACCAGCCCCATCAGCCTGCTCTGAATTGTCAGCAAAGTATGTGAATGGGTTATCAGTTGTTCAATCAAGCAGCACTTACTCTGCAAAATAACCTGTTCATGGATACTCAGTTTGGGTTTCGCCAGGGTCACTCAGCTGCTCACCTCACTACAGCCTTTGCTCAAACATGAGCAAAAGAGCTGAATGTCAGAGGTGAAGTATGAGTGACTGCTCATGATGTCAGGGCAGCATTTGGAATATGCCATCAAAGAGCCCTATCAAAACTGAAGCCAGTGGGAATCTGGTGGAAACCTCTAGTTGAAGTTTTACCTAGCACAAAGGAGGAAAATTGTGGTGGTTGAAAATCAATTAGCTCAGCTCCAGAGTGTCACTGCAGGAGTGCCTCATGACCTAGGCCTCACCATCTTTTCAGCTGCTTCATTAATGACCTTCCTTCCACCGCAAGGTCAGAAGTGGGAATGTTTTCTGATTTGCGCACTGAATTTCTGAAGCAATTCATGTACAAATGCAGCATGATCTGGACAATATTCAGACTTGGGCTGACAAGTGGCAAGTAAAGTTTGTACCACAAGTGCCAGGCAAAGACCATCTCCAACAAGAGAAGGTCTAACCATCATCCCTTGACATTCAATGGCATTGCCCTTCCAAGCCCCCCTCCATCTTGACTTGGGAGTATATAGCTGTTCCTTCAATGTCACTGGGTCAAAAATCCTTGAATTTCCTTAACAGCAAACCTTAAAGTTTGTCCCCTTCATGCCAAGATCTGGATGATGAAAAGCAAGGGTCCCATACCAACCCTTGGGGAATACCACAACAAACCTTCCTCTAGCCTGAAAAATATCCACTGAAGGCCTTGTTGAATCTCATCATCAATGTCTGCCCTGGTAGTAGGCTCCAAGGTGTGGAAAGTGGTCTATGTTGTCCAAGGCCTTGGCATGGATTTTGGTGCCTTGTAGATGTTTGGTGTAGGGCCCATGTTCTTGTACACCTCCAGCGGAGGTATTGATGGCTTGGAGCACATGCCTTTAGTGTGCGCAGATGTAAGCATTGTCAGAATACTTACTGTGACTGAGGAAGGAATGATTCTGGCTCTGTCCTGCAAGTGGTGGAGATTGAACAGATTCTGTTTGGCTTCACTTCAGGGAGTTTGAGGGTGCGATGGAGCTGTGCAGCAAGGCAGATTGAAACAAACAGTGCAATGATGCAGCCTTGTTTGACTTCTGTCCGAACGTGAACTGGGTCTGTGGCGGATCTATTGGTCAAGATTATGACTTGCACGTCATTGTGGAAAATGCTAGTAGATAGTTTAGAATAGACACAGAGAAAATCTCATTACATTTGTTAAGCATCATAACTTGCAGAAGACTTTTATTGTACTTGTGCTCTTTCCATTTCCTGCACTAAAAATTTCTGATCTCAAATGAACTTGCAAAAATGTGCCAAATTAGGGGTAGTCATGTGTTTTAGACTCTTGCTTGTAGCTGGAGTGATATGGTCCTAAGCTCATTGCATGACCAAGAAACTTTGATTTGAGCAGTACTAGATGGAGTGGGATCCAGGCTTTAGATTGCCCTCATCACTTGCAACATACGTCCTGCTATGAGGTTGTAAGGATCGAACATAGACTATCTTGAAAATGCTCTTCGCCCAGCCTGTGAGTGTGATCCTATAAATTCGAGTCCTAATGTGTGTATAGATGCATTTTTTTCTAATTTAAACATTTATTTGATAAAACTCCACTCCAGGATACTAAAGATTTGAGATGTCTGTATTTTTTGTTTCCCTTTTGCCAACTGAATTGTACCCTGCGTAATTATAATTTGCATAAACTGGGCTGCTCCTTGTTACTCGTAACAATATTTAGTGAGGCTCTCACATCAAAGCCTGTAACACCTACCACTATTTTCATTTTAAATGGTTTATTTGAATTTAATATTTTGTGAAACTTATCAGTCAGCTGCAATTCATTATTTCATTTACAATATTAAAAATATGAACCATGTGAAAATTAAAATCATCTGCTTATGCTTGGACCAGAAGATTGCCAGAATCTCTCCTATTGCTGGCCCATAAACAATGAATGACCAATTAATATTTTGGTTTTGTGTTGCCCTGGCACCATGTAGGATGAAAACTTGTTGATCCGTCTGATCAAGTTAGTTATGCCAGATATATGGTGTGCAGTTACTATTTGTGATAGCATGTTAACTATGAATATGGAAAGCCATTTTCTAATTAGACCCCACTGTAGCATCTACTGTTTATCTAAAATGTTCACTATTGTAAAACACATGCCATTTATTGATGCAATCAGTGTTAAATTTTGCAATTTGCCAGTTTAAACCTCAATCTTTTTGATCCTGTTGCTGAGTTTAATTTGAAGTAGTCACTCTTTTGCTTTTTTTGCATGTGGTTTATTGTATACAACAGTGAGATCACATCTTGGCCCTGCGATCAAAGCTGCAAAGTCCACATTTTTACCCCTCATCAGAAGTCAGCGAGTCGACTGTATCAGCTCCATGGTTCTTCCCTGATTGCTTCCTACACTTGGATGGTCCTCTTCGTGTATGGCCAGAAACGGGATAGAGTTCAGCGATCTGTGATATTGTACTAATGCATTGTATGACTTGCAGGTCTCACATGATGTGCTGTAACTGAAGAACCATTGCGGATTTTAAAAATGCAATGTAATCCAGCAAAAAAATATTTTGCAATTTTGTTCATTCACACGGCGTTTTGCAGGCTAGGCTGCAGCATGTCTATCTGTTTTTAACTTGTCTAGAAATAAGTTTTTTTTAGTTTCAGTATCAAAAGTAGGCTTGAATTAACACTATATAATGAAGTGAACTGTGACAATCCCCTAGTCACCATACTCTGGCGCCTGTTCGGGTTCACTGAGGGAGAATTTAGCATGGCCAATGCACCTAACCAGCACGTTTTTTGGACTGTGGAAGGAAATTGGAGCACCTGGAGGAAAACCTACGCAACCACGGGGTGAACGTGCAGATAGAGACCCAAGCCCAGGAATCTCATCTGGGTCCCTGATGCTGTGAAGTAGCAGTGCTAATCATTCTGCCACCATAAAAAGAGTGAGCTTCAGAAAACTAAGTAGTTGCAGTTTCAATCCAAAATTTCAGCCTCTAGTGTACAATTTCAAAGCAATATTATGGCAGTGATTGGGACAGTTTTTAAAAGGAGAGCTGGATCTAATAACTCTAATCTACAGAATAAAGGTTAACTTGAAACATTTTAAATTCATTCATGGAATGGGGTCATTGGTTAGGCCAGTGTTGATTGCCTTCAAAGGTGGTGGTGTACTGCCTTTGTCAACTGTTGCAGTCCGCATAGTGCAGGTACATCCTTAGTCCTGTTGTCATAGAACATTACAGCGCAGAACAGGCCCTTCGGCCCACAATGTTGCGCCGACCAGTTAAAAAACAATGACCCTCTAACCTAAACCAATCCCTTTTCATCCATAAACCTATCCACGGATCTCTTAAACGCCCCCAAACTAGGCGCATTTACAACTGCAGCAGGCAGGGCATTCCAATCCCTCACCACCCTCTGGGTGAAGAACCTACCCCTGACATCTGTCCTATAACTACCACCCCTTAATTTAAAGCCATGCCCCCTTGTGGTAGCTTTCTCCATCCGAGGAAAAAGGCTATCACTATCCACCCTATCTAAACCTCTAATCATCTTATATGTTTCAATAAGATCCCCTCTTAACCGCCTTCTTTCTAACGAAAACAACCCCAAATCCCTCAGTCTCTCCTCATAGGACTTCCCCTCCATACCAGGCAACATCTTGGTAAACCTCCTCTGCACCCTCTCCAAAGCCTCCACATCCTTCCTATAATGTGGGGACCAGAACTGCACACAATACTCCAAGTGCGGCCGCACCAGAGTTGTGTACAGTTGCAACATGACGCTGCGACTCCTAAATTCAATCCCCCTACCAATAAACGCCAAGACACCGTATGCCTTCTTAACAACCTTATCTACTTGATTCCCAACTTTCAGGGATCTATGTACACGTACACCTAGATCCCTCTGTTCATCCACACTATTCAGAGTCCTTCCGTTAGCCCTATACTTGACACATCTGTTATTCCTACCAAAGTGAATTACCTCACACTTCTCCGCATTAAACTCCATCCGCCACCTCTCGGCCCAGCTCAGCAACCTGTCCAAGTCTCCCTGCAAACTATGACACCCTTCCTCACAATCTACCACACCTCCGACTTTGGTGTCATCAGCAAATTTACTAATCCACCCAACTATACCCTCATCCAGATCATTAATAAAAATTACAAACAACAGTGGCCCCAAAACAGATCCCTGAGGCACACCAGTGTCAGTGGTGGAGGAAGTGAATGTTTGGATGGTGTGCCAGTCAAGCAGTCTCCTTTTGTCCCAGATGCTGTTGAGCCTCTTGCATGTTAGAGCTGCACTCATTCAAGCAGGTGGAGAGTATTCCATCATCCTAACCTGTGCTTTGTAAATGGTGCACAGGCTTTGGGGAGAGTTACTTGCTGCTGGATTTTTGGCCTCTGACCTGCTTTTGTAACCACAACCTTAGTATGGCTAATTCAGTTTCTAGTCAATGTTGTTGGTGTTTGAGAGGATAATGTCAAGGTGCAATGGTTAGATATTCTCTTGTCTTTGCCTGGCACTTGTGGCACAAATGTTACGTGCAGCTTGATGGCCCAGGTCTGGATATTGTGCTGGACTGCTTCAGTGTCTGAAGAGTCTTGGGGATGCTGAACATCATTCAATCATCAGCGAACATCTATTAGTATCCCCTCTTCTGACCTCATGATGGAAGGAAGATTAAAAATGGTTGGCCCTAGGAAATCACTAATGTCCTGGCACTAAAGTAATTGGCCTCCAGAGGTCATGAAACATGTTCCTTTTGTGTTAGGTATGACTTCAATCAGTGGAGAGCTTGCCCCCTGATTCCCATTTGATCCCCAGTTTTGTTATAACTCCTTGATGCTGCGTTTTGTCAAATGCTGCCTTGATGTCAGACAGTTGCTCATATCTCGTGCTTTTTTTTCCTGTTTGAACCATAGCTGTAAGGAAGTTGGGAGCTGAGTGACCCCGTGAAACCCAAATGGAATGTCCATTTGCAAGTTGCTGAACAAGTGCTGACCCCTTCCATTACTGATCTGGAGTAGACTGATAGGTTGTAATTTGCTGGGTTGGATTTATCCTGCTCGTTTACAGGACTTGAGAATTTTCCATATTGCTGGATAGATGCTGATGTTGTGATTGTACTGGAACAGCTTGGCTAGGGAGAGGGCAAGTTCTGGAGCATATGTCTTTAGTACTATTGTCAGAACTCATAGCTATTGCAGTATCCAGTGCCTTCAGCTGTTTCTTGTCACATGGAGTGTATTGAATTGGCTGAAAACTGGCATCTATGATGCTGGGGAGCTCCAAAGGCTGAGCTGGATTATTCAATTGGCACTTCGGTTTGTAGCAAATGCTTTAGCCTGGTTTCCTGCACTGATATGCTGGGCTCACCACCATGCCGATGGAGTATTTGTGGAGCCACCTCCAAGACCATCCACAACTGTATGTGATGGAACTGGATCTGATCGATTTCATTGTGAAATGATGTCACCTGCTGCTTGTGCTGTTTGGAATGCAAGTAATCCTATGTTGTAGCTTCACCAGGGTGCCACATTTTTAGGCATACCAGGAGTTCCTCATGGCATGCCCACCTACATTCTTCATTGAACCATAAATGTTTCAGTAATGAGTCAAAGTCACTTGAATGAGAATTTTAAGAAGTCGGAATTTTGTTTTGCTGAAAAGGATGCAAATGGGAAAACTTAAATGCTGGCAACCTGAGCAAAAAACAGAATGCTTGTCCGCTCAACACGCGAAAGAAAAACCTAGTTAATGTTTCAGCTGTACGACCGTTTAAGCTCCTCCTCGGTTTGGAGGAAAGAACTTGCATCCAAATATTAACTTGTATGTTCATACAAAATAAGCGTAGGCCATTTGGCTCACGAACCTACTCCACCTTTTTCTGTGATGGATCTGATTGTCGCCTCAAACTTTTTTTTCTGTCTACTCCTAATACCCTTTGACTCCTTTTTAAAGTATTTAAAAGTTGAGATTGACATCAACATGCTGCCTCTGCTTTCCGGGAAGGGAATGCCATCCTCTACAAGATATATTCCTCATCTCCATCTTAAGTGGGAGACTGCTTATTTTTACTGTGTCCCCTAATTCTAGTGTCTCCTATAAAGGGAAACATCCTTTCAGCATCCATCTGTCAGATCCCTTCAGATCTTATGAATGAACAAGATCGCCTCTAATTCTTCTTCTTCACCCCAATAGGTACAGGTCCAATCTTTCCTCGTAGATAACCTCCTCGTCCCAGAATCAGTGGTGTCAACCTTCTCTGTACTGCTAATGCAATTGCTATTTTTATAAGAGATCAAAACTGAAAGCTGTACCTCAAGCGTGGTCTCATTTTCACCTTATACAGCTGTAGCAATACTACCCTTATTTTATATTCCATTTCCTTTGCAATAAATGACATTTATAATAAATGCACGTGTTCAAATCACTTGTACCTACATAATAACTTTTGTCGTTCATGAACCAAGGCACCCAGATTTCTCTGCACTGTAGAGTTCTGCTATCTATTCCCATTTAAAATAGGATACTGCTTACCTGATCTTTTGTCCAAAGTGGCAAGTTCACATTTTCCCCCATTC
This sequence comes from Carcharhinus amblyrhynchos, assembly GCF_965287045.1. Taxonomy (NCBI): domain Eukaryota; kingdom Metazoa; phylum Chordata; class Chondrichthyes; order Carcharhiniformes; family Carcharhinidae; genus Carcharhinus; species Carcharhinus amblyrhynchos. The sequence continues at coordinate 6,097,800 of NC_137346.1, read as the reverse complement.
CATCTGCAAGTAGGATAGACAATCCTGACTATATCCTTTTGCGCACTCGTATCCCCTTTGCAGCTCGACTCTCCTACTTTATCATCAGCAGATTTACCTACTATACATTTGGTCCCTTCCTAAATCTTTTGACACATGTCGATTTGACTGTTTCTGCCTGCCAGTCCTGTGAGGTTATTAGTATCTTGCTCATTTGTACTTGAACCAAGATGGTATATTCATGGGCTATTTTCAGGAGGGACAGAGATAAATTGTATAATAGGTAAACCTGATTTTTGTGTACGCGTGCATTTTGTACTGGTGATGCCACTCTTCTCTTCTAACCAGGGCATTGAAGCTAATCTTTGCCACTAGGCTGCAATTTATTAACTGTGCAGAGGAAGTTTTTGTTTTTAAATGTTAACTGACAAATGTTCTTTGCAACTTTCCATACCGGAGTTGGGTGTAGTGCAAAAAAGTGCTTTCTTCCCCTTGAATGAGAGACTGCTTATTTTTTGTGTCCCCTGATTTTGGTATTTCCCACAAAGGAAACATCCTTCAGCAGCAGCATTCCCCTCCAACCTAAAATCAAAAACTGTCCTGCTTGTTTTTCTGCTTACTTCCCTTTAAAAAAGAACGTTTGAAAGCAAATATATGCTAATAAATTAAAGTAACGCTTGTGAAGCCAGTTACGGCAGATGCTGATGAGGAATTGGTTTCGATTAGATGTGAAGAAAAATGTAAATTCCTTTTGTTTTTGGACTACAGTTTTTAGTCATTCATGTGACATAGGGATTGCTGGCTGGCTAGCACTTATTGCACATCCCTACTTCCCTGAGGGCAGTTGAGTCAACCACATTGCTGTGGCTCTGGAGTCACATGTAGGCCAGACCAGGGAAGGACAGCAGATTTCCTTCTCTAAAGGACATTAGTGAACTAGATGGGTTTTTCTGACGATCGACATTGGCTTCATGGTTATCAATAGATTCTTAATTCCGGATTTTATTGAATTCCAATTCCATCACCTGCCATGACGGGTTTCAAGCCCAGGAACGTTGACTGAGTTTCTGGATTAATAGTCGTATGATAATGCTACTAGGTCATTGTCTCTCTTAGCTGAAAGTGTACAATTGGCAAATGTCCATCCTGGAAATTTTAAGAGAAAAGAATTGGAAATACTTTTTGAATACATCAAAAGTTATTTATGTACTTACAAATTTGGGTAAAATCGACGTCAAATTTGGAGAAATACTGATATCTATTCATCTTTATTATGGATTGAGCAATAGCTGGGATTGGAGGCATGTGTTCTTAATTGTGTTCAAAGTGGCTATGGATGAAACTAAGTTTTTTTTTAGTACGTGTATAAAATTACCTGCAAGCATTGGTGTTCAAACCTTTTCCACTCAAACTCCTGATTTTCTTTCCGAAATGGTTCTTTTTTTTCTCTTCCTGCCTTGACTTGAGATAATATGAGCAATATGAATGTCTGGCCCATTTAATTTTGGTAGATTAACTATTATGATGGCTGTTGAAATTAGTGTTGAATCACTTGGAATTTCTTGCTGAGCCACTGTGTTAGAGACACTTTCCTTGGTTTATAGTAAGACCAATTGTTCCTTGCATTTTGGAAAAATTTGTTGACGGAACTCCTTGTACTTGGAGAAATGATTTTCCTGTTTTTAATATTCAATCATGCCCTCCATCCAGAGAATTTCACTTGCCTACCTAAAGGAACACAAGGTCAAATTCCTCTTGCCTCTAATTGCTGGGTGTCTCTGGCTTAATCATTTCTTCTTAGTTCACCCCTCTTGCTACTCGGAATTCCATTCTGTGAATCTTGTCTGATTTACTTATTTTCTGTGAACAGTGGCTTGTAGCTAATCGTATCTATTCTAGTTTTTGTTTTTCAGTGACTAATTCAAAAGCCTTATCCCTGTGCAATGTTTACATTTCTTCTGCTCTGTTATGTTTTCTTTCCCAGTGGAATTCCTTATTTGTCTATAGCTTTTCCTGTTTCTGTTTCCTTTCCATGGTACCAAAACACTAGCTGAGATGATTTCACAATTTGCAATTATCCAGTAAACCTTGCTAGTAAGAATGTGGGCAGCAAGTGTGAACAAGATTGGAAACTCCTTTCATGCCTCCTGCAACTGAGTTCCTTGCTCCTATTTGCGTATGTACAAAGCTGCCAGTGTCTGCTTTACTTTAGAGAGCAAAAATAGACTTTTTTCCCACAGTGCAGCCTGAAGTCTTAACTGCTAAAATGACGAAAGAAATCGAGACACCTTTTTTTTATTGTGCAGCTCTTTTCTCTTGCCCCCTCCCCCACCATCATCAGCAGCAACCCCAGCATGTGGTGTTAGGGTACCAAATCAAAAATTCCAGGTTATATTATAAAGTCAGACCAGACCCCAACAATTTATTTTAGCATTAGTGAGAGGATAGTTGTTTTGCTTCATAGAACATAGAACATTACAGCGCAGAACAGGCCCTTCGGCCCACGATGTTGCGCCGACCAGTTTTTTAAAAAAAAACACTGACCCACTAATCTAAACCAATCCCTTTTCGTCCATAAACCTATCCATAGATCTCTTAAATGCCCCCAAACTAGGCGCATTTACAACCGCAGCAGGCAGGGCATTCCAATCCCTCACCACCCTCTGGGTAAAGAACCTACCCCTGACATCCGTCCTATAACTACCACCCCTTAATTTAAAGCCATGCCCCCTCGTGCTAGCATTCTCCATCCGAGGAAAAAGGCTATCACTATCCACCCTATCTAAACCTCTAATCATCTTATATGTTTCAATAAGATCCCCTCTTAGCCTCCTTCTTTCCAGCGAAAACAACCCCAAATCCCTCAGTCTCTCCTCATATGACCTCCCCTCCATACCAGGCAACATCCTGGTAAACCTCCTCTGCACCCTCTCCAAAGCCTCAACGTCCTTCCTGTAATGTGGGGACCAGAACTGCACACAGTACTCCAAGTGCGGCCGCACCAGAGTTGTGTACAGTTGCAACATGACGCTGCGACTCCTAAATTCAATCCCCCTACCAATAAACGCCAAGACACCGTATGCCTTCTTAACTACCTTATCTACTTGATTCCCAACCTTCAGGGATCTATGTACACATACACCTAGATCCCCCTGCTCCTCCACACTATTCAAAGTCCTCCCGTTAGCCCTATACTGAACACATCTGTTACTCCTACCGAAATGAATTACCTCACACTTCTCCACATTAAACTCCATCCGCCACCTCGCGGCCCAGCTCTGCAACCTAAGTCACCCTGCAAACTATGACACCCTTCCTCACAATCTACCACACCACCGACTTTGGTGTCATCAGCAAACTTACTAATCCACCCAACTATACCCTCATCCAGATCATTAATAAAAATTACAAACAGCAGTGGCCCCAAAACAGATCCCTGAGGCACACCGCTTGTAACCGAACTCCATGACGAATATTCACCATCAACCACCACCCTCTGTCTCCTATCTGCCAGCCAATTCCTGATCCAAGTACCTAGATTACCCCCAATCCCATACATCTGCATTTTCTGCAGAAGCCCACCATGGTGAACCTTATCAAACGCCTTACTAAAATCCATATATACCACGTCAACTGCCTTACCCCTATCCACCTCTTTGGTCACTTTCTCAAAGAACTCAATAAGGTTAGTAAGGCACGACCTACCTGCTACAAAACCATGCTGACTGTCTCTAATCAATTCATTACTCTCCAGATAACTATAAATCCTATCCCTAATAATTCTTTCTAAAACCTTGCCCACAACAGAAGTAAGACTCACTGGTCTATAATTCCTGGGGAAGTCTCTGTTCCCCTTCTTAAACAATGGGACAACATTCCCTGTCCTCCAATCTTCCGGTACTATACCAGAGACCAACGATGACCTGAAGATCAGAGCCAGAGGCTCTGCAATCACCTCTCTAGCCTCCCAGAGAATCCTAGGGTAAATCCCATCCGGCCCAGGGGACTTATCTATTTTCAAGCCCTCTAGAATATCCAGCACATCCCCGGTTTCAACTGCAATACTTTCTATTTTACACCCCTGCACCCCAGTGTCCTCCACAGCTACATTCATGTCCCCCTGCGTGAACACCGAAGAGAAATATTGGTTCAATGCCTCTCCAATCTCTTCCGGTTCCACACACAACTTCCCTCTACTGTCTATAACTGGCCCTAATCTTGCCCTAACCAACCTTCTGTTCTTGACATACCTATAGAACGCCTTAGGATTCTCCTTAATCCTATCAGCCAAAGTCATCTCATGTCCTCTTTTAGCCCTTCTTAACTCCCTCTTCAACTCCCTCCTAGCCAATCTAAAGCTTTCTAATGCACTACCTGAGCCCTCAAGTCTCATCCGAACATAAGCCTCCTTTTTCTTCCTAACCAACGAATCAACTTTTTTAGTACACCACGGTTCCCTAGCCCTACCAAATCCTCCTTGCCTGACAGGGACATACCTATTGCAGACCCGCAGTAGCTGTTCCTTGAAAAAATTCCACATTTCGGACGTTCCCAGTCCCTGTAATCTCATAGTCCAACCTATGCTTCCTAATTCTCTCCTAATAGCCTCATAATTACCCTTCCCCCAGCTAAAACTACTGATCCGAGGTTCATGCCTATCCCTATCCATCACTAAGGTGAACGTAACCGAATTGTGGTCATTATCACCAAAATGCACACCAACTTCCAAGTCTAGCACCTGGTCTGGCTCATTACCCAGCACCAAATCCAATATAGCCTCACCTCTAGTTGGCCTATCAACATACTGAGTCAAAAAACCTTCCTGCACACTTTGAACAAAAACTGACCTCTCTAACAAGCTAGAGCTATAGCAATTCCAATCAATATTAGTAAAGTTAAAATCCCCCATGACAATTACCCTATTACTTTCACTCCTAACCAGGATCGTCTCCGCAATCCTTTCCTCAACCTCTCTAGAACTTTTTGGAGGTCTATAAAAGACTCCCAGCAGGGTGACCTCCTCTCCTATTTCTAATCTCCGCCCATACTACCTCAACAGACAAGTCCTCATCAAACTTCCTCTCTGACACTGTAATACAGTCCTTGACCAATAATGCTACCCCACCCCCCCTTCTACCTCCTTCTCTACTCCGACTAAAGCATTTGTACCCCGGGACCTGCAACATCCATTCCTGACCCTGCTCTATCCATGTCTCTGAAATGGCCACAACATCAAAGTCCCAGGTACTGATCCACGCTGCAAGTTCATCCACTTTATTGCGAATACTCCTCGCATTAAAGTATACGCATTTCAAACCCTGCTCTGCCCCACCCCCACAATGCTGTGCATTGCAGTCCCCAACTATGCCCCCCTCACTTTCACCCCCTCTACTCAGGATCCCACCCCCCCCTCTGAATCAGTTTAAACCACCCCGCATAGCCTTCACAAATTTACCCCCCAGGATATTTGTTCCCCTCTGGTTCAGGTGTAAACCATCACTCTTATAGAGGTCCCACCTTCCCCAGAATGAGCCCCAATTGCTCAAGTACTTGAACCCCTCCCTCCTGCACCATCCCCTCAGCCACAAGTTCAAACTTTCCCTCTCTCTATTCCTCTCTAAACTATCCCTTGGCACAGGCAAGAGTCCCGAGATAACCACTCTTGTCTGACTTGGCCTTTAGTTTCCACCCCAACTCCATGAATCTCTGCTTAATATCCCCTTCCCTTAGCTTCCCTATGTCATGTGTCCCCACATGAATTATAACTTGGGGTTGATCTCCCTCTCCCCAAGAGTCTTGAATATCCTCTCAGATACATCCCGGACCCCAGCCCCTGGTAGGCAACACACCAGCCCTGAGTCCCTACCATTACTACCGACTCTCCTATCTGTCCCCTTGACTGTGGCGTCCCCAATCTTTTGCATCCCCTAACCACCTGAGCTTTTTCAATAGGCTCACTCCCAGAGACCTGCTCCCTTTGGCTATCCCCAGTTGATTCCTCCTCAACTGTAGCCTCCAGGACCGAAAACCTATTTTGGAGGGGAACAGCCCCAGGGGATTTTCCCCCCACTTGCCTCTTTCCCCTCCTCTTGGCAGTGACCCAAGACTGATTTCTAGGAGTGACTATCTCCTTATAACTCCTATCTATGTCCTCCTCTGCCTCCCGAATTATGCGGAGTTCCTCTAATTCCCCCTCCAGCTCCTTTACACGCTCCTCCAGAAGCTTCAATCTAACACACTTCTTAAAAGTAAAATCCCCTGAAACACTACTGGAGTCCCTCACCACATACATCCCACAGGAGATGCAGCACACTGCCTGAACTGCCATCCCTGAAACAATTACCAGCAGAAAAAAAAGACAAAAAAAAACAAAAAAAAAACTTTCCCACACTTTTAATTTAGGTTAGAGGAGGTGGGAGGGTGGGATTCTCTACCAGTGTAGAGGATCGGGTATCCTCTCTGCGCTAATTTATAGGATTAGGGGCTCAAGAAAAAAAAAACTACAACTACCAGTAAGCGTCCTAGTGACGACTTCCGGTTTCTAACTAATTTAAAAAAACCGCCGAAAAACTCGCGACTTAAATTAGAAATAAACAGTTAAACAAATTAAACAGAAAAATTTACCTTTTATGCTGCCTCTTCACACGCCCAAAAATCGCTGCCTCTGGATACTGCTCCTCAGGAACAATGAGGCCGGTTCACGGAGGTAAGCGCTTATAAACCCGAAAAAAAAACTACAACTACCGGTAAGCGTCCTAGTGATGACTTCAGGCAGGATTCAGCTGACACACTGAAGCTTTTATGAAAAACTTTTATTTAACATAGTTTAATAACAAATGAATTAGCTTAAAATTTCACAATTGAGTAATACTTAAACATAACTGCTAACCTATCTCTAGAGTTTATCAAGCAAAGTTTTTCTTACAGACTTAATCCCCTCTTCAAAATCAATTTGCAAAACACTGGCTTGCTTGTACTTGGGTTGCCAGCCCTTGAGTCCCCAGATGACTCCCAAAGAGATGGGCATCTTGTTTCTTTCAGAACTAGGCAGAAACTGCTTATTTTAAAATGACAAACTTTTTTCCCCTTGAAAACTTGCCTTCTCTCAATAAGCACATGACTCTGTCCCTGTCAATCAACCTAATCAATACTTTGAAGCCCCAGGGTAAACTCAGCCCTGCTTTAACAAACACTTCAAGTACTTATCCTGTTCTCCCAGTTACTAATTCAAAAAATTTTCTTGGACAAATCTGCACCCTGCAAAACAATTTGAAGCCTACTCCTTAGAAGAAACATAAATATTTTTTAAAGGTGCAGTATCATCAGTGTACATGTGATTTTGTCTCTCTACTTGATCAGTAAACAAACCTGACTGTAGACAGTTCCAGAAAATCAGTAAAGCAAGTGGTCAAGCTCTGTTCATTCTAATTCTGCAATTTTGAACTTGCACATCTGCTGGACTTTGTATTGTTTATTGATCTTTTGTGGTGTGCCTCCACTAAGATTATTTTTCTAGCTTCTCAAACTTAATTGTGTACTTTCTTACATATGCAGTGGGCTAGTAAAGCTGAATGTGGATATTTATTGCTGATATTCTGAACTTGAAACATTAACTGTGTTTCTCTGTCCACAGATACTGCTGGATCTGCTGATTTTTTTTTAAGTTTCTTTGGTAGGAAGAATGGTAGGAAGGACTATTACTTACAGGGCGAAAAACTGCAGCAGGCGACGGTGCAGAGGGACCTCAGGGTCCTTGTGCATGAGTCGCAAAAACCCAGCTTGTAGGTGCAGCAGGTGGTCAGGAAGGCGAATGGGATGCTGGCCTTCATAGCGAAGGGGATTGAATATAAAAGTAGGGAGGTCTTGCTGCAGCTGTATAGGGCATTGGTGAGGCCGCAGCTGGAGTACTGTGTGCAGTTTTGGGCGCCGCACCTGCGCAAAGATATTTTGGCCTTGGAGGGAGTGCAGAGGAGGTTTACTAGGCTGATACCGGAGTTGAGGGGATTGAGCTATGAGGAGAGGCTGAATAAACTAGGCTTGTACTCGTTAGAGTTTAGAAGAATGAGGGGAGATCTCATTGAGACGTATAAGATGATGAATGGGATGGATAGGATAGAGGTGGAGAGACTCTTCCCGCTCAAAAAAGACAGTAGGACTAAGGGGCACAGCCTCAAGATAAAAGGGGGGCGGTTTAGAACGGAGTTGAGGAGGAACTTCTTCACTCAAAGGGTGGTGAATCTCTGGAATTCTCTGCCCGTTGAAGTGGTGGAGGCTGCCTCGCTAAATATTTTTAAGACGCGGGTTGATGGGTTTTTGATAAGAGAGGGGATTGAGGGTTATGGGGAGAAAGCGGGAAAGTGGAACTGAGCAGCGACAGATCAGCCATGATCTTATTGAATGGTGGGGCAGGCTCAAAGGGCTAGATGGCCTACTTCTGCTCCTATTTCTTATGTTCTTATAGCTTTTTGGAACGTTTTTATACACTTTAATTAAATTAGCTATCAAAATGACATCTACTTTTGACTTGATTTGAAACAATGATTAATAGAAGGGTGTCTGCAGTGAGTTTTAAATCACTTTTAGGATGGTTTGTTTTGGAAGCATTTTCTTTACTTGCACACTTTCAGGTCTCCATGACATATTTGAACCATTCCAGTGAATCTGCCACAGAGCTGATCGTTGGAATGTAAATAAAAATAACTTGGATTCAAAATCTTTTGGCCTTCACTCCTTTTCTGTGCAGAATGACTAGATGTTTGCTCAGTGTCTGTGGTAAAATTGACATGTTGATCAGGAACGCACCTCCATGCTCAGGTTCAGAAATTCTAATTTATTGTATTATTCCTTTCTGGAAAAGTTATTTTAATTAGTTTGTACATTTGTAGTGCCTTGTACAGATTTTCCTATGTTATTCAGACTCTTTAATTCATGATCTTGTGTCCCTTTCCTTTCTGAAAGGTGCTTGTTGAACAGGAAATTTGTGCGAATTGGGAAGTGGTTTGTGAAACCATATGAAAAGGATGAGAAACCGGTGAACAAGAGGTAAGAATAATGAACTTTGGCTGTGAAATCCGTGGGTTTTATATTTTGACTATCAGCTTGCATTTGTGATAAAAGTTTTAAGCTTGACTGTACCTTTTCAAACAGTTCTGAATCTTCAGTTGGTGATGGCTAATTTTTAGTATTTTTCTAGCCTCATTTTTGGTCAAATCTGGTCTCAAGCTACAATTGGGTCTTCTGAGATCTTAGCCAAGCTATTTTCTCAATGTTGGTGCACAAAATTTGAATTCTTTGAATTCTGAACATTGTAGACCTGAAGAATTCTTAAACTGATTCTTCTTCCCCATGATTGATTACAGGTTACATTCTTAGTAGTTAAGTGCCTTGGCAATTTCAAAATACTGTGACCATGAAGAAAAAAACACTTTAGAACTTGCACAGAAGAAAATGTCGGAAGGGGTCATGCTAGATTCCTTGTTGTTCAAATATGTCCACGTTATAAATTATTTCATTGTTTGTTTTTTTGTGGCTCCACTCATGACTGAGGAATCGGCTGCAGGATCGGCTGGATGTTTTGAGGATGGGGAGTTTATCATTGGTACTTGAGGGAGCTTCTGCAGCTGCGCCACCTGTCTTTCCTCAAGGCATGTTGGATATTGTGTGTTAAGTATAAATCGGTGGGTCCCAACCTTTTTCAGTAACATGGTACACTTCAGTGAGACAAACAATTGCGCACCCACCTTTATTTCAGCTGAATTACTTGCTGATAAACATCACAGATGTTTACTAGAGGGCAAACACCAAAGCAAAATCACTAGATTGCAGTTTTGGGAATTTGACCATGTTTGAGACTTTACTCAGTTGACAGCTAATAACTTGGACTTCCAATTTGCTGGATTCCTGGGATGTTGATGCTTACACATTTTGCAATGACGTGCTGGTTGTCATACCTCATTTTTTTGCCAACTCCTGTACGGGAAATGGTTTAGTTGTTCTTAACCAAGTGTTACATGCTTATAACCTGCCATCCATTCTCAACAGGACCAAAGTATTCCTAAATTGATGCACCTACAGTTTAATTGCAACTCTGGAGCTGCAGATTGTCAACATGACTCAGTAGTGAGGTGTATCACAGTCGTGAGTTAAATAAGGACATGAAAGAGGTTTTTCTCATGTGCTTTGCAGTGAGGAGAGGGAAAGAGGATAAACATGTGATTACTCCATCAGGTTGTCAGCCTTGTATTTTGCTGTTGAAGTGTGTGTGCCAGTTGCTGTTATTTACTGTGCAGATTTGTCTCCTGGTAGTCTGGAATCAGCCTGGGCTGTTATATGCACACTGGGGACAGGCTCATTAGTAACTCTGGTTAGAATCCATGCCAGTGCCTGCAACACATTATTTAAGAATGAAAAATGAAATTGAAACTAAGCTGTGGTCTGTTTGCAAATGGGTGAGTGCTAATTTGGAAGGACATTTCCCACTGCGGGCGATGAGGAAAATGGGAATACAGTTTTGCAAAAACAAGGGTAAACTTCCTCATCTGTGAGGCAAGCTGCCAAGGAATGTGCCAAGAAAACAAGTTTCTGAAAAGTGAATGCTTCTGTAGCATCGGGCAGGTCTTCCTGCCCTTAGATGGCTGAAGAAGGCATTTACAATAGGCTCACAGCAGCAGTCAGAGTCCTGGGTCTGCCATGTTCCTGCAACTTCCTCTCTTTCCCCCTCCCCTCACCGTCACACTCCCGATCTGTGTCCACCACACTCCGGGTTTCCACTCCCCCTGCTCTCCTGAGCACCACTGGCCCAGTCCTGGGTTTCTTGATTTTTCTTGGGATCCTGTGGCACCGACTGTTCAAAGCCCACATTGGGGCTGTGGCACTCTTGGCACAGCTTCTGGGCTGTGGCACTCTTGGCACAGCTTCTGTGCCATGGCACAACAATTGGGTACTTTCAGTGCTCGTCTCTGTGCTGAACAGCAGCAGTGTTTTCCCCCTAGAAGTCTGCGACGCAGAAGTTTAAGGCTTTAAAAAAAAGCAGATGCCATTATGTCATTCATACTAACCACCTTTAGTGGTGGTGGTCCTGAGACAGTTCTGCATAGACTGTTTTGGGGATTCAGCTGCCAACAGTTTGGAGGTGTGGCCTGTCCAAGCAAGATAAAACTCTAGGCTTGATTTTCTTCTAACTTGAGGATCTACCCTCGCAAGATAAATTTAAAAGGGGCAGTGTGCTAATTGCAATTATACATGTAGAGGATGGGGATATTCACTGCATATTCAGTAAAATACGACTAAAACCATAATTCATAGTTCACAACTAAATATAGTTTCAAGCACTCCTTTTGAAAATTATAAACTTAAAGAAAAATGTCAATTCATTGGTACTGCTTTCCCCTCCTGTGTCTGAGATGGTAACTTGTGTTGGACTGGCTTGTGCTGCTAGTTGCGCCTTGGGATGCTTTACTTGGGTTAAATTCATGTTGTTCGGGCATCATTTGAAGTTGTTGCTTTCTATGCAAGTGTTGCATGGCTACTCAACTGTAATGGGGTAGGAAATTGTTGTTCTGGCTGAGTCATTTAAAAAATAAATGTTGCACAAATCATTTGGTAATTTTTGAGATGAGTGAAAACTGAAATATTCGAAGTTTCTCAAATATTAGGAAGATAAAACTCTAGGCTTGATTTTCTTCTAACTTGAGGATCTACCCACGCAAGATAAATTTAAATGAGGCAGTGTGCTAATTGCAATTATACGTGTAGAGGACGGGGATATTCACTGCATATTCAATAAAATACGACTAATACTACTAGATCTGGGTGGAAATGGTTCCAGAAATTGGGATATTTGTGGGATTTTGGGTTGCATTGGAAAGTGGGTCCTCTGCCATCCTACTGGCTGATTTGCTTGATGGTGGCATGCATATCAGTATTCAACATTGTAACAGTGCTGGGAAGCAAGATAATTTTGAGGGTGCATCCATCCACTACAAAAACTTGGCTAACAGCAGATTGTTCAACTAGAAATGTGCAAATCCTGAGGAATGTTCAGGAACAACTGAGGTTTGGGATTGAAGTTATTGGGGGTGGGGTGGAGTACTTGTGGATCCTGAATATTTGTTTTAACATTGGTGTTGCTACATTTTTCAGGCAATTGATTTCAGTTTTATGACGGTGGGGGAGAAGATTTTGTAAGTAGAATTAACCTTGTAACAACACTGCTTGAAGGCAGTGAACCTCTTCAGATATTTGTGCCTAACACAAAAGCCAATTCCTAAAAATAGATGCAAGCTTCCTATGATCTGAAATGCAAGCTTATTTGCAAAGTAACTTGGGATAGCTTGCCCTATACCAATATAAAACCAATGTGTTCTCCTGGTTTGCACATCAGGATTTCCAGTACATGCCTACCAGTTCAGAAGGCTACTAATATCTATCTCAGCAGACATTGTCTTCATGGAGTTTTACAGCACAGAATGAGTTCCTTCAGCCCATCTTGTCTGTGCCAGCCATCAAGCACTGATCTATTCTAATCCTATTTTCTAAAACTTGGTCCGTAGGCTTGCATCTTATAACGTTTCGAGTGCTCATCTAAATACTTAAATGTTGAAGGTTCTCACCCCTTTCAAGTAGTGAGTTCCAGATTTCCACCACCCTCCTAAGTGAAAAGATTTTCCTAGTCACCACATTCTGGTGCATGTTTGGGTACACTGAGGGAGGGTTTAGCATGCCCAATGCACCTAACCAGCACATCTTTTGGACTTGATGAGAGGAAAGTGGATCACCCAGAGAAAAGCCACACAGGTGCGCAGAGAACATGTAGACTCTGCACAGACTGACCTTTTAAACAGAAAGTGATTACAGAACTCTATTCTGGTATATGAATTGGAAAAAGTTAATATGCATGTACAGCAAGTGATTAGGAAGGCAAACAAGGTTTATTGCAAGAGAAATGGAATATAAAAGTAGGGATGTTTTGCTGCAATTGTTCAGGGCCTTAATGAGTGTGTACAGTTTTGGCCTCATTTGAAAAAGGATATAATTGCCATTGAAGCAATTCAGAGAAAATTCACTGGGAATCGAACCTGGGTCCCTGGTGCTGTGATAGAACACTTCACAAATATAAATTTAATTAACTGGAAAAAAAAATAAGGAGGTTATAGTAGGACATTTGGAAAATCATTATGCAATCAGGCTGTGTCAACATAAGGGAAATAGTGTTTCATGAATTGATAAAGTGAAACTTGAGTATTTGGATTTCTAAAAGGCATTCAGTAGAGTGCCAGATCAAAAGTTGCTGCACAAACTAAGAACTCATGATGTAGGGGAAACATTAGTATGGATAAAGCTTTGATTAGCTAAAGGAAGCTGGGAGGAATGATTGAGTCATTTTCAAGTTGACACGATGTGACTCGTGGAGTGCCACAGGGATCAATTTTGGGGCCTCAATTATTTATAACCTAAATCAATACCTTGGATGAAAGGACCAAATGTGTCTCAGCTAAATTTGCAGATGACCAAATAGGTAGAAAAATAAGTTGTGAAGTGAACAAAAGTATCTGCAAAGGAATATAGATTAAGCATGTAGGCAAAAATGTGGCAGTTGGCGTTTAATGTGGGAACTTGTCCACTTTGGCACGAAGAATAGAAAAGCAGCATATTATTTAAATAGTGATTGCAGAACTCTGTCCTGGTATATGAATCAGAAAAAGTTAGTATGCATTGACAGTAAGTGATTAGGAAGGCAAACAGATTGCTTATTGCAAGACAGATTGAACATAATAGTAGAGATGTTTTGCCACAGTTGCTCAGGACCTTTAATGAGCATGTGTACAGTTTTGGCCTTTTTTGAAAAAGCATATAATTGCCATTGAAGCAATTCAGAGAAAATTTACTAATTCCTGAGATGAATGGGTCCTTTATGAGGAAAGGTTGGGCCTGTATCAGTTGGAATTTAGAAGAATGGGAGGTGATCTTATTGACGCATAGGATTGAGGGGAGACTTGGCAGGGTGGGTACGGAGAGGCTGTAATTTGGGACAGTATTGATTGGAGCAGGAGAGGTGAATGTTGGAACCTCATTTCATACTGCAGTGATTGACTTTTAAATCATGTCCATACATCCATAGGGTGAAGAAACAATAGTATCTAAAAATGAATCCGTGTAGTATTGTTAAGCTGCTTGTTGAAACTTCCAGGACAAAACTAGCAGTGGAAACAGCATATGCATGCTCTGCCTGCCTCAAATGTGTCACTGAACACAGGAAATTTCTAAGACTACTTCTGGGAATTTGCACACCAGTTTCTGGTCTTATTGAGATCTCCTCTAGTGGAAATGGAAAACGTTCAAGATGCCTACCTTTGCTTAGCCATAGCACTCTTTTCTCTACACTAGATTGATGGTTCAAGTTCCTGTCCAGGATTTGAGCATGTGATCTAAAGTGTCTAAACTGAAGCTGTTGGGTACAAAGCTATGTCAATGTTATCAGGCAACAGTGCTAGTCTAAAATTTGCAGCCTCTTGTGTGAGACAGTTAGTTGTGAATCTTACTGTGTGGTTGGAGAGACCTTTGGGAAAGATTGAACAACCAAGTATGCACTTATATAGCATCTTGCATGACCGTGGGATGCTCTTGGGAAAGACTGATCTGCGTTCAGTATAGGTGAGACTTTACACACAACCATTTTCAAAATCGCAATGTATTGGGAGTGGCAATGTGATTTCCTGTTTTCCTATCTCAAGGGGGAGCTCTGAACTGAGGTCCCAGTCACTGCATTGAAACAAACATTTAATCACTGCAACAAGTAGTATGTATGTATTTTTGAGTTGGTTTAAAATGTAGTTTAGGAAGTAACTTTGAAGCATGTTACCACGATGCACTAAGATTTACAGCAAATTAGTCATGGGAGAAAGGAAACAATAACTGGAAAAAGTTTCAAGTAATATGCACAATAAAAGGATCAAAGATATTTGGTCATACCTTCCTGCACCTAAAATGCTAAACATAATGAAAGCAGATGATGCATAGTTTAGTGAAATCAATTTATTGGCATCATTCCAGCTTGTACTGGTGAGACACATGTCAGCATGCTGTTCCACTGTAACAGTTGAGTAGCAAGAAACCTTTATTTCTGTGGTCCACCATTTCCTAGTATGTTAGTAATATAAAAACCGTCTGCAGTGCAAAATTAGAAATAGGTTGCGTTTGCAAAAGTGCCAATTCATTGCCTCATGCTGGTAATTGACAAATTGCTTTTATTAACAACCGATTTGAAAAATTGAATTTTCACTACAGCTTGCTTATACCACCCTCCTCTAAACATTCGAGTCTAATCTGAGAGAAAAATGAATGCACTATTGGCCTTGAGGAAGAATTGCTGTGGCCTAAAGTGCTAATTTTATCTCCCAGTGGTCTCCTTTGGAACACATTATTCCAGGGGGAACTATCATGTGACCAAGCTACTCGCATCTCCTGAGTTTATCCAGCACTTTAGCAGATCTAATTTCAAACTGTCTGCAATACAAGCTAAATGTCATCACTTGTGACTAGGATGACTCTCTTCTCGTGCAGTTACGAAAGGATTGCACAATCCACTTTAGTGTGCAAATTGAACGATCATACTTTAATGCTCAGAGCAGTCCAGACTTTAAAAAAACAAAATAAATTTGGCATTAATCAAGTTGGAACTGAAGTGCATACACTCTCTGCAGTGGTTTTTACCTGAGCACTTTTAACTTTGAATGCAGGACTTGCTCCTCTTTCTGTTTCACCTCCTCCCCCCCCTCCCTCTCAATTAAAGTTGGCATCAATAAGATCCGTATTTCTAATAAATTCTGTTTGGGCTGGAGAGGGAAGTGTGCTTTTATGTGCTTCTACAAACATAAATCTAGCTGCACTTGAGACTGGTCATAACTTTCTTTAAACAATTGGGATACAAGTGAGTTTCAGCTTCTCTGGTTTAAGGTTTTTGCCTTATTCTATTCTTGCTCAACTACATCTCACATCTGTAATTTAATCTATCACCCAGAAAGATGTTCTTTTCCTCTTCAAATATCCTGATCACCACTGCCACTTTGGACAAGTTCTTCCTGATTATCAGTCTTGAATTTACTTAACTGGTTTACATCCGTGTCTCTTTGTCCTATTTTTCAAAAAAATCTAGCTTGAAGCAAAATTTTTAGATTTGTCTTTTCCCTTTTCTAACTCCCCCCTAGACGTGCACATAAGCAAAATTCTGTGGATGCTGGAAACCAAAAATTAAATTCAGAAAATGTTGGAAATGCCCAGATATCAGGCTGCATGTATGGAGCAAACAAGTTAACATTTTCAGGGCAATGATCTTTCGAAACTGTTCTGATCAAAGATCATTGACTTGAAATGTCTGTTAATTATTTTAAGTATATTTATTTATACAAAGATGGCAGCAGAACTGAAATTAGACAAAAGGTGAAGTAATCTGTTTTGGTTGAGGAATGAATGTTGCCCAATATGAGGAGAACTCCACTGTTCTTCCAGTGCCACAGGATCTTTATGTCCACCTGAGCAGGCACACTGCATCTATACACAGGTGGATGTGGAAAGGATATTTCCTTTTGTGGATCAGTCCAGAGCTAGGAGGCATTGATTTAAAGTTTGGGGTCACCCTTATGGGACAGATGAGAATTTTCTTGTCCTGAGGGTTTTGCAATTTTGGAATTCTCTGCCTCAGAAGGTGGAGGAAGCAGGATCACTGAAGTAGATATATTCTTGTTAGGCAAGAGAATCCAAGGTTATCAGGTGTGTGGATCAGGGCCCATCATTTGTCCCCCTGGCCTGGATGTCACTGATCGTTTTTTACTGTGAGAATCTTTTGCACTACTGAGTTCAATAACCCTCTGAACCTTTTATGCCTGAAACAATTAGCAACATGCATAATTTTACAAAAAACTTGTGCAAACATGGCATTTTATTTGAAAGTTGGAGCAAATGATTGTAGTCCTGGTTGTTGATTTTGATTTGAGTTGATGTTCCTTTTTTTTTGCAACACAATTGTTTGTATACATGTGTCTGGGGGATATTTGACCACCTACCCTCCCAACGGCAATCATTGGTCTGTCTTGGCCTGTATGTGGTATACCACATTGCTAGATGTCCGGCAAAACTGTTGCAACGTTGAGCACACAAAAAACAGACACTACATTGTAACTATGTAACTGGACTAATTTTTAATTGTGCAAACAAATAGCTTCACACTGATCAGTTGGACTCTGTTTGCAACTTGTCAATACTTAAGCTCACTCAGCAACATGATCTGTTTCTTTCAGTTCAGTTCAAAGACCAAACTGTTTGAGTTCACAGAAGAATATAGTGGTTGAGCGAAGAGATTATGATCCTTCTCTCAAAAAGGATTGCTGTGCTCATGTGTGAATTGGTTGTATACTGGAGAGGAGCAGTTGTATTTTCAGAACAGCTGTATTTTAAAAAAAAAGCAAACTAATAATAGGAACGCACAACTTTGAGAGGGAAAAGGCCACTCGACCCACCAAGATCGACCCAAATCAAAATTGGCGTGTGACCATTCTGTGAAACTTGCTGATCATTTTTGAAATTTAAGGATAGAACAAAGGAGTGTGCATGATAGCATGAGTATTTATGTCAAAACCTGAAATGGAAACCTACTTTTCCAGATACAGATTCACTTGCTGTATGTTTTAATCTTTGCTTCTCATCATGGGATGAATTGCATTCCAGTGAAACTGTATGGAATGTGTTAATATGGAGTATCATGTGTGCATACTTCAAATATTTTTCCACAAGTGTTAAATTAAAGCATTGATCACTTTGTATTGCACATGTTTTTCTTAAATTTGTCCAAACTCGCCCTGTTATCCGTCTTTTTATTTAGATTTTTCAATTTTCTAATGGCAGCTTGCATGAGAATGTATTGGTGCGTCTTAAAACTTGTAGTCCTTTTTTTATGGATGTACTGGGATTGCGCTCTGGCCAATGTTCTCTTGTTGAAGGGGACTTTAAAACGTATTTAGCAATAAGACCTGCAAACCTTCTTTTAGTTAGTCTGATTTTTGTCTGAACTAAAGCAGAAGGAGGAATAGCTGTGGGAAAGTTTTTTTTAAAAAAAGTAGCTTGCTTACAAGGTGATTGGGAAGTGTTCATTGCCTGGATAGAAATGCAAACCTGTACTATTGGATTTAAGAATGTTTTCACTTACTGTTTGGTATGTGGAGAAGGTGTTAACATAAGCCTTGCACCTCTTCTGTAAAAGAGTCTTGGAAAAAAACCTCATCCGGTTGATGGCTGTTCTTGCATTTTGAACGAATAAAGTGTTGTGGTTAAGTTTATTGCTACTGTAGATCACTGCTTTTAAGTCAATTCACCACATATATTTTTGGCTCCAAAAATCATGCTTTTAGATATACCTAGCACACAAATTGATTCTCCTTTTCAACTACAAAATGCTACAGTGACATTCATTAGTGGTTGACCTCCAGAAATGCATGTTTTACTTGCATTGCAAGTCGGTGCATGGGTCAAGGAGGTGATCCCTGCTGCATTGCAAAAAAAAAAATCAGTTTAAGACAGTGTAGAAAGAACTGAAATAGTGTGGTGAGTGATGAACAGAAATGTGTCCACTAATAAAAGAAATTAAATATAAAGCTCCTTTTGAGCTAAAAGTTGTAACTTTTGCTAACTCATCAGAAAACTGTTCTGCAGTGGGGGAATTGGTGCAAGGGTTGGGGGGTGGTGGAGGAATCAGTCAAAGAACAAAGTAGTACAGCACAGGAACAGACCCTTGGCCCTCCAAGCCTGCACCAACCATGCTGCCTGACTGAATTAAAATGCCCTACACTTCTGGAGACTGTATCCCTCTATTCCCATCCTATTCATGTATTAAGATGCCCCTTAAATATCACTAGCCTATCTGCTTCCACTACCTGCCCCAGTAGCGAGTTCCAGGCACCCACTACCCTCTGTGTAAAGAACTTACCTTCTCCTTTAAATCTTGTACATCTCCCTTAAATCTTGCCCCTCGCACCTTAAACCTATGCCCCTAGTAATTGACTCTTCCACCCTGGGGAAGAAGCTTCTGACTACTACTCTGTCCATGCCCCTCATCTTGTAGACTTCAATCAGATCACCCCTCAACTTCCGTTATTCTAGTGAGAACAAACCATGTTTCTCCAACTTCTCCTCATAGCAAATGTCCTCCATACCAGGCAACATCCTGGTAAATCTTTTCTGTACCTTCTCCAAAGCCTCTACCTCTTGTAGTGTGGTGACAAGAATTGAACACTTAGAATAGTGTGGCCTAACTAAGGTTCTATAAAGCTGCAACATGACTTGCTAATTTTTAAACTCAGTGCCCCACCCGACAAAGGCAAGCATGTCATATGCCTTCTTGACTACCTTCTCCACCTGCATTGCCACTTTCAGTGACCTGTGTACCCGTACACCCAGATCCTTCTGCCTGTCAGTACTCTTGAGGGTTCTGCCATTTATTGTATACTTCATATCTGTATTAGACCTTCCAAAATACATACCTCACATTTGTCCGGATTAAACTCCAACTGCCATCTCTCCACCCAAGTCTCCAACTGATCTATATCCTGCTGTACCCTCTGGTCCTCATAGCTATCCGCAGATCCACCAACCTTTGTGTCTTCCGCAAACTTGCGACCTCAC
This sequence comes from Carcharhinus amblyrhynchos, assembly GCF_965287045.1. NCBI lineage: Eukaryota > Metazoa > Chordata > Chondrichthyes > Carcharhiniformes > Carcharhinidae > Carcharhinus > Carcharhinus amblyrhynchos. The sequence goes on along the minus strand of NC_137346.1, from coordinate 6,078,150 downwards.
CTTTACAAAACCATGTTGCCTAGTCCTGAAGATGTCCAAGACCAAATGTGCCATTAGAACAGGGAGCAGCATGCACTGGAATGAGTACGTTACTACAATATAGACGTGTAAAATAACAACAGAAGTAAACAATTAGACGTGACAGAACTTCTGTCTTTTACTGATCAGGACACTTTACAGTTACCAATATAAGGGCAATTTATGTTGTGTAAGAAGAGTGTGATTGTTTGGAAAATGGACTTGGGTGTTATCATGGAAAGCATGCCAATTGATGTGATTGACTGACTGTTAACTGCCAAGTATTGTTTGAAATTTAAATCAGGCTGTTTATACCTGATTGCAGCTGTTTCAGCTAAACATTGTGCATTTGTTGTTTCTGCCTAATAAAGGGCAGGGCTCTGTTTTAATACAGGTAGCTGAAATAGGCACGTGGAACTAAATAAAAGTGACAGCCATTTGATGACCTATTCCTCAGGAATGCCTTGACCAATCAGGATCAAACTGTCTGGTTTAAATTTCAAACCATGTTGGCAGTCACCATCAACAAGTACATTTTCCACCACGGTGCCTCTACCAATTTATGTCCACTTGACAACCAATGAGCACACTTTTTTCAGAAAGTGTAAATTGTTGCTTCCCTTGTATTGATATTCATGCAAAATGTCCTGATTTAATGTAAGACAAAAAGCTTCCACATTTTTGGTTCAGCCATACTCAAGTAGACCTTTCAACACTGAGCCTGCCCTGCCATTCAGTAAGGTCATAGCTGACCTACTTGTTTCAAGTTCCACATTCCCATCTATCTCCAATAACCTTAAGTTCTTGGGCAAGAAAATCAATCTACCTTGGCCATAGAGTATTCAATGATCTCGCTTTCAGTGCTTTGAGTTAGAGTTCCAAAATAGCACACCCCTCCTGAGATAAAAATTCTCCTCAATTTTATCCTGTAAGGGTGACCCATAATTTTACAACAGTGATCCCAAGTTCTGGACTCATTCACAAGAGGAAATATCCTTTCCATGTCTGTCTTATCAATACCATTCAGGGTCTTGTACGCTTCAATCAAGCCACCTATCTTCCAAACTCTAGTGAGAACGAGCCCAACCTATCCAGCCTTTACTCGCAAGACAAATCCATTCATTCTAGGTATCGACTAGTAAATCTTCCCTGAACTATCTCCCAAAATATTTACATTCTTAAATATGGTGACCAAAACTGCACATATTATTCAAAAAGTGGCCTCATGGATGCTCTCTATAAATGAAGCATAACACCCATCCGTCTATGTGCCATTTATCTTGTAACAATAGATAGCATTCTATTAGCCTTCTTGATGACTTGCTATAACTACATTCTAACTTTTTTGTGACTCGTGAACTAGAACCCTCTGCAGCTCAGAATTGTGCAGTCATTCTCTAGGTAATACTTTTATTCTTCCTGCCAAAGAGAAAAACTTCACATTTTACACTGTATGCTATCTTAATCTGTCTATATCAGTCTGCAAGCTCCTTCTGTCTTCACAACATACTTTCTTACCTATCTTTGTGTTGCCTGCAAATTTAACTACCATGCCTTTGCTCGCCTCACTTTAAGTCATTGATTTAACTTGCAAAAAAATTGGGATGCGACTCATCAGTCTGAAAAAGACACATTTATGTATACTGTTTTCTGCCTGCCAGCCAGTCTTCTCTCCTTAGGAGGCGATGGCTGAGCGGCCCATGCAGCACGGTGGCAGTGGTTAGCACTGCTATCTCAGTGCCACGGACCCGGGTTCGATTCCTAGCTTGTCACTGCAGAGTCTGCACATTCTCCCTGTGTCTGTGTGGGTTTCCTCCCATAGTCCGAAAGCTGTGCTGGTTAGGTGCATTCTCCCTCAACGTACCTGAACAGCTGCCAGGGCGTAGTGAGGAGGGGATTTTCACTGTAGATTCATTGCAGTATTAATGTAAGCCTACTTATGGCATAAAAATATCTGCAAGAGCATCATAAGAACATAAGAAATAGGAGCAGGAGTAGGCCATCTAGCCCTTCGAGCCTGCCCCACCATTCAGTAAGATCATGGCTGATCTGTCGTGGCTCAGTTCCACATTCCCGCCCTCTCCCCATAACCTTTAATCCCCTCTCTTATCAAAAACCCATCAACCGGCTTCTTAAAAATATTTAGCGAGGTAGCCTCTACCACTTCAACGGGCAGAGAATTCCAGAGATTCACCACCCTTTGAGTGAAGAAGTTCCTCCTCAACTCCGTTCTAAAACCCCCCCCCTATCTTGAGGCTGTGCCCCCTAGCCCTACTATCCTTTCTGAGCAGGAAGAGTCTCTCCACCTCTATCCTATCCATCCCATTCATCATCTTATACGTCTCAATGAGATCTCCCCTCATTCTTCTAAACTCTAATGAGTACAAGCCTAGTTTATTCAGCCTCTCCTCATAGCTCAACCCCCTCAACTCCGGCATCAGCCTAGTAAACCTCCTCTGCACTCCCTCCAAGGCCAAAATATCCTTGCGTAAGTACGGCGCCTAAAACTGCACATAGTACTCCAGCTGCGGCCTCACCAATGCCCTATACAGCCGCAGCAAGACCTCCCTACTTTTATATTCAATCCCCCTCGCTATGAAGGCCAGCATCCCATTCGCCTTCCTGACCACCTGCTGTACCTGCAAGCTGGGTTTTTGCGACTCATGCACAAGGACCCCGAGGTCCCTCTGCACCGTTGCCTGCTGCAGTTTTTCTCCATGTAAGTAATAATCCTTCCTACCATTATTCCTACCAAAGTGGACCACCTCGCACTTGCCAACATTAAACTCCATTTGCCATTTCCTGGCCCATTCGCCCAGCCTATCTAGATCCTTCTGTAGACTCTCCACACCCTCCGCACAATTTGCCTTTCCCCCAGTCTTGCTCAATTATTGCTCAACTGTTAATCCAGAAACTCAGTTTATGTTCTGGGGATCCGGGTTCAAATCCCGCCACGGCAGATGGTGACATTTGAATTCAATTTTCAAAAAAAATCTTGAATTAAGAATTTACTGATGACTGTGAAACGATTGTCAGGAAAAACCCATCTGGTTCACTAATGTCCTTTTTTATGGAAGGAAATCTGACATCCTTATCTGGTCTACATGTGATTCCAGAGCCGCAGCAATGTGATTGACTCTCAGCTGTCCTCCAAGGGCAACTGGGGATGAGCAACAAATGTTGGCCAGCCAGTGTCACCCATAATCCATGAATGAATTTTTTAAAAAAAAGTTACCCCTTCTGTCATAAAATTTGATTTTCCACAATGTTTGTGGCGCCTTTTTTATGCCTTTTGAAAATCCAAATACATTATACCTCCAGGTTACCCTGCTGCCTCTTCCTAATTGCCTTGAGTTTTTCTAAATGCTCTGATTTCTTTTTAAACGCCTTCCCTATGATGGACATGACGTTAAGTGGCCGGTAGTTTCCTGTAATTTGCCCCCCGAATAGAGAGGTTATATTTTCTACTTCCCCTGTCTAGTAGAATCTTTCCAGAATCTAGCAAATTGACATCAAGCGTCAACTGCCTCCAAAATGCTTGGATGCTGAAGATAATCCGCTGCCGCCACTGTGACCACCCATATCTGCAGTGCACATTTTATACTGGGCGTAGAAGTTAACCAGTTGTTGGAACAATGTTTGGAGGCTTTTGGGCACCACACACAGTAGTCTTGTTTGTATGCATTGGATGATACTTCAGCATAAGTCTCAGCTGTGACTTAGCTGATAGCATTGTTGACTTCATCGGAATGTTGTGGGTTCAAGTCCCACTTCAGGACTTGAGCACAGAAATTGTGGCTGATACTGCAGTGCGATATGAAGGGATTTGGAATGGTGTCTTTCTGATGAGATGTTACATGGAAAGTCTTGCTTCCCTCTCAAGTGAATGTAAACTATTTTGAAGAGCAGGGGAGTTATCCCTGGTATCCTGGCCAATGTTTATTTCTCAAACAATACTGTACATTATCGGGTCATTATCACATTGTGGTTTGAGAGAGCATATTGTGCACAAGTTGGCTGCTGTATTATATGTATAAATGACTACACTCAGTAGTATTTCATTAGTTGTAAAGCGCTTTGGGACATCCTGTTGTCATGAAAGGTTTTATATAAATGCAAGTCTCCCTTTTTTTTTGTTTCTCCAAAGGCAATGTATTATAAAATTTCATTATCCTTTCCTTTTAACTTTTAGTTTATGAAACAGATTGGATTGTTAAATTAGATTTTTGAAGACTTTAGCAGTCATTTTTGTGTCTTTTTGTTAAAAATTTCCAGCCATATTTTTAAAATATCTCCGTTGCATTGCTTCTCACTTACCTCTTATCTTCAGCCCAACAAACCTCTATCTGTGCTTATCTAATTCTGGCTTCTCGAACATCCCTAAATGCTGATTGCTTTACTATTGGCTATCATGCCTATTAGTTGTCTCGGTCTAAGCTTTGGCATTTCATCCCCATACCTTTTCTCTCTATCCATTTTGCTTTCCTCCTTTAAGACACTCCTCAAATGCTATCCCTTTGATCATCTGACTTGATATCTCCTATGTGAATAAGTGTCGTATTTTGTTTCTCTAATGCTTAAGTCTTGTGAAATGTCTTGGAATGTTCATTACATTAAAGGCGTTATGTTCTTATTGGGATGTTGGAGTTCCAAAATTGCTGCAGTTATCCAAATTATGGTAGTAATCATGGTATCTCTAACTCTTGGTTCTTCAGCAGAATTTATTGATGTACTATTAATTGTACACTAAAATATCAGTCTCAGTAATGTAGTGAATGAAATATCGTTGGCTGGCTATATTTTTACAATTTGGCCATTTATTTTACTGAAATTGAAGGCCACCATCCCAATCAGTTTTTTTTTGTTGAAGACTATTCGTACTGCACCAAGTGTTTATTTATTAGAAAACAAGGTGAGGGGACAATGCAGAGTCCCAATCTGGTCAACGTTGGACTAACTCTAAGTAAAGGCCCAGATCTGCTGGAGGGAGGAGGGCAGCGGTTGGTCACTTCACTGTGTATTATGAATTTTCCTAAACAGTAGGAGATGTGAATATAGATCGTTTCTATTGGTCCTAATCTGTATATTACAGATATCAAATACACAATTTGGGTTTATAACCATAATTTTTCTCCCCCTCTCTAGTGAGCACTTGTCCTGTTCCTTTTCGTTTTTCTTGCATGGCGATAGTAAAGTTTGTACCAGTGTTGAAATAAACCAGCACCAACCAGTGTACCATCTCAGTGAACAGCATGTTACTGCAGCCCAGGGATCCACCAACCCCTTCCAAGGTAGGAATGCTTTTCTTCTGAACAAAGTAATACTTGTTGAAAGGCTGTTTGGTGAATGTGTAGGAAAAGAGAAGACCTGGGTGGGGCTGAAATGTGTTTGTTCTCCCTCCCCACCCTCTGCAGCCCCCAATGCTTTTTTCCAGTAAAAGCAATGCCTGGCCAATTATTTAAACCATACAGCCATGCAGATTGCAATCTATGCTAAATCAGCTGGTCAGATAATCTCATTTGGCATGCTGCAAATGGTCTCCAGTGCTCCTGATGGCAACCCATTGATTGTTCTATTGAGAATAGTATTAGCCTGACTGATGTCCTCCATTTATGAACTGTATGCAGTTTGTTTTATTGTTTAGAACATATTTTTCTTCAAGGTTGTCTAAGTAAATTGAGCTTCAACAGCACTGAAGAAGCTGACTTAGCTTGTGTCTATGCTGATTCTTTCCACTCCCTTTCATCTGTCTCAAATATTTAGCCTCTGTTTTCCTAAAATGTACTGTTATGGTTTGGGTTAGAAACGCAAGTGTTTCATGAAACTCATCTAAATCGAAAGTTTTGCATTTGGCTAGGATAAACATGAAATGCTTCACTTCAGGTGTGATTCAAATGACCCAGCGGGGAGCTTTTATCAAACAGAGTTTATTTAAAATATAGTTAACATGCATAGTAAGAAAATTAATAAGTTTTATCAATTCCAAATAAGAAATAAAATAATCACTACAGCATATAACCCTTAATGAATATCTCGTCCCATTCAAAATCCAGTAAACAAAAACCTTTAAATAGTTTTATCATTGCACAGGCTAAAGCCCACTTAATACAGGAATCCAGTTCCTGGGTTGAATGCTGATTTCAAATGATCTTAAACTCAGAACAGTTGGTATTCTTCAAAACATAGATTCTTTGCTGCAGGATAGCAATAAATTGTACTTTTAGCTAACTGGTAAAAATTTTCAAAATGGAAAGAGACACCTCTAGCTCTGCTTCTAACAATACGGCCAAAACAAAACTAAAAACAACCCTTCTCATGTGACTGGCAGTTTTTCTCCTCCCACCAATGACATCACCCAAGGCTGTGAGCAGCAGAGATCATGATTTTAAAAAAATCTCAAAGGGATATTAATGTCACAATAGGTTGGTTTATGTCAGAACTGTGTTCCCTATGGCAAGGCTTTCCCAGTTAACAGCAATTTGTGTGACAATACTTCTCGAGTTCCTTATTTTTTAGTGCCTTTTTGATTGACAGCACTTAACTAGAAAAATGTCTCCTTATTCACCCATCAAAATTTTATTTTTAAAACGTATTGACTTTGCTTTCCATTCATCCCCTCTTGCTGATCATGTTGATGAGAGGTCTACAGGTTTCTCAGCTCTTTGGCCAGCTGCTACAATGTCTTAATGGTGTTACAAATTTTTTTCCATTGTTGCTTTTTATCTTCCTCCTCAGTGCACTAATTTTATTTTTTGGGCACACGTTGCTGGCTTCTACTATTACTAGGTTGGGTTTGGAATTTCCCTGTACTTGACCCAGCAATGATCTTCAGTTAAACTTCAGAAAATACCCATAGAATGTAGCATGTTAATATTTTTCCATCACTCGTGTTATGCATCCTTGTGCTGACTCTTAATGCTCAGTTGCTGTCAAAATCGAGGGGAAATTTGTGAGGCATTTGCTTGGAACTAATATTGAGATTGTCCAAATTCATTTTCACATGTTTTTAATCAATGGAGGATAATTGCAGCCAGTAAGCTGGAGAGTATTTAATCTTGTCAATCTGTGCTGAATTAGAAACAGGTCCCAGAATTGATAGTGTGTTGATTCTAATGTTCAACCCAATTTATTCAGCCTTTGTATTTTGATCGTTTTCTTCCAGTGATCCTCAGTCCCTTTGGATTAAATGGTACCCTGACAGGTCAGTCATTCAAGCTATCTGATCCCCCCACTCTTAAACTGATAGAAGAATGGAAGCAATTTTATCCAATACAGACCAGCTCAAAGGAGATCACAGATGACAAACAGGAGGAAATGGACTGGGATGATGACTCAATAGCAGCTGTAGAAGTCATTGTTGGTGAGTAGAAATGGAAAAATTGAACTAATTTAGCAGATATAATTTATAGAAAGCTCTATTATGTTTTAGATTAAATCTCTACAAACAGTTTGTAAGAGCAAAATGTCAAGCACAAAACCCAGAAATGTTACAGAAAGCAAACAGATCTTTTGCTAGTGAAAATATTACTAAGCCAACAATAAATTAGTGCATCATGCTTTCTTTGAAATTAAAGGTGCTGTAGTCCCAAGTGATCGTAGACTCCCCTCAAAGGGGAGAGCTGACTCGTGGTGATTTATCCTGAGGATCACCACACCTCAGATGAGGGGTAAGGTTGAGAAGGCAGGGCCTTCATGATCTCAGCCAGTACGGGAATTGAATCCGCCCTGTTGGTGTTGTCCTGCATTACTAACCAGCTGTCCAGTCAACTGACCTCTTGCATGATCAATGCCAGAACAGTGTTTTTGGGAGAAATGTAAAGGTAACAATTCATGGATAGAATCTGGGGTTTTCAGTTTCACTGGTTTAACATTGTGTGCTTTAGTTAATATTTAATTTTACAATACTTTGATTTCCACACCGAGTTCTTATGGGAAGTGCATGTTAGAAGTGATTTCTCTGAGAAATAATAGATTCAGCTCTCCTTAAATGGTCTGTGTTTTAGTATCTGTTTCCCTTGTATGTTCCATATGCCTTTGCCTGTTGAGACCACTGATTGAGGTGTTTTCTCACCCTTTATTCTGTGGATTGGCTGATGGTCCTTTGTTTTTTGTTTATGAAATTCAATAATGTGACTCAATGTTAGGCCCACAGAAGTGTCTTTTTAGCAAGTTTGTGTATGTCTTGAAGCTATAATGTATTTCATGGTTTAGTAGTTCATGGATCTGATTACAACCTAAGTATGCTACTGCCTTAACTTGTGTGTTTTACATTGTAAGTGATATTAAATATAGTTATTGTTTGAGAAAGCAATTGGATATATAAGAACATAGAACATAACAGCGCAGTACAGGCCCTTCGGCCCTCTGCGCTGACCAGTGGAACCGATCTAATGACCCTCTCTCCTAAACTATAAGAAGGCACTGGGCCAAGTAATTTGTGTGGTTTGTAACTTGTACTAAGGTGGAACGTGAAATTTTGACTTTATTGGAGCAGTATTGATTTACATCACACACATTTGCTAATGAATATTAATATCTTTTATCATGTGCAAAGAAAATCAACTATTTTTGTTAATGTTTGCTGTATTTTATTTACAGCTGGTGTGCGAATGGTGTACCCAGCTTGCTTTGTGCTGGTGCCTCAGCCTGATGTTGCCACTGGCATCTTGAGCAGTTCCACTGGGGCTTCGCATTGCACAGCTGCCTACTCAAGTGCCCACCAAGTGCCTGCCCCAATAAGGGATCCAGCCATTTCCTCTGTGACATTGACTCCACCCACATCACCAGAGGAGACTGAAACAGGTACTATTGTATAATATGGCTACCACATCTTATTTCTCTTTATAGACTATGTCCCCATTTTCTGTTTCAGATTCCTAGCATTCAAATTATTCTGCCTTCTGCATCTTGTCATGTATTTATTTTAAAGTTTGAAAAACAGGTAGTATTGATTTAGAATAATTTTCTAACTCAGTTACTTAATCATTCTGAATCATAATGTGCTGAGCATATTTTGTCAGTTCTGGTCTTGGAGTTTGCAGTTTTTTAAAAAGCTTATGGCAGAGAATGGATCTTTGTTCATTTGCGGTTTGTTTTCAAAGAACTATCCAGTTTAAACCCACACTTTAGCTTTCTCTCCATAACACTTCTTGTTGATGCAATTGAATTGATGCATTTTGAGAGAAAAACGCTTTGAAGCATGAAAATCAAAATGGTATTATTTAAAATATATTTCCAGTTGGTGCTCCACATGGCTTGGGTCTGGCGTATACCCTGCTTTTGTGCTGTAGCTTACACCTGAACCATCTTGCACTTTATCTGGTGATCAAAAATGAACTGTGGCACCATGTACAAATCTCTGGGATCAGAGCAGAAAAATCGTACCCAACATTGCACTTGTGCTGATACCCTAATAATGGCACAGAGGTGGCTATCAGAACAGAGTATGTAATGAAGTCCAACTAGTCCCCAGCAGTTTTTCATTTTTAACGTTTGTGAGAGGATAAGGTGCTTCACTCCAGGTGTGATTCTGTTAACACAAACTTTTTATCAAAACAAACTTTATTTAACAATACAGTTTAACTATAACAAATGAAAACTTTTTCCAATTTAAATACTTAACTGCTAACCAACCTCTATTGTGAAGTTGGGTGTTTGTAAAATTGACTTAAGAGGTGGAGTTTTTTTAAGTTTAAAAAATGCTGGTGTGTATGTGGTCCCAGACTGAAACATTTGCATAGAAGGGCCAGGCAGCAGTGTTGCCAAGACAACAAACAGGCTTTTGATTTTTTTTAAAAACTCAGTCAATCAGTTTAAATCAGGCACTAGGATACCAGCAGCTTATTCGATTTAAATTTGATGGTTTTTGCAACCGAGGGTTAATATTGTGGGATGTTGATGTCGTCATAGGCATAAAGAAAGGAGGCAGTGGGACAATAAGCAGAGAAAGCAACTGTCATTTGCCAGAGTAAAAGCTTCATCCATGTCTTAAGACGCAGCCTCAGCCTCATCTTGATAGTGAAGGTACCAAAGAAGATAGAAAAATCACCAGCAAGCCCAGAATATTCCAGAAGATGCCAAACTTGGTTGTAATTTAGAGTGTGACAAAAGTTCTATTTTTTGTTAATGTGGGAATTGTATTTATCTAAACAGAATTCCATTACAATCCTGTTTTATTTGGTTTGCTAATAGTTTAGTTAACTTGTTTGCTGTTAGGTAAATTGTTACTTATTGACTTGAGTGTCAAGTAGTTATTCTGATTTAACCATGAAAAGTTGCTGAAGTGCAGATCGTAACACTTCAGTCTTACAGATTAAGGCAAGGTACTTATCTGAGCAGTTAAGAGTTAGTTCTCAGATGGAGGATCCACCTCTGCTTCATAATACTATTAGTTCCAATTCAAGCACTATTCCTCTTAAAGACTTAACTCTACTAGAGCCTTTTGAAAACCTCTAGAGAGAGAGACACCTGCCTTCTGACAGACCAAAACAGCAGCCTCCTGAGAGAGAGAGAGAAAGACAGACTCCTGTTCTTTCAAGACCAGGCAGAAACACACACCTGTCACAGTCAATAAACCAGGCAGAAACACACACCTGTCATAGAAACTTATAAAATTCTAACAGAGTAGAATCAACATGTTCCCGATGACGGAGTCCAGAACTAGAGATCATTGTTTGAAGATAAGGGGGTAAACATTTTAGAACTGAGATGGAGAAATTTCTTTACCGAGAGAGTGATGAATGTGTGGGATTCACTACCACAAAGTGGTGGAGGCCAAAACATTGTCTGATTTCAAGAAGAAATTAAATATAGCTCTTGGGGCTAAAGATATTGAGGGATATGAGGGATCAGGATATTGAATTTGATCAGCCATGATCAAAATGAATGGTGGTGCAAGCTCAAAGGGCCAAATGGCCTACTACTCATTCTAATATGTGTTTATGAAACAATTGCTGCTGTAGGGTTATCAATCTGAAGAAAGATGCATCTTGGTCTGCCTGAAACGTGTTTTTTTCCAATGCAAAGAGAGTGATTGGTGCAGACCAGCACATTTCAAGGTTTAGGACTATGAGCTCAGCGACTGAAGCTTGAGGCAGTTGCCACAAAAGCTCATTGGTGAAAGGCCACTGTCTTTAGGTCTTCCCATCATTGCACATTGTGGGACATTTGGGATGTATGCAACAGTGAATGTTCAACATGAAACGTAAACGTACATTGCAAATAAAACCTGTAATGGCAAATGTATTGAGGCACCTCATGTATTGTCATAAAAGAAGCTTGTATTGTCAAATTTGAACTGGAATGTAATGTACTTTTAAAAATTTGTGAATAAAAATTTGGAAAATAGTCCACTGTAAATTCCTGGGGAATCTAATTCCATCATCAGTCTTTAAGTAATGTATTACAGATCATAACCCTCTGTGTTGCTATATATATATATATATATATATATATTTACATGTTAATGAATTAAAACAAAATACTAAACACAATTTTTCATTTTCTTCTAGCTGAAATCCAATCCACTCAGAAGTGGGCAAAACTTACTTCAATGACCGAGGTGTTTAATATGGAAAATTCAGGGCATGGTGGAAAGATTCCTAGAAAATTAGCTAATCAAGTGGTAGAGAAGGTGTGGCAAGAGTGCAATCTCAACAGAACCCAGAAAAAGTGAGTATTTAATGAATTAATATTCTTGGCAACTTTTGAGCAAAGAAACTAAACTAGCTCGGGCAGTGAGCAAACCTAGATTTCTCTATTTTATTTTCCCCATCCCCGTTCTTTGCTCTTAACAAAAAGAAAAGGAGTGCTTTTGGGGTAATGTCAGCATTTACAGCTCAAATCCAAATCCTGTTTACTAGGCCAAAGTGTTTTTTATTTTCTACTTTTTGGTCTGGGGAAAAAAGTCATATTTACCAGTCAGTGGGCTCTGGAGTAGAGTCAAAACTATAAGGAGCAAGAAAGATAGTGCCAAGTCTGGGGTTGAATAGAAAAAGGTTGGGTGGGAGGGGAAAAGCATAGACAAAGCTGAACAGGATGGGGAATATGTGTAACTGGGAGCATCTGGCCTTTGTATTAAGGACCTGGTTGTAATAGAATGCTGTTCTTGGATACATGTGAAGTTAGTTTGGCTTCCTTTTGTAGATTTGTTTTCAAAATGATGATTTGAACTTAAATTACATCATTCTCTGTTTAATAGTTAGATCATACTAATGTTAAGTATATATGTTAAGTTTTATCTGTTATGATCTCAGTGGAGACTGATAAATTTAAACTATTTAAAAAACAGCTTGGAAAGATGACACAAAATTTCTCATAGAATTAAAGGTTTAGAAGAGGCTCTTCGGCCCACTGAGTCCGCACCTGTATGCGAGAACACCTTACTTCCACCTAGTCCCATTTACCAGCACTTGGCCCATATCCTTGAATGTTATGACATTACAAGTGCTCATCCAGATACTTTATAAGGGATGTGAGGCAACCTGCCTTTACCACCCTTCCAGGCAGCAGCGCACTTAGATGGTCACCTCCTCCTGAATAAAAATAGCACCCCCCTACCTCTTGCCCTTCACTTTGAACCTGTGTCCCCTTGTGGCTGACCCTTCAACGAAGGGAAAAGCTGCTCTCTATCCACTCTGTCCAATCACCTCATAATCTTGCACACCTCAATCAGGTCACCCCTCAGTCTCTTCTGCTCCAACGAAAACAATGCAAGCCCATCCAATCGCTTCATAACCTAAATGTTCCATCCCAGGTAGCATCCTGGTGAATCTCCTCCACCTCTCATGCAATCACATCCTTCCTATAATGTGGCAACCAGAACTGTGCACAGTAATCCAGCTGTGGCCTCACCCAAAGTTCTATACAACTCCAACATAACTTCCCTGCTTTTAAGACTTGACTCAAAACATTCTTTTGTAGGCAACTGTGAAACAAAACAGTCCCTTTTCCTTTCAGCACAACCAGATACACGCACTTGTCCACTAGTCCATTGTGATACTTAGCATCTGTGAGTTTGCTTATGTTCTTTTCCTTGGCTTTGGAACTCTTAATCACACAATTCCAGGTGCCTCTCCTGGAATTCTTCCTCTAGAATGGATCTTTCAGCAGCATAGCTACTCTCCCTCCTGAATCCTTACAGGCTGCCCTTAAGTGATATTTTAGAAATCCTTCCCCTTCAAAGCTAATCTTCATGGCATTTGTAGCCAGATAAAATGCTGATTACTGATAATTGACGATCATAGGACTGTAGGGGGTGAATACCTTAAAAGGATTACTATTAGTAAAGAGGTAGTGCTGGGTAGGCTAATGGAACTAAAGGTAGACAAGTCTGTGTCCAGATGGAATACGTCCCAGGGTACTAAAGAAATGGCAGAAGTAATTGCAGATGCAATGAATTTATCAAAATTCACTGGACTCGGGAGGTGCCAGCTGATTGAAAAACAGGTAATGTAACGCCACTGTTTAAAAAGGGAGGTAGACAAAAGGTGGGTAACTACAGGTCGGTTAGCTTAACATTCGTAGTTGGGATAATGCTGAAATCCATCATTTAAGGAAGAAATAGCAGGACACCTGGAAAAGAATGGTTCAATCAAGCAGACGCAGCATGGATTCATGAAGGGAAAGTCATGTTTGGTGAATTTACTGGATTTTTATGAAGATGTAATGAGTGCGGTTGACAGAGGGGAACCGGTGTATGTGGTGTATTTAGATTTCCAGAAGGCATTCAGTAAGGTGCCTCAAAAGGTTGCTGCGTAAGATAAAGGTACACAGAGTTGGGGGTCAAGTGTTAGCCTGGCTTGAGGATTGGCTATCTAACAGAAAGCAGAGTCAGAATAAATGGGTGCTTTTCTGGTTGGCAGTTGGTGACTAGTGGCGTGCTGCAGGGATCGGTGCTGGGGCCTCAACTGTTTACCATATACGTAGATGATCTGGAGAGGGGACTGAGTGTAGGGCAACAAAGTTTGCGGATGACACAAAAGAGTGGGAAAGCAAATTGCATGGAGGACACAGTTTGCAGAGAGATTTGGATAGGCTAAGTGAGTGGGCAAGGATCTGGCAGATGGAGTATAACATTGGCAAGTGTGAGGTTATCCACTTTGGAAGGAATAATAGTAAAATGGACTATTTATTTAAATGTTGAAAAATTACAACATGCTACTATGCAGAGGGACCTGGGGGTCCTTGTGCATGAGTCACAAAAACTCAGTTTGCAGGTGCAGCTGGTGATCAAGAAGGCAAATGGAATGTTGGCTTTACCGCAAGAGGGATGGAGTATAAAAGCATGGAGGTCTTGCTGCAATTGTACAAGGTACTGGTGAGGCCACATCTAGAATTTTTGTACAATTTTTGTCCCCTTATTTAAGAAAGGATATATTAGCTTTGGAGGGGGTGCAGAGAAGGTTTACCCAGGTTGATTCTCGAGATGAGGGGGTTAGCTTTGAGGAGAGATTGAGTAGACTGGGCCTGTACTCGGAGTTTAGAAGGCTGAGGGGAGATGTTATAGAGACATATAAGATAATGAAGGGGCTAGACAGGGTAGAAGCAGTGAGATTATTTCCACTTAGAATGGAAACAAGAACTCGAGGGCACAGCCCCAAAATACAAGGGAGTCAATTTAGAACGGAGTTGAGGAGGAACCTCTTCTCCCAGAGGATAGTGAATCTTTGGAATTCTCTGCCCATTGAAGTAGTGGAGGCTAGCTTGTTAAATGTGTTTAAGTCACAGATTTTTGACCAATAAAGGAATTAAGGGTTATGAGGAGCAGGTGGGTATGTGGAACTGAACCACTATCAGATCAGCCATAATCTTCTTGAATTGGCGGGGCAGGCTCGAGGGGCTAGAAGGCCTACTCCTCATATTTCTTATTAGCTATCCTTGTGACCCAACTCTCATGTTGGAACTAACTGAACAGGTTTGAAGCATAACTGTTTACAACCCAACACTTCTGAGACTTAGACTCTATCTACCCACTACCACACATACTGCTACCATTGCTTCTGTGTGTAAACGCCTTGCACCAGCAAAACAACCTGGTCCCCATTAATCACCAACAGTCAAAGCATCCATGCTTGCTATAAGGCTGACTTCAGAACAGGTCACATGACCATCCTTTTACCTTAAATAACATGTTTGAACCTTCCATTTGTAACAACTTTTGAGTGCACAGTGGAAGTTGTTGGGTGTATGAAAAGAGAATGTCCCCCAAAGACATTCACCATGTAGTCGTTGAAAGAATACTGGCACAATTTGTTTTCTCTACAATGTTGTTAGGACCCTTTTTGTTAATATCACCTCAAATTGCTGCTGCAAGTACCATTGCCAGCACAGACCTATAACAATAACTGCTTCACTCTAATGTGGTACTTTAAAGGCACTTCAGATAAACTGCTGGGTGTTCATTGCAATTCAAGTGGATATTGTACAATAATCTCATGCTCCCCATTTGTGGTTTACTGAAATTCCAGTGCCAGCAATGACCCAAGCTGCATTAATTTTGTGATCAAGTATTCTGTCTGCATATTATTTGAATCTTGATTTATTTTTTGTATTTAAATTTATTTTCAGATTAAATTGAAGCAGTCAATGTTTTCTTCTGCCATCATCTGATAGCACCACTGTTTTTCTAAAATTAGCATTTATCCTTTATCCATTGTTCTGTTGATGCTATATAAAATTGCTAGTTAAGAAGGCAGGCAAGTTACCCTGACTTGAAAGCATTGTGAATTTTGACCAAGTGAACATCAGAAGGTATATGCATATGATGGCCTTGTGCATCCTTGGCTCCATGCTGTTGAGCTGGAGTCTGAGCTGTAACATAAATTGGGCATTTTGTTCCAGGAGGCAGTCGCACCATTTCGGTTAATTAGGAGGTTAAAGAATGTCAGTGGTCAGGGTAGCAGTGAGAGACTGTGAAGCAGGCAGACAGATTTGGATGTAGTGATCAAAAGTCTCAGCTCTTGACAACCAGATATGAGATGCATACTGCTTGTGTGGATGAAAACCAGCCTCCTGTCTATTGACTGTCTACATTTCCCACTGCCTCGTTAAAGCAGCCAGTATAATTAAGGCCTCCTGCAGCATTCTGTCTTCACCACCTTCTGTCAGGAAAAAGATACAAAAGTCTGAAGTCACATACCAACCAGCTGGAACAGCTTCTGCCCTGCTGCTGTTAGACTTTTGAATGGGTCTATCATGCGTTAAGTTGATCTTTCCCTACTTCCTAGCTATGACTGTAACACTACATTCCACGTTCTCTCATTTCCTTCTTGGAATGGTATGCCTTGTCTGAATGGTGTGCAAGAAACAATACTTTTCATTATGCTAATACATGTGACAATAAATCAAATCAAAACCAGGACTGCCGTGTGAATGGACAAATTGACCATAGTGCAGGAAGCCAGTCAAGTTGGTAGGGGGAGCTGGTAGTAAAAGGACTATGGTATTGGTAAGGGACAGTATTATAATGAAGATAACTAATGCTCTCTGCAGCTGTGACTGGGAATCTTGAAGATTGTGTTGCCTGCCTATTGTCAGCATCAGAGGCATCCCTTCACAGCTGGAAATGAGTGGAAAGGGGAAGATTGAGTCGCCACAGCCACAGAGGAATATTGATGGAGTTGGGATTGATGTTCTGCTGTGAGTTTGAGGAGTTAGGGTGCAAATTAAAATGCAAAGTTTCAAATGTAAATTACATGAACTACACTGTAATTGGCACAGATTAGAGATCGGAAGTATTGTGGGATTTCAATCCATGGGGCACTGGGAAAGAGGGGGTTGTGCAGTTAGAATGAGCTCCAGATATCAAACTGGAATCTGTGTTCCAGTGAACTTCAAACTAGGATCTTAAACTAAAAGGATGGAGAGGGCTCAGGTGATGAGATTTTGATGCCTACAAAGAAACATTAGGGCCATAAAGCACTGCAGCAATTTGGATAACAAGAAGCAGAGTGGAGGGAATGGGATGCATTGATAATGTAACACACATTTCCCTGTGCTATGAGGTAGACTAAATTCATGATATTTTAGGCACACTATTATTACTTTTGTGTCTCAGCTATTTTTGTTTGTGTGCAAGTGCATATGGCTTTGCTCTCAAAACTTTGAGAAATGGCTGGAATCTGATTTCAGAAAGATGCCATGGTAACAGGCAGTGAAGCCTTGAACTGTCCTGATGCTACTGGTGCTAACAGAGAAATGAATCGTGCTAATTGGGGACCTGCCCAAGTGTGGAGCTGTTTATAGGCACATTGGAATCATTCATAAGTGATGTATGTGGAAAAATTGATATGGTCACAACTCCCTGCTTGGAGATAAGGTCAGGGAAGAACTGAAGTCCTCTATAGACTAGTGGGGTGCCCCAGGGGTCGGTGCTGGGGCCTCAGCTATTTACCATTTATATAGATGATCTGGAGGAGGGAACCGAGTGTAGGGTGTCGAAATTTGCTGATGACACCAAGATTGGGGGAAAGGCAAATTGTGCGGAGGGTGTGGAGAGTCTGCAGAAGGATCTAGATAGGCTGGGCGAATGGGCCAGGAAATGGCAAATGGAATTTAATGTTGGCAAGTGTGAGGTGGTCCACTTTGGTAGGAAGAATGGTAGGAAGGACTATTACTTACGTGGCGAAAAACTGCAGCAGGCGACGGTGCAGAGGGACCTCGGGGTCCTTGTGCATGAGTCGCAAAAACCCAGCCTGCAAGTGCAGCAGGTGGTCAGGAAGGCGAATGGGATGCTGGCCTTCATAGCGAGGGGGATTGAATATAAAAGTAGGGAGGTCTTGCTGCAGCTGTATAGGGCATTGGTGAGGCCGCAGCTGGAGTACTGTGTGCAGTTTTGGGCGCCGCACCTGCGCAAGGATATTTTGGCCCTGGAGGGAGTGCAGAGGAGGTTTACTAGGCTGATACCGGAGTTGAGGGGGTTGAGCTATGAGGAGAGGCTGAATAAACTAGGCTTGTACTCGTTAGAGTTTAGAAGAATGAGGGGAGATCTCATTGAGACGTATAAGATGATGAATGGGATGGATAGGATAGAGGTGGAAAGACTCTTCCCGCTCAAAAAAGACAGTAGGACTAGGGGGCACAGCCTCAAGATAAAGGGGGGGCGGTTCAGAACGGAGTTGAGGAGGAACTTCTTCACTCAAAGGGTGGTGAATCTCTGGAATTCTCTGCCCGTTGAAGTGGTGGAGGCTGCCTCGCTAAATATTTTTAAGAAGCGGGTTGATGGGTTTTTGATAAGAGAGGGGATTAAGGGTTATGGGGAGAGGGTGGGAAAGTGGAACTGAGCCACGACAGATCAGCCATGATCTTATTGAATGGCGGGGCAGGCTCGAAGGGCCAGATGGCCTACTCCTGCTCCTATTTCTTATGTTCTTATGTTCTTATAACATTGCAAGTAGCCTCTGAATTGCAGGGAAACTGCTTGCAGGAGCTTGAATACTCAGCAGTGTTCTGTGGCACTGGCACAAGTGGTGGACCTGCAGAGTACAGTAAATCAGCTCTCAGCTGGTCAAATCATTGTAGCTTTATGAAGATTTGGAGGGGTGTCAGAAATGCAACAACATTCACTTATTTGGTGTGATTAAACAGATGGAGAGCCCACGCCCTCAGTTTGTTGTGCAGTTATTGCAGGACAAGCCTCTCTTGGGTCAAGCCCACAGGTCATTTGGGTGAGACCCAAGGAATCTGAAGATCTGCACCCCTTCATTATACAGGTTCACTATTACCAGGCTCATGACCAGATCCACTGCTATGCTGAGAAAACTGCTCTCTTACTCTGTCAAGGCAAGAGACTGTCCCTATTTCCAGATGTCACCCCTGCTGTAGTCAAAAAGAGTTGCATTGGCAGCATGAAGCATCTCCTGCACTCTTACCCATCAATCATATTTGGCCTCTATTTTCCCCACCAATTAAGAATCATGTAACCAAGTGGCATTGAGGACTTGATAGAAGACTCATCAGCTGCTGCTACGAAGCAGCGTGCCTTAATGATTATCGGCTGGTGGCTCTGAAGTGCTTCAAAAGGCAGTCATGGCATGAATCAATTCCAGCCTCCTGGACTACCTAGAGCCACTACTTTTTGCCTATAGTCACAACAGGTCCACAGTAGATACCATTTCCCTGGCCCTGCATTCAACTCTGGAACACCTGGATAACAAGGATACTTATGTCAGACTCCTACTTATTGACCATAGCTCAGCCTTCAGCACTATGATTCCCACAAAACTCATCTCCAAACTTCGTGGCCTGGCCTTCAGCACTTCTTTCTGCGACTGAACTGCCTGACCACAATTGGTAAGGTTAGGCAACAACGCCTCTTCCACAGTCATCCTCAACACTGGTGTCCCACAAGACTGTGTTGTCAGCGCATTACTAAACTCCTTATACACCCGACTGGCCAAATTCCTCTCCAATTCGATTTTCATGTTTGCTGATGACGTCACTGTAGTGGGTCAGATCTCTCTCAATGATGACAAAGTACAGGAACGAGAATCTGGTGAACTGGTGCAGCAATAATAATAATCTCTCCCTCCAATATCAACAAAACAAAGGAGATGGTCATCGACTTCAGGAAGCATAAAGGAGAACATGCTCCTGTCTATGTTAACAGGGACGAAAGGGTCGAGAGCTTCAAGTTTTTAAGTATCCAGATCACCAATGACATGTCCTGTGTGTGCCCATCACAGCTTGGTATGGCCCCTGCTCTGTCTAGGAAGGAACTACAAAAGGTCGTGAGTGTAGCCCAATCCATCACACAAACCAGCCTCCCATCCGCTGACTCTGTCTACACTTCCCGCTGTCTCAGCAAAGCAGCCAGTGTAATTAAGGACTGCTCACATCTTGGACATTCTCTCTTCCGCCTTCCTTTGGGGAAAAGATACAAAAGCCTGAGGTCATGTACTAACTGACTCGAGAACAGCTTCTTCCCTGCTGCTGTCAGAATTTTGAATGGACTAAACTTGATTAAGTTGATCTTTCTCTACACGCTAGCTATGACTGTAACATTACATGTAAACTATTGGCCCACCAGCTCAGCCAGTCATCCTCAACCCATTTAATTATAAAGATTCAAACCTCTGCAGGGGTATCAGTTGATCCTCCACAGATGTACTATCAATTCAAAGAATATTATGCTACCTTGTATAAATCTGAACATCTTATTTTCATTGGTCTTTGAGAAACTTATTGAATCTTTGCCCCCAGCATCACAAATGCTAGCCTTTAGCAAATTCGAGTCACTTCACATCTTATAAAGAAGGTGCTGGATGCTGCAAAGGCTATGGTACAGTATGTCAGCAGTAGTACTGAAAACTTGTCTCTGGGACTTGCCACACCCGTAGCAATGTGGAAAATTGCCCAAGTATGTCCTGCACACAAGAAATGGGACAAATCTAACCTGACCCATTACCACCCATTAATCTACTCATGATCATCAGTAAAGTTGTGGAAGGGGTTATCAATAATGCTATCAAGTGGCATTTACTCAGCAATTACCTAATTACTGATGCTCAGTTTGGCTTCTGCCAAGTTACTCAGCTCCTGACTACAGCTTTGGTTCAAACATTTGGAAAAAAGAGCTGAATTTCACAGGTGAGCTGAGAGTGACTGCCCTTGCCATCAAGGCAGTATTTGATTGAGTATGGCATCAAGCACCCTTGTCAAACCTGGGAATGATGGGAATCGAGAAAATTCTCTGCTGGTTAGAGTCCTACCAGGCATAGTGGAAAATGGTTGTGGTGATTGGAAGTCAGTTATCTGTTTCGGGCCATCACTGCAGTAATTCTTCAATATAATATCATTGGGTACAACCATCTTCAGCTGCTTCATCAAAGACCGACCTTCCATCATGAAGTCAGAAGAAAGAATGTCTGCACCAACAACGATCCCACCTAGGCCTGATCTCTAACCTACTCGTTCTCAGGACACTAAGACGCAACTTAGCATGGTCAGTGTGCCTAATCACGTCTATTGGACTGGGGGAAGAAATTGGATGAAACCCACAGAGACATGGGGAGAACACGCAGATTCAAGACATTCCTTTTCTAACATCTAGTAATGCCCCTCAACTGTAGACTCCCAGAGATTCATGTTGTAGATCTATCTGAAAAGTTTGGATTTGGCACAGATTTCTTGGGCGAAATAGTTATATTCTGTTCCATAGTCCATTTGATGTGAACAAAAAATACCCATTCTGAATATTTCCCCTGTTCTCAAGGTGCCCCTGCTCCTCAACTAGCTTCTATAGCTATTGAGCCCCTTGCTATTACACTTTGCGATAGCCAGTGCCTGATAAAAGTGCAAAAGGAGGAGACACTGAACGAAGGGTTTCGTTTAATGCAAATGACCTCTTGTATTACAGACCCTGCTATGTCTTTGCTTAATGCTTTATCTGTTCTTCGGGTTATAAACTCAGTTTAAGATAGAACAAACTTTTCCTTTGAATGCAGCAGCTTCTAACTTTCCTCTCCATACATCACCTTTTGAGATCTCCTTTAATTTAGCTATCTGCGGTGTATGTAGCAGACAAGTTTGATCTCTTTAAATGCAACTTTGCCCTTTCAAATATAGAACACGATTTAAAGCACAAGTTCACCCTTGCAGGTAGCATTAATGCTGTCAAAATGAATTCCCTCCTTAAATGTTTATACTTCTAATGTGTCCCAGTTTTTTCCCAAAATCATTTTTTCATAAGTCGATCGTCTCATTTCAGACTTCATTTGGAATAGGAAGGTGCCAAAACTTCACAGAGCATAATCTTTGGGAGGCATGGTTTTACCCGATTTTCTAATTCCATTACTGGGCTGCTGTAAACTGGTTACAGGCAGACAGCTGACTAGATGCCGCAACTTGGTTAGAAACATAGAAAATAGGAGGCTATTTGGCCCTTCGTGTTTGCTGCACCATTCATTTTGATTATAATAATTACCCAGTTATAATTCTTACACATCCCCCTGCAAAATGAATATTGCAATTTATGTTGGCAAAGCTGAAATCCCCTAGTATAATTATCCAATTATAATTCTTGCACACTTCAGTGAATTGTCTACACATCTGCTGCCCTCTTTCCTGCTGACTTTTTGGGGTACCTATCATACACTTCCAGTAATATGGCTGCACTCTTTATGCTCCTTGGTTCTACCCACAAAGCCTCAGTTGAAAACTCTTCCAAGGTACCATCTCTCCTTATCACAGTAATTGACTCTTTAATTAATACCACCTCCCTTTTTACACCCTCCTCTGTCTTGCCTAAAGTTTAAGTTTATTTATTAGTGTCACAAGTACGCTCACATTAACACTGCAATGAAGTTACTTTGAAAATTCCCTAGTTGCCACGCTCTGGTTTGTGTTCGGGTACTCTGAGGGAGAATTTAGCATGGCCAATATACCTAACCAGCACATCTTTCAGACTGTGGGAGGAAACCTGAGCACCCAGAGGATATCACATGAAGACAATTGTCTGGCGCTGAGGCAATAGTGCTAACCACTGTGCCACCATACTGTCTTAAAGATCCTATACCTGGAATGTTGATTTGCTGGTCCTGCCCTTCCCTCAAACATATTTCTGTGATGGCACCAATACCACACTTCCATGTATCAATCTGTGCCCTTAACTCACCTGTCTTACTCATTATACTCCAAACATTAAAGACAATCCAGCCTTGCCTTATTGACTTGACGCTCAATATAGTTGAATTAACTTGTGTGTTTCATTGTGAAGTCTGTCTCCGATTAGTGGGGAAAAGGCAAATTGTTAACTTCTCACACTTCATGAAATGCTGAAGGCTTGTTGCAAGTGAAGGATGTGGATTGGAAGGTGGAGCATAATATCTCCATTATGCTCCAACTGGAACTTGCTGCCTATGAAGGTGATGGAAGTGGAGAGGAATGATTTCAAAAGGAAGAGTACTGATAAAGTAAAGGTGCAGGCATTGGGCATTTTCGCAGGGCACTGGGACTTGGTGGGACTCTGCACAGAAGGCTAAAATAGAATTGATGGGCCAAATGGTCTCTTCCTGCTGTAACGACTTTTGAGATGAAGAAGGAATTATGTGGAAAACGATGTGTTTCACTGAGAAGAATTAGAATATATTGCAGTCTGTTTAGTTGCTGTAATTAAGTTCACTCAGCCACGCAGTGACCACTGATGGATGTGGAACCGCTCCAGGCACCTTTCTGATTGGAGGCAGGAGTTTGAATTTATTAAAGGCTATTTCATCTCAAATGTGAAGTTTGAGCATTTCCAACAGTAACTTTGTTAAAATTCCTTATTGCGTGCATAACTCTGCCTCTGTTGGTCCTCGACATAGTCATATAGTGCAGAAGAGGCCCTTTGGCCTATTGACATGTGAAACTGCTGAACTCTGACGTAACCCCATTTACCAGCATTTGACCCATAGCCTTGAATGTCAAGTGCACATACAGGTACTTTTTGAAGGATGTGAGGCAACTCACCTCTACCACTGTTCCAGGAAGCACATTTCAGACTGTCACCACCCTACGGGTAAAAATGTTTTCCCACACATTTTAGAATCATCATTTTGTATCCCTTCCTCCCTGGCGGCTCTAATGTCAGTAAAAAGTCTGACAACACCAAGTTTGAGTCCAACCGATTTAATTGATAGTACACTCACTAGCTTTTGGGGTTAGTCCCTTCGTCAGGTGAGGAATGAATGCAATAATACCACATCCCAATTCTCATTTGTGAATTCTTCAACTAAGTCTTTCTTCCGTAAGGTCCTTACAGTTGATAATGAAGGACTATGAAGAGAGAGGTTACAGATGTAACCCCCGTGACTTGCCTGGGTTTGCAAAACCTCACTTACTGTACTGTCTGGAAACAATACACATCTCTTCAACCTGTGATCAGTGCTCCTTCCACTCACGTCAGCCACTTTAAGATTTGAACAGCAGGTTAGGTGTAAAAATTCGCATTCTAATCAGTAACCTGTAAACTGTCTGTGCTTTATATGCTGTGTCTGAGGCCAGAACTCTCCATTCACCTGACGAAGGGACTAACCCCGAAAGCTAGTGAGTGTACTATCAAATAAATCGGTTGGACTTAAACCTGGTGTTGTCAGACTTTTTACTGTGTTTACCCCAGTCCAACGCCGGCATATCCACATCGTGGCTCTAATTTCAGCCAGTTCTCCATTACTAAGAATGCTATTGTTATGTCAATCCTTAGAATTTGGTACGCTTCAGGCACCAATTTGGCTTGCAAACTTTTTCAATGCTTTCCTTTATTTTCAGGAACCACTTCATTCTTCCCTCTATCTTGGGTGGAGCTTTTAGTATTTTGTCCATTCATAGCATTAAAACACTTAAAGATCTACCTGTTGATGACATGTCTGCACCAACTTAGCAGAATATGGACAACCTTTCCCCAAGACCCACGTTTTCAGATACTTTGAAGTATGTAACTTTGTACGCAGAATGACTCCTCAGTTCCCTACACTGCTCCCCTATTGATGCATTTTTGACTTCAACCCCAACTATCATTCTGTATGCTAAAATTCTTTCTCTTCATAGTCCTTCATTATCAACTGTGAGGACCTTATGGAAGAAAGACTTAGTTGAAGAATTTACAAATGAGATTTGGGATGTGGTATTATTGCATTCATTCCTCCTCCATCTGTGCTAAACATGGAGTGACACAGTATAAAACCTTCCACTATATCCATCTGGCTAAGATCAAACGATCTAAGATAGTCAGGAGGCAATGGTACTGTCGCTAGATTATTCATTCAGAAACTCAGCTAATGTCCTGGGGACCCAGGTTCGAATCCTGCCATAGCAGATGGTGAAATTTGATTTAAATGAAAAATATTGGAATTAAGAATCTACTGATGGCCATGAAACTGTTGTCAATTGTCAGAAAAACCCATCTGGTTCACTAATGTCCTTCCCTGGTCTGGCCTACATGTGACTCCAGAGCCACAGCAATGTGATTGGCTCTCAGTTACCCTTGGGCAACAAGGGATGGGTAGTAAACCCTGGACAGCTGATGATGCCCATATCCCAAGAATGAATAATTAAAAAAAAAATATTCAAGGTATTGATCCCACCAGTGATATGTGTCAGGCGCCTGCTACTGTGATGTGTGTTTTGGTCTTGCCGTCCTTGCGCAGTTACTGGACAGCCATCTTTAAAACTACTTTTGCCATGTTGTGAACACCTGTTGACACATTTCCACTGACTGCATTTTTTTTGGTGTGTTACCAACAATCCTTCCATTGACAAAATATAAAACTTGAATTCCTAGCCTTTGTGACTCTTCTGGAAAGATGTTTAAATTTACTTAGATTGCAATCGTATGCTCCTCCATCCTATTCCCACTGGATTAAAGATGTGTTACATTTCATTAACTTGGAAAAAGATAAGATGCATGTTACATAGCTCCACTGATACTTAGCATATACAGCTTGCCCCCACACCACAGCAGAACACCAGTTTTTCTTCTTTTCATATTTCATTAGCTTAAACCTCCATTTTATTCCTGTGTTTACTAAGACAACCAACATGTTTGTTCCCTCTTGTGCATACTTTAGAGGGGACAGTGTACGCAAGTTGATCCTTTTCTATAATCATTGATATACTGGTCTTTTTCTTCTCTGCATGACAAATCAGTGCAGTCTCATGTTTGTTTTGTGTTGTGTCTGGCAAATCTTAAATGTTTAATAAAAACAGATAAACAGAGTGAGGCAGGAAGGGGCAGAGGGTAGTGGCAATATTGCATCAACAAATAAGGTCCGTGCAAAGAATAGTAGTAAACAAGCTTTATATCTGAATGCACAAAGCATTTGTAATAGACATATAACTAGCAACATAAATGTACAAATGGTATATACTAATTACAATTACAGAGGTGAAGGTCTTTGACATGGTGGGTAGTGTCCCTTCCTCTGAGGCAGAAACTCTGGCTTTAAGTCCCATCCTAGGATTTGATGACAAAGATATCTGCATTCTTAACATGGCCTAATGCGCCAGTGGCTGGTGCTAAGAGCAGGAGAGACTAGTCAGCCATGCTTAATGTGGGATGGCGTCCCTTAAAACTAGAAACCAATAGTGACAGACTAGTGACCTGTTTCAGGAATAACTAGAAATGGAAACAGATGGAAGTCTGCCATAGTGCACCACTGGGTACAGGAAGAGAATTGAAATTGGACAATTACAGCGACATGGTTGGAAGGTTGTGAAATAAGTATTTAAGGGTACATGAGATTTTGGAAAGATGGAATGGGAAAAGCAGAATATTCCTGAAAGAAAAGAATGACATAAAGATAGTAGTGTGAAAGGATGTTGGCTTAATTCGTTGCATTGCTTCTACCAATCAGATTCCACTTGCCAACCAGTCAGCACACTCCTATGAAGTTTAAATTGCTGTTCCTTTTTAAATTTGGTATTGCAAATGCTCTGAGTGCAAAATGAAAAGCTTTGAAATGGCTCTGTGGGGTAGGGAGCCTGAACGTTTGGCAGAGAGGATGTTTTGTTAATTCAATGTTTGATGCTCCTACTCACCTTCCCAACTTAGCATGACCTCGGTATTTCCTGCATTCATTCAGTCATTGAGTTGCGCTTGCCTGGCCTCTGCTGTGCTAGATTGGCGCACAAAAATCCCAGGCTATTTCGACACTTGTGCGAGATATGTTTTAAGCCTTTGGGCTCACCTTCCTTGCTGTTTGGTGGCATTGATCCAGTGGGTCTATGGAAGTCCTGCCAGAACTTAGTAGTCTTCTCCCACGATCACCATTGCAGCCTTGGAGAAGGGGAAACTTGTGACCCCAGAAGTAATCTATGCAACCCCTCAGCTAAAAAATACCAATTGGTATTTCTACATTTTTCGATCTCTGGACAGGAGAGGTTACTCAGTATGCAAGATGAGATTTCATGGAGTTGGGTTACTATATTAGCACGATGAAGGTTTGGTTCATGGACAGGAAGAACAGGGAATATTAACAAGATATTTCATGTTGACAGGCCGTAACTAGTGGAGTGCTGCAAGGATCAGGGCTGGAACCTCAGCTATTTACAATCTATGTTGATGACTTGACCTTCAGTAATACGTATAAGTTTGCTGACAATACAATGCCAGTCACCCAACCCAGCGTATTGGGTGAAAATGCAGATTTCCTAGCCTCCAACTGGTTGGTTGGTTGGTTGAGTTCGGACTGCCTCAGAGCTAGTTTATGGGCATGTTGTGGTCTTGCTTATTTTGAGATAGTTTTGGACAAAAACTTCGGATTAATGTTGATCAATATCAAATTTAATTCAAACGTGATCATTTCCAGACGAAAATATTCCACTGTGAATGGCTGTGAAGATGATTCAACTGGCAAAGAGACATCTTGGGATTTTGTTGAGGCTACACATAAAGTGAATTGCAACTGTTCAAGGTAGATGAACCTTTTCAAATATTTACGTATTTTGAAATCAGGGCAAGAACGTTATGCTTCAAGGATGGTGATACGTCCATAATACATTGAACTTACTTTCTCTGATTTAAAAAAATGTTCAAGAAGTAAAGCCAGTAAAAAGCTAAAGTTTCTCAATTCACAAGATCCAAATCTGTCTCTTTCAGATGCTGGCTAACTGTGTTTGAGTATTTTCTTTCTTTTCTAATGAACAGTTAATCCCAGTGGTGCTGCTTATTGACCAATCTAGTTATTAAAATGGGAATTAGAAAGGCACAGCAGCTGTCACTGCAGACTGAGGTTGCTGCTAAATTGAGTTGCACATTTATCCAGTATGCTCGAGCTTTCCTAAGCGATTAGTCAGTATTGCTTTTTAGCTCAGTGGAGTTAAAATCAAGCCAGCAAACTCTCAACCTTATGTTTATCAACCTTATGTTTATAAACCTTTGTTCACAGCAACTGAAAGGGAGCTGAACTTTGGATAGAGAAATGATCAGAAGTATTTTAAGAACAGCAATCCTCACTATTGTTGAATTTTGTCCATATTGTTTGAGTATTTTAAATGGTATTAAACATATTGGTGATCTTCTATATGCGGTTGCTCAGACTAAGTTGTCCAATACAAATATAAATCTTCAATTATTTGTCTGTTTGTGTAATTTTTTTCTTTTTCCACTAATTAGTTTCTCTGTTACTTGTTATTTTTCCTATTTTACGTATTTAGTCCCCCTTTTCTCTTTTTAAAAAAACCAAAACTTACATCCAGATGCCAGCCTGAAAGGACCAGATAACAGGATATGGGAACTGATTAACATGTATGGACAGATGAGTCACTGGGCAAAATGGGCTTTAGGTCATGAGAGGACAAGGCCTCGCATTGAGGGAATATTAAAATAGTGGTTGGTTATTTTCTCTGTGGGTTCCTTTTGTATTAAATTTTTAATTTATTCTGTTTTTTTTCCCTATTTCACTGCTTTTGCTTTGATGGAGGGTGATGGAACAAAATCAGTAGCAGAGGGAAAGTAAATTAGAAGGGAAAAGGTCAAGGTCTGGTATTGGGAGCTAAAATTGATTGTGATAAGCATATATCTTATTCTTAGGAAAACAAAATTGATTTATTTGTATTGGTAAACATTAGAAATAAGGTATAGTTTTAATTATGTTTAATGCTTCTGTGGAAAGAAGGGTAAAACCTATAGTTAAATTCATGCTGGACAATGATGTTTGCATGTGTGGTGTTGGTTCAGTTCCAGCTGTATTACTATTGTGTTAGAGAGGGCTACAGCATTCAGAGTAAATAAGTTAGCAGTTGATTAGTGACAAAGAACTTTGTAAGGTAGAAAAGCTTTTAATTTTTAGTTTTGGCTGGATATATTGCAGTTGACAAAAGGAACCAGGGAGTGAACATATCTCAATTCTGTCAGGAAAAGCAGGGCAGGACTAGGGAGCTGCAAAGAGGCGAGCTTCCCAAAGAACCAGTTATAGTCCAGATAAGCAGGGAATTGGGACAGAACAGAGACTAAGGTATTGTTCAGAAGAGTTCAAAGAAGAATAAGAAATGTTCTGAGTTAGAGACTATTGCAGTAATCATATTTAAAGTGGCAAAGCAGGCTTCAGGTAAATCAAAAAAATTGTTGCCATTTTAATAGTCTGGGAGTTGAGTTAGAGCAGTTGTGAACAGTTTGTACAACAGTTTAGACAAAAGAAACCTAAAGGGGGTGATGGGAAGCCTTTGGTATTCAAGGTGGAGTGGAGATTTTGTTTAAAGTAGTAATTTGGAAAACCTGAATTGAGTTTTGGAATGGAAAGCATTATTGTTAAAGAAGATTTTAAAGTGTGTTTTTGAAAACCCTCATGACAGGGGAAAAATCCACAGATACTAACTTGGGTTCAGAGCAGAGTGTGTATTTGATCACAGTCAATCTCTCTACTTATTTGTTA
Source organism: Carcharhinus amblyrhynchos (assembly GCF_965287045.1). Lineage (NCBI taxonomy): Eukaryota > Metazoa > Chordata > Chondrichthyes > Carcharhiniformes > Carcharhinidae > Carcharhinus > Carcharhinus amblyrhynchos. The sequence goes on along the minus strand of NC_137346.1, from coordinate 6,048,784 downwards.
CTGAAACCCTGGAGTTTAAGATTTACTTTGTAATCCATGTGTTAAACTAAGGGAGGAATAAATGAGTATTGTAGCAAAATACAATTTTTCAGGTAATAAATGCTTTTTCTAGTTGTTAAAATTAATTAGTGGTCTTATGACTCTGCTCCTCCATTTTTGCTTAAAAGGTAAAAGTTATGGTCTTTTGAGGCAGGATTTTGGGATCTTCCTGTCTAGCTTTAACATCAACTGGGGTGGTAACATTACAAACCAGTAACTTTTAATAATACATGTAACAAGTTCAAGCATTAACAATTTTATCATAGAATTATAGAACAATTACAGCACAGAAGTAAGTCTTTCAACACATTGTACTCTTTGGTAATATTTAATTCACCCATTCCCTGCTCTTTTCCCATAGCCCTGTAACTTTTTACAAGTATTTATTAAACCCACTTTTGAATGTTATCGCTGAATTTGCTTCCACCACACTTTCATTCAGTACGTTCCATATCATTACTTCTCTTAAATATACAGGTGTTGCATGTTTCCTCATATTTTCCCTTGTTCTTTAGCAAGTGATTAAACTTATGTCCTCCAGTTACCAACTCTTCTGTCACTGGAAACATCTTTATCAAATCTCCTTTTAAATTTCTTTGCTGTTAAAGAGAGCAATCCAGCTGAAGGCCTTCATCTGTGGCACCATTCTTGTAAATCTCTTCTTCACTCTGTGAAGCTGGTAAAAATCTTCTATAAAGTGTGATGCCAAGAATTGACCTTAACAGCTGAGGCGTAACCAGTGTTTCATTAAGGTTTGGCAAAACTTCCTTGGTTTTGTGCTCTCTTAATAAAGCCAAGGATCCTATAAGCTTTTTCAATAGCTTTCTCAACATGTCTTGCAACCATCAGACATTTGTGTGGAAACATCTTCAGGTTAATTTTAACAATTAGAAAAAAAATTTACTAAACCTAAAAAAAATTATACCGTTTAGTTCATGCTGACTCTCCTCATACTTCCTATGATTTGAATCACGTCACAATTCTGTTTTAAATATTATCTGCTACATGTCTTCCCATTTTACCAATCTAAGTACTCTTGAAGTCTGTTACTATCCTTCTCCATTATTTGCTGAGTTGCATGTCATCTTTAAACTTCGAAATTATGACTTGTATCCCCCGAACCCAAGTCATGAATGTAAATCAAAAAAGAGCAGTGGTCCTAAAAGCAACTCCTGGGAATACTACTGTATTGAAAAACAATTATTCCCTTCTACTTTCTGCTTTCTTTCCCTTGGCTAATTTTGCATTCAAGCTGCCACTGTCCTTTCAATCCCATGGGCTTTAATTTTTCTGTTTATGATTGTACTTCCAGCTCACTCTGGTATTGGAACATTTCTTGACATTGGACAATGGTGAGAATCAGAAATTGGCAAATATAAATCAAGTCCTATGACAGTTTATTTTTTCCACCCTAGCTTTCAATCATCCTTTCCTATTTAAAAGAGAATACTATTATCACTTGTGCTTCAAGGAGCATGATTAATTGTATGTAGAAATCAGTGATGTTTATTGTTATCTAAGGTCTCTAACTTTTGTAATTCCTCTGCATCTTAGATGATTTATGTTCCTGCGTGAACTATGCTGTAATAAATTTTATGCAGTTTTTTTTGTAAAGTTGAGCAATATTTCACCATAGTTGTTTGTTAACCAAAAACCTTTCAGTCTAGGAAAATAAAATAAATAAGGTGATTCAGGAGGGTTTCTTGACAGTATATGGATAAGCCTACAAGAGAAGAGGCTGTACTTGATTCGGTATTGGGAAATGAACCTGGTCAAGTGTCAGATCTCTGTGGGCGAGCATTTTGGAGATAGTGATCATAATTCTATCTCCTTTACTATCTCCTTTTCTATCTCGCGTTGGCGAGAGATAGGATCAGACAAGTTAGAAAAGTGTTTAATTGGAGTAAAGGGAATTGAGGCTATCAGGCAGGAAATTGGAGGCTTAAATTGGAAAGAGGTTTTCTCAGGGAAATGTACGAAAGAAATGTGGCAGATTTTCAGGGAATATTTGCCTGGAGTTCTGCATAGCAACGTTCCAATGAGGCAGGGAAGTTTTGGTAAGTTACAGGAACTGCGGTGTACAAAGGCTGTAATAAATCTAGTCAAGAAGAAAAGAAAAGCTTACAAAAAGTTCAGAGAGCTAGGTAATGTTAGAGATCTAGAAGAGTATATGGCCAAAAGGAAGGATCTCGAGAAGGAAATTAGAGCCAGAAGGGGTCATGAGAAGGCCTTGGTAGGCAGGATTAAGGAAAACCCTAAGGCATTCTACAAATAGGTGAAGAGCAAGAGGATAAGATGTGAAAGAATAGGACCTATCAAGTGTGACATGGAAAAGTTTGTATGGAACCGGAAGAAATAGCAGAGGTACTTGATGAATACTTTACTTCTGTATTCACGATGGAGAAGGATCTTGGTTGTAGTGCAGACTTGCAGCAGACTGAAAAGCTTGAGGATGTGTTGGAGCTTTTGAAAAGCATCAAGTGAGATAAGTCACGGGACTGGGTGGGATGTACTCCACACTACTGTGGGAAGTGAGAGAGGAGAGTGTTGAACCTCTGGTGATGATCTTTGCATTATCAGTGTAGACGGGAGAGGTTCTGGAGGATTGCGAATGTTGTTCCTTTATTCAAGGGAGGGAGTAGAGAGAGCCCTGGAAATTATAGACCAGTGAGTCTAACCTCAGTGGTTGGTAAGTTGATGGAGAAGATCTTGAGAGGCAGGAATTTATTAACATTTGGAGAGGTATAATATTAAGAATAGTCAATATGGCTTTGTCAAAGGCAGACCATGCCTTGAGCCTGATTGAATTTTTTTGAAGATGTGACTATACACATTGAAGGAAAAGCAGTAGATGTAGTACATATGGATTTCAGCAAGGCATTTGATGAGGTGTCCCATGCAAGGCTTATTGAGAAAGTGAGGGGGCATGGGATCCAAGGGGACATTGCTTTGTGGATCCAGAACTGGCTTGCCCACAGAAGGCAAAGAGTGGTTATAGATGGGTCATATTCTGCATGGAGGTCAGTCACCAGTGGAGTGTCCCAGGGATCTGTTCTGAGACCCTTACTCTTTGATTTTTATAAATGACCTGGATGAGGAAATGGAGGGATGGGTTGGTAAGTTTGCTGATGACACAAAGGTTGGAGGTGTTGTGGATCGTGTGGAGGGATGTCGGAAGTTGCAGTGAGACATTGATAGGATGCAAGACTGGGCAGAGCAGTGGCAGATGGAGTTCAACCCAGTATGTGTGAAGTGGTTCATTTTGGCAGGTCAAATAGGATGGCAGAATATAATATTAACGATAGGACTCTTGGCAGTGTGAGAGATAAGAAGGATCTTGGGGTCTGAGTTCATCGGATGCTCAAAGCGGCTGCACAGGTTGAAGCTGTGGTTAAGAAGGCATATGGTGTACTGGCCTTGATCAATGAAGGAATTGAGTTTGAGTTGAGAGATAATGTTGCAGCTATATAGGACCCTGGTCAGATCCCACTTGGAGTACTCTGTTCCTGTAATGAGGCGACCAGAACTAAGCAATGTGAAAGCCATAGAGTGCAGAGGAGATTTACTAGGATGTTGCCTGGATTGGGGAGCATGCCTTATGAGGATAGGTTGAGGGAGCTTGGCCTTTTCTCTTTGGAGAGACGAAGGATGAGGGGTGACCTGAGAGTTGTATAATATGTTGAGAGGTATTGATCGAGTGGATAGTTAGAGGCTTTTTCCCAGGGCTGAAATGGTTGCCACAAGAGGACACAGGTTTAAGGTGCTGGGGAGAAGGTACAAAGGAGATGTCAGGGGTGTTTTTCACTCAATAGTGGATGCATGGAATGGGCTGCCAGCAACGGTGGTGGAGATGGATTCTATAGGGTCTTTTGAGACTTTCAGCTAAATACATGGAACTTAGTAAAATAGGATTTTGGTAAGCCTAGTAATCCCTAAGGTAGCGACATGTTCGGCACAACTTTGAGCCAAAGGGCCTGTATTGTGCTGTACTGTTTTTATGTTTGTAGAGCTGGAAATTTAGGGGCAAAACCATGAGGTTTAAAAATGAAGATCACTTTAAAATAGGAACTGCATGGGTCCAGCAGTTAATACAAGTCAACAGTAAGCAGTCCTACCTTTCTGATCTGTGTAAACCATTTGATCTGAGACCTTTTAATGAAGAAGGATTTAATTCTGTAGACTAATAATGCCTTTCCTCTTTTGAGTTACCTTAGACGTATTGAAATGAACACAAATCCTAAGCCTGACTTTTACTGTCGTTGCTTTGCAAATATACTTGCAGGCATAAGAATAAGAGAGGCACTGGTGTGCAAGGACAGACACAGCCTCCTGGTCCACAACCGTCAACAGCACTCAAGCACAAAATGAACGACAAGCAAGAGAAAGGGGAAAAACAGCAGAAACGACCACTAACTCCATTTCATCACCGCAATTCAGTATGTGAAGATGTTGCAATCGAACCAGACTCAACTAATCACAGACTTGGAATTAGGCCACAGGACAGTAGAGGGAGGTATCCAAACACACGGCCTAATGAGCTTGTTAGCTCCACAAAGCCCTCACAGATGCACATCCCAGAGATACCAAACTCACCACCACCACCCCCCCTCAGCCCTCATCCCTGTGAGAGGGGGGAGGATGGGGGTGATGCTTTTAAAAACCCATTGACGCCTCAAAGTCAACCATTCTGCCAGATGCCTGCACCAGATCCACTACTACCAGCCAAAGCTGTCGAGGACAGAATGGAAACTCTTCCCACCCAGATTTTTTCAATGGGTTTTCCAGAAGTGATGGAGCCTACAACCTACAGTAGCAGTGTGGTGCAGCTTGAAGATGACGGGCCTGATGTGACGTGGAATTGTTATCGACTGCCCACTCACAAGGAATCTGAATTTGTGCCACCACAGCTGCCATTAGATAAATATAGAGAGGAATATACTTCAGTGAGCAACCAAGAACATGCACTTTCTTCTGTCTCGGAGTAAGTGTTTACATGAAATATTTGGAAAATAATTATTAAAATATGTCTAGTGCTATCTTATATCATCTGCAAACAAGTATTATTTGCTGTATAGTTTGTAATGTATTAATTGTATTTCTTAATAAGAAAGGAGTTTGATGTTGCCCTTCCTTGACTGCTTGATTAGTTTCTAAAGCAAATGGCTGAACCATACAGATTTTAAAAAAAATTGATTTTTACTTTGATATGCTGAGCCAGGACAGAATAGGCATCGTTGGGCACAGTGGCACTTGTTTAGCGCAACATTTCTGATTGCTATTAACTAAATCCAAGTTAGGAAACTTGTGTTGCAGTGAGAACAAAATCGCTTTCCTCTTTTTGCTTCCGGTGGGCATGTGCACACACAATTCACCAGCTGACATTTGGTATCTAGGCTCATATAGTGATCATTCAGTATTCTGCAGAGTGGCTCCTGCAGGTGTACCCCAACAGGACTCAACCATGGTGAGACTTTTAAAGAAACTTGAATCCATATAGAATGCAATGTTTTGTTCAGAAATTAGGCTGAATCACCCTAGACATTTTCATCTGCCTAGTCTTGCAACAAAATGAAAAATGTGCTTCAGTAGAAACTAAAACACGGGAAGGAGGTTTGCTAGCTAGGAATTACTTTAAGCATTGCATTGGCAGGAATGGAAAAGCAAAATACTGGTGTGTGTGTGTGTGCCTTTGGGGTTTGAGGAAAAGCACAGAAGTAGAACAGGGAAGGGAAATGTAATGGACAACTGTTGAGGATATTGGGATACAGCAATGTTTCTGGGGTGCTAAGGCACTGGATCGTGAAACCGAATTGTCAAAAATATTATAGGAATTATAGAAACCCTATAGTGCAGAAGGAGGTCATTCAATCCAACAATGCCACCCAGGCCCTATCCCTACAACCCCACACATTTACCCCTCTAACCTACACATCCCAGGACACTAAGGGGCAATTTAGCATGACCAATGCACCTAACCAGCACATCTTTGGACATATTAAGTCAACATAAGCCATTCTTTGTGAAAGCTGTAACTCAACAAGAGCATGAATGATTTGTTTAGAAAAAGTATTTTGGAACATGTAATCTTTAAATCTACATAATATCACCGTATTTAATAGTGAGCTATATAATGGATTATCCTATCTGAAGATGCCAAAAAAAATGACTATTACCTTTTGCTTCAAATGCCACCAAAAATAGTTGGTGTGTTTGTTAATTTCATGAACTACTGAGTCTGTCACTAACACAGTTTGAGGGTTTTGGAGGAATGGTGAAACATACTGTATATCTATCGCACAGAGACAAACAATTATGCCATTGTTGCTGTAAGTAGGAATCACTAGTACTCAGATGATCCAGCTGAATGATATTGTATTAAATTGATATCCTGGTGCTTTCTCTGGATTTGCTTTTGAAATGAGTTAAAGAAATTTTGGAGCTTAATCTGGGAATTATTATCTTCTGCTACAGAAAGAATTGTGGTTCAGAAGGCTGTTTTCTCATTCCTTTTTCTCATTTCCTCTGATCATTAGACTTTAAATATGATCAAACTCCACTTGGGCCTAGTTTGATCGCTCACGAACCTCTTTTTTAAGACTAAGGAATGAAGAGGAGGAGACTTCTATCTGTAATAGCCGTAATGTTATCTAAGGATAATTTCTAAATTTGTGGATGGTACTAAATTGGGAAAGGTTAATCAATATTGAGAAGGACTGCAAGAAATTACAGGAAGGCAATTAAACGTGCAGAATGGGCTAATTATTGGTTACTAGAGGTCAATGTGAGGATGTACATTTTGGTAGGAAGAATAGAAAGGTCACTTATTACTTGAAGGTGCAGATCTAGGTAGGGGATGCTAAAAGTTGCACCAAAGAACATTTTAAAAAACAAAACATTCTAGGCTTTACTGTTGGAGAGAATTGAAAAGTAGGCATGTTGTGCCAAACCTAAATCGAATACTGGTTAGACATATTGAGTCTAACCATACCATGCATTTCTGGTTTCCATATTGTAAAAAGGGTTAAAAGGCACTAGTGAGTGCAGAGAAGACTTATAAGGATGATATTCTTGGGTTAGCACCACTGCCCCTCAGTGCCAGGAACCTCTTTCATTTGAGCCTTCGGTAACTATCCATGTGGAGTTTGCATTTTAGCCCTGTGACTGTGTGGATTCCTTCTGGGTGCTCTGGTTTCCTCCCAAAGTCCAAAGGTACTTAGGGCAATTGTCCATGCTAAATTGTCTGTTAGTGTCCAAAGATTAGGAAGATTAGCCATTGTTTTTAAAAAAAAATCACAGGGTTACGGGGATACGGTGAAGGGGTGGGTCTGGGTAATATATTCTTTGAGTGTCTGTGAAGACTCAGTTGAACCAAATGGCAGCCTCCTGCACGATAGGGATTCTGTGGATCAAAACTGTGTGTATGTACATGCAGGCTTGGTCTTGCTAATGAACAAAGAACAACCCAGCATGGGAAACAGGCCCTTTGGCCCAACGAGCCCGTGCCGCCACATCACCCTACACCTATTCTACCCTGCATGTCTACGAATGGAACCCCTAACTTAGCCAGATTCAGGGGAGAATAGTGTCAATTTGGTAAAACCAATCAGCCTAAGTGCACATCTTTGGGGTGTGGGAGGAAACCGGAGCGCCCGGAGGAAACCCACGCAACCACAGGGAGAATGCGCAAACTCCCACAGACACAGGCCCAAATCCATGTATCTGCACAGCTAGCAGTGCTAGTCACCGAGCTGTTGCGGCGCCCGTCTACCGGTCCAGGATCAAGCACACACACCGACACGAAGTACTAGGCCACTCCCGGAACTTCCAAGAGCAGCCCACGCACGACCCACCGTGTGCATGCCCCTCGTTTGACACGAGGTGGACCTCCACCTGCGAAATAAAAAGACAAAAACGTTAATCTTACAAGCCTGCTTTTCCGGTGTCTCCCGAGGTTCTAACCTTATTTAATAGCCCCTACCATAACCCTCCATCCTCGTTTCACTCATGTGTCTATCTGACTGAACCTTAAACGAGTCCAACGTTCCTGCCTCCACCACCCTACTCGGTAGCGCGTTCCATACCCCCACAACTCTCTGCGTAAAGAACCTTCCTCTCATATCCAAATTATACCTCTCCCCCCTCACCCTTAAATCATGACCTCTCGTGTTTGTGCCCAGTCTAGGGAGCAGTCTCTCACTATTAACTCTATCTATTCCCTTCAGTATCTTATATACCTCTATCATGTCCCCCCTCAATCTCTGTCTTTCCAAGGAGAAAAGTCCCAGTTTCTCTAACCTTTCCTCGTAACCCAGCCCCTCCATGCCAGGCAACATCCTGGTAAACCTCCTCTGCACCCTTTCCAAAGACTCCACGTCTTTCCGGTAGTAAGGTGACCAGAACTGGACGCAGTACCCCAAATGCGGTCTAACCAATGTTCTGTACAACTGAAGCATTAGACGGCAGCTTTTATACTCTATACCCCTTCCTATAAAGGCTAACATTCCATACGCCTTCCTAACAACCTTCTCCACTTGTGACGCAACCTTCATGGATTTGTGAACCTGCACTCCCAGGTCCCTCTGTAAGTCTATACTCCTAATCTGTCTACCTTTTATCACATAGCTCCTCTCTGCATTATTCCTTCCAAAATGCATCACCTCGCATTTGTCAGGATTAAATTCCATCTGCCACCTATCTGCCCAATGCACCAACCTATCTATATCCTGTTGTATCACCTGACAATCCAGTTCAGTACCTGCCAACCCTGCCATCTTGGTGTCATCAGCAAACTTGCTGATCACACCACCTACACACTCTTCCAAGTCATTTATGTATACTACAAAGAGGAGAGGTCCCAGTACTGAGCCCTGCAGCACACCACTGGTCACTGGCCTCCAGCCCGACAAGATCCCCTCCACAACTACCCTCTGTCTCCTATTACCCAGCCAGTTCTCAATCCACCTAGCTACCTGGCCTCGTATCCCATGCGCCTTAACCTTTTCTACCAGCCTACCATGAGGGACTTTGTCAAACGCCTTACTGAAATCCATATAGATGACATCAACGGCTCTCCCATCGTCAACCGTTTATGTCACCTCCTCAAAGAATTCCACCAGATTCGTAAGGCAAGACCTTCCTCTAACAAAGCCATGTTGCGTATCCCTAATCGGATCGCAACGCTCCAAATGCTTATACATCCTACCACTAAGTATTTTTTCCATTAATTTCCCTACCACCGATGTCAAACTCACCGGTCTATAATTTCCAGGGTTATCCCTACTACCTTTTTTGAACAGTGGTACCACATTTGCTACCCTCCAGTCCTCTGGGACCTCACGTGTGTCCAAAGAAGAGACAAAGATTTGTGCCAGAGGCCCAGCATTTTCATCTTTCACCTCCCTAAGCAGCCTGGGATAAATACCATCAGGCCCCGGAGCTTTATCCATCCTTGCGCTACCTAAAAGCCCTAGCACTTCCTCGTAATAGATATCTCCTGCAACTGATCCTCCGCTCCCTCCAAGACACCGCACGATTCCGAACCCCTCTCCTTCATGAATACCGATGCAAAGTATTCATTCAGGAGCTCCCCCATTCCCTCCGACTCAATACATAACTCTCCACTCTTGTCCCTAAGAGGACCAATTTTCCCTCTAACTACTCTCTTGCCTCTAATATAGGAATAAAATGCCTTTGGATTTTTCTTAATCCTACCAGCCAAAGCCATTTCATGCCCTCTTCGCCCTTCTAATTCCCCTTTTTAGCTCCCTCCTACTCTCTCTATATTCCTCCAGCGCACTCTCCGTACCCAGTCGTTTCGACCTAACATACGCCTCCCTCTTCTTCCTGACCAAGTCTTCAATATCCCCTGTAATCCACGGCTCTCTAATCCTACCTTTCCCATCCTTCCGCTTAACCGGAACATACCTCCCCTGCAACCATTTCATTTTGCCCTTAAAAGCTTCCCACTTGCCAACCGTGGACTTTCCAGCTAACAGTCCCTCCCAATCAGTGTCCTGCAGCTCCCTCCTAATCCTGCTATAGCTCGCCTTTCCCCAGTTCAGCACACTCCCGTTCGGCTGGCACTCGTCCCTAAATTAATGATAGCATTTGATTAAATGAAGGGGCTTGTGTTGCAAAAAGTAGTAGTAACTCTGGGTATTGGGATTGTTTTAGAAACCAACAAAGGACCATACAAAAAAAATCAAGAAGGGAAGATGATAGAATATGAGCATAAACTTACAAGAATATAACATTGCAAGAGCTTGTACAAATTTATACAAAGGAGAGTAACTCAAGTAAACACTGACTCTTTGGAAGTAGAGGGTGAAATTTATCATGGGGGAATGAGGAAATAGAGACGTTGAACAATGAACAAATATTTGGTATCTATCTTCACAGGAGAAGGCATAAGTTATATACCAAAAATGGAGGACTAATAAGGGCGAAGAAACTATGCTAATTAACCTTAGCAGAGAAAGAGTATTGAAGAAACCTGAGGGTCTGACATATCCCCAGGACCTGACCATCTTGCATCCTACATTTCTGAAAGAAATAACTGCATTGAAAGTGTATTCGTTGGTTATGATTTTCCAAAATTCCTTCGCTTCTAGAATGGTCCCGGTACATTGGAAGTCAGCAAAATTGCTGTTAAAGAATGGTGGAAGAGAGAAAACTGGAAACCAGAAGCCATTTAGCCTGACATCAGTTGTCAGGAAAATATTGAAATCTATTGTTAAGGAAGTCGTGCAGTGATTTTCTAAGTGCATTGCTGTGATGAGAGAAAGTCTGGTTTTACAAAAGGGAAATCATGTTTGATAAATTTATTAGACGTGATATGAAGATGCCGGCGTTAGACTCGGGTCAGCACAGTAAGAAGTCTCAACACCAGGTTAAAGTCCAACAGGTTTATTTGGTAGCACGAGCTTTCGGAGCACTGCCTCTTCATCAAGTGAGTGGAGAATTGTGTTCACAAACAAACAGGCATATATAAAGACAGACTGAATTGCAAGGTAATGGTTGGAATGCGAGTCTTAACAGGTAATCAAGTCTTTCCAGGTACAGACAATGTGAATGGAGAGGGGGTTAAGTACAGATTAAAGCGGTGTGAATTGTCTCAAGCCAGGACAATTAGTAAAATTTTATAAGCCCAGGCAAATCGTGGAGGGGGTTAAAGGTAGTGTGACATGAACTCAAGATCCCAGTTGAGGGTGTTCTCAGATATGCGGAACTTGGCTATCAGTATCTGCTTGGCTGTTTTGTGTTGTTGTGTGTCTTGAAGGCTGTCTTGGAGAAAGCTCATCTGAAGATCGGAGCTGAATGCCCTTGACTGCTGAAGTGTTCCCCAACAGGAAGGAAACACTCCTGCCTGGTGGTTGTTGAGCGGTATCCATTCATCCATTGTTGTAGTGTATGCATGATCTTACCGATGTACCATACCGTAGTATCAGCGTATCAGGCAACTTTGGCCAAGTTGCATGAGTGTGTACTGTGTACCTGGTGGATGGTGTTCTCATGTGAAATGATGGATTCTGTGATGATGATCCGGCATGTCTCGCAGAGGTTGCTGTGGCAAGGCTGTGTGGTGTCATGGTTGCTGTTCTCCTGAAGGCTGGGTAGGTTGCTGCGGACAGTGGTTTGATTTAAGTCACATGGTTGTTTGAAGGCAAATAGTGGGCATGTGGGAATGGCCTTGGTGAGATGTTGGTCTTCATCGATGACATGGCTCTGGAGAAGATGTCATAGCTTCTCCACTCTGGGGAAATACTGGATGGCAAAGGGTACTCTGGCTGTGCCGCGTGTTTGTTTTCTGAGGAAGTTGGTGCAGTTTTTTGCTGCATCGAGTGCAATATCCTGCTCTTACGAGGGTCTTTTCAGCATCTGTAGGTATCTATTACACCCCTTCTCATCTGAGCAGATCCTGTGTATATGGAGGGCTTGTCCATAAGGGATGGCTTCTTTAACATGTTTAGGGTGAAAGCTGGAGAAGTGGAGCATTGTGAGGTTATCCGTGGTCTTGCGGTACAGTGAAGTGCTGAGGTGGCCATCCTTGATGGAGATGCACGTGTCCGAGAATGCAACTGATTCTGGAGAGTAGTCCATGGTGATGATGGTGGGATGGAACTTGTTGATGTCATCATGTAGTTGTTTCAGTGAGTCCAAAGGAAGAAAAGGTCATCGATGTATCTAGTGCATAGCGTCTGTTGAAGGTCCTGTCCGGTGAAGAGGTCTTGTTCGAACCTGTGCATGAAGTTGTTGGCATATTGAGGTGCAAATTTGGTCCCCATGTCTGTTCCGTGCTTCTGGATGAAGAACTGGTTGTTGAAGGTGAGGACATTGTAGTCCAGGATGACCACAAATTTATTAGAACCTTTGACATAGGGTAAATAAAGGGGAATCAGTAGATATGGTTTAGTTGGATTTCTGTAAGGCATTTGATAAGGTGCCACACTCAAGGTTAATATCTGAGATAAGGGCTTGTGGAATTGAGGGTTCTTATTATGGCTAGCGGATTTAACGGGCAGAAAGCAAAGAGCAGGGGAAGACAGGGATTTTTAAGTTGGCAGGCTGTGATTAGAGGAGTGCCTCAGGGATCAGTACTAAGGCCTCAGTTGCTGACAATCTTTATTAATGACTTAGATGAAGAGATGGAGAGTAATGTATCAAAGTTTGTTGATGGTAGGCTGGTCAGAATTCAAACTGAGAGGAAAACACAGACTGTATCGAGATATGCTCAGTTAAGTGAGCAGGCATAAGGTGACAAATGGATTAAAGTGGAGAAGTGTAACATTTATTCACTGCGGTAGTAAGATAGGGAAACAATTTTTCTGAAAACCATGGAACTTGTAAATGTTGACGTTCAACATTTACTTATACAAGATGCATCAAAAGCATGTAGGTACAACAAGAAATTAGAAAGTCAATGGCATATTGACCTTTAATTGCAAGGGATTTGGAGTACAAGAACAAAGAAGCATTGATACAAATGTGCAGGGCATTGAAGAGACCACACCTAGAGTACTGTGTAATTTTATGCTTCATATTTTAGAAAGGATGTACTAGCATTAGAGGCAGTACAGAGAAGATGCACAAGATTGGTACCTGGGATGAAAGGGTTGACCTATGATGAGATAGGCCCAATTAAATTGGGCCTATTTTCTCTGGAGTTTAGAAGAATGAAAAGATGATCTCATTGAAACAAAGTTCTGAGAAAGCTTTTCAAGGTAGATGGATGTACTTTTCCCTGTCAGGGACATCTAGAACATGGGGGCACGATCTCCTGATGAGAGATGATTATTGAGGATTGAGAAGAGAAATTTCTTCACTCAGTATTGTGAAAATTTGAAATTCCCTACCCCAGAATGCTCCATTGTGGAATGTATTTCTGGTTGAGATAGATTGAAGAGTCCGGGGAGCTGGCAAAAGTGGATTTGAAGTCAAAGAACCGTCACACTTGTATTGAAAGTATTGAATTGTATTGAGCATGTTTGGTGCATATGGTGTATTCGTTCTCCTATTTCTTTTCTCTTGAAAAAAGAAGGCTGAGGGGCGGTCTAATGAAGTGGATATAGGGGAATTGTTTTTTCTTGTGGAAGCTTATTTAGATTCCCATCAACTACTTCCTTTGGTAATAAGTTGCACTGTTTCACCGTGTCTGGGCAAAGACATTTCTTCCGAATTCCCGATTTGAATTCTTTAATGCCTAGTTTTGCTCTTCCCTAGAAATGGAAACACGCTGTTTGCTTTCCCAAAACCTCTAAATGTTCCTCCAACTGCCAAGACCCTAAGTTCTGGAATTCTCTGCAAACCTTTTTTATTTATACGTCAGAGATACGAGCATCTCCGGCTGAGCCATTATTATTGGTTGTCCCTAATTGCTCTTGGATCAGGTGGTACATACTACTACTACTACTACTACTACTACTACTGTGTGTCGATGGTATCTATATTAGCCGCAGTATCTAAGCTTACCGTTAATGGTGGTGAGGGATTTGGTGATGGAGTGCTGTTGGCTGTCAAGAGGACATGGTTATTGCTGGCTTTTGTCATATAAATTGTGGCACAGTGGTTATCACTGCTACCACATGGCACCAGGGTCCTGGATTCCATTCTGGACTCGGGTGATTGTGGAATTTGTACACTTTACCCATGTATATGTGGGTTTCCTCCAGGTGCTCCAGTTTCCTCCCACACTCCAAAGATATGCAAGTTAGATGGATTGGCCATGCTAAACTGCTCCTTAGTGTCCCAAGATGTATAGGTTGGGATTACTGGAGTAAATGTGTGGGGTTACGGGGAAAGAGAGCTGAGTGGGCCCGGGCAGTTGCTCTGAGTTGGTGCAGACGTGGTGGGCTAAATGGTCTCCTGCACTGTAGGGATCCTGTGAAGCAACTGAAGATTGTGGCCTCCAATAACCACAACCACCTTCCTTTGTGCTAGGTGTGACTCCATGCCTATTGGAGAGTTGACCCTCTGATTCCCACTAACTTCAGTTTTGCTTGGGCTCTTCCTTGATGCCACATTTGGTCACATTACGTCACCTCTGGAATTCTGTGGTTTTTGTCCATGTTTGGGCCACAGTTTTAGCGTGTATGAGAGCAGAATGGCATCGGTAGAACCCAAACCGAGTATTGGTGAAAAGGTGGGCAGTAATTGGACAGATTAGATTTGTTCTGTTTTGGACAGGATGTGTCCAGTTTGTAGGATTGATGCCAGTTGTATATTTGTGTCCCGTTCCTATAAATGCCCTAGAGATGACAGGACTATGGAGCTTCGAACTGATCTGTTGGTTGTGGGATCGCTTACCTGTGTCTGTAGCAGGCTGCTTCTCCACTTTGGCATATATATGGTCCTGTGTTGCAGTTTGCCAATAAGGTACGCCTATGCTGCTCATGACATACTCTGCTACAATCATTGAACCAGTGTTGGGCCCCTGGCTTGATGGTAATGCCACAGGGAAGGACATGTTGGACCATGAAGTTACAGATTTTTATAGAATACGGTTTTGCTGCTGCTGATTGCTCCTAGTGTGCCTCATGGATGCCCAGTTTTTGAGCAGCTAGATCAGTTTTGAGTGTATCCAAGTGCCATTCTGTACGATGAGATGGGACTTGATCTTCACAAGGACTGTGCAGCAATTACCCCTACTGATACCGTTGTGGACACATGCAATGGGTAGATTCAACAATAGATTGGTGTGCTGAGGATGAGTTTAAATAAACTTCCCCTCTTGTTGGTTCTCTCACTGCTTGCCACTAGATCTGTCCTTTACCACAAAGGCAGTTTGGCCTCTTTTAAGGTCAAACCAAACAAACTCAAGTTAAATCAGGATGAAGTAAAAGGGGCAGCTCCCCAAGAGGAGGGGGAACACCGAACAAAAGCAAAATACAAAGGAAACTTGAAAACCTCAAACTAAAATGTGATCATTAAGGTTGACAATGCAACCCAGCCCCTGCCGTGCCCAACAGGCGCGGAAGGCATCAGTTGTGCCCGTGGACACCGCACGTTCCCTCTCCAGTGACAACTGCAGACAGTCAGGATGGAAGGCCTATCGGCTGCCCACTGCCCAGACCTGTAAATGGCGAGTTTCGCCAGGCCCAGGAGCAGGTTCACGAGGAGGTCACAACCCTGACCCGACTCCCTCTGCAGTGATCAGTGTCTATGGTGTCCATAGATCAGGAGTGTGGGATTGAAGTGCAAACAAAACATCAATAAAAGGTTCTTCAGGAAAACAAAAAGGGAGTGCAGCCTAAGATACGAAACATAGATATGGTCCATGGACTCCACAAGGCCACAGAAGGGACAGGCTTTGGAGCCCGTGAACCAATGAATCCTACGGTTGTGCAGAATTGCTGCATGCATCACCCTCCACCCCAGATCCCCGATGTAATTGAGGAAGATCCCTCCGTAAAGGGACCTCCACTGGGGCCCAATGGTAACAAGGCCCGCCAAGGTGTATCTGGGCGTCAGGCAAGGATGCGGTAGTGGAAGGTGTGCCGCAGCAGCCCATACAGGAAATGCCTCCACACGGTAGAAAAAGGCACTGAGGACATTTCCATGAAGCGGCTCGTGCTGTGGGGCACCTGACTTGAGGCGGGGGGGCTGAAGTTTTGGGCCAATGTGGAATTCCACCAGAGCAGGGGAATGCTCGGGCGGGATCCCACCGCACACCTGCACCACTTCGAGACTGCGTGCACTGTCGGGGCTGAGCACAACTGTCCTAAAGTCTTGGATGGCTTTGGCCATGTGCCGGACGGACAATCTCGTGTGCTCAGCCAGCATGCGGGGTTCATCCAGCATGTCCCCGATCCTGGTTGCCCCGGCGTCCACAACCTCCCTCTCCATCAGCCATCTGAAGGTGTATGGCTGGAGGAGTGGATTCCTGAGCAGCGGTTCTTGCATGAGAGCCGCTACTCTTGATGGGGGAGAGCTGCATTTGAGGCGACCGTGTTCCAGACAGTAAGGAGGTCCTGATAAAAGACAGGCAAGTCCTGCAAGGAGGTCGAAATGCGCCCCAGATTGATATGCAGGAGCTGCACGTCATAATTGAGGCCGTGCCACTGGCGGAAGAAATGTCGCCAGGGCACACCATTGTAGAGGAGGCTCGATGTAAGAGTATCTTTGCAGGATCTGGAGGCGGAAGGCCGCTATCTGAGTGTGAAGGTACATCAGACCTTGATCGCCACCCTCAAGCGGGAGATGCAGAACTGCAGCAGGGACCCAGTGCAGTCGGTAGTCCCAGAAGAAACGCAGGAGAATTCTCTGGATATCGGCGAAAAAGCCAGGGAGAGGGGTCACAGGAACCAGCTGGTACCACAGCAGTGGAGCTGCTGGTTTATGAGCACTCAGAACAGTCCTGTCCAGTGACTCAGGCGGGCATTGACTTTGGCCTCCTGCTCCCAACCAGTTCATCGGTCAGGATTTCTCGGCTGGGCAGAGATGGACTCCCAAGTAGAGGAGGTTGGTCCTGCTCCAGGTGAAAGGCCTGATTCCCTTTGGAAGGGGTTCTGTCTCCCATGGACTGACCAGATGTCTGGAGCAATTGACCCTGACAGAGGACGCTGTGGAGTACACTGCCTGGTGTTGCATCCTCCGCAGGTCAACTGGGTCCGTGAACATGAGGAGCGTGTCATCAGCGTAAGCCGACAGGACTACCCATATGTCCGGGCCGCGCAGAGCCAAACCCGATAACCACCTCCGAAAGAGGCGCAGGAATGGCTTCACGCATATAGAATGCAATTGACCGGACAAGGGGCAGCCCTACCGTACTCCTCTCCCAAAGCAGAGGGGTGCCGTCAGGGACCCATTAACCTTAATTAGACACTCTGGCTTTGGCAGAGTACAGTAATTGGATCTGGGTGACAAAATGCATCCCGAACACGAATGCCCACAGAGTTCCGAGTAAGTACTCGTGCTCCACCCTGTCGAATGCTTTCTCCTGATTTAATGACAAGAAGGCGCCTGACAGACCAGCCCCCTGGGATTGATGGATCAGATCCCGGACCAGATGGAGATTGTCATGTATAGAGCAGCCTGGGACTGCGTAGGACTGGTCAGGGTGGATCATGTGGTTAAGCACAGATCCAAGGTGTGAAGCCTTAGCCCTGGCAAAGATTTTATAATCCATGCTGAGGGAGACTGGGCGCCAGTTCTTGAGTAGGTGGAGATCCCTCTTCTTGGGCAGCAGGGCAGTGATGGCCCTGTGCCACAAAAGGGGCATTTCTCTGGTAGCAATGCTCTCCCCCCAGGACCCTCATAGTCGTTCCCCAGGATGTCCCAGAATGCCCTGAAAAACTCCACGGTCAGCCCGTCCAGCCCTGGGGCCTTTCCCTGTCTGAGGCCGTTAGGGTGCCAGTCAGCTCAGCCAAGTTGATATTGGCTTCCAGCCTGGAGAATAGTAGTGCTACTGAACCACTCTTGGTGTGGACATTGAAATCCCAACTTAGAGAACATTCCTCACCCTTGCTATCCTTGCTGCTATTTCCAAACTGTCCTCAGCATAAGGAGCACTGAATGGTGGTAGATAGTTGAAAGTTTCCTTATCTGATGCCACAAGACTTTGTGTCTGGAGTCAAATTTTGAGGAATTACAGGCCATTTCCTCCTGCATGTACACCATTGTGGGTCTGTCCTGCCATTGAATTAAATTTGCATTCTCCCATGGGCCATGGTGGGATTTGAACTTGTCTCCGAAGCATTGGTCCAAGCCTAAGGATGTTAATTTAGTAACATTACCATTATGTTGTCTCTTGTCTTTTAAGACAGTGCTTAGAACCTACCTCCATTTGGCCCAGTATCATCAGTGTTACTCACCTGTCCAGTGTTTATTTTGTCAAAGTTCCTGTCAGATGCTTAAGGATAATTTATTATGCCAAAGGAACTGTATAAATATAAGATGTTCTAGTTTTATTAGGTCAACCCTCATCCTTCCCTTCAGGAGGAGAGACCAAGGCTGTTCCTTTTATCTTGTTGGGTATAATTTGACAGATTTGTAAGACATTCTTTGCACCAACTTTTCAGTTCTGCCCCTCTATAAATAAGCCCTATAAATTGATATGGCCGTATTAACCTGTGCCACTACTTATTATTGATTTGTTTATTTGTACTCTCTCATCCCTCTGTTCCTCGAACCTATTTAGGTTCTTATTTTCCAAGTAGTATGTGTCGTTGTTTTTCTTAGAAATATAATCCCTTATACGTCGTTGAAATTATTTGCTAATCATATGCCCATTTTGCAAGCTTATTAATGTTGTCTTGTAATTTGTTGAAGTCCTTGCTTTTGAATAAAAAGTGCAGATAATGACATTGGGGAGAGAGAGAGCCAGTTTAATCAATTATTGAACTCCACTCTAAATCATCCTGTGGTTTTTAACTGTGCTAAAACAATTTTAGTTTCACAGGCAGCTTAGTCACTTCCAGAATGCACTATGCCTAATGACACAAGTTATAGTTGTCCAACTGTTTGGAGCTTGGGACCTAACAAATCATCCAGACTGGAAATGTTAGCTGTGTTCTCTCCACCTGCTAAAATTTTCCAGCATTTTCTGTCTAGTGTTCTACAATAGCACACCATTTTGTTTAAAGGATGGACAATAAATGCTGGCCTAACCAGGAACGTTCAATCCAGTGAATGAATAAACAGTTGTGTGGGATTAGGTAGAATTATAATGAAATTCCCAAGACCAGCAAAGTTCCTTCCTAGCTTTTCTAAACAAACATTTTATTAGAGAAACATCTGGCAAATTCAAATTACCCAATATGATCAGCTTCTAAACAGCAAAAATTCAAGTACCACTCCTGTCCTTCCTCCAATTCTACAGACCATAACTCAGCAAACAGTCAAGTACATATAGTGGGATGGAGGAAGTTTTGTTACTTCATATTTTTCCTCCTGTTATATGGTGTGTGTGGTCCTATGATGTTGTCATTCCTTTGAGGTGGTTAACATCAGGGACCTCTGGTATTGGAAAACAGTTTATGCTCAATGGCCCAGATGCTTGGCACACCAAATGTGTTGTATCACTTTGAAACAATTTACAATTCTTTTTATAGACTGCCAAAAATATGTTAACCAGTTTGTTTTCTTGCTTTCAATTGAATTATACACTCCCAAATTATCAAGGTTGAAAAATCCCTGTAATTACTGAGATATAAAGTATACTAACAAAGTTTGTTCACCTTTTACAACTATCCGTTGATACCTGTGTGTGAAGAGGCCACAGACTTCTGGCAGACTGGAGCCTGTGTTTAGTCACACCCACATTGTTGGCTAACCACTGGAAGGATAAACAAACACAATTAATTGGTTACAGTATCTTCCAGTAAACTAAATTGTAGACTAATTTTTAGGCTATGAGTCTTCCAGACATGCCTTGGCTTTTAATCAAACCTTTGAGTTAAAAATTGCTCTTTTCCAAATGATTTTAATAGCTGTTATTTAGAAAATGTTAGCCAGCAACGAACCCTCTAATTAAAGTGTATGGGCGATTTATTTAAGTGTGGGCTTCTTTAAATGTTTTTTGCAAGGAATTATGTGAATGGTAACTTAAAGGGACTGACTGTGTGCGATCTGCATGCAGGGAACATTAAAGCAGTTGGTTTTTGGGAAGCAATTAATTATTTTTAGCACTTGATGATTTGTGTGTGCCAAACTCTGTCTGAGGGTTCCTGAGCACTCTGCTCCTCAAGGTAATTCTGAATTTGTTGCTGGAAAGGACAACAGTGGGCTGCAGTGATTAGTTTCTTATTTTGATGTGTTCTGTCTAAACTCCACCTTGTCAGGAAGTGTCAAATCATCATGCTTCTCTGCCTCCTATGTTTCCACCCTCTGGTATGAAAAGAGGGAGATCTGGCTGAAAGTTCTTGTAATTCCTACCACATTTGATGACCATAGCTTAATGCCATCTAATTGCATCTAGTTGTAAGTTAGTGAACCTGTACACTTTTATACATTTAATGCAAAGTAGTCTTTGTTTTATATTTTGAAGTTCTCTAAACTGAACTTGGGCAGGGGTTTTGAGACAACCTTGAAGAGATGAGTTTAGCACTTCTTTGGCATACTGATATTTCTGTCCACAAACCTATGACTCCGAGTCCACTGAGTAGCTACCTTCTACATCATGACAGTATTTAGTTGAATATGACAGCCAGGAACTCTAGAAAAAATGAGGACATTGTGGGTCAAAAGAAAAACCTTGTAACAGCTGGAAGCATGCAATGGAAAATATTTATTGTTGTAGGAGGCCAACTTTTACAGCTCCAGGATACAACTGCAGAAGTTCACAATGACCTTTCCTCCATCTTGAAACTGGGTGTGGAGTTAATATTTATGTCTGAACAAAAAGGAACCTGACCACTCCTTCTGCCCTTTAAAGGCATCATCGATGCCTTTTAGAGTAGCCCTGGGCCAGCAACATCAATACTGTGTCTACAAGAGTCGAGGCTGAGTTCTTTGTCAAATATTTAACCTGTCACCTCAAAGCCTCTTCACCATCAACAGAGCTCGTGGCAGGAATATGATGGAATGCTCATCACTTGCCTGGGTTGGAGCAGTAATGAAAACTCATTTATGTGGCACAAATATTACCTGCAACTTGACTCTATCCACCTCCCCCCCACGCACTGTGGCAGCGATTTATTCTGCAGGATGCACTGCAGCAACTCACCAAAGTAACACACTGTTGCCTTCTGACACCCATGGCTCAGAAGGGCAACAGTACTGTGGGCACATCATAACCTGCCTTCTAATTGTGCAGTAATCTATATAATCACCATTTATTCATTGTCATTTGGTCAGTGATCTTGAATTTGGTCTCCACTTATCAACAAAAACACTGCAGCAGTTAAAGAAGGCAATTTTTTAGGATAGCCAGAGATGGTCAATACCTGCAGTTTTGCCCACATCCTGAAAAAATCAAAAAAATTACTATTTACCAGGGAGTTGCTGGGAGGTATGATGGCACAGTGGTTAGCATTGCTGCCTCACAGCGCCAGGGACTCGGGTTCAATTCCTGGCTTGGGTCATTGTCTGTACAGTCTGCACATTCTCCCGTATCAGTGTAGATTTCCTCCAAGTGCTCCAGTTTCCTCCCACAATCTGAAAGATGTGCTGGTTAGGTACATTGGCCATGCTGAATTCTCCCTCAGATGTCAGTGTGGCAACGAGGGGATTTTCTCAGTAACTTCATCGCAGTGTTAAATAAACTTAACTATGATGCAGCACTAACTTGATGTATCAAGTCTCTTGATCTCATTCACCTTGGTACAATAGGAGGACAAAACTGATAAACCTCAACACTCCTTATATTAGATAACCGCTCCATTCTTGCTTGACACTGTTTTACCCTTGTTAATGTAGAAACTCTGATCCAAGGCAGCATTTCTTGGCAAAAGTACTTGTGCATTTATCAAGATTCTGCTGTGTTTGCTAAATGTTCAGTGCAGTACCAGCTGTTACTTTCTCTGCTCATGTGTATATCCAGGAATTTTACTTTTTTCCACTAAAGGAGCCCAATTGTCGTCCATAAAATAGTTAAAACAATATTAAAGTTTCAAATCTACCTGATGTAAGTGTGGTTTCCATTTACTTCAGTGGGGCATTGTTGCTGCTCTGCCATGCTGTTTGGAGCAACTGCAGTACTGTTAGAACTGATCAGGAAGTGGAAATTTTCCAGTGCAGCTAATGCTATACATCTGATGTGGGAACTTTTGTAATTCATAAATGTATATTGATACACTCATATTACTCAGACATTGCATGCTGTTGAGCACATGCATTGGATCAGATATTTTGAAGATACTTACTTCCGTGAAGATAATGCAGTGGTCTAAAGTTCTAATTGACTTTTAGTTGCTGTAGACTATTCTTGTTTTTACTTTATTTGATTTTTGACCACATGAAGACAAAGCATTTTGTTAATGAGTGATAACTTATCTTAATCCAAATAGAGACCGAGGACTCAATTTCCCAGCAGGCCCAAGAGTTTTTGGCATGTGAGGAGCATTCTAGTTTTAGTTAAAGAGCTTGTCCATCTGGATCATTAGGAATGTGCCTGAGTTACACAAAAACAAACAACCATGAGATCCAGGTATGGCTATGAAACAGAGTCCTGGGACTGAGAGGGAACCCAAAGATTTGATTTGATTTGATTTATTATTCTGTCATATTAATACATAGTGAAAAGTATTGTTTCTGACAAGCTATACAAACAAAGCATACCCTTCATAGAGAAGGAAAGGAAAGAGTGCAGAATGTCGTGTTACAGTCATAGCTAGGGTATAGAGAAAGATTAGCTTAGTGCGAGGTAGGTCCATTCAAAAGTCTGGCAGAATAGAAGAAGCTGTCCTAGAGTCGATTGGTATGTGTCCTCAGACTTTTTGTACCTTTTCCCCATTGGAAGAAGGTGGAAGAGAGTATGTCTGTGACGTGTATGGTCTATAGCAGGCTGCTTCTCCTGTTTCGCATTCATATGATGTGTGGGGGGGATGCGAATGCGATGGGTCCTAAGTCTACCTCAACTGAAATGGCAATCCAACCCACATCATTGGCTCTGATTTGATCCACAAGCTAGCCGTCTAAACAGGTGAGCTCGCTAGCTTGAAAGTTTTTAAAAGTTTATTTATTAGTTATTAGTGTCACAATTATATTAAAACTGCAGTGCAGTTGCTGTGAAAATCTTCTAGTCGCTGCACTCCGGCGCTTGTTCGGGTACAGTGAGGGAGAATTTAGCATGGCCAATGCACTAACCAGCAGGTCTTTCAGACTGTGGGAGGAAACTGGAGCACCTGGAAGAAATCCATGCGAACATGGAGAGGTCGTGCAGACACAACACAAACAATGACCGAAGCTAGGAATTGAACTTGGGTCCCTGGCGCTATGAAGCAGCAGTGCTAACTGTTTTTTACCTGTGTATCTTAACAACATAAATACTATCATTAACATACTATTAACAAGGATTGAAAGGAGAAGTATGAGACTGAATAAAGTCAATAAACACTCTTAGTAAAGAAAAGTTCAGTCTCTTGGTATAGACTTCAGTTTGAAGTCACTGTTGACACTGACATTTAGATGGTTGCTGAGAAATCCATGGGATCTGTCTTTGTCACATCTGCCATTTGTTGTGCAATGCATTTGACCACAGTTTACCTGTTAATTCACACGTACCTCATGTTAATTCTGAATGTTATAAAGCTTATTTTGTTTGTTTTTAAAAAAAAAGCCTCTTGTTTTACTCATAGCAAATACTTGGAATTTCAAACTTTATCTACTTTAAACAGAATTACTGATCCCTAACTAATTATAATAGCAGAGTAGGATTTCTGGTTTTCGTTATAAAAGCCAGTAAAAGGAGGCATGAACAGTGTGATGGTTTGTTTTAAAGCAGTAGGATAAACTACTTATTCCCAACTTGCTTCTTGATAAAGCAGATAAATATTGTTTTTCAGTATTTGCAATTAGATTTTAGAGGAAAAATTCAACACCTCATTAGTTCAGAACTGTGTGTTTGGGGCAAAAGGTCAGCTGGAAAATAATTGGGCTAGAAATTAGAGCAATTTTGCGTTGAAATATAAGTAAGTGCTCAGCAACTTTCAGTGCTTAATCATTTCTGTACAAGTTGAATAACTTGTTTTTTTTATTTTAAAGTTTGGTGGTACGCTCAAATAAGCCTTTGAAGATTTCTGACGAACGCATACAGGGATATATCCAGAGTAGAAATGCGTACTCCAAGAGTTTTTGCCCAGAGGCAGATTCTAAGTCGGAAGTTGATCCATATGCATTTGATGATGGAGATGAGGAGTTCAGCTTACCCGAGAAGAAAGACAAGCAAGGCAATGAGAGGGATCCAGGCAAGAAACATGCACAAAAGGTGAATTAACTTTATTAATGTCATATTTCAGGAGAATTTAATTTTTGTGCTATTTATTGGTGGTTACTAGGATTTCAGTGAGCATATAAAACTGTGTGGCTGACTTATCACAGAAATATTACAAATCTCTCTTGTCCTTTAAGTTTAGATAATTCAAGATGCTTATTATAACAAAATAACCTGATTGTGAAATATGGTCATGGATTTATCAATCACAGACATCTGAGATGAAAAATTAAACAGACAATCTTGGTACATAATTAAAGCTAATTTGTTTTAACTGCCCTAGTGTTTTTTTTCCTGGATACTAACTGAAACTAATGACAACACTTGCTAAATTTCCTGAGAGCTACTTAGCATGTTTCTGTTTTTAGTTACAATATGCTCACATAATGAACACTGTTTGAATTGACAGGTTATAAAATCCTTCTTGCAACTTAACAAAAACTGAGAATCAGCTGAAATAACCTTATTTTTGTAGCAAGTATTTTCACATTTATGCTTTTGAAACAGTTGGAGTAGGCCACTTAGCTCCTTGATCTTGTTCTGCCATTCAATAAAATCATGGCTGACCTGATTGTAGCTTCAATTCCATTCCTGCTTATTCCCATAACCTCTCACCTTTTGCTTATCAAGGATCTAACTACCAGCTGTCTTAAATATTTAAATACATAAATACACTGCCTCTACTGCCTTTTGAGAAATAGGTTCCAGAGACTCATGACCCTCAGGAGAAAAATTTTCTCCTCATCTGTCTTACTGGGTGAGCCCCTATTTATGAGCCCTAGTTCTATATTCGAGCTCAAGGGGAAACATTTTCCCACATCTATCCTGCTAAGACAACTCCAGATCTTGTTTCAATCAAATTGCCTCTTACTCCTCTAAACTGCCAACGGATACAGGCCTATTCTTCGAACCTTTCCTCGTAAGACAACTCGCAAATTCCAGATTTACCTAGTAAACCTTCTCTGACCAATGTATTTATGTCCTCCTTGAAATAATGAGACCAATACTGTACATAGTACTCCAAATCTCACTGATGTCCTATATAACTGAAACATGACCTGCCTATTTTTGTAACCAGTTTTCCTCCCTAATAAACAAGGGGGAGGTGATGGTGTTGTGGTATTGATGCTGGACTAGAAAAATATTCTGGGGATCTGGGTTCAAATTTGAGTTCAATTTTTTAAAAAAAATCCCTGGAATTGTTGACTGTCATTTTTAAAACATCGATCCATTTGGTTCATAATGCCCTTGTCACCTTTGGCCTACATGTTACTCCAGAGTCACAGCAATGTAGTTGACTCTTAACTGCCCTCTGGGATGGCCTAGCAAGCCACTCAATTTAAGGGCAATTGGGGATGGCAGCAAGTGCTAGCCCAGCCAGCGATGCCTACATCCCATGAAAAAATATAAAAAAAATTAACTTTCCTAATTACTTGCATGCTAAGCTTTTGTGATTTCATGCAGTAGAGCACTCATGTACGTCTGCATCTCAGAGCTCTGCAATCTCTCACCATCTAGATAATTTCTTTTATTCTTCCTGCCAAAACGGACAATTTTACATTTTCCTATATTATACTCTGTTTTGCTAGATATTTTTACCACTCAGGTTTGTACAATCCTTATGTCCTCTTCGCAACTTGCTTTCCTACCCATCTTTGTAAAATCAACAAATGTAGCAACCATACTCTACTCTTCTAATTCATTTATATAAATTGTAAAAGGCTGTGACCCCAGCATTGATCCTGTGGCACACCATTCATTACATATCATCAACCAGAAAATTACCCAATTATGCCTACTCTGTATTGCCCTTTAGCTAATCAGTCGTCTATTCATACCCATATGTTGCTCCCTACACCATGGGTTTTTATTTCTGCAGTAATCTTTGATGTGATACCTTATCAAATGTC
Source organism: Carcharhinus amblyrhynchos (assembly GCF_965287045.1). Classification (NCBI taxonomy): domain Eukaryota; kingdom Metazoa; phylum Chordata; class Chondrichthyes; order Carcharhiniformes; family Carcharhinidae; genus Carcharhinus; species Carcharhinus amblyrhynchos. The sequence continues at coordinate 6,022,468 of NC_137346.1, read as the reverse complement.
TTCTGGAAATTGACGTTCTGTACATCCACCAGTTCTCCTTTATTATGTTACTTCTTCAATGAGCTCCAATAAATTGATTAAACAAAAACATATTTTTTAAAAAAACCATGTTGGTTCTTCTCGAATTTTTCTAAGTGTCCTGCTATAACAGCTTTAATAATCGCCTTCAATGTTTTCCTATAACGTGCGTTAAACTAATTGGTCTGTAGTTTCCTGCTTTTTGAATATGGAGTTACATTTGTTATTTTCCAGTCAAACCTTCCTTGAGCCTAGGGCATCTTGAAAAATTCAAACCAACAAGTCACCTATCTCACTTCTTAGACCCTAGGATGAAGTTCTTCAGGACCTGAAAACTTGTCAGCCTACATTTCCAACAATTTGCTCAAATTATTGGAAATTCCAAGTGGATCAGAGTTGCATTTTTATTTTGAAAGTTCTATTTGCTTTGTAAATATTTTTTTTAAAAAAAGAAACCTTTTCTCTACCCCCTATTGAAGTTCAAATTGCTGCATTGCTGTGTCATGCTGTTTCACAGCTGGGAAAATTGCTTGATGTATGCTGTGGACTTTGTGGCTGTGAGTGGTTGAATCTCAGGTAGTACCGGTTCTACCAGTTATTCCTACACCTCCCCACCCACCCCCCAACTCTGGGCAGCTGCTGTTTCTGTTCATTGTGTCGGAAGTATATCATTGGCTTGTTTATGAGTATACTTGTCAAATGATTAAAATTATTTTAACAAAACCTGTTTTTTGATGCGTTTCATAGCCTCGATGTCCCAAAGTGCATTACAACCACTCAGTTACTTTTGAAGTGTTGATGTTTGTCTTATAGGCAAACACAGCCAATTTATGCAAAATAAAGATCTCGCACACAGCAAGAGGAATGACCAGTTAGTCGGTTTCTTGGAAGTATTTGACATGCGTGTGCATAGACTCCACTGAGATGATGAGGGCATATGAAATGTTTTCAGCCTGGTGTGATACAGCAACTATAACTGCATTTTAGTGTTTCAAAGTGTCTTAAGGCAATTACATGGCATAAGTGTGGAAAAATGTCAGGTAGACCAGAGTAGAAGATATTAGGAAGGATAACCAAAAGGTTTTTCAAAGAAATGGATTTTAAAGCAGAGCTGTAAAGGAGTTGGAGGCAGAGAGGCGGATTGGTTTAGGGAGGAATTCCTGAACGTGCAACCTAGATAGATTTATGATGTGGAAAAGTCAATGTTAGACTGGGGTGGATAAGGTGAAAGATCATATGACACCATATTATAGTCCAGATTTATTTGAGATCACAAGCTTTCAGAGCACTACCCCTTTGTCAGGTGAAGGAGGAGCAGCACTCCAAAAGCTAATGGTTTCAAATAAACCTATTGGATTATAACCTGGTCATGTGGCTTCTCATCTATATCGATTAAAAGCACAAAAATGGATTGGAGGCAGAGGAAAATGCACAAGACATCACAGTCAGCAAAACAATTCAGGGTTGAGGTTGGGTTGCGTGACTGGAGAACATTACAGCGATGGGGAATGTTGAAGCCATGAAGTTATTTAACAGTGAGGATGAAAATTTCAAATTGCATGCTGTGTGGCACCAGAGCCCATGTTGTTCAACCAGCGAAGGGATAACAACTGAACAGGACTTGATGTGGGAGGAGTTGCAGGAGTACATGGTTCAAAATGTACCCTGCCGTTTTAAGTTGCAGATCATGGAAAATTGAAGTGCATATTGTGCTGTCTGTAGAAATGGAAGCACAATATATTGACCATAATTTTTGTATAAAATGCGCTAAAGATTTAGTGTATATTGACAGCTTTTGCTTCCACCTGTTTACCCAAAAGATACTTGCAATTCTAGAAGTATGTTGGTGTTGGCAAGTACAACGAAACTTGTAGAACAAACATTAAAGAAAACTTGAAATTGTGAAGCTAGCTTAATTTTAGATATGAAATTTAGATTTAATTATCAGAAATTATATTGGCTGAATTAAAACACCAGTTGTAAACTCTACTTGTGTGGCAAGAGTTGTCTGTTTGGCCTCTTCAGGCTGTAATATGACTTGCAGGAAAGAAAACTGGTGGTTTCCTTGTTGGAATTTTCAAAATGCAGACTCGTATAAAATTGCTTACTGATTTGGATTTTTTGGTTACCAATTATCAATCTTAATCGCTCTATTTTGTACACCATTCATTGAGTGCTGACCTTCCTTCAGGTCTTTGTCAGTGGTGCTTTAAAGCTAACTGCAAGGTGTGTAAAATGTGTGCCAGTGATTTGCTGTAAGTTTAACTTTTGTTAAAAAGATCCTGGCAGTCTATACTTAGCCAATCTCTAACCCTCCACTGCCTTCCACAGTGTGTTGGCAGGATTGTTTAAGTATTGGGATAATCCTAATGTTGTCAGATTACATTCAGCTTCCACGCTCCGCCGATCTAACGCTCTCCATTTTAATGGCATTAGCGAGACATGGATATGCCTGTAAATTTTAGTTCTTGTATTACAGGGAGACAATGACAATGCTGGTGTATCCCACTCAATGTTACCAGTGGAAGGAGAGGATGCCATGTCAATATTTAACTCTGGAACAAAGCCAGGTATAATGTGCTGAATGTTTATTAATTGTGATTAATTGTATGCTGCTGATGGGCATTGTTATAATTTAGGTCAAACTCCAAAGTGTTTTATGAAGCTGCCTGGATCATGAGTCTTGCACTTTGAATTTATCTAGGATGAGCAATGTATGTTTCATTTCGGGTATGATTGAAATGACCCACCGAGGAGTTTTTATCAAATAAAGTTTATTTAAGAATATAGTTATCATGTATGGAAAAAAATTAGCAATAACTTTTATCAATTACAAACAAAGCAACCACAATAATGTATAACACTTAATTATATCTAAAATGCTCCAAACAAAAACTTCCCATAGACAAAAACCCTTTCCACATGTTTAATACAGCAAAGACGAATGCTCACGTGATACTGGAACTGAGTCCTTTGGTTGAAGGCTGCTGTTCTCTTGAGGTGCATACAGGCTTGGAATCAGAACAACTTCCTGAAACACCAGGGAGCAACTCTGGTCAAGCCCCCAACAGCAGATGTTCTACTCCAGGAAGGCAAGAAGTCTTGCTTTCAGCTAACCAGCAGAATTTCCAAAACCAGAGAGAAGCACTACTTTTCTGCTTGGTCACCCTTCTGAACTAAATTGCTGCCAGCCAAATGGAGAAATGAAACAAATTCACTAGAAAGAGAAAACTGTCAAATGCATGTGACCTTCCTTTATAAGACCCTTGTCAGACCCCACTTGGCGTACTGTGCGCAGTTCTGGTCGCCTCACTATAGGAAGGACGTGGAAGCTATTGAAAGGGTGCAGAGGAGATTTACAAGGATGTTGCCTGGATTGGAAGGCATGCCTTATGAAAATAGGTTGAGGGAGCTGGGACTCTTCTCCCTGGAGAGACGAACGTTGAGAGGTGACCTGATAGAGGTTTATAAGATGTTGAGAGGAATAGATAGGGTGGATTCTCAGAGGCTATTTCCCCGGGCTGAAATGGTTGCTACGAGAGGACACAGATTTAAGGTGCAGGGAAGCAAGTACAGAGGAGATGTTAGGGGTAAGTTTTTCACTCAGAGGGTGGTGAGTGAATGGAATCGGCTGCTGTCGGTGGTGGTGGAGGCGAACTCGCTGGGGTCTTTTAAAAGACTTCTGGATGAGTATATGGGATCTAATGGGATTGGGGGTTATAGATAGGTCTATGGCTTAGTAGGTATAGAAGTGATCGGCACAACTTGTGGGCCGAAGGGCCTGTTTGTGCTGTAGTGTTCTACGTTCTATGTTCCTCCTAAGAATGCAGGGTCATAAAAGATCCAAGTAAAAATAAAGAAACTCCGTTTAAGAAGCAATAAAAGGACTTCTACAGACAACTTGGCGACACTGAGTTGAGAGCTGCAGGAAAAAAAAACCTTAAAGGTACCTTAACATCACAGTATTAACTGGGTTCATTTGTGCTATATGTAGGAACAGACAAATGGATGGCTAGGTTAGGAGGTGCATGTTTGTAATATGTACTTCTTTAAATAAAACTTAGAAAATTATATAAAAATTGGTTACAGTTCTAATCTTTGCCAGTTGGTTTTGAACTCTCAAATAACAGAAGTACAGAATCCCTACGTGCAGAAGAAGGCCATTCGACTTGTCGAGTCTGCACTGACACTGAAAGAACATCTTTACCAAGCCACCTCCCTCATGCATTTAACATGCTAACCCACCTGCACATCTTTTGGATTCTAGGAAGAAACTAGAGCACCTGGAGGAAACCCACACAGACATTGGGACAATGTGCAAACTCCACCACAGACAGTCGTCCAAGACTGGAATTGAACCTAGGCCCTTGGTGCAGTGAGACAGCAATGCTAGCCACTGTGCCACTATGCTGCTGCTCGCCTAAATGCCCTTCCCTTTCCAGCTCTTTAATGTAAAATCCATTTCTTTGCCCAAGCTTTTGATCACCTGTCTCCTTTTGTGGTTGGGTGTCAATCTGTGAAGCACCTTGGGATGTTTTATAGTGCTATATAAATGCAAGTTGTTATTAAGCCAAAAATATTAATGTTCCTTGTAAGCTGCATTTATATGCATGGCTGCACAGCAACCCAGTAGGTATTGTTCAGGCCACTCAAGAGTTGTCTCTTTTAAAAACATTGCATGTGCCTGGCTGTGCAAAATTATTTATTGGATCCCTCAGATGTGACATCAATGATATTGAATTGTATGAAAAGACTGGTTAATGCACAAATAGATTGTAATCCTACAAATTAAACAAAGGTGAAGAGAATAAGGACAGCAAGGAGGGAGCACGAGTACCGAATCAAATATTTTAGAACTATTTGCCATTAATCAATAAAAAGAGATTATTAAATGTGAGTGGGAATCTTGAGGGGAGAAGAGGTATGTAGAAGATGAATGAAAATTTTTGTGAATACCCAATAGTCCTTTGCATCAGAGTTGATGAGAAAAGGTGTAAATTAGGAAGGAGATAAATTCTGAATTGGTCACGTATGCAATGGTAGACTCCTTGTTCAAGTATGTCCAAACTGCAAGTAATTTTAAACATCTTTTGTGCATCCTTCTGACTGAGAGTTGAATGTGAGATTGGCTTGGATGGCCACAGGACTGGCAGTTCATGTTGGTGCTTGGGAGCCATCTACAGTTGTGCAATCTCTGCAAATTGGGTGTTGCAGGTTTGGTGTGGATAGCCCTTGAAACACGCTGAACTATATTTCAGTGCTTGCTTTTGTATGGACTGGTGTTTTCTCAAGAGAGGTGGCCAATAAGGTGTGCTTATCATTTGTACTGACTATCTTAATGTCATTTGCCCTGAGATCAGTAAGCCTGAGACTGAATATTTTGGAGAAGGGTTGCCTCATATGGAAAGGCACCGTGACTTGGTGGGGATGGTTGTTTGGAGCCCCATAAAGCTTATGAAGAGCAATGTCTTCGGTGGATAAGACAAAAAGTGCCACTAGAATGTTGCATTTCATGCCAAGACATGTAAAATATAAAAGTCCAGATAATGTTGAATCTGTAGGTCACAGTTAGCATTTTGTTGCAGTAATGAGCTTCCCACTTTATGAAAGATGTTGAAGCAATAGAATGGATGCTGAAAAATACAAACAGAAAGATAGGCTTAAGAACATAAGAAATAGGAGCAGGAGTAGGCCATCCAGCCCCTCGAGCCTGCCCCGCCATTCAATAAGATCATGGCTGATCTGTCGTGGCTCAGTTCCACATTCCCGCCCTCTCCCCATAACCCTTAATCCCCTCTCTTATCAAAAACCCATCAACCCGCGTCTTAAAAATATTTAGCGAGGCAGCCTCCACCACTTCAACGGGCAGAGAATTCCAGAGATTCACCACCCTTTGAGTGAAGAAGTTCCTCCTCAACTCTGTTCTAAACCCCCCCCCCCCCCCTTTATCTTGAGGCTGTGCCCCCTAGTCCTACTATCCTTTCTGAGCGGGAAGAGTCTCTCCACCTCTATCCTATCCATCCCATTAGTCAACACTGGGTTACAGGAATTTCCTACCCAACACATTCACCACAACAGCAGTTCAGGAAGAGGGCTCACCACTTTGGGCAACAGGGGATTTGGAATGCGTGTGGGAATTAATGTGGAAAAAAAATGATTTGTTTATGCTAAGTATTTGAAATTACAAAGATAGAGTAGATACAGTGGTTGGGGTGTGAAGTCTAGACCAACACCTTTTTACATTTTCAGTACCTTCCTAGGTAACTTACGGCCAGTGAAATTGTTTAAAAGTATAATTACTGTTCCTTTATAGTCGGACATGGGAGCCAGTTTATGTTAATTTACTGCATTTTCACTTGCCACAATAATGAAGTTTAACAGTAATCAAAATATTAGTCTAGATCTTCTTGTACAATTTGTTACTTGAAAATTTTAATAGATTTTCTCTCATTAAATTGTAGATGGACAAAAATCACCCTCACACAGTCGGACTGCATCCACAAGTCTCATGAATGAGGTTGATCTAGTTGTCTCCTACAAGGACCTCGACAATCTTTTTGATGATGAGGATGAACTTGGGGTGAGTTATTTTGCCCATTTGAAATGTTTATTTGTCCCAGCCTTTTCTTGTTACAGTAGGGGAGGTAAGGTGACCTGAACTCAATTCACAGAAAATTGGGAACTGCCTTACCTGTATGGTAATACTTGTGCTGAACACCAACCTTTAGTGATGTATGATGCAGTTTACTTCCAAGACAGGAATCTTTCATATATGCATAACATATGGAACATCAGCATGCATACTTAAGAGTAGAGCACAGTTTGGTTGTTCAGAATACTCTGAAAACTTCTTAAACTTGGTGCCACTAGAAATCTTAGCTTTGTCTCTCAAGTCAGCATGATAATTGTCTTTATTAAATGCAAGATAAATTTTAATAAAAATGTTCGTGGAAATCAATAATGGAGATTAGTAAATTGTCCAAATAAATGTTCAGATCAGTCTAGCAATTGATTTAACTACCAGTTCATGCATTGTTATTATTTTTACCAATAGTTTTGAGATGTACTATTCTAGGGGGGAAAAGACTTGTTTGTTCATCAAATTTTATTTGCTGTGCAGGCTGGTTCTCGAAATGCTCATGTTGGATCGGATGAGAAAATGGGCAACAGGGATTCAAAGGCTGGGCCTTTTGACACATTCCCTTGTATAAGTAAGCACAATTATTTTGAAAATATACAATCCAAGAATAATCTGGTATCGTTATAATTTATCTCCCTGATAATGAAAGTTGTATCCATTGTATAAATGACACATTTTTGTACTTCTGACCATTGATAATTAGGATATAATTAATAAGATGATCTATGCCAAAAGTATTTTACAACCTGCACTTCAACTGAGAACACTTTAATACTTGTTGGAGATGTTGGTTGTTCATTTGTGCTTTTGGCTGATTGAGGAAGGGTGTTTTTGTATAACTTTTAATTAAGAGCCTGATCGACTTATTAGCTTGTTGGTGGGTGTACTGATGGTTGAGTAAGTCCGAACCATCACTGATTTGCGGGAGTTTCGTGTTCTGCCTGCAGCTTCAAGCCTCTAAGCATCTTTCCAAAGGCTGATTTAAAGAACAGTGGAATGGACTTGAGAACCAATCATAAGTATAGAAATATTGATGTGGATTATTGTAGGTTAACAGTTGACTCCAAATTAAAACAAGGTGACCACAGTTTATTGGCTTTGTATTATCTTGCAGTCCTGAAAGTTTTTACCCAAACTGTCCTCAGTCTAATTTATTCTCATAGGCTCTGCAGATCTGCAGCAGATGTTTCCAACACCACCATCCTTGGAGCAGCATGGTCCAGGCTACTCGCCAATGAATATTAACTGCAAAGAGTTTGGAGGCCTGGATAACACCCCTGGAATGATTCTTGATGGCCACCATTTCACCACAACAAGTCTGAATCATTTCAAGGTTGAAGTGGAAGAGGGAATGGGTAGCCCTAAGCCTTCAGAGATAAAGGTGACAAAATTAAAAATGCATAATGCTTTGATTTGATTTATTATTGTCACATGTAATAGTACACAGTGAAAAGTATTGTTTCTTGCGTACTATACTAACAGAGCATACTGCTCATAGAGGAGAGTGCAGAATGTCATGTCACAGACATGGCTAGGATGTAGAGAAAGATCAACTTAATGCCAGGTAGCTCCGTTCAAAAGTCTGATGGCAGCAGGGAAGAAGCTGATGTTGAATCAGTTGGTTCGTGTCCTTGGACTTTTGGACCTTTTTTCCTGACGGAAGAAAGTGGAAGAGGATGTTCAGGGTGTGTGGGGTCCTTGATTATGCTGGCTGCTTTGTTGAGGCAGTGGGAAGTGTAGACAGAGTCAGTGGATGGGAGGCTGGTTTGTGTGATGGATTGGACTTATTAGAGAATTAGTTTAAAATTTTCTTCCTTAAACTGGATGTTTTTTGATGGATTATTTGACATCATGAATTTAATGCATTAAATTGGTTGTATGGACTAATGTCAGGTATTTATATTATCAAATACTTTGGTGATATGCCTGCAGCAATTTATCTATTACCAAAACCACAAGTTGCACGCTCAAACAAAATTCAAACAGGTTCATCAAACACGATTCCCTGTTTATAACTTCATGTTGATTATGTCCAATCGTTATTATCCAAGTGTTCATTTATCACATCCTTTATAGTAAGAAATCAGTCCAAGATGGAGGAAATGAGAGAAAGTGAACAGATTTCCAACGAAGGCTATCCATGGAGTATAAAAAGAGGCCTTCCTCAGCGCTGTGTTGTCCTGCACTGAGTGTTGCCTTCAGTAGTTATCTGTTACTTTGGTACAGGGAAAGAGGTTGATTGGTGAGCAACTTGGCCAGTTGGTGGCTAGGAGGAAGAGGTGGTCAATGGATTGCTGGGTTTGGGTAGGTGTGGGCTTGTTGAATGTTCACTTTTGGGGGGTGTGGAGGGAACCTCTGATGCCTTAGTGGTGAGATTGGTGGGGGAAGGGTTTAGTGACATTTTGATTGGGCTCCTTTTTAAAGATGGTGTCCCAGTTTCTGAATAGCTAGGTTTTGACGATGTTTAAGCCCTGCCCCACTCTATCAAACTCTCTTTTTTTTGGCAGTATGTATTTGAATCTAGAGAGAAAACTGACTGGTTTACAGGAGAGAAACATGGTGGTTTTCTCACTAGAAGTAACACTTTGCCCATTTTTTTGATAAGATTTTGCCATTTGTCTGTGTCTTCACTGAGGAAGATACAAATAAACAAGACTAGGGGGATATTTGCTAGAGAAATTAATGGGGCTAAGGATTGATACATCCCCGGGCCTGATGCTCTTGATCCCAGTGTGTTGAAAGCTGTGGAGGTAGTGGATGCATTGGTGCTCATCTTTCAAAATTCTATAGATTCTGGAACAGTTTGGAAGGTAGCAAATGTCACCCAATAATTTGAGAGGGAGAGAAAATGAAGTCTATGGACCTGTTAGCCTTGCCTCAATAATAGGGAAAAGGCTAGAATCTATTATGAAAGATGTGATAAATGGACACCTGGATAATAATGATTGGACGTAGTCAACATGGAATTATAAATGGGAAATCATGTTTGATGAACCTGTTTGAATCTTTTTGAGCATGTTTCTAATAGAATTGATAATAGAGAGTCAGTGGAAGTAATGTACTTGGATTTTCAGAAGGCTTTTGATTAAGACCTCCACAGGCGAATGGTTAGCAAATTAAGGCACATAGAGTAGGAAGTAACATACTGGCATGAATTAAGACTTGACTAACAGACAGAGAATGGAGAGTAAGAATTAATAGATCATTCTCGCATTGGCAGGCTGTGACTAGTGGGATACTGCAAGGATCAGTTTGGGTCCCAACTGTTCCAAATACATACCAATGATTTGGATGTGGGAATCAAATGAAATATTTTCAAGTTTGTGGTTGACACAAAGCTAGGTGGAAATGTGTTTTGTGAGGAATATGCAAAGTGGCTGGAAGATGATTTGGATGGACTTAGTGAGTAGACATGAACTTGGCAAATAGAACATAATGTGGAAAAATATAAGTTTTTCTGCTTTGGTAAGAGAAGCAGACATGCAGAGTATTTCTTAAATCATAAGAAATTAGAAAACGTAGATGTACTAAGGAACCTGGGTGTCCTCGTCAGTAAGTCACGACATACTAATATACAAATTAGGAGCAGGAGTAGACCACTTGCCCCTCGAGCCTGTCCTGCTAGTCAATAAGATCATGGCTGATATGATTGTAACTTCAAGTCCATGTTACTGCCTACCCCAGCTAACATTTTACCCCCTTGTTATTCAAGAAGCTATCTAGCTCTGCTTCAAACATTTTCAAAGACTATGCTTCCACTGCCATTTTAGGAACAGCGTCCCAGAGACTCAGGACACGTCAAGAAAAACGTTCTTTCCATCTCTGTCAGTGCTTCTCAGGATCTTGATCAAGTCTCTTCTAAACTCTAGTGGATGCAAACCTAACCACCTCTCCAGTATTTCCTCATAAGACAACCCACCTGTTCCTGGTATCAGTCTAGTAAACATTTCTGAACTGCTAATGTATTTACATCTTTCCTTAAATAAGGAGACCAGTGCTGTATGCAATACCCTGATGTGGTTTCACCAATGCCCACAACTGAGCATAACCACCATACTTACGTAATCATTTCTCCTCCCAATAAACATTCTATTAGCGTTCCTATTTACGTTTTATACCTGTATACTTGCCCTTTGTGATTCATGTAGTAGGGCACCCAGATACCTCTGCATCTCAGATCTCTGCATTCTCTCACTATTTAGGTAATGAGCTTTTTTTATTGCCAAATGGAAAATATCACATCCGCCCACAGTTTGCTCCCATTTGACAGGTTATATCCCTTTATAGCCTCCTTGCATCCTCATGACAGTTTACTTTCCTACCTATCTTTGTCATCTGCAAATTTTGCAACTGTACCTTCAGTGGCTGTAAAAAGTTGAGATCTCCAGCACTGATCCTTGTGGCACACTACTTGTCACATCTTGCCAACCAGAAAAAAGATCTAGTCATGCTGACTGTGTTTCCTATGACAATCCGTGGCAATACACTGAGCTTTTATTTTCATATGATATTTTATTTTGATATGGCGCCTTGTCAAATGCCTTCTTGAAATTTAAGTACATTACATCCACCTGTTCCCCTTTGCCCACAGCACGTGACTCCTTAAAATTCTATTAATGAGTTAAACGTGATTTCCTTTCCACAAAACCATGTTGACAGTCAATACTTAAAGGATTGATAGGGTAGATGCAATAAGATGTTCCCTGTGGTTGGGGAGCCTGGAACCAGGAGAATGATTTAAAATTGTGGGGGGAAGCCACTTGGGAACAGGATGTGGAGGATGTTTTACACCTTTTTGAATCTTCTGAGTTATATAACTCAGAGGGCTGCGGGAGCTTAGTCATTGGGCAGAATTTTCCCTAAGTATTGTGAAGGCCAATAGTGGGTGGGAGAAAGTGTTTAATTTCTGTGCCGTATCATTTCAAATATTTTGAAAAAACAGCAAGGAACAGGCCCCATCAGAGCCTGCCAAGCTAGCAACTACTTCGAAGATCATGGTGCCATTTTTAAAGGCTGCCCCAGTGCACAAGAATTCATTTGGAATCCCCACCCCCATATGAATCCGCTCTGTGCGTGGGCAGCTGTTACCCAGGTGCATATCTTGTGAGACCAGTCGTGATTCACGCTGATCTACCCTCATGTTGACGTGAATGAGCTTCCTTACAAAGGGGATGTTTCAGCTGGAGAGATCTTATCATATGCCAACATATGAAAATGAGCCTGACGTTATGTCACTAGGGAGGACACAATCGAGTTATGATTTTACAATGGCTTGAAACATGATTTGGACATCTCGAGGGATTTTCTGCTCCCGTTGCTGAACCTGCCTGATGAAAACAGGAGTGGAAAATCCTGGCCAGCCGTTTTGTATGTTTAAATCTAAGAGTGACAGATTTCTAAACATCAGTGATGTAAAGGCATGTGGGAGGATTGTGGGAAAATGCATCAAAATAGTGATCAGCCATGACTATCGAATGATGAGCCAGGCTTGACGGGCTGAATGGCCTATTCCATCTCCTTAGCTCCTGTAGATCTGGTATTGTTATTCATGTGTGATTAAAACCTAATCTAAAGTCCTCTTGTTTGTTGTTCTTCCACAGGATTTTTCTTACGTTTATAAGCCTGAGAAGTGCCAAGATTATGTGGGTTGTACTATGTTTGCACCATTGAAAGTCTTACCAAGCCAGTGTCTGCCTCCTGTCAAACTCCCAGAGGAGTACCGCCCTTCATGGTCTGTGAGCAAACTGGAACTACTTCCTCCTGTACCCTCCATGCCATACATCCGGGACATGTAAGTTTGAGTTGCAGTATGGTGAAGCAAGTGCAAGCAGTTGTTTATTAACTGAATTCAAGCATATAAAAGGACTTGTGCAAATTGATTCCAATGGAGTAGGGGAGATTTAATAGGCTTTTAAAATTATGAAGGATTTTCTCAGGCTATAATGTCAGTGGTAAAGCGATCATGAATTTAAAATGTCAGTAAGATGGTGAGGTGGGAGGTTAGGAGCCTGTTCTTTTCCACAGGGATTAGTTGCAACTTTCAAGGGAAATCTGAAGTGGGGAAGATGCAGGGCAATGTGCCAGCAGGATTTTTTGGAATAAAAGCAGCAAAAGCTAGAAATATTCAGCAGGTTTGGCCTGGCATTGTTCAGATTAGCAACAGGGTGTCATTGTGCATGACTATTGGTGCTGTCAATACCATAATTAGGGGTTAACCCCACTGGGATTTAGATTAGTAACTTTTACAGAGCAGGGGTTGAATTTGCATTTAATGAACTTGTAACACTGAGAATTCGGCAACTCAGTTCTGCATTCATCTTTCAGCTGTTTATGATTTGAATCTCAAAATTGCTGGCAGCAACCAGTGTAGATTGGCTGTGGAAAAAAGTGGCATATTTTGCACATGTATCATTTTTGGGAGAAGAAATGGGGTAATTTATAATTATTGCATCTGTATGGGATTTTGTCAACGACTAAAGTATACCTGGAGTATAATACTGTATGCCAGTGTAACAACTTGTATACAAAATAGGGGAGCTACAGTTTTGTGGCTATTTTAATTCTAAAATCAAATGAGTTCACAGTTCAAAATTTAAAGGTGGTATTTGTATTGATTTTAACCGATGCTCTGTTTTTGATGTCTAGAAACATTCCCAGTGTTGGAAGTGGTATGGATCAAGATTACATTCAGACCTGCACACCGCAAATGCATACCCCATTTGGAGTTACAAACAGTGCTCCTCCTAGTAATAGTGGTGCCGGTGTCCTTCCATCGCCTGCCACTCCACGCATCTCTGCGCCAACTCCAAGGACACCAAGGACCCCACGTACTCCTCGTGGATGCGGGGGTCCAGCCAGTGTTCAGGGCTCTGTGAAGTATGAGAATTCTGACTTGTATTCACCTGCCTCCACGCCTTCGACATGTCGCCCTCTGAATTCAGTAGAACCTGCAACGGTGCAATCCATCCCTGAAGCACACAGTCTTTATGTGAACCTAATCCTATCTGATTCCATCATGAATCTCTTTAAAGACTGCAGCTTTGATAGCTGCTGCGTTTGTGTCTGTAATATGAACATCAAAGGAGCTGATGTTGGATTGTACATCCCTGACCCTACCAAAGAGTCACAGAACCCATGCACATGTGGATTCAGTGCTGTCATGAATCGAAGGTTTGGAAACAACTCTGGGCTCTTCTTGGAAGATGAAGTGGATATCATTGGGCGAAACACAGACTGTAGCAGTGAGGCGGAAAAACGATTAGAGGACCTCAGGAATGTTTCTCTTGAACACGGGGAAGGAGGCCCCAAGGTGCCTGAGAAAACGCCTGATGAATTAATATTGCTACTTCAGGACCAGTGCACTAACCCCTTCTCCTCATTGAGATCAGCGGATCCTTCTGCTGTGGCAAAATTACGAACAGTGGGACCGCCAGTACGTGTGGAGGATAGAGACTACTACAGGGAATGTTACGCTGCTTTGGAGCAGGGATATCAGTTCATGGACAATATGTCAGGTGGGAAGCTTGATGAAGCACTTGTGAAAAGCTCTTGTTTACATCTCTGGTCAAGAAGGAACGGTGAGTTTCTTGAATTTGGTGAAGTAGGCTAGGAACTTGTATGCTATTCAGAAGTTGACTAATTTTTTTTCATGATATCAGTTACATTGGATTTGTTTTCTAATTGAGGTGAATAATTCTGCAATAATTGTTCTTCCTTTTCCTGCTTTCTTCTGGGGTTTTTTTGCAAAAAAAGCCTTCAATATGAAGTTTTGATGTTTGAGTGTAAATTTAATTGAGACTCATCCATAACTCGCCAGATATTACTAAACAAAATGTTCAAGGAAAACATATTTTTTAAAAAACTGAAGTACTTCAGTTTTTTTAAAAATATGTTTTCCTTGAACATTTTGTTTAGTAATATCTGGCGAGTTATTCAGGAAGGTTATGGGAAAGTCTTGAAGAAAGCTATATTCACTTGATTAAAAGATTAGTTTAGTATTTTAAGTAGTTCCAGCTTTGTACTTGTGTGTCTGGATGTAGCTTCATTGCATTCTTTCTCAAATCTGGGTTGACAGTATAAAGTTTATTGATAAGTCACGGGCTTCTATTAACATTACAATGAAGTTGCTGTGAAAATCCCCTTGTCAATGCACTCCGACGCCAGTTCTGGGTACATTGAGGAAGAATTTAGCATGGCCAATGCACATCATTTGGACTGTGGGAGGAAACTCATGCAGACATAAGAACATAACATAAGAAATAGGAACAGGAGTAGGCCATCTAGCCCTTCGAGCCTGCCCCGCCATTCAGTAAGATCATGGCTGATCTGACGTGGCTCAGTTCCACTTTCCTGCCTTCTCCCCTTAACCCTTAATCCCCTTGCCTATCAAAAACCTATCTACCCGCGTCTTAAATATATTTAGCGAGGCAGCCTCCACCACTTCAACGGGCAGAGAATTTCAGAGATTCACCATCCTTTGAGTGAAGAAGTTCCTCCTCAACTCCGTTCTAAACTGCCCCCCCGCCCCATCTTGAGGCTGTGCCCTCTAGTCCTACTGATCCTACCCATCCCATTCATCATCTTACACGTCTCAATGAGATCTCCCCTCATTCTTTTAAACTCTAACGAGTACAAACCTAGTTTATTCAGCCTCTCACAGCTCAACCCCCTCAACTCCAGTATCAGCCTAGTGAACCTCCTCTGCACTCCCTCCAAGGCCAAAATATCCTTGCGTAAGTGCGGTGACCAAAACTGCACACAGTACTCCAGCTGCGGCCTCACCAGTGCCCTGTACAGTTGCAGCAAGACCTTCCCTACTTTTATATTCAATCCCCCTCGCTATGAAGACCAGCATCCCATTCACCTTCCTGATCACCTGCTGCACCTGCAGGCTGGGTTTTTGCGACTCATGCACAAGGACCCCGAGGTCCCTCTGCACCGTAGCATGCTGCAGTTTTTCACCAAGTAAGTAGTAGTCCTTCCTACTATTATTCCTACCAAAGTGGACAACTTCACACTTGCCAACATTAAATTCCATTTGCCAGTTCCTGGCCCATTCGCCCAGCCTATCTAGATTCTTCTGCAGACTTTCCACACCCTCCACAGAATTTGCCATTCCACCAATCTTGGTGTCATCAGCAAATTTCGACACCATACACTCGGTTCCCTCCTCCAGATCATCAGGAGAATGTGCAAACTCCACACAGACAGTGACCTAACCTAGGTCCCTGGTGCTGTGAGGCAGCAGTGCTAACCACTGCCACAGTCCCATGACTTTCTCAAACCTGGTTTGACAGATGTCTTTTAACACAACTTGTGTGACAGACCATTGCTCTGTAAAAGAATATTACAATTCTATTCTTTCTGGGCCATGGCTCATAGAGCTATTGTGAGTCTTCCTGCTAGAAATAATTTAGTAGAACTCTTTCTAACAGATGTATAGTTAATTGAGAATTTGTGCGTATTTACTTAAAACTGTATCAATTCCTGAACTGCTCAGACATTGAAGGAAGTGATTGATTGGTTATCTCCCCTTTTAACTTTACCTTTCAATTTACCTGTTCATTTCCTTCCTCTCTCCCCACCACCCCCCCCAACCAAAAAGTGTCCCTGTCCTTTTTTAAAAAAGATTTATTTTACTATTTCATCTAAACTAATATATTTCCTTACCTGCAATTGTAGAATAGTTACAACATAATGGGGGACATTCAGCCCCTCATCTTTGCTGTCTCTCTGCAAGCCCAAATCAGTTATTCTCACTCACCTGCCCTTTCCCCATAGCCCTGCAACTTTTTTATTGTCAGATGCTTATCCAGTTCTCTTGAAAGTCATGATTGAATATGCATCTGCCACAGTTTATGGCGGTGTATTCCAGACCCGAGCCACTTGCTGTGTAAAAGGAAGTTTTTCCTCATATTGCTGTTTGTTCTTTTGCCATTTACTGTATATCTGGTTCATGATCCTTCTGCCAATGGGAACAGCTTCTATCTACTCTTGTCTTGACCCTTCATGATTTTGAGTACCTCTATCAAATCAAATCTTTTCTCTAAGGAGAACAACCTCATCATAAACTCGAAGAATCAAGCCTATTGGTGCGTTTTTTTCTCCCATGCCACCTGCTTTGGAAGTGGGAGCAACTTTTCAAAAGTACTTTTTATTGGTCAAGTGGTGGTGAATGTTTTATACCATTATAATATGCTTCCCCCATCTCCTTGCCTACTACCAATTCTTAATCTCATTTTTCCCTTGTCCAGAGTGTTGGTTTGCAGTACTTTGTGATGAGGAACATGAAGGAATGACAGCCTAAAGCACTTTGCAGCCAATTCATTCTAACTAAATTTGAACACTTTTGTAGACAAACTTGGGAGCTAATTTTCCACCTATGAATGTGTCTGACAAATCAAGTTTGTTAAACAACCAGGTGATTTTCAAAGGATAATGGTTAACCAGGATGCTTCAAAATGTTGAGCAGAAAGTTTTTTCATCAAAACATACAGTGCTTCCCCTGCTATGCCATCCTCTCTAGTTTTAAAAAAAAGAATCATGCCATTAAAGGCAATTTCATGTTTCGAAATGGGGTTGGACCCTATGTCCACTCCTGATGTCAGCTGCAAGATCAGTCTGAATGCTTGCATGCCATTGTATTTTTGCAGCCTGTTTGTTTCTAGAAGTATTTATAAGCTATCAGCACTGTGTCCCTATCCCACATGGATTACAGAGGTTCAAAAAGGCAGCGCACCACCAGCTCGAGGACAATAAGAGATGGGCAATAAAATTCATTTTACATAAAATATTTTACTGTTTTTTCCATATCTGGCTTTTAAATGCAATTTGAGACTAGAAATTATGATGAGGATATTAACTGAGGAGTGCTTAAACTGTTTATAGATCATTCATCTTGTTATATTTGTAAGGATCATTGATCCATTTAAAATAAGTGGGTTAATGCCTGAATTAAAGCAACAGGCATGTGTTAAAATCTCCATTATAACTGATAACTTTTAGCAGAGCAATACTAATGATGCCAATGGAAAAATAAATGGACAAGATTTCAACCTAATTCAAACATTAACCAGCAGGCAAAGGATATTTCACAAAAAGGGAATGAAGATCTTCAAAACTAATAAACTCTCCTTAAGTCATAGAATTCCTACAGTGCAGAAAGAAGTCATTTGGCCCATTGAGCTTGCACCAACAATAATCCCACCCAGGTCCTATCCCCATCACCCTATTATTTACCCTGCCAATCTCCCTGAGACTAAAGGGTAATTTAGCATGGCCCATCAGCCCCTACCCCTCATATCTTTGGACTGTGGGGGGGGGGAAAACCAGAGCATCCCGAGAAAACCTGCCAAGATACGTGGAAAACCCATGCAGTCATCGAGGCCAGAATTGAAGCTGGGCCCCTGGTACTGTGAGGCAGCAGTGCTACCACTGTGGCACCGTGCAGTCCTTAGTTCACTTTGGTCTTAAATGTGACAGGACACAAAAACAAGTACAGGCTTTGCCCGAAGCACATGGATCATCACATGTTACAAGAATGTGCTTCATGTTTGTTTCTTGATGGTGACAACTGTAGCTTCTAGCTTAAAATGAAACTTGAAACAATATTTATTTTGAAATTTTGAGTATAAACCAATTTCTGTTTATGATCTCTAACCATCTAACAGTAAACTTTTATATTTGTTCTTTCTCCAGCTGTGGATGTCAGCATGCTGTGTTCACAAGATCTTCTGCGCCTGCTTCTCTCTCTCCAACCCGTTCTGCAGGATGCCATTCAAAAGAAACGAGCTGTCAGGTCATGGGAGAGTATCCAACATGTGCAGGGGCCTCTTACTTGGCAGCAGTTCCACAAATTGGCTGGTCGGGGATCTTATGGTAAGATGCTCTGCACTTTTGCATCCCAAATGTAATGAGTGAAAAATAGTTCTAAAATATGAGGTAGATTAATATAGATTATAAGAATGAACACTGCTATGATATAAGAACTGTATTCTAAATGATATTAATCACTTTTCCATGGACATTTGAATCTAACTGAAGTCATGATAACCAGGATAATGTAAGATAGCGGCTGGAGTTCTACTGTCCCGCTGTCAGAAAATTGCACAGGATGCGAAGAACAGCAAAGAATGACCGAAAGATTAGGATGGAGAAATTAGAGTAGGAGGAGAAAACAAACTAGAAATATAAAAACAGTTTCTACAAGAATTTAAAAAAAGTGTAACTAAAGTGAACATCGGCTGTCAAAGGAGAAAGTCTGGGGAATTAATAATGAAAAATAAGGAAAAAGCAGATGAATTGAATAGATACTTTGCACTTGGCAAGGTGCCACATCAAAGATTATTACATAAAATCAGAGCTCACGTTGTAGGGGGTAACACGTTAGTGTTGTTAAAGGATTCGTTAGCTAACAGGAAACAGTCGTGATAGTGAAGGATGATTGGTGCTGGGACCTCAACTATATACACTTTTTATATTAATGACTTGGACAGTAGGACTAGGGGGCACAGCCTCAAGATAAAGGGGGGGCGGTTCAGAACGGAGTTGAGGAGGAACTTCTTCACTCAAAGGGTGGTGAATCTCTGGAATTCTCTGCCCGTTGAAGTGGTGGAGGCTGCCTCGCTAAATATTTTTAAGAAGCGGGTTGATGGGTTTTTGATAAGAGAGGGGATTAAGGGTTATGGGGAGAGGGCGGGAAAGTGGAACTGAGCCACGACAGATCAGCCATGATCTTATTGAATGGCGGGGCAGGCTCGAAGGGCCAGATGGCCTACTCCTGCTCCTATTTCTTATGTTCTTATGTTCTTAATGTATGATTATGAAATTCACTACTAATGCAAAGGTAGGAGAGTAGGTTTTGGAGACGTATGGAGCCTACAAAGGTATAGAAAGGCTAACTGAGTGGGCAAAAATTTGGAGTATGGCGTATGATGTGGGAAAGTGTGAACTTGACTGTTTTGGCATGAATAGAAAAGTAGCATATTATTTAAATGGCAAGTGAG
This sequence comes from Carcharhinus amblyrhynchos, assembly GCF_965287045.1. Classification (NCBI taxonomy): domain Eukaryota; kingdom Metazoa; phylum Chordata; class Chondrichthyes; order Carcharhiniformes; family Carcharhinidae; genus Carcharhinus; species Carcharhinus amblyrhynchos. The sequence goes on along the minus strand of NC_137346.1, from coordinate 6,002,806 downwards.
TGCAGAACCTTGCAGTACAGAGAGACCTTGGTGTCCTGGTACATGAATCTCAAAAGGTTAGTATGCAGGTAAAGCAAATTATATTGAATGCTTTTTTTTAATTGCAGGAGAATAGAACATAACAGTTGGTATGTTTTGCTACAGTTGCACAGGGCACTGGTGAGACCACACCTGGAATACTGTGTACAATTTTGGTTTTGTTATTTAAGAAAGCTTGCACTAGAAACATTTCAGAGAAGGCTCAGTGATTGATACCTGAGTTGGCTGCTGGTTGTCATATTTGGAAAGGTTACATTTGTGTTTAGAAGAATGAGAGCTGACCTTTTTGAAATATGCAAAATCCTGAGAAGACTTGACAGGGTGGATGCTGAAAGGATATCCCTCCCTGTGAGGGAGAGTAGAGCTGGGGACACCAGTTTAAAAATAAGGGCTCATCCCATTTAAGGAGATAGGGAGAAATTTTTCCTGAGGGTTGAATCTTTGGAACTTCCCCAGAGAGCAGTAGAGGCAACTTTATTGAATATTTTTAGTCTGAGGTAGATGGATTCCTCACTAACAAGGGAGTCAAAGGTATTGGGGGTAGGTAGGAATGTGGAGTTGAGGCCACGTTCAGATCGGCTATGATCCTTTTCAATGGCGGAGCAGGCTCAAGGGGCCAAATGTCCTACTCATAGTTTGTATTTTTATATAACTTGCAGCAGTTCGAGAAGGCAGCTCAGCACTGCCTTCTTGAGAGCAATTAGAAGTGGTTAACAAATGCTGGCTTTGCCAGTGACACACATCCCATGAGTCAATAAAAGATAAGCACCAGGCTTTATTTATAAGAACATAAGAATTAGGAGCAGGAGTAGGCCATTTGGCCCCTTGAGCCTGCTCTGCCATTCAATAAGGTCATGGCTGATCTTTTCATGGACTCAGCTCCACTTACCTGCCTGCTCACCATAGCCCGTAATTCCTTTACTGTTAAAAAATCTATCTTTGCCTCAGTGAGGTAGCCTCAATTGCTTCACTGGACAGAGAATTCCGTAGATTCACAATCCTTTATATGAATAAGTTCGTCCTCAACTCAGTCCTGAAGCTGCTCCCCCCCCCCCCCCCCCCAACCACGCACGCGCCTCTCTCTTTACTTAGAGGCCACGTCCCCTAGTTCTAGTGCCACTGGAAACAACCTTCCTGTTTCTATCGTATTTATTCTCTTCATAATATTTTGTTTCTATAAGATCTTCCCTCATTGTTCTGAATTCCAATGAGTATAGCCCCAGTCTACTCAGTCTGTCCTCATAAGCCAACCCTCTCAACTCCGGAATCAAACTAATGAATCTCCTCTGCACCTCCTGTAGTGCCAGTATATCCTTCTCAAGTAAGGAGACCAAAACTGTGTACAACTCCGGGTATGGCCTCACCAGCACCTTATACAGCTGCAACATAACCTCCTTGTTTCTAATCTCCATTCGTTTAGCAATTTGCCCTCTTAATTACCTCTGCACCTGCAAACCAACTTTTTGTGATTCATGCACAAGGATGTCCAGGTCCCTCTGCGCAGCAGCATGCTGCACTTTTTTTCCATCTAAATAATTGTCCATTTTGCCATTTTTCCTATCAAAATGGATGATCTCACCTTTCCCAATATTGTACTTCATCTGCCAAATCCTTGCCGACTCACTTACACTATCTATATTCCTTTGCAGACATTCAAGATCCTCTGCATGCTTTGCTCTACCACTCATCTTAGTATCACCTGCCAACTTTGACACACTATACTTGGTCCCCAACTCCAAATCATCTATGTAAATTGTAAACCATTGCGATCCCAACTACTGATCCTTGAGGCACATCACTAGTCATTGATTGCCAACCAGAAAAGCACCCATTTATCCCTAATCGTTGCTTTCTGTTAGTTAACTGGTCCTCTACCCATGCTAATACGTTATTTGTAATGTCATGCACCTTTATCTTATGCAGCAGCCTTTTGTATGGCATCTTGTCAAATGCCTTCCGAAAATCCAGATACACTACATCCACCAGTTCTCTGTTGTCACTGTGCTTGTAATGTCCTCAAAGAATTCCACTAAGTTAGTTAAACGTCACGTATCTTTTATGAAGCCATGTTGCATCTTCCCAATGGGACAATTTATACCCAGATGTGTTGCTATTTCTCCCTTGATAGATTCAAGCATTTTCCCCACTACAGAAGTTAAGCTAACGGGCCTACCGTTACCTGCCTTTTGACTACCTCCTTTTTTAAACGGTGGCATCACATTTGCTGTTTTCCAATCTGTTGGAACCACCCTAAAGTTCAACAAATTTTGGTAAATTGCTATGAGTGCATTTGCTATTTCCCTTGCCATCTCTTTTAGTACCCTCGGATGCATTCCGTCAAAGCCAGGAGACTTGGCTACCTTTAGCCCCATTAGCTTAGGGAACACTGCTTCTTTAGTGATAATCGTTTCTGGGTCCTCACCTGCCATAGTGGCCTTGTCATCAATTTTTGGCGTGTTATTTGCCCTCCACTGTGAAGACCGACACACAATTTAGAATTGAAAAATAGAAAGGTTATTCTAAACCTGTATGGAATCTTGATTTGACCAGACTTGGGAGTACTACTTGCAGTTCTGCTTCAGTATTACAGAAAAGATATGGAAGTTGGGGGGGTGGTAAGGAAGATTCATCAGGATGTTGGCAGAAATTTGTGTTCATATCAGGAAGGGATTGACAAGGTGGGTCTCTTTTCTCATGAAAAGAAAAGGCCAAGGGGTGACCTAATAGAAGTAGTTAAAATTTATGAAAGAATGGATACAGAGAATTTCTGTTTCTTCTTGGGGGGAGAGCATAACTACTGGCCATCAATATAAAATAGCGAGCAAGAGATTCAATTGGGAATTCAGGAAAAAAAAAACTAGAATTGTGTGAATGTGGAGTATTTGAAGCAAAAGTATTTAAGGGAAAGTTGAAGAAGCATATGAAAGAGTAGGGTCATGATAAATTTAGATGAGGAAAAATGGGCAAGGCTTGACCGACGTGGACAGGTTGGATGGAATAACTGTGCCATAATTTTCACAGTTTCTGATTTCACATTTACAGTTTTTTGTCTTTACTTGCTCACCTTTCATTTTCCTTTTTTTCCCAGCTGTTTTAGTATTTGTACCAGTTCATTTGGTTTTTAAATTTAGTTTTTAAAAAAAAATTAGGTGAATCCCTAAGCTTGACTTTGGGAACCAATATTAAAATAGCAATGACTGTGGAAAAGTTGAGTTTAATAGTTTAACATTTTCACCTCAGAAGTAACGTAAGCAATGGCAGTAGAGAATCCGCAGGGGTCGCTGAAGAGCAGAGAGTTGGGGAATTTTAATTCAGTTGAAACATTTATTCTGTGCTATAGAAAGTTCTGGTGGCTGCCAGAACTTTGGAATAAATGTATTTAAAATTTAATGAACAAATGCTGGAGAGTTTTGCATGAAGGTTAGTGGGGGCCAGGGTAAAGATGACACTACTTGGATTTTTTCAGTTTAACTCAAAACATTGAAAAGCATATGATGCAGAAATTGGAAACTTAAAATATGCTATCTATTCGATGAATGAGGGAAACACACAACCCACGAGGGTGAAAGTAATGAGCTGTTGATGAAAGAATTATGAAAGGAGCTTTTGATCCTCTGTTTCACCATTCTCCTTGGCCCCTGCAGACCAATTCTTCTGTCCTTCAACCTCTCCTGACTTTCACCCTATCACAGCTTTTCCATTAGTCCTTGTCCCACCCACCCCTTGCTCAAAGCCTATTACATCTATAACTTTTCCAGATCTGATGAAAGGTCTCAGACTTGTTTCTCTCTTAGAATCATAGAATCCTTCAGTGCAGAGAGACGCAATTCAGCCCATCGAGTTTGCACTGACCACAATCCCACCCAAGCCTCATCCCCATAACCCCATGCATTTACCTAGCTAGTCTCCACTCCACAGATGCAACCATAATCTGCTGAGTATTTCCATGATTTTCAATTTTTATTTCTGATTTCTTGTATCCACAGTATACAACTTTTCAATTAGTGTTGGTAATTGAAATTTAACTTTAAAGCCAATGGATTGTACTCTGTTTTGTGGTAGTGAACGTAATTGCCAAAATTCAATTATTTAATTCTGCAGTAATGTCAGCTGAGTTCAGAATGCCTAGAACTTCATTTATGTAGAGAGATTACCATTTCCCTTCATTTTGTCCCTTGGCACCCAAAGGATAGCTATAGACAGCATAGTCTTCTGACTTGCTGTTTGTTGTTAAATGCTCATGCTAACTAGATAATTAATCACAACTTGTAATATTTCATTAAAATGCACAGACATCTGTTCACAGAATAGCTTATAACCAGGCATAATCTTGTATGTCAGGCTAGCAAAAAGAAATAATTGCAAACAAATAGTGAAAAGAACGTAAAAGATATCACCCAAGAGCCCATTCCTCTATCTGTAGCTGGCAAGTTCATTAAGAATATATTTATTAAGTTGTAACATTCCTACACAAACAACATTACGATTACCCTTTATTGGATAGAAATGTATTTACTTAGAATCCTCAAACTTGACCAGAAGATGGGATATGATTTGAGCTGAGACAACATTTGAAGGGCTGATGCTTGTTTAAACAGTGGTGGAGCCTGATAGTATTCACTAATATGATTGATATCTTTCAGCTTTCACATTAACATTACTGTTGACATAAATGCTACTTTATTGAACAAGGCTGTGTTGGCTGTCAATGCTGTACATGCACAATTGCACACCAATGATAGGTTAACATATGCAATCTTTAGAGGGAGCATGCATGCGTGGCCAGTGTCTTTGTAGGAACAGTGTGACAAGAACTTATTTACTTTTAAGATCGATGTACAATGCATCAAAGTCAAGTGTCTATCAGTACTTTGCAAAATTGTATTTAATTCTGCAACATCATTAGTTCATTGATCTTTCCTAAACTGAAGAGATTTGCAAATGTGACAGAATTTGCAGACATTTCAAGGCAGAATTCTGCTCCTTCATTAAATCGCTAGAATTAGTGAGCTCAGTACTGAATTAGAACAGTTTTCTTTGCTGTCTTGGCTGAATCAATTGGATTATTGAATACTTAGCAATATGTTGTGACGACAGAAATTAAGGTGAGCTGAAGCATTGGCATTGTTATTATTCAGGATTGTCCTGGTCACTCTTCGTAAAATACTGTAAAACATTCTCCAAGTGTAAATGCCTGTGAGCTAGATATTCTGAGCAATCTGCTAACCAAGTGATCTGTGGGACCCATTGAATCTACAAACTAAGAGCAATAATTGAGTTGGAAAGCAAAATGAATTGTTGTGCTGGGTAAACCGATGTGTGCCTATCATTGGTCTATATATGTGAGAGGCAGTGTACACCTGTAGACCAGTATCGGCTGCCATATTGCATTCGCAGGAGACAGTGATTGAACAAATGCTCCACTGTTGAACTTAAGACAAGTTTTTTTAAAAATAGCATCTTGGTGGGAATGGGATTGAGGGAGCAGTGGTAGGTCTCATGAGCGTAATGAACTTTGAGAAGCCATCTGGTATGATGGGAGTGAAAATGAGAGTTCAAGAATTAGGGAAAGTTGGGGTAGGTCTGAATCCAGTGAGTAAAAGAAAGACGAGAGATATAGCAAAGGCAACTGAAAGGAGGCCTAGTTTTCATAATGTGAATTATATTCTGCTGGTGGTTGCTTGTGGTATTCTGATTGGTCCTGGTGAAGGTTGTGGTTTAAATCAGAAATTTGTTTTGGATATAAAATAGAAATTATTTGCTTAGAGCACAACTATTTTCCTTATTGAAGGTACTAGAATGTTATAATGGTGTGTTTCCTTAAAATGGAAACCTTCATCTTCAGTCATTGGGCAAATGCTGAGCTTTGACATTCCTTCCTTTACTGAATAATTGATTGTCATTTTTCATTGTTACCTTTTTCAGTAACAATCACTGTGGAATTTCTGTGGAAAAATATCTTGTGATTAAATGATTTCATAACATTTCCTCAGGATTCTCCAAAATACTTAACATCCAATGAATTCCTTTTTGAAATGGAATTACTGTTTTTTAGTAAGCAGCTAGATTGCGCATACCATGGTCTCACGAATACCAACTAAGAATGACTAGCTAGTGTTGGAGTACGAGGTGGCTAGAATACAAGATTAGTTCACTGGCTTCTGCTTTGAATAATGCCATGAGATGTTTATTTTACAGCCACCATAGCGGGCAGATGGGGCCTTGGTTTTGCCCCATTTGAAGTTGACACCTTTAGCAATGCAGTATTCCCTTATTGAATAGGCACGTGGAGCACTGAAGAATTATAGGGAGGGGATAGCTTGATCTTGGGATTGGACATAGCTTGGCACAGCATTGAGGGCCGAAGGGCCTGTACTGTGCTATAATGTTCTATGTTTCTATGTTAATTTAAACCCACAGCCTTTTCACTTAGGCAAGAGTGTTGCCACTGAACCAAGCTGACATCAAGCATCTTTTGTGCACATCCTTAGAACAATGATCTTGAACCATTTACTTTTTTCTTGGATTGCGATGTTGTCAAAACATCTTCAAATCTTTCAAAATAAAGAACTTCTGGAGTAGAACATCGTATATAGATTAATCTGGCAGATAATGGCATGGTTTGAAAAATAAATATTGGTGAGAAACCAGGCTAACCCTCTGACTTTGCATGAAAGATTCTATGACACTAACTCAAGCTCCTGTTGTTTAAATAACATTTCATTCAAAGACCAGGCAGAGTGCATTTTGCAGAACTTGAGAGAGTTCCCTTAATGTAATGGGCACAAAGCATTAACAGTTTTGCTTGTGTGGAGGAATAACATCAATTTGGTTTGGTTGGACCAAAAAGCCTGTTTCTGTGCAATCTATGTCTCGATTCTGTCCTCAACATCTGGTGAGGGACTTGGAACTAAAGAAGCATAACCAAGAGGGCCAAGCTGATGTAATAACCTCACTGTGTGTTTATAAAGATGCAGCTGTATTGTGCAAATTATGAATACTCAAATTTATAGAAAGGAGACACTTGAAGCAAAGCAGAAGGGTCTAATGTTTTGGATATTTTAGACAAGCAGGTTTTAACTATTGGGCATTCTTCTCTCTCAGGTACAGATGAGTCTCCGGAGCCACTACCTATCCCAACATTTATGTTGGGTTATGAATGTGATTTTCTGGTGTTATCTCCATTTGCATTGCCATACTGGGAGAAACTTCTCCTTGAGCCATATGGATCACAAAGGGATATTGGCTATGTTGTGGTTTGTCCAGAAAACGAGGCACTTTTGAATGGAGCGAAGAGTTTCTTCCGTGATTTGAGTGCAGTCTATGAGGTAAGTTGCAAATCATGATTGATTTGTGAATATTTTAAATATGTTGAAAACTTAATTTCTTCCACATTGTTAGCTGGTATAATGACAGTTTGATTGATGTACAACTTCAATGAAGAATTAATGACGAGAATAAAAAAAAATTGTTTGAAATGTAGTCCTGCAGACTTGGGCAGCACAGGCCCATCTCGAAATTGCTTCCTGATGGGATCATGGAAGTGGGGACCAAAGCAGCCTTGAAAATTGCACAACAGCCAGTAAATGACTGGTTCTCTCAGCACTGCATGAACACTAGCAGTGAAGCATTTTCCAAACTGAAACTTTACGCTCAAGTGTGCCGACATGATCTGGGTAAGTACTTGTAACAGCAGTAAAGGTAATGAAACATCACTTTAGGTTAATTCAGAAGTGAACGTGTATCTTGATCACTGATTGCTGATGATGGGTCATCCAGATGTGAAACAACATGAGCTTTGTTCTCCCTTCACAGATACTGTCAGATCTGCTGAGATTTTTCAGCATTTTCCGTTTTTGTATTCTATTGGCTAAGGTTTAAACCTGTTGCTTTCTTTCTTTGAGCCAAGCAAAATATTGGATTGTTACAGGCATGACTGGTCATTGATTTTATTTAAAGAAAACCTGCAGCAGTTTTGAATCTTTTTATGCCCTCTACTCTCCTTGTCTGCTTCTGTTTCATTGTGGAATGAGAATCTAACAGGTGTCGATTCTGGCTGTCTAGTATTTGTATTGTAGATTGTACAACCATTTTTCTTTTTGCAAATAGGATACGTTTCCTGAAACATTTTATTAGTCACTGTTGTCAGTAGCTGCACACCATTATGCAATATTGTTCAAAAAGAGGCCCAAGGATACTTGGATTCACTCGCATGTGTTACTTATTCAATCTTAGATTGTGCGGACATCAGATATATGCTGGGAATAGAATCAGGAAATGCTGGCAATACACAGCATTTTAGTGGCTCCTTCAATAGGAATTAATGTTTCGGATTGGGAACTTTTTAAAAAAAAAAAATTTTAAGAAGTTTCAACCTGGAAAAAAAACTTTTTTTAAAAAAAAGTCTCCTCTTTATGGATGCCTGCTTTGATATGCTTTGTGTTTTTGTTTTTATCTGAAAAAAGGAGTTCCTTTGATAAATGCCTGAGAGATTTGAAGTTAATATTAATATATTAAAACAAGTTTATTTCCTCTTATTTCAGGCCCATTCCTTGCTGGTCAGACATTGGACAGTTCTTTGCTGTCACAGCCTAACCTAGTTGCCTCTTGTCGGTCCAGTACATCTCAAACTCCAGTACCGGTTCCTGCTGGGGGTTCATCTACCACATCCTCCACCTCTGCTACTGTACCAGCCAGTACTTTAGCAAACACTGCCATAACAGCCACCGTCACCAGTAGTAATCCATTGAACGTGGTCTCGGCACCTGTAAACGTGGCCAGCACATCATCAGCAGTAAAGCCGTCTTCCTCCTTTCCTTCATTTACACATTTGAATAATTCCTCCAGTGCTGTGTCTATGCAAGGTTCAGCACCCCAGACTGGGCAGCTAGTCCAGCAGAATAATGGGACATCTGGTGATTCAACAGCAGGTGGAGCAGGGCAGCAACACCAGGAGCCTCCAGAGAGGTGAGAAGGATGCATTTTGTGTGATGTTAAAAATGTCTACTTATTCAGTTGCAATCTGATTCATATACAAACGTTAAGGATGTTAAAGCTAGTCATTTGTCGTAACTTGTTTGCCGTCATTATTACTGGATGCAGATTAGATTATAAAGAACATAACGTATCCTGTATATAAAATGGTTAATTGGACTGTCCACGGGTATTTTAAATGCAAATATAAATATTGTCACAGTGCACTGGGTTGACATCAGACAGTCGCTCAATAGGAACAAGACAAGGCCTTTCAGCCCCATAGCCTGTTCTGCCATTCAATAAAATTATGACTGATCTGTACCCTTATTCCATCTCCCCATGAAGCCATTCAGCTCCCTGAGCCTGAAGTGTTTTATAACTTAACTCCATCTACCACCTTGGCCCATATTCATTGGTTAACAAAAACCTGTCAGCCTCAAATTTAAAATTCTGAACTAGTATAAAAATATTTCCTAACTTCACTCTTGACTGCCTCTGCTTGGGTTTGAAGGTGATGTCCACTTGTCCTGCACACCTTCACTGGTGGCAAACTTTGCTCTGTCTTTTCCTTTTAGTTCCTTCCAAAATTATAGAAACTTGAATATAATGACACATTAACCTTCCATGTTCCAGAGGGTACAAGCCTAGTTTCCGAAATAATAATTTAATCTTTGGCCCTCCGGTGGTGCTGTACTCCTGCCAAAGTTGATGTATCCTTTCTAAGGTGTGGTGCCCAGAACTGTAAAATACTCTGATTATAATCAGGCTTTATCATGGTCATTTAGGGCACAGAAGAAAGTTTGCTGGCTGTTCAGCTCCTCATGTCACATTTGCCATTTGGTAAGATCATGGCTGATCTGATTGTCAATGTTAAAAATATTCCCACCTCCATTGCTGTCTGGGGAAGTGAATACTAATAATCCTCTGAAGAAAAATAGGATACTAATTATCACCCTAAATGGGATTCCCCCATTTTTAAACCACGTTCCCTCAATCTGGTGACTCCCACAAAAGAAAACATCCCTTCGGCATCCACTTTGTCAAGTCTCTTGAAGATCGTCTGTGTTTCAATGTGAGGACTTCTCATTCTTCTTAACTTCAGTGGATTCAGACCCAACCTTTCCAACCTTATAGAATAGTCAAGTGAACCTTCTCTGCACTGCTTCAATAGAATTATATCCTTTCTTACAATATGGGGACCAAAATCATACATAGCACTTCAGATGTGGTCTCATCAATGTCCCGCACCATTATAGCAACTCCTCTAATTTTATATTTTATTACCCTTGCAATCAAAGCCATCCCATTTGCCTTCCTAATCACTTCCTGCACCCGCATACTAACTTTTTGTATTTGTGTATCAGGACACGAAGATCCTTTCTGTGCTGCAGAATTCTGCAATCTCTCCATTTAAATAATATGCTACTTTTCTATTCCTGTCAAAGTGGACAAGTTCATATTTTTTCACATTATACTCCATTTGCCAAATTTCTGCCCACTCATTTAACATATCTATATTCCTTTGCAGACACTTCGTCCTCTTCACAACCTACTCTTCTACCTGTCTTTGTATCATCAGCAAAGTTAGCAACCGTACATTCAGTCCCTTCATCCAAGTCATTGAAATAGATTGTAAATAGTTGAGACCTTAGCATTGATTCTTGTGGCACGCTACGAGTTAGTCTGCCAACCCAAACCAGTCCTCTTAAACATGCTAACATGTTGCCTCCTACACCGAGTTCCTATTTTGTGTAGTCATCTTTAATGTGGAACCTTGTCAAAATGCTTTTGGAAATTCAGGTACACCACATCTACAGGTTTGCTACATCCACTTTGCTACTTTGTCAAATTAATCAAAACACAATTTTTCTTTCACCAAACTATTGGCAAATGCTGACTATTAGCTGAATTTAGATTGCTCAGATGTGTATATCTTGCGACCTTTCCAATCTGCTATCCTAAGATTTGGATCCCTTCACAATGAACTGGATTTAGTTCAAGTCCTAGAAGAGGAAGACATTGATGCAGTGCTTCCCAGTTTCCACAAAAGACCTTTATCGTATTATTAATGAAGCAACTTGGGTAATTATGTGCTGCCTTTGTTGTGTTAGGTTATGTGCTGATTTCATTTTATACTTTATATCTGCATTGCAGTACCATGGAAAGGGATAAAATTGGGGTCCCGACAGAGGGGGAGTCTCATGCCATCAATTACCCACCATCCATTGTTGTGTACATTGTGGATCCTTTTACTTACAATTCAGAGGATGAAAGGTCATCATCTTCAAATGTTTGGACGCTTGGCCTATTGCGTTGCTACCTGGAGATGATTCATTTTTTACCACAAAATATCAAGAATGCAATATCTGTGCAGGTGAGTGTAGTTCTTTCAAATGTTGAATAATCAAATAAATGATTTAAAGTGCAAGATTTTATATTTGTAGAAGAAATGTTTATTTTCCAGACGTCGCTGGATTCCGGGGAAGTGCTGGATGATTGGAAAACGGCTAATGTTACGCCGTTGTTTAAGAAGGGTGCCAGGCAAAAGGCGGGGAATTATAGGCCGGTTAGTTTAACGTCTGTGGTAGGTAAAATGTTAGAATCTGTCATTAAGGAGGAAATTGCGAGGCATCTTGAAGGGAATTGCTTGATAGAGCAGACGCAGCACGGTTTCATTAAAGGGAAGTCGTGTCTGACAAATTTACTGGAGTTCTATGAGGATGTGTCTAGGGCGGTGGATAGAGGAGAGCCGGTGGATGTGGTCTTTCTAGATTTTCAAAAGGCGTTTGACAAAGTACCTCACAAGAGGTTATTGCAGAAGGTCGAGGGACATGGAGTTGGGGGTAGGGTGTTAGCGTGGATAGAGGATTGGTTGTCAAATAGGAGGCAGAGAGTGGGGGTCAACGGGTGCTATTTGGATTGGCGGATGGTGACTAGTGGAGTGCCCCAGGGGTCGGTGCTGGGGCCTCAGCTTTTTACCATTTATATAGATGATCTGGAGGAGGGAACCGAGTGTAGGGTGTTGAAATTTGCTGATGACACCAAGATTGGGGGAACGGCAAATTGTGTGGAGGGTGTGGAGAGTCTGCAGAAGGATCTAGATAGGCTGGGCGAATGGGCCAGGAAATGGCAAATGGAATTTAATGTTGGCAAGTGTGAGGTGGTCCACTTTGGTAGGAAGAATGGTAGGAAGGACTATTACTTACGGGGCGAAAAACTGCAGCAGGCGACGGTGCAGAGGGACCTCGGGGTCCTTGTGCATGAGTCGCAAAAACCCAGCTTGCAGGTGCAGCAGGTGGTCAGGAAGGCGAATGGGATGCTGGCCTTCATAGCGAGGGGGATTGAATATAAAAGTAGGGAGTTCTTGCTGCAGCTGTATAGGGCATTGGTGAGGCCGCAGCTGGAGTACTGTGTGCGGTTTTGGGCGCCGCACCTGCGCAAAGATATTTTGGCCTTGGAGGGAGTGCAGAGGAGGTTTACTAGGCTGATACCGGAGTTGAGGGGGTTGAGCTATGAGGAGAATAAACTGGGCTTGTACTCGTTAGAGTTTAGAAGAATGAGGGGAGATCTCATTGAGACGTATAAGATGATGAATGGGATGGATAGGATAGAGGTGGAGAGACTCTTCCCGCTCAAAAAAGACAGTAGGACTAGGGGGCACAGCCTCAAGATAAAAGGGGGGCGGTTTAGAACGGAGTTGAGGAGGAACTTCTTCACTCAAAGGGTGGTGAATCTCTGGAATTCTCTGCCTGTTGAAGTGGTGGAGGCTGCCTCGCTAAATATTTTTAAGACGCGGGTTGATGGGTTTTTGATAAGAGAGGGGATTAAGGGTTATGGGGAGAGGGCGGGAAAGTGGAACTGAGCAGTGACAGATCAGCCATGATCTTATTGAATGGCGGGGCAGGCTCGAAGGGCTAGATGGCCTACTCCTGCTCCTATTTCTTATGTTATGTTCTTACTGCATTTTAAAATGATTTGCTCTATCCTGGTACAAATTACTTTTAGTATTCAGAGAACTGGGTCTTATTCCACTTTCAAGAACTGCATGTGATGTAACTTCACTTGAAACCAAGCCAAAACTACTACTTCGAACCCATGTAATGGATTTAGCATTTATTGTTTTACCACACTCTACGAGGTGGTATGAATGGATTTACACAGCCGTGATCCTCCTAGATTTGGAGAACCACATCACCATATTTGCTCCTAAGTTCCTTTTCTACTGGCTTATTGCAGAACAATTGACAGAAGTTAAAAGCAAAATAGTGCAGATGCTGGAATCTGAAACAAAACTAGAATTCTGGGAAACCTTAGCAGGTCTGACAGCATTTGTGGGGAGAGGATAGAGCCAATGTTTCAAGTCTAGAAAGGTTTATGGGTGTACCAACCTCCCACAACCAAAGTACATGGTTTTACAAAAAACTTAGAAATCTTTTTTGTGCAAACCACATTTTGTCATTTTGCACTTCTATTTTTCCTTCTTCATGCTAATTCTGGGCCTTTAATGCTAATCTGATGACTTCCCAGCTGCACAAACTCTTTTTGCCTTTGTTCTCTTGCTCAGACTATCTTATTTATCTCTGGTGAACAATGTCTTGGAGAATTAATTATTTCTTACAAAAATTCACAAACTTTTTAGGTATTGTACTGTAACACTATCACTGGATATTCTATTAGTTATTAAAATGACTCCAATAATAATTATCCATTTTGGCTCCTTACCGGAGAGAGGATAGAAGCAGTTTAGAGCAGGGTCACTCAGTTGATTCCTGGATGAAAGGGTTATCTTATGAGGAGAGGTTGGACATGTTGGGCCTGTATCCATTAGAGTTTAGAAGAATGAGAGTTTGTTATTGAAACATCCTGAGGGGACTTGGACAGGGTGGATGCTGAAAGAATGTTTTCCCTTGGGGGAAATACTAAGGATGGCACAGTGGTTAGCACTGCTGCCCCACAATGCCAGGGATCCATTTCTGGCCTTGGGCCACTGTCAGTGTGGAGTTTGCACTTTCCGTGTTTGTGTGGGTTTCCTTCCAGGTGCTCCATTTCCTCCCACGCTCCAAAATGTGCGGGTTAGGCTGATCGGCCATGCTGAATTGTCCCTTAGTATTGGGAGATCAGAAATATGTGAGGAGTAGGAATGGGTGGGATTATTGTTGGTACAGGCTCAATGGGCTGAATGACCTGCATTTGTAGGGATTCTGTGATTCTAGCTCGGGACACTTTGAAAACAAGGTGCTTCCTATTTAAGACAGAGATTAGGAGACATTATCTACCAAGGGTCAGTTGTGGAATTTTTTTTTTGCAGAGAGCAGTTGAGTTTGGATCATGAATATTTTAAAGGTTGAACTAGAATCTGAAATGACAAGGGAATCAAAAGGTTAAAGGGGATTGACAGTAGAGTTGAGGCCATAATCCAACCAGCCATGATCTTATCAAATGGCCTAGCCAGCAATGCCCATATCCTGTTTTTAAAAAAAATTTTTTTAAAAATAGAATAGGCTCAAGGGGCCAAATGGCCTGCTTCTCCTAATTTGTACGTTCGTTTGTATTCCGGTATTTGGAATTGTTGAGTGATATCACAATTAATTCAAAAGTCTCTATTTGATTAAGCAGGAAATGTTTGGATTGAGCCACTTGTTTGAACAGTGTTTTCTCAGCTTGTGCATATGTAATCTGTTTGTTTTGATCTCTGTAGTCTTTGCGGCACAGAATCTGAACAAAATAATGGATGTGTGTGTATTTGTAACCAAACTATTCCTGTGCCAGTACCAGCTGGCCTGAGGACAAGAGTGGCTGACTCTTGTTAGTTCACATGCTGAACGATTGATCATAACTCTATGATTTTGTGGTGTTTCAATTAAATACTAACATCAATTATCACTTCAGTGGATTTTTTTATTTTGGGTGAGTCAGGAGGATGTAAATGGGAGTATTGTGTTAGTGTGTTTCAAAAATGCTGTTTGGTTGTGGCATGAAGTGTAAGAAGTTGGTTTTGCCCCAAAACGCACGGATAGATCCAGTTATGGCAGTTAGCAGAGCAACATTTAAAAGAAGTTGTGCTTAGCTAGGGAAAGGGACGATCCATTTGTGCTGATTGAAATGTGTGGCTAGCATAAGAGTAACGGAGGGGGCACGGTGGCACAAAACTTGCACTGCTGCCTCACCGTATCAGAGACTCGGGTTCAATTCTGGCCTCAGGTGACTCTGTGTGGAGTTTGCACATTCTCCCCAATGTCTGCGTGGATTTCCTCCAGGTGCTCTGGTTTCCTCCCACAGCCTTTGAGTTTTTTTTTAAACCCATAAGCTAATCCCAGTTCCCTCATTTGGCCCATATCCCTCTATACCCATCTTATGCATGTAAATATCTAAATGCTTATTAAAAGATCATTTTTTAATCTTTTAAAAGATAATTAAAAAAATAAAAATTTAGAAGATAAAGCTCAAAAATGTGAGTGTTGGGTTGATTGGTCATGCTAAATTGCCCTTTAGTGTGTAGGTTAGGGGAATTAGCAGGGTAAATATGTGGGGTTGTGGGGTTTGGGGCTGGGTGAGATTGTTGATGGACTGAATGGCCTCCTTCTGTACTGTCGGGATTCTATAAACAGAGGGCTTACGTAAGAGTAACAGAGGCCAAAGTTTTGTTCTTTAGGTCAGAAGATGCTGCAGTATGTTGTGACTGAGCAAAAACAGTCTAAAGTCACAGGAAAATCATGTTTGTCATGAAATTAAAGTAGTAGAAGTTTCCATATTGTTGTTATATGGCTCCTCTTGCACCCTCTTGAATGAGGTGAACAAGATCTAGAGTTCCCATTTTCAATACATCATATTCAGTCAAGCAACTGAGAGGATAGAGCAACATCAAATTGGAAAGTGTGAATGGGTTGTCAGAATTTTGATGTGCAAAAGGAATATTGGAACAGGGTAAACTGTTCAGCCTCTCTTACTCTGTTCCACCATTCAATGGAATCTTGACCATTTTGCATGTCATAGCTCCATGTCTTTTAATAGCCTTTAACGAGCAAAAATCTGCTCACGTCAAACTATAAGTTAGACATTGAACTGTACCGTTCTCTGAATTGTTTTTTTTTTTCAGTGCGTTTCACACTTTTACCTTCCTTTGCATGAAGTGCTTCCTAACTTCACTCCTGAATGGTCAGACTCTGATTTTAAGGTTATGGCCCTTCTCCCAAAATTCCCCCAACAGCAAAAGTTGTTTCCCATCATCATCCTTAAAAGGTTTCAATCATTTCACCCTTTAACCATCTGTTGGATCCCTGGTAACAGCCTGTTGAAAATGTGCTGTGTCAAGACCCATATATCATTTCTATAATGCACAAAAACAATGAACACAGTACGCAGATTTGTCTAACCAGGGCTTTGAATAGCTGTAGCAAAACCTCCTCCTCTTTTATATTGCAGCCCTCCAGTCACAGAAGGTAAGATTCCATTAACTATTTTGATTATTTTAGTGTACAAAAGCAAAATACTGCAGATGGTGGCAATCTGAAATAAAAGCAAAAGGTCCAGATGCTCGGAATTCTGGAAATAAAAATGTGGAAAGAGAAACACACAGTTAATGGGCAGAATTTTATATTTCCTTGCTGGTGGGTTTACACGTGGGAGGTGGGCATGTAAAATTCCCCAGGTGACCTTCCTGCTACCCTCTCACCTGCCCTGACCTGTCTTGCACATTTAGTGAGCTGAGAGAGGACCAGGGCAGCCATACTACCTTTGTCCTAATTGAAGCCCTGAAGTGGCCAATTATTGAGCTACTTTCTTATCTGGTCCCTTGAATTGTGGCTCCTAAATTACCTTTAAGCTCCGTTGCTTCTAGTTTTTTTATCACGTATTTTGGTACTGGATGGATAACCTTATGTTCTATACATTGCTTAAGCCTCTATTTGGGACTTGAGACCGAGTTGGCGGACAGTCATTTTGATATAACAGCTTGAGCATTTGTGGAGTAATAAGTCAGCTTAGACACAGATTGACTCTGACTCTAGGTCTGAGCTGCATGCAGGACTCTTTCGGAGAGCCCTTTTAAGCCTCTGGCTCTGGTATCCAGGATTTCTCCTTCCATATTTGTAAAGGAAATTGATTTTCACTGTTCCTGATACACATCTAATGCAGCATTCATAATTACATCAAAGGTGATTGGTACATCATCAGGAGCTACCCCCGACCTGCATTAACAAAGTCTAAGGTGATTTGAATTCTTAATTGTTCTTTGGTAACACAATTATAATCTGTAGTAATACAGTCAAAAATGTGCAGTTTGCACATTTTTCCTGTCTCTTGTTAAACTGTATATTCTATAGACAGTCAATATGTTAAACTGGTCTAAGCTTCATTTGATCATTTTGAATTGTTCAATCTTCTTACCTGTGATCTTTCTAGTTTCATACAACAGCTTATCCCTAACCATTCATGACATCCTTTATTTACATCTGAGTCACTGTAAACTGCTCACATTCACATTCTCACTCACTGTCCCTCCTCTCACATTGGTGGGAACCTTTCAATTTATTATTGTATGGAAGTTAGTGCAGCTAGCTTCCTCAGGTGATCCTGCACCGTGTAGAAGATCTTCAGATGTAACTGCTGCACATTTCTCAGCAGGCCCAGGTTGGAAGCCTAGGTGAGAAATGAGCATCTCCAGCAATCTGATGTTGATTGCCACCCAGTGGAAGATTAGGTCCAGTGTTGTTTTATGCTTCTATTTACACTGCTTTCTATTACACTAAATCTTTAATGAATACTTGAGGCTCCAATACAGATTATCTTTTGACAGTACTGGTTAGAGGATGGGAGGAAATACAGACATGCTGTGGTATCTGGTTTTTCTTTGTTATCCATTCCCAAATGTTTAAAAGGGCTGGCTTTGACTTCTGCCTGCCTTCTCTGTACTATCTCTTTTATAGACAATTGTCACAGCTTTTGAGACTGTTTCTGAAGCTGTTTGATGAAGAAATGCTGTCTGGGAAAATAATTAAAGGATGTCCAGAATTGTAGAACATCTCAGCATAATTGCTACTTCCCTGGAGGGAGCGATAGTTCCCTCCTCATTGTTGTTACTAACTGTTCTGATCTAGTGAATTTCAGAATGGTACAAAAACATCAAAGAAAAAAGAATTAACTTGAATTTTTGTTGCACCTTTCACAATCTCAGGATATTTAAAGTGTTTTTACAGCCAGCGAAGTACTTTAAGTGTAATCACTATTGTAATGTGGAAATGAATTTCCAATCTCTGGAATGGCCCTTATTTCTCCTCTGATGGAAAGACTGAAAAGCCTGGTCCCATTGCATTTGTCTTGCATACTCCAGGAGTGGAAGTGACTAGCTGCCAGAGCTTAAACATTCAAACAGGGCTTGATGCATCTCATTGAGGCTGGAATTTTTCCAAGTATTAGAGTAAGATTTTAATGAGGCTTACTTGTTTAAGATTTCTAACAAACTGAGCCTGGGTTAATTTCCATTTTTTAAAGAAAGGGTCTTTTTCTTCACAGATTGTTCCATGTCAGTATCTATTGCAACCTGTGAAAAATGACGACCGGCACCTGTATTCCCAGCACCTTAAATCATTGGCATTTTCTGTGTTCACTCAATGTCGGAGATCTTTACCACCCTCCACCTATGTCAAAGCACTGACTGGCTTTGGCCCAGGATTGGCCTTAGACAGCACCTTAAAGAGTCCAGATGTAAGTAATCCATTTGTCTATTTTTTAGAAACTCTTTGTTCCACATTCTCCACATCCCCTGGTCCACTTCTAATTTACTCCAGGGAAAAAGCCACCAATGTGGCCACCATGGATATGTCTGTTGCTCTCTCCAGGTCTAGCATTGAATCTGTTGTTTCTACATTTGTTTTTTAAAAAATTCTCATGGCTGTTTGTAAGAAATGGATCGTGTAGATTTTCCCTTGGGCCAGAGTGATATGGTCCTGATAAAACATTTGCTTTGCATTTTTGAGGTGCTCTGCTTAAAAAGAGGGATGCCAGCAGGCAAATTTTTTTTTATGTTCTGATTTCTGATGCACTGAGTGGAGAAAATGACTGCATCAACCCCTTTTGTAAATATTATAATTACTTCTTGTCAGTAAAAGACGGCCATGAACCCTGAACAAAACATTTGTCGTCACAACACTCAGGATTGCAGCACTTCCCTTGGGGTGTCTGCGGCTGAGAGAGAATAGTATTGAGCTTAACCTGCATGTAATGTGATTAAAAAGCCTCATTAAGAAATGGAGATTATCTAGAAAAGATCTGAAGTATTTTGACACTGTACCGCCATTGGATTTGAGCACAATGGGAATCTTGCTAGTCCTGCTTATGTATAGATATCCATAAATATCAGAGACAGACGAAGCATATTTGCTGATAGCAGTGCCCAACTAGAGACTGGGCATAGAATCCAAATCAGCAAAGCATGCTCTCAGCTTAATTGGCAGCACTCACTGCTGGTCTCAATTTAAATTCACTGCTTAAGTTACATTGGGACACCTTTACCCTGTAGGCAGTGTTGGATGCCAAAGAAATCCTGGCATTGCCCTACACTGGCAGTGAGGAGGTTCAAGTGTTGTAGTGCAGCTCAAGAATGTCTCTGCTATCTATAGTACCTGTGCATTCTACTAGATGCCACCTGCAGGGTAAGCCTAAGTACTGCACAATTCTAATATATCTGTAACTAGAGTGAATGTCCTTAACATGTAAATCCCCTTTGAAACTTTAATCCCTATTTAAAACATAGGGAAGTGGGATGACTCAGACCTCCCTGTTATGGATCACTGAGGTGTGCTTACTCACTGAACTATTTGTGGAGCTGAAATGCTTAAAATGTGACCTAATTCTGAACCTATCGTTTCTTTTTGCTACAGAGACCAGAGCATTTACGGATTTACAGCCCACCATTTATCTTGGCTCCAGTGAAGGATAAGCAGACTGAGCTAGGAGAGACGTTTGGAGAGGCTAGCCAGAAGTACAATGTTCTTTTTGTTGGCTATTGCTTGTCACATGATCAGAGGTGGTTGCTTGGAACATGTACAGATCTCTATGGAGAATTGCTGGAAACCTGCGTTATTAATATAGATGTACCAAACAGGTATGTAGACAGCTAAAAAACAGCAAAATACAGAGTAATTCACTAATCTAGTCAGAGAGCTCTTGCTTGCAGCCCGGACTGGCAGTTGCTTACAAAAAGAACAGATGACTCTGTTTAGATCAGGTGTACCTCCCAGTTTGTTTTCACATAAAAAGATTAGTATATCTGGAAGGAACAGTAAAAAAATAAGCAGGCGTTAGAGACACATACTGGTAACATATGGAGAGTTATGTGCAACGTAATTCCAATTGCAATTTGAAGTCCCTAACAGGACTGTCCAACCTCTGAATGGCTTTAAGAAGTATTGGCACCACCTCAGCTGCATTGTGTAGCAGACTTGTACCAGTCTTCAAGATTGTTTTCTTTTATATAGATAGAAATTTTTGTGTGTGCTTTGCTCTGCTAACAACTGATTTTTACATTGTGAAGGGCTGATGTAAAAATATATATGGTCAGCAAAATCATTGGTGAGGGGGAAATGTTCAGAAAAAAAGCAAGATTAAACCATTTTTAGGATGTTCAATCACTTTATTACCATAACACCAAGATTCTCTTATTTCTCCCATTTGATAGTGCTGTTGCGAGCCAGTATTTTGGAGAATTGTCAATGTGCACCTACATATCTGACTATTCTGTGACTCAGCAAATTGGTATTTTTGTGTGGCGTTGTGTTTTGCTTCTATCTTCGGATTTTTTTCCCTTTTATACACCCTTTTTCTTTCACCACCTCAAGTTAAATGCTGAGAAAATCTTTATATCTTGGAAGGAATTAACTCGTAACTGTTATCACTCTTCCATGGGTTCTAGTCAGATTCCTGTGTACCTGGCCAAAGTGGCCCTTATGAATCATTGTGAATGTTGAGTTTTCTGACCAAGTGTGGTTAAACAATCAAGCCTAACTTTGATGTTTCTTGGGTTGCTGGATACTTCCTCCCCCTGCAACAACCCAAGCAAATGTTAGTGCCTTTAGATTGACTGATTCCATGCAAGGAGCAAACTGGGGAAAACGTTATTCTGTACGAGTCAGTTGCTGAGAGAATGGGGTAGGTGGATGCATTATTTTCAATTCCCAATTTAATGCCAGCCTTTATTGCAATTGCATTTGAAAGGAAAAAGAGGGATGATAAAGTGGTAGTTACTACATAATTCCTCAACTCCACACAGCTTGCTTTTACCTCTTTCCCAAGATCCACAAACGGGTCTGTCCCGGTGGACCCATTATTTTAGCCTGTTTTTGCCCCCTGGAACTTATTTATTCTCCTCTTGATTCTACTGACTGCCTTTCACAGAACTTCCCTTTTGTTCGTTCCCATCTCCCCCCTTTCCTGATTTTGTACTTTTAACCTGTTATGTCTCATAACATTTTCCAGTTCTGAAGAATATTCACCAACTTGAAACATTAACTATCTTTTTCTCTCTCCATACAGGTGGAATATATCCAACATTTTATATTCTTTGTTAAAGAGGTAATTTGTGTTTAATCTGATAGGGCTCGTAGGCGGAAAGGTTCACCCCGGAGAATGGGTCTGCAAAAACTCTGGGACTGGTGTTTGGGCATCATGCAAATGACATCATTACCCTGGAGAGTTGTTGTTGGACGTCTTGGGAGGATAGGACATGGAGAGTTAAAAGGTAAAACAACTTAAAGCCGTAAAGCAAATGAACCTCCTGCGGCATCTTACAATCGTACACACTGCATATTTATTTAACAGTCTTCTTGATATGTAACTGGAAAATTATTCTTGAAGCATTGGTTCCAGATGTGAGCACTGACTAATGCAGGTCATTCTCATAAAGACGCATGTGAAACAGTCAAACATATATAAAAGAACAATTTTACCAGACCTGCGCTGTTATTCACTAAATTGGCTGATATATGGTTTTATAAGAGAAATTATGTTGTATCATGTAACCTATAACATTTTTCCACTACTAGAGAACTTTAAGCCAAGCAGAGTTCAGTCATTGGTGCGGAGACAGCAGCAGGCTTCATTAAATGGCCCCTGTTCATGTATAGATTAAAGTGGTATGTTAGAGGGCAGTGTGTTCTATCTTATTTTCATCTGATTTGTAAAACAAAAAGGAACTTTCTTAGCAGGTCTCGTTTAGAATCATAAAGTCCCTACAATGCAGAAGGTGGCCATTTGGCCCATTGAGTCTGCACCAACCACAATCCCACATAGGCCCTATCCCCATAACCCCATGCATTTACCCTAGCTAGTCCCCCAATACCAAGGGGCAATTTAACATGGCCAATCCACCTAACACGCATATCTTTGAGACTGTGGGAGGAAACTGGAGCACCCAGAGGAAACTCCTGCAGACATGGGAAGAATGTGCAAACTCCACACAGTGACCCAAGCTGGGAATCGAACCTGGGTCTCTGGCACTAAGGCAGCAGTGCTAACCACTGTGCCACCTTGCCAATCTGATAGTGATCAAGAGCGAAACTATTTTTTGCTAAATTTGGTGAACTGAGGATAGATCAGCTGACTGGGAACAACTGGAAATGGAACTTGCATTTAAGGCTAGAAATTTTATAATATTGGACAAATGTTTAACCCTTTGATGTGAGATTTCTTTACTGTTTGATGGAGACTGATGCCTATATTAATGTAGCAGAAAATGGAATGTTATGCAAATGTTTAACATTCATCTATCTGCCAGTATCTTCAAAAGTAACTTCTAGCCTATTGCAATATACTGGGCACAGCAATGAGGAAGACGTTAGTAGAAAAGTGCTTTAAAACCCAGTGCATACTTATGATGCTGTCTCTCCAACTCATGCTGCTTTTTTACACTTCTTGCAGATTGGAGTTGCTTGCTTGGTCGTCGCACTTTGCAGTCTCTCAGCCGGCACCTGAAGGACACTTGCAGAATGTGTGGTATTTCTGCAGCTGATTCTCCAAGCATCCTTAGTGCTTGTTTAGTTGCTATGGAGCCACAGGGATCATTTGTGATAATGCCTGGTAAGAATAGTTTGTGGAATGTAGTTTTTCAGCAGTCTGTTTAACCTGAGGGATGCAACATGTTCTTATGATCTGATGTAGTTTTACACCTCCTTGGTTTCTTAAATGATTAACATACTAAAGAACACAAGTTGTGCCTGTATTCTGGTTGGACATCTCAACTCTCCCATTTGAACAGTGCTCTTGGTGGCCTGGCAGATGTTTTCTATTCATAGTTTATATGTGAAGTGAGTGTGAATTCAATAATTTATGAAACCACATCTACCTGATGGATGGATGTTTTTCAGATTGAGAAGTGTTTTGTAGTTGTGTTCTTCAAGGACCAGTTTTGAATTTTTATAAATTACCTAGGTTTGGATGTATGGAGCAGTATTATAACACTTGCAGATGCTACTAAACTTAGTATAGTGTTAGAGTACCAGATCAGAAACTATTCTTAACTGCTAACCTATTGCTATGAGTTCCAATTCAAGCAATGTTCCTTTTTATAGATTTAAACTCTTCCTTAACATTAATTAGCAAAACACAGGTATACTTGTCTTAGGTTAACAGTCCTGGAGCTTTCAGAACATCTCTTGAGAAAGAGAGAGAGAGTGAGAGACTGAAAAAGACCTGTTTCCTTTCGGCAGCCCATGTGGCAACTACTTGTATTTTAAAATGAAACTGAAACAGTATTTCCTCCCATTAAGCACGTGACTCTGTCCTTGTCAATAAACCTAATCCAAACTCTACACTGAAACCCTTGGAGTCTGATATAAACACAAAAGCATTAGCTCTGCTTAAAACAAACACTCCAGATCTAAAATGAGTACTTATCCTGTGCTCCTAGCTACCAATTTAAAAGTTTTGCTAGACAACTTGGCACCCTATAAAACAGATCTGAATTCTAAACATAATCCCTTATGAGACATACATACATATATTTCTTAAAGGCACAATACCATCACAATATTAATAGAACATAGGAACCAGGGGCAGGAGTAGGTCATCTCACCCCTCGAGTCTGCTCTGCTATTCAAATGTTAGGAGTATGACTGTGTTAACTGGGCATGCAGATAATTTGTTATGTAGTTTGTAAAAAAAAGTTTGTCATTTATGAGCCACTACCTCTACATTGAAAATGTTCCACTTATTTTCAATCTAAAATACAGTATTTGTTGTAGAGTGGAACTGAGGAAAACTATGACAGAATGTGAATTTTTGTTGTGCTTCTTGTACAGACACAAGGACTGTGAAAGGGAATGAATTCAGAAAGGATTTAAATAGTAACTACTAAAAGTAAATGTGTTTGAGAAATACTTGCATTGTGGAGCGCCCTATTATGTTGCCAAAACATCTGAAGAGTGTTTCACAAATGTGTTTTTGAAGTGCAGTTACTGTTAATGGAAGTGACCATTATATAATGTCTCTGAGAAGCAATGACTTGTTTAGAGTGGTTAAAGAAGGGATGTTGGGCAAGGTGCTGGGAGGACTACATGCTCTTTTCAAATAGTGCCATGAAATTTTCAGCACTGACAAATTATTGCCTTATTTTACAGCAGAATGAGAGTGCACAATATGGAAATTGTTAAATCTTTTCTAGTTCTGGTAATTAAAATCAGGGTTCAGAGTGTATTTTAACTCCACATGCAGAGAGAATGTGTTGCAGATCTCTCCAAGCTATCAGCAAATAGCGTTTTCAACTTTTTTTCAATTGAACACTGGTGTCAACCACATGAGCCAATTAGTTGCATCAAAGAGCTGAACATTCTTTTGAACTGGATGTTCATATCTTGAAGTGATTAGAAAGAAACTTGTTTGGTCTATTGTTAAGTACTTAACAGAAAATCTTTGTTTTGAAATATAAGTTTATGACTAAATTGTGTTTTTTAAATGTTGCTGCAGATTCTGTGTCAGTTGGATCAGTGTTTGGTCGTGGTACATCACTCAACATGCAGACATCACAGCTGAGCACTCCGCAGGATACATCATGCACTCACATCCTTGTGTTCCCTACTTCTGCCATGGTGCAGGTGCCAACTGGGAGCTACGAAATAAACGTTGGTTAGTCATGTGTGTTGTTTGTGGCTGTTGTATCAGCTGGATTCTTACCGTGCATATTCAGAGTTTGAATTGGGGCATATTCTCTTGTTCTTGTTTCGGCTGTTCGGATTTATGGAATGAACTTTGTCTAGTTAATGGTGGCTCAGCTGCTGCATCAATACTTGATAGTGGTGAGTCGCTGAATATCGGTTTAGATAGATGTGTTTCACTTTTAAATGATTGAAATGATTCTGAAGCAGAAGCTAACTGGCTTTAGAATCATAGAGTGCAGAAGAAGCCCTTTGGCCCATTGAATCCACACTGGCATATTAGAAGCACCTGAACTCCCACCTAATCTCATCTGCTAGCACTTGGCCCATAGCCCCCTCTAAGATATCATCTGTCCTTACTGCAGTAACTGACTCCTTAACTAATAATACAATGCCTCCTCTTGTCTCCCCTGTCTTGCCTGAAGATTCTATATCCTGGAATGTTGAGTTGAAATTGTGTCCTTCCTTTAACACGTCTCTGGCTACTATAATCACACTTTCATGTGCCAATCATTACCCCTAACTCATCCATTTTACTTGTAATACCCCTGGTGTTAGAGGCCGTCCAACCTGGCCGTAGTCCCTTAATACAGCTGCACTCCCCCTGACTGGTTTGTTTTGCTGTATGATTCCATGACCTTATTCTGCTAACAGTCTGTGTCCCCTCTTTCTGCCAAATTAGTTATAACTCCTTCTGACAGCACTAAGAAAATGTCTCGCAAAACTTTTAGCCCCGTTCTGGTTCAGATGTAGACTGTCCCGCTTTCCCCAGAAATAGTCCCAGTGATCCAGGAATCTAAAACCCTTTCTCCTGCACCAAATCTTAAGGCCTTGTCTTTATTTTTTTCTTCGCTGCTGCAATGGCTGCAGGAGTTAATCTAATAATTAGTTCAGCTCTTCATATCCAAGAAGGCACTGGGGGTTCAGTGCCTGATCCTTGTTAGCTTATTACAGCTGGAGTAACAGCAGGGGTGCTGCATTTGGCTTCAATACATCATAGTTTGTGGTGGGTGAAAAACTAGAACCATGCTTGTATTTAGATCAGTTGCAGATATGGAGGGAAAAATGACAGATGGAGTTTAACCTGGGCAAAGTGTTGCACTTTAGGGAGATCAAATGTTAAGGTTAAGTATACAATTAATGGTAGGACCCTGAATAGCTTTGTTGTATAGAGGGATCTTGGGGTTCAAGTCCACTGTGCCCTGAAAGTAACCACACAAGTAGATAGGGTGAAGAAGGCGTATGGCGTGCTTGCCTTTATTGGTCAGAGCCTTGAGTACAACAGTCAGGATGTCATGTTGCAGCTTTATAAAACTTTGGTTAGGCTACATTGCATGAAGGATGTGGAAGCTTTGGAGAGGGCGTGGAAGAAATTTACCAGGATGCTGCCTGGATTAGAGGGGAGAACCATAGAACACTACAGCACAGAAACAGGCCTTTTGGCCCTTCTTGACTGCGCTGAACCATTTTTCTGCCTGATCCCACTGATGATGCTGGGACTTGAGAAACTGAGTTACAGAGAAGGGTTGAATAGGCAACATCCTTTTAAACCTTCTCTGTACTCTTTCAACCTTTATTAATATCCTTCCTGCAACTAGGTGACCAAAACTGCACACACTACTCTAAATTCAGCCTCACCAATGTCTTTTACAACCGTACCATAACTTTCCAACTTTTATACTAATAAGAACATAAGAAATAGGAGCAGGAGTAGGCCATCTAGCCCTTCGAGCCTGCCCCGCCATTCAATAAGATCATGGCTGATCTGTCGTGGCTCAGTTCCACATTCCCGCCCTCTCCCCATAACCCTTAATCCCCTTGCTTATCAAAAACCCATCAACCCGCTTCTTAAAAATATTTAGCGAGGCAGCCTCCACCACTTCAACGGGCAGAGAATTCCAGAGATTCGCCACCCTTTGAGTGAAGAAGTTCCTCAACTCTGTTCTAAACTGCCTCCCCTTTATCTTGAGGCTGTGCCCCCTAGTCCTACAGTCCTACTGTCCTTTCTGAGTGGGAAGAGTCTCTCCACCTCTATCCTATCCATCCCATTCATCATCTTATATGTCTCAATGAGATCTCCCCTCATTCTTCTAAACTCTAACGAGTACGAGCCTAGTTTATTCAGCTTCTCCTCATAGCTCAACCCCCTCAACTCCGGCATCAGCCTAGTAAACCACCTTTGCACTCCCTCCAAGGCCAAAATATCCTTGCGTAAGTGCGGTGACCAAAACTGCACACAGTACTCCAGCTGCGGCCTCACCAGTGCCCTAAACAGCTGCAGCAAGACCTCCTACTTTTATATTCAATCCCCCTCGCTATGAAGGCCAGCATCCCATTAACGTTCCTGACCACCTGCTGCACCTGCAGGCTGGGTTTTTGCGACTCATGCACAAGGACCCCGAGGTCCCTCTGCACCGTTGCCTGCTGCAGTTTTTCGCCACATAAGTAATAGTCCCTCCTACCATTATTCCTACCAAAGTGGACCACCTCGCACTTGCCAACATTAAATTCCATTTGCCAGTTCATAAGGAGAAGCTGGACAAACTAGAGTTGTTTTCTCTGGAGCAGCAGAGGCTGAGGGGAGACCTGAAAGAGGTCTGTAAAATTATAAAAGGCATAGATAGGGTTGACAGTCAAATCCTTTTCCCAGAGTTGAAATGCCTAATACTAGGAGCATGCATTTAAGGTGAGACAAGTAAAGTTCAAAGGAGATGTGAGAGACAAGTTGGTTGGTGCCTGGAACACACTGCCAGGGTGCTGGTGGAGGCAGATACAAAAGGGGTGTTTAAGGGGCTTTTAAATAAGCATGTGAATATGCAGGGAATAGAGCGATATGGACCAAAGGCAGGGGAAGGAATTGGTTTAATTTAGCATTGTGTTCGGCACAACATCGTGGGCCGAAGAGTCTGTTTCTGTGCTGTACTGTTCTGTTTCAGTGAAATTATCTCTCATTCTTCCAAATTTCAATGAGTCGAATCCCAACCTGTTTAACCTTTCCTCAAGAAAATCTCTCATACCAAGGATCGTCCTAGTTATCCTTCTCTGTACTGCCTCCAATGAAATAATATCTTTCCTTTGCAAGGAGACCAAAATGGCTCACTTTTCCAGATGTGGTCCCATCAGTATTTTGTACAGATGCAGCAAGAGTTCCCTACTCTTATACTCCAACTCCCTTGAAATAAATGGCAACATTCTGTTAGCCTTCCTGATTACCTGCTGCATTTGTATCTTAACTGTTTCGTGTGCTATCCCTTTGTATTGCAACTTTCTACTGTTTTTTACCATTTAAATAATTCTCTTGTTCTCCTTTCCAAGATGAATAACTTCACATTTTCTCATGTTCTCCATTTGCCAACTACTTGTCCACTTTACTAAACCTGTCAACTTCTCTTTTAAACTGTATCCGTCTTGCAGCTTGCCATTCCACCTATTTTTGTGTCATCTGCAAATTTAGCTACAGTACATTTGCTTCCTGCTCCCAGGTCATGAAAGTATAGTATAAACAATTGGGGTCTCAGCACTGATTGCAGCCAATGCATCTACTATCTCTGTAGCTACATCTTTTAAGATTCTCACGTGCGAGCCATCCGGGCCAGGAGACTTAACCTGCCTTAAAGTCAAACCCCCTGTTAAAATCTGCTTAAGAGCTGTGGGGCTACGCTGCAAAAATACAGGACCTTGGTGAGCCTGCTGATCTATCCGCTTAGTCCACACTAGCTAACTCTACCTTTGTTTTGTTGTCATTCCCTTTATTTATGTTAAATACAGTTGGTTCTGATCCAGGTTTCTCACTTACAAACTGAGTATTAAATTCTATCATGTTATGATCATTACTTTTTAGGGGATCATTTATTCTGAGATAATTTATCAAACCTGCCTATTAAGCATTACCAGATCTTAGCCTGATCCCTAGTTGGCTCCATGACATATTGCTTTAAGAAACTATTGAATGCACTCTATGAATTTGTTGTTGTCGCTACCCTTTCTAACTTGATTCACCCAATCAACGTTAAGGTTAAAGTCACCCATAGTTGTTTCTATTTTTACATGTTTCTGATTACTTATTGGTTTATATTTATATTGGTGTTAGCGTGGATAGAGGATTGGTTGTCAAATAGGAGGCAGAGAGTGGGGGTCAACGGGTGCTATTCGGATTGGCGGATGGTGACTAGTGGAGTGCCCCAGGGGTCGGTGCTGGGGCCTCAGCTTTTTACCATTTATATAGATGATCTGGAGGAGGGAACCGAGTGTAGAGTGTCGAAATTTGCTGATGATACCAAGATTGGGGGAACGGCAAATTGTGCGGAGGGTGTGGAGAGTCTGCAGAAGGATCTAGATAGGCTGGGCGAATGGGCCAGGAAATGGCAAATGGAATTTAATGTTGGCAAGTGTGAGGTGGTCCACTTTGGTAGGAAAAATGGTAGGAAGGACTATTACTTACGTGGCGAAAAACTGCAGCAGGCGACGGTGCAGAGGGACCTCGGGGTCCTTGTGCATGAGTCGCAAAAACCCAGCTTGCAGGTGCAGCAGGTGGTCAGGAAGGCGAATGGGATGCTGGCCTTCATAGCGAAGGGGATTGAATATAAAAGTAGGGAGGTCTTGCTGCAGCTGTATAGGGCATTGGTGAGGCCGCAACTGGAGTACTGTGTGCATTTTTGGGCGCCGCACCTGCGCAAAGATATTTTGGCCTTGGAGGGAGTGCAGAGGAGGTTTACTAGGCTGATACTGGAGTTGAGGGGGTTGAGCTATGAGGAGAGGCTGAATAAACTGGGCTTGTACTCGTTAGAGTTTAGAAGAATGAGAGGAGATCTCATTGAGACGTATAAGATGATGAATGGGATGGATAGGATAGAGGTGGAAAGACTCTTCCCGCTCAAAAAAGACAATAGGACTAGGGGGCACAGCCTCAAGATAAAAGGGGGGCGGTTTAGAACGGAGTTGAGGAGGAACTTCTTCACTCAAAGGGTGGCGAATCTCTGGAATTCTCTGCCCGTTGAAGTGGTGGAGGCTGCCTCGCTAAATATTTTTAAGACGCGGGTTGATGGGTTTTTGATAGGAGAGGGGATTAAGGGTTATGGGGAGAGGGTGGGAAAGTGGAACTGAGCAGCGACAGGTCAGCCATGATCTTATTGAATGGCGGGGCAGGCTCGAAGGGCTGGATGGCCTACTCCTGCTCCTATTTCTTATGTTCTTATATTCTTTCCTATAGCATGGCTGCTGTTTGGGGAATCTGTACACCGTCCTACCAATGTCCTCTTATCCTTGCTGTTTTGTTATTTTCACCCAAATAAACTTTACATCATCTCTTACTAACAGTACCACCCCACCACATTTTTCTTCCTGCCTGCCTTTCCGAAAGGTCAGATCCCTGATGATTGAAGAATACTTGGGGATTGATAATTGGTGTTGGAGACGAGGCATATGGACTCAATGTTAACAGTTTCTTTCCCCACAGATACTGTATTTTTCCAGTGGAGTATCTTGTGTTGCTCTGAATTATTTAGCCACATCTGCTGGTGATAGCTAAACTGAATTCTTCACTGGGCCATCAGTCTTTGAACTTTTTAAAATTAGTCTGGGATGAATGAAGTGGTGTCACTTTTAAATTTCTAAGTAACTGATCAACTTTCACTATCGAAGTTGATTGCAACAGGTCGCAGAGAAAATGTTTATAAGTTGTGTTTGAATCTTGTACTTTATTCTGACCTACCTTCCTTTGATTTGATTTGCAGAGGAAATGGGGATTTTTGAACTACTGGACCCAGATGATGATCTCATAATTAACTTGCCAGCATCTCCATCCACTTCACCGGTACATTCACCAGGCTCTCATTACCCACACGGTGGTGATACTGGCAAGGTGAGGCTGTTCTGCCATCATCATATTTGTTCCACTTTTTAAAAAATTTCAACCTAAGTCATTTTACTGGATACAGAGGGGAAGTTTATTTCGTTCATTTTTGTTTTTCTTTTATTAATTTAGGGGATATGTGTGTCACTGGTTAGGCCTTCACTTAACTGCCCATCTCCTGAGAAAGTGGTGGGCTGCCTTCAACTGCTACGGTCCCGGAGGTGTTGGTGCAGCCATAGTAATGTGGTTGTTCATTTGTTAAGGATCTGCCATCTTTTTCTTTGGCTTTTTTCTCCCAATAATATGTATCTTAAATAATTCAAAGTTCTGCTCTGTCCTGCCTGCCTGGAAGAGCTTCTCACAATTTTGATCAACCTTTTTAAAAAGAGTAGTTTCTTGCTGATGTTCCTGAATTTGTGCTGTTTCAATTTGACTCTGTTCCTTCATAATGCTGCCAGGGTCATTATTCTGGATGTCTCCTTTTCATATAACATCTTTCTTTCCAAGGAGAAAAGTAGAATTTTCTTTAGGTTTCCTTGAAATTGTCTCCCTTTCTGACCCCCTGTTTGCTCCCAGTTTTCCTCTTTTTCAATGAATCTGATATGTGCTGACATTTATTGAGTGGTACAGCATGCCATCAGAAGGTTATGACGGGTGCCACACTCCAATGTGATTAAATTGTCTTGGGCAAAGGTTCTGTTAACTTGGGACCTCTGGGCTCTGATATGTTAACAAGGAGGTAGTGGAATTGTGCCAGAGACAGAAATCATTGCCACAAGCATTCCACCAGAAAGTTTACATACAGTCAAGTGTTAGCTCTTAAGATGTTTTGCTTTTTGGTCATGTTTAAAGGCTTTTTCTCAATTTCTACCTCCTTTTGTGCCTGGCTCAAGAAAGTCTTGCAGCAGATTTCTCTAGTGCTTTTAGATTACATGTGCCGTTTTGTTCTCGGGTTATATTTTGAAAGTAACAACAAAACTTAGCTGAAGAATAAGGTAGTGGCAGATGCTAAAATATTGCAGTTGTCCATCAAAAATGTTTTTGTTTGTGTTCCATACTCTTTAACATTACTTCACAATTCCCAGTGACATGCATGTGGTGCATAAATTATCAAGGAGAGAGCATAAGTGAAGTAGGGGTTATGGAGAAGTTCTGCTCAAAGAAACAGCTAATGGATAGCAGAACTGTAAAATTCTGTGTGTGACGGTTGTGCTGATTTATCTGTTCCAATCTTAAGCATCCACTCATTTGGCCATTGGTGCATTTAGTTGTTGTAATGTCTACAAAATGTGCTGCAGCAACTGAACAAGATTTCCACAACAGCATCTCCAAAACCCCTGACCTCGGTCACCCAAAGGGACAAGGATGGGGGAATGGCCATTGACTCTGGATTCCATTGTCCCTCTCCGTACCACTTCACTCCAACTCAACATGGATGTGTATCATTGCTCCTTCATTCAAAATTCTACAACTGGTATTGTCCCTGGATCTGTCATTCAGAGACCCAGTGTTACACTCTGGGGATCCGGATTCAAATGGCATCACGTGAGAAGGTTAATTTGAATTCACTAAAAATCTGGAATTAAGTGTCTAATGATAACTATGATACCATTCTCGATTGTTGCTAAAAACTAATGTCCTTTTAGCTAAGGAAATCTGCCATCCTTCCCTGGTCTTGCTTGCATGTGACTCCAGATCTGCAGCATTTGATTATCTTTTAACTGCCCTCTGAAATGACTAAGCAAGCCACTTAGTTCAAAGGCAATCAGGGATGGGGAATAAATGCTGTCCCAGCCAGTGATGCCCACGTTCATTGAATTAAAACAAAATCAACCACCACTTCCTTGAGCGGATGGACAGTAGAAAATTCTATTCTGCCTCCTGCATTATTCAATTGAGGATATATATTCAGTTTGAAAACCCAATATAGTCATTTCATCCTATAAACTAGCAATGACCACAAATTACTGGGCGGCACAGTGGTATTGTGGTCAGCATTGCTGTCTCACAGCGCCAGGGACCTGGGTTCGATTCCTGGTTTGGATCACTGTCTGTGTGGATTCTGCACATTCTTCCAGTATCTGCGTGGATTTCCTCTGGGTGCTCCAGTTTCCTCCCATAGCCTGAAAGACATGCTAGTTGGGTGCATTGACCCTAGCAGATGCCGGAACGTGGCGACTAGGGGAATTTCACAGTAACTTAATTGCGGTGTTAATGTAAGCCTTACTTGTGACAAATAAACTTTACCTGCTGCAATCTGTCAATTATCAAAATGAATTTGTTGTTAATTTTTCAGGGCCAGTGCACAGACCGGCAGGAATCTCATGATGAAGTAACCATTTTGCAGCAGCCCCTGGCACTAGGATATTTTGTCTCGACAGCTAAGGCTGGGCCACTTCCTGACTGGTTTTGGTCGGCCTGCCCTCAAGCACAGAACCAATGTCCACTTTTCCTCAAGGTAAGCCAAAGCACTTTTTGCATGTATTGTTTTGGAAACCTGTGGAGAGTTTGAAGGTCATTTTGTCCTCTGGAATAAATGACCATTAAACCTTGCTGAGTGTTTAGATGACACTTGCTGCTAGTTAGTGTGGAGCAGTAAGTTGCTCTCCAGTGTGGACCTGCATCCCTCGTTAACTACCAAATGTGCTTTTTATCTCCCAGACTTGCTCCAGAAAAGTATACTTTTCTGGAACACAACCTTGCTAATAAATAAACAGTTTGTGTTCCTCACAACTATTATTTTGTAATCAACCCCTCCATCTGCTGTTCAGTATTGTTCAAATTTTTGGGGAAAATCCAGTTGAGTAGGGGTGAAACACAGTGAGCAGGCAGAAATGCCTGGCTGTTACCCATACATTGTGATGAAACCCTCCCAAATTGAAAGGGCCAGGTAGCGATCTCTCTCTTGTTTTAGAATGGACAGAGAGCATGAGATTTCACCTTAAATAATCCATCACGCAAACCAGCCTCCCAT
The DNA here is from genome assembly GCF_965287045.1 of Carcharhinus amblyrhynchos. Classification (NCBI taxonomy): domain Eukaryota; kingdom Metazoa; phylum Chordata; class Chondrichthyes; order Carcharhiniformes; family Carcharhinidae; genus Carcharhinus; species Carcharhinus amblyrhynchos. The sequence goes on along the minus strand of NC_137346.1, from coordinate 5,968,824 downwards.
CCATTGACTCTGTCTATACTTCCCACTGCCTCAACAAAGCAGCCAGCATAATTAAGTTCCCCATGCTCCCCTCTTGTCCGCCTCCTTCCATCAGGAAAAAGATACAGTAGTCTGAGGTCACGTACCAACTGACTCAAGAACAGCTTCTTCCCTGCTGCTGTCTGACTTTTGAATGGACTTACCTTGCATTAAGTTCATCTTTCTCTATACTCTAGCTATGACTGTAACACTACATTCTGCACTCTCTTGTTTCCTTCTCTATGAACAGTCTGTTTTGTCTGTATAGTGCGCAAGAAACAATATTTTTCACAGTATGGTAATACATGTGACAATAATAAAATCAAATCAAAAACAATAGATGGAGTGCAAGTATTTTGCTTTCGGGGATGTCAGCAAAAGAGAAACTATCGTTTCCTGTCTGGTGTGCTCTGAAGTAAAAGTTGATGGTGGAGCAATTAACTTTATAAATTCAAGGATAAATCCATAACTTCTGTTGAAATTTAAACATTAAATATTACACCTGTTACTGTAGTTGCTTAAGAATAAATTGTTGACGATGACTGCTGCCATCTAGTGGAAGCTGTTGTAATGCAGTAAGACGTGGAGCTTGATCATGTACAGATTTACAGGAATTTAATTTCTCTTTGGCTTCCAGGCCTCGTTGCACCTCCATGTGCCTTCAGTGCATTCGGATGAGTTGCTTCATAGTAAGCACTCCCACCCACTTGATTCAAACCAGACCTCTGATGTGCTCAGGTATGGGATACTGCATTATTCTGGAATTAAATTAAAAGTAATTTTGGAGGGCTTAGTTTACTTTTAGCTCTTTCTCACTGTCGCATTATTGAGCCTTCACCCCAATCTCGTTGGAAAATAAAATACCTGATTGTAAAATTGAACATAAATGGTCTCTCGTATGTAGAATGTGTGTGAAGGTAACAATTTGGGAATTTTTCAAAAATATAAAATTTTATTAGTGTCACAAGCAGGCTTACATTAACACTGCAATGGAGTTACACTGTGAAAATGCCCTAGTCTGCCAAACTCTGGCATCTGTTCAGGTGCACTGAGGAAGAATTTAGCACAGCCAATGCACCTAACCAGCACATCTTTCGGAGTGTGGGAGGAAACCAGAGGAAACCCACGCAGACGCGGGGAGAATATGCAAACTTTGCATAGTTGGTGGCCCAAGCCGGAAATCAAACCCAGGTCCTCGGCAATGAAAGGGAGCACCACTAACCACTGTGCCATCGTGCAGTTGTTGCTGATATATCTGACTGAATGATGCATAGCGAGTGGTGCTAGTAAGATATTAAACCAAGTTCTCCACATGTTTGTGTTCATGGCATCGTTTGAAGATAAGAGACGAGTTCTGAATAGTGTTTTGATGAATATAAATCCTCCTTCCAGCACCAGGCCAGTTATTTATCACCTTTTCAGTTTCGTTAGGATGTTAGCACAGAATGGCTGACATGTTTGCACACAGCATTGCACTGTGTGAGAAACATTGATGTGTTTCAACTGTACTCTCAGAAGCTGTTTCAGAGGTAGCCTGACAGCTTATTTGTGTTTCTATTTGTGTTCCTTTGTGCAGTTCCTTCATCAGCTGTTATTTGTGGCCTATGATTTACAGGGGAATTGTTTTGATCTCTGTAAAGACCACTAACATTTTAGACAAAAACTGAACTTGCTGTTAATAGCTGAAAGGATGACACAAGAGTTCATGTCTGAGACTTTTTACAGTAACAAACTAGGAACAACATTGACTAAATACTTTGCATAGGCAATTTCTACTTTAAACTACCAAACAGAACTTCCTTTTTTTTAAACTGTTAACACAACTGAGAATACCACAACTATACTTCCTACCATCACTTGCATCAACATTCAGTTTTCCCAGAATGACTGAGATTCTCAGGTCTTTTTCCTTTTCTTTCCCAGTCTGGTAACTTTTAATCTGAGTTGTCTTACAATGTGGAGTGTTCCTCCTGCTGATTCTTCCTCTAGTGCAAACTAGGCAGATCATTCAGCCTTGTTTCAAATCCTCATAGATTTGATCTTTTCTGTCTGGCTGCAAGCACCTACCTGCATTTTTTGCTTGGTGAACCAGTGAGACTTGCGGCCTCTAGTTGCCCCTCTCTGTCTCATTCTCCCTGATCCTAGCAGACTACTTGTGACTGTTCATAGGGGCATCTTATAAATCCTTATCCTGTAAAAGCTTATCTCCATGCCAGTGTTAATCATATGGGCCTTGTGTCCAGGTAGAAATATTGATTAGTTATCCTTTAAACCCCAACTCTTAATTATTTTGCAAGTAAATATTCATAGAATCTCTATGGTGCATCCACCCAGGCCCTATCCCTGCAACCTCACATATTAACGCCACATATTTACCCCACTATAACCCCCTGCAATACTAAGGGACAATTTACCATTTAACATGTTGATGAAGAGTGTTGTTGACAGTTTGACCACTGGACTCCTGACCTCATTACAGCCTTGATCCAAACATGGATCATAGAATCATAAAATCCCTCTGGTGCAGGAAGAGGCCATGCAGCCCATCGAGTCTACACCAACTCTCCAGGAGAGCATTCCACCCAGGCCCACCCCTATGCTCTATCGCTGTGCATAGACTGTTTAAAACATAACTGTTTATGACTGGATGTTCTTAACACCTTTCTAGGGTTTGGAGACTAACATTCTAACCACTAAACACAGGTGCTTGTGTTATTGTTTCCAAATGTTTCCACCTTGTGTCGTCTTCCAGCAAACAACCAGGTCTCTCTTTGATCCTGAACAGTCCTGTTGATTGACAGACTTCAGAAAAGATCACATGACCCCTTCATGTTGCTTTAAACTAAAGACACAATCCCCATGTGTATTTTATAAAACTGCTTTTGTAATTGCAACAAGTTGAGACCTGCTTGAGCTTAGAAAAAAAAGGAAATATTTATAAGTGCAAGTTGTTTCAAATTCTAAAATGCTTTTGAATTCCAGGTTTGTTCTAGAACAATACAACGCTCTTTCTTGGCTGACCTGTGACCCTGCCACCCAGGACCGTCGCTCCTGCCTCCCTGTTCATTTTGTGGTGCTGACACAACTGTACAACTTCATCACAAGCATGTTGTAGACCTTGCCAGGGAGCTGTGGGGGTCCAGGACTAATTCTTGGAAAAGGGATATTGTTTGAGAGGATCATCGAGAACAGGATTCGGTAGAAAGGGAAGCGTACATTACTCATGGAGAACTTGGAGGGATTCTTGGAATTGGGTCTGAAGGACCCCAGGATGTCCTCCTTAATTGCTTGGTGGGTTTTAAAGCCACAGGCAGTTATCCAAAAATGCCTGCATCTTAATTTATTGTAAGTTTTTAAATGTTGTATAAATTGTCTTATATTTTGTATTTTTTTTTTAATTTTTCAAGAAGGTTTATATTACCTTCGGGCTTTAAAGCATTTGTTGTACTAAAATATCTATAATCGTCTTAAAAGTTTGCAGTAGGTTGCTATAAAGTTGGGGGAGGGAGAGCAGCAAATATCTATTGGCTCAGTGTACATTTTAGTAGGGATGGGGTTAGTGTTAACCATACCTTGTGTGTGGTGAAAACGCAGCGAAGCTGTGGATGCAGAGTACTTGTACAGTAAATATGTTCACTGTGTTTATAACTGAAAAGTACATCTTATAGCATTTCTTATCATGCATTGTGAAGCCAGCGCTAAAAGGGGATGGGTTGGGGCATGGCGTAGGGAATGGGACTGCGGAGGAGGAGGAGGACTGCTCTGGTCGAGGTCAGTCCCAAAGACCTGCCTATTTGTATATAAAAAAAAAGTCAGTAACTTTGTTACTACTGTATAGAAAAAAGAATTGTGCAGAATGGTAACTAAATTTTGTAGCAACAGAATTTTTTTCCAAAATTGAATCAATGCAATGCAGGTGTGTTGGTCTGTTGTAGTGTTAAGGTTTCTAGGCCAGACTCTTATCATTGTCCGAACTTAATGATGATGGCTTTAGTAAATGGACCGCTTGACTGATCCAGGTACCACCTTCCAGAGAAAGTCATAAAAGTATGCTTTCTCATTTGTTCTCTGTTTTATATTGTGATTTAGTAATCACCAGATACTTTTTCCATTATCAGACGGCATAGCTCCTTGATTTATTTTTGTATGAAATATAGCAAGTCTTTTCACCATTGTTAATCATCTCTCTGTACAATTATAGGAATATTGCAAAGTATTGGAGTGACATCTTTTTAAAAAGAGCTTCAGCACTCAATTGTGGGTAACACAGATTAAGGTTTAGGCCTTCAAGGGAGGGGAGAGCAATGTTGAAAACAAGAACAGGGGAACTGGTGGATTCTTAATATTTACCACCTGGAAATCTGTCTTTGCAACACTGCATTGCCCTTATGTCATGTTAAACTCTAAGCTCTACTCTTCTTGCGAAGGTTTTCTTTTTGGAAGATTATATTTCTCAGTATGTTTTAATGATTGGTCAATTTCCTAAGTAGACAGTGCCTTTTTAACAAGCTAAAATTTTTAAACATGCCTGATGTAAAATGTACATTTTGATAAAATGATTTAGTGTTAAGTACAACTAATTAAATGGAGTAAATAGTTTGAAGCTAGAGTAAAGGGTGTTTTAATTTTAGCAAGCGAAATTCAAAGCCATCACTTCAGAGACGTGTTCGCCTGCAATGGAATTTGAAAGAAAACCAGCAGAGTTGATTCATGACATGCTCTGATTAGTCAATCTCCTGTGGTGTTGCACATGTTGAGTCAAGACCAATTGTAGACTCCAGCTGTATGAGGATAGGGAAAAAGATAATTGAACCTGGTAGTAATTCAATCCCCATTTTAAAGTCAATGTTCTACCCTTTTTAATATTCCTATTATAAATGCCTGCATCCACATGAAACTGTCTGGTTAAACATATCAGTCTGTAATTATACCCTCCTGCCACTGGTGATGCTATAATATTTGCACTTGGAGAGGAAGATGTAATCACAGCCTGATCAATGTACGTAAACAATTTTCCTTATAAATATGGACATTAGAACTTGTGTTGGAAAGAGTTCACAGGAAGTGTGTGCAGATAGATTTCTAATATTTTATATCTGAGTATGTGTGCAACATAAACTTTACCATGCAATAAATAAAAGTATGAAAATTCCTAATTGTATTTGAACCTGGCAACAGTGAGACTGGAATAATTTTGAACTGTAAATATTTTAAAATAAATTCCAAAATTTCCTTGCGTTTACAACTATGCCTCTAGAATCCATGAATTTAAAATTAATTTATTAAATTACCAGTTATATAGTCCCCTGCAGAAATATGCAATTCAATTTCATGTTGGAAAATTAGATTAAAATTTGTTTAAGTACATTTTTTTAATGATGGGTGTCCCAGGTCACTTGTCTGAGTTCACACCTGGATATCGCAGGAAGTCTTTGATCAGGTTTCTGTGAAATTTGATTAAAGTCTTTTCCATGCAAAAAGTGGTTGACTTTTTTGATTTAATGACAGCGCCTCCATGGTACCTGCAAACATTTTGTTATAGCTAATAACTGCTTGAAACCCTGTGCAAGCACTACTCTGTACAGTTGTGCAACACTAAAGTGAGTTCCAACACTTCAAGCCCTTTGCATTCTAACGTTAGGTTTTAATATGCATGCTTATAAAAACCTTCAATTGTTTAATTACATAGATAATTGCTATACCTTGCTGAAATTATTTTTAGGGAAGCCGTTTTTAATAACGATTGCACTGAGCCTTAAAAATGCTATGATAAACTTAATTTAAAATAGCTGATAATGTCATGAAATAGTGGCACAGGAATTTTACAAGAACGTTTGCATATTTGTTACTAATATACCACGCGATCTCAACCCATTAATGCATTTGGGCTGCTTCTTGAACTGAAGGCACCCTTGTTAAAAAGTTGTTGAACACCTGGCTCCCAACCTTAATCAGTGAGTCGGACTCGAGTTGCCAGTCTCTTGAATTCCTTTACCTTTTGCTTGACTTAGCTTTTTTTTGTCACTGGATGATGCCCTTTGCAGCAGCATGACAATCTCTTTCAAGCCTCTGCAAAGCCAAGTGGTGAAGATGAGAGTTTGCTTTAATTGTTTGACCTAACAGTAAAGCTGTGTTGGGAGCAGTCCTGCAGGAAATTTTACAACCAAATCAGTATGTTTTGAGTACAGACAGTAAGGTTACGGATTGTACTAAATTTATAATAGGGCATATGCTGTGTTTGTACTCCCTAAAGCCATCCCATTTATTGAGTACAGTGATCAGTTGTGTAGTTTCTTCCCATTATTAAACCCTTAATGCAAATAAACTGAATACTTGACATAGGAAATAGAAGCAATTCAACTTTTGTCAAATTCTAACAATGATTTTAGGTCATTTGAATCATGGTTTGTGTTTTTGTTGTGAAACAAGCATTCTTTGGTGGGGTGTCTTTAAATAAAACAATCACAGCACCGGATGGTATTGCTCTACCAAGTGCTTCTGTGGGTTCTAGCCCCACATTAGATTTCACCTCATTTTCTGCTTTTTTTTGTATTTAATCTACCCTGTTTAAATACTGTAAGTTTTATAATCTTCCAGGTTATTGAAATGTAGAGCAGAATTCTTCCAGTACCATATCTGTATTGTATAGTGTTTTATTTAAAAAAAAAGGTGCACAGGGATTCCTTTGTTCATTTGATCTGGATGTTTAAGCACACAATTCAAGCAGATTTGACCTATAAGGAATTGTCCTCAGAAAGGTGACTTTTGAAGAACTGCAGTATCTGCACATTTCACTTCTAAATATAGTATCTTGGACAGCGCAAAGCAGGTTAAGTAAAATCGTCTTTCAATCTGTTTCCCCCTCGTCCACCTGCCAAGAGGCGTACATTTTCAAGTTCTAAGGCCCTTAAGACCATTAATAGAATGTGGATGTACAAATTATTCAAGACATAACCCTGGAACACTCTGTACCTCCATCTGTTGCAGGTTGCTTTTCCCCAGTGTCATGATTGGGAACTTTACACACAGGGGATTGCAGATACTCAGCAATGTAACAATATGATAATCACTGAACATTAATGATCAGATATTTGCGCTACTGGCTTTACTGTTATTCCACATCTTTTGGTTTCCATTGGTATTGCTTTACGTTGTCAGAATTTTTGATTTTTTTATTGTAAAACGTACATAAAATTTAATAGTTGATAAAGAATCTTAAAATTATGTAAAGCAACAGTAAATTGGATATTATGATGCTGTAAAATTTTGGTTCATTTAAATTTATAATTACTTTTGCAGACCACTGTTGGCAGCTGTGGATGTTTTGAAATCTTCTGTATTAATATTAATAGAATTGTGATCAATTTGCTTTAACTCCAATACATGATCTTTTCCCACACTTTTGTCACCTAAATCATATTAGTTGTATTCATTAATGTTCTTGGTATCTTGACTGCTGTGCAGGGCCTTGTGGTTATGCAGTTTTAAGTAAGTAGAAAATAATGGGTTTATTAAATGGAGTTCCAATACAGAGCAGGTTTTCCACTGTTACCCACAGTTTATTGCTAAGGTTGTTTTCTGATGTAAAGAAAGTGATTTTAGCCAGGTCATGTTATAAGGTATGAATGCCACTATAAAATGCCTGAAAGCTGATGTTTTTCCTTGTATTTCTGGAGTTTCACAGCGTATGGTCCCTACAGACTGTCTGTACCCTATTTAATTTTTGTTGACTTCCTGGTCATGCTGAAACCAGGATCTGAAAGTGGTCCATTTCATTGTGCAAACACTAGCAATCCCAGTACTTTAATAGTGCATTGCTTAAACGTTTTTGTCTTATTTAAATTTCATAATTTAATCTTTTTTGTCAAAATATTTATAGATTTTTTGAGCTGAAATTGCAGTAGATTTAAAAAAACTCCTTAAATTTTATTAATTGTTGGATTTTACAGAGTTGATGCCTTGCTTATTTTTTAAAAAAAAGAGAAAAAATATTGGGAGAACAATGTCATGTTTTGCTGAACAGTTGGCTGCCTGTAACAGCTGGGCAAGCAGTGATGAAAACCCCAGCTGTGGAGAGGACCAGTCCATTTTTTCTCTTTGTGTCCTACATTGGTATAAAACATCCTGCTTGCAAAGCTGCAGTTGTAGTTCCTTAAGAGTCTTTTAATGAATTATGAACAAATTTTAGTCTGGAGATTGTGGCAAACACTAAAAGCTACATACAGTCCAAAAAAGCTTAAAGTACAAATTATGGTTGAATTGTTGAAAAGGTTTATACTTTTTAAACATTTCCAAATGAAAATAAATAATTTATTCATAATGTTGGTGTGCCCTTTGTGTATTTTCATTTCTCTATTTATCCAGGTTAGAGTGTATGTGACCTTTTTGTAGCATTACTTAGAATCCCTACAGTGCAGGAGGCCATTTGGCCCATTGAGTCTGCACCAACAACAATTGTGCCCGAGCCCCCCTCCCCAGCCGGAACTCCATATATTTACCCTGCTTAATCCCTTTGACACCAAAGGAAATTTAGCATAGCAGATGAGCCTAATCTGCACATTTTAGGAGTGTGGGAGGAAACCCACAGGGAGAATGTGTAGTCACCTGGTTTTGTAGTGCTATGAGGCAGCAATACTAACCTCTATGCCACAGTGCTACCCTAAATTGGTAGTATATTTCACTGGTAATAAACTGAATTCCAGTTTCAGTTGGAAACTCTGTCATGAAGTAATGACACATAGTGGCAACTGAATCATCAAATTATTCTTGAGGAAGTAGATTATGGAGGAATGTCACAAGAAACAAAATTGAAAATAGACAAGAAAGAACTTGCACAGTTCCTTAGATTTCTAGCTAATGAGTTGGTTTTCAGGTGTAGTCACAATTTGCAGTGCATTTGTTGAATGCGGCTGGACCCTGCATGCTCCTTTCAGTATCTAACAACTGAATTAACATGTGAAGTTGTAACATTGCCTTCCCCTTTAATGCACAATAGCTAAAGCACTTGGGTCATCACAATTTCCAAACTCTCATTCTTGCATTAAAACCTGTTAGCAGCCTGCATTAAAGGGAGAGATATGTAGAATTGAATGCAGTTTACCTCATACAATAAATGAAGGTAACCTCAACTACATTTGAGTAATTATCAGTGGGAGAGAACACATTGAAACACAGCCAGAGGGAGTGTGGGTAATGGCATAGTGGGAATTTAGCACAGGGGGCGATGCTTTTTGCATTTTTTTTTGATTTCCAAATACTAAAATCTTCAGAGATTGGTCTTGGTCTTCTGCAGCAGTAGAGGCTACAAGGGAGAGAACTGACTGGTAAGTAGTGGGTAAGGTTGGGTAAGTAATTATTACCTTTATCACTTGCTTTAGGTTTTTTTTGGTTATATTCAGTGGTAACTAGGATTAGGAAAGATAGAGTACTAGATTTAAAAGGTTAAAGGGATAAGTCATGGCAGGACAGCTCAAGCCAGAGGTCAGGATCTTTCCAATGCCTAGGGCCAGGTGTATGCAGCAAGTGTCTGCAGCTGGGTTTTGGAATTGGAGTGGCAGCTGGAGACACTGTCACGTCTGCAAAGCTAACAGCACATACAGAGAAGAGGTCACACCACAGGCTCAGTACATGACAGAAAGGGAATGGATGACCTGCAAGCAGAGTGAGAGGATGAGACAGGCAGTGCAGGAACTCAGATGTAATATTTTGAGGGGAATGGCACCTCAAGGGAAAGCAGTAACAGCATAATTCATTGCGCCACGGTTCATACTGCTTCATAGGAGAGGTGGCGTAAGTGTGGGGCTGCAATAGTTCTCGGGGATTCAATTGTAAGCGGAACTGATAGCACCAGGAACGCAACGTACCATTGTGGAGTCTAGTCTGCAGCTACAGAAATGACCTAAGGTCAAGAATATTTCAGCAGCTATAGGGCATTCTGGAAGGAGAGGGTGAACAACCAGTGGTCATGCTACACTTCCATATCATTGAGATAGATTTTAAAAATCTCTCAGTGGACTTTAACTCCCTATATTCATCTATTAACTTGAAAAGTAGGATCTCAAAAGTGGTGTAGTACTATTAAGATAGGAGATGTAATGTAAAGTCCATTTGGGCAGAGGTAAAACAGCAAGGGAAAGAAGAAATTGAGAGTCTAAAGACTACTCCTGCCAAACAGTAGCCTTACTGTAGGAAGGGGTATAATTCAAAAGGAATAGAGCAATAATTAAGGGTGACTTAATTAATCATTCAACAAGATGATTAAAGTTGGAAAGAGTAGCTACAACCTGGTGTATTAGGGATAGCTTCTTAGAGTCAACCAGGGGCAGACTATGACACATTACCTATTCCCAGATTGAAGATGGAGCAATGAGGCAGGTTTAATAAATGACTAAAAGATCCTCTTGAAAGAGTAGAAAAAGAAAGCATGTAAGGAGGCAAAAGTCAGTGATAGCCCTAAGACTGGGATACATTCAGAATCCAGCAAAGGGGGACTAAAGAGAGAGAAAATAAACTGAAGCAAACTAGCTATGAATATTAAAAACTGACAACAGCTTCTTTAAATATATAAAAAGGAGAAGGGTCAAAGGGAACACAGGTCCTTTGAAAATGAATCTGGGGAACAAGCAAATAGCAGCAGTTGAACATATTTTGCATCAGCCTTTATGGTGGAGGATACTTCAAACATCCCATTAACACTAAAGAATACAGAAGAGGAATTGAGTGCCAGTACTAATATTAGACAAACTAATGGGGCAAAAGGTAGATGGCCCTGGCCCTTATGGCTTGCATCCTAGGATCATAAAAGTAGTAACTACAGAGATAATACATCGGTTGTAATTTTTTGAAAATTGTGTGTTCTGGAGGATTTAAACTGCCAATGTGACACCCCTGTTCAAAAAGGGAGGGAGGCCAAATAGCCAAAGGTTTAGTGACAAGAGGGCATGGTGTTGGAGGTGGCATAGGGGTAGGGATAGAAAATCCACTCATTGGAAAAAAGTGAGTGGGACAAGAGGGTTTGTTATAGTTAAACCATATTGTTAAATAAAGTATTGATTAAAAAAACGTGTACAAAGAATCACACCAAGTGAATTTATCCACACGCGAAATTAAAGACAGGGATGTTTAGTAGAGAATCAAAAGTGAGGAACTTAAAACATTCAATCACTAAAGAAATACTACTATGGAGAAAAAGGGACTAAAGGCTGATGAATTACAAAATGTTGGCGTATACGTCTGGCAAGTAATTCTCAAAGCAAATGGAATATTAGCCTTTATAACCAGGGAACGGAGGATAAATGTAGGAACGTTGTACTACAACTATACAGGGCATTGAGACCACATCTTTTGTAGTGCACTCAGTTTTGGTTTCACTTAAGGAAGGATTTACTTGTTTGAAGCAGTTCAAATAATATTTTCTGTACAGAGCAGGTTGGGCTGATCCACTTTGGCATTTAGAAGAATGCAAGGTGATTTTATTAAAAGATCAGTGTCTATCAGGGCTTGCCAGGAAGTTTACCATGTGAATTTAGGGGGAAAGTTTCAGAATAAAGGGGTCTCCCATTTAAGATAGAGACCAGAAGAATTTTCTTGTACATTTTAGAAATTCTCTGCCCCAGAGACCATATTTTAGACTAATAAATTTTTGATTAAGGGTTATTAGGAGGGGAGGGCATAAAAAGGACAGGAATAGTGTTTGTTGAGGCTACAATCAGCTATGATCTTATTGAATGGCAGAGCAAGCTTGAAGTAAAGACTTATTTCTTGTAGTATGACACAAGAGATTCCAGCATAAATTAGCCCAATGCTTATTTAATATACAATTTGCTTCTAATTCATACTATTTTGGTATCATTCATTGAACTTTGTGGTAGGAAACAAATGCCGGCAGTTTTTAAAAATGCATAGAAGGGAGATGGAAGATAATTGTGTTCGCTTTCAATGATGAATACAATAGGGAAGAAAAATTAGCTTGAGGTAAATGAAAGACATATAGCAGTCATTTCAGATTCCAAGAGACTGACATTTGAATTATTCACAATTTTACATTATGTTCAGTGTATAAACAAAGATTCTTTATTACAAAGTATAATCTGCACTGGGGGGGTTCAGAAAATTAATTTAGGTTCGCTATATAAAAGCATTCCCTCCTTTAAATGTACATTTTTCATCACGTCCAACCTACCAGTGCATCTAATGGTGGTCCTGTACTGACATCATTATAATCCATTTCAGTATTCAGACAAATATTGGCATCTGCTCGGCACAGCATACTCAAATACATCTGATTACAATGCAAGCTGCTGTTTCAGCTGCCCTGAAACCCACCAGTCATTTTGTGGTTGTACCAGTCATTTTGTGGTTGTACCAGACATGAGATGGTGTAATGGTTTTCATATTCTTGGCATGCAGCATTCTCAGTTCTGTCACTAAACTCCAACAACAGCTGTATTTATTATCTCCAGAAATGTTGCTTCAACACGCTGGCACAGAAGCACATCAGGGTCCAAACTCTCTGGTACAATAGTTTTACCCTTTTTAATCCTATCCAAACCTGCACCACGATAGAGTTCAGGGGTTACTTCAGCCTTCTCCTTGAGATACTTGAGACCTGTGTAAAACATGCCAGTTTTGCCATTTAATGAATTGCCTCCAGTACAAGAGAGACTAATTGTGCAAATACTTAATATGCTGTTGTCAGAATAGTGTCCAAATTACAATGACATTGGTTTTGAACACAAAGTTGGAGATCTGCACAATTACTCATGGCATTGTAACTGAGTACATATTTCAAGATTGCATGGTTAGGAGAAGCTGCCCAAACACCTCAAAGGAAGCATTATAGAAACAGAGGATCACAGTATATACTGTGATCAAATTATATACTCCTCCTGCTTCTATTTTCTATCTCAACACCACATTTGTATGCTCTCCCCATTCCCTTGCTACTTTTAGAGACAAAATCTATTTCCTACTTAAATATACTCAGTGCCTTAGCCTCCACAGCCTTCTGTGATAGAGAATTTCACAGATTCATCTGTCTGAGTGAAGAAGTTTCTCTTCAGCTCTGGTCCTAAATGTACTGTGACTCTTTGAACAAAGAAAATTACAGCACAGGAACAGATCCTTTGACCCTCCAAGACTGTACTTGGAGAGGATTCTTAGGGATAGGATGTATGCGCACTTGGAGCGTTGCGATCTGATTAAGGATACGCAGCATAGCTTTGTCAAGGGGAAGTCTTGCCTTATGAATCTGGTAGAATTCTTTGAAAAGGTGACAAAAACGGTTGACGAAGGACGAGCCGTTGATGTCGTCTATATGGATTTCAGTAAGGCGTTTGACAAAGTCCCTCATGGTAGGTTGGTACAGAAGATTAAAGCTCATGGGATATGTGGTCAGGTATCTAGATGGGTAGAGAACTGGCTTGCAAAGAGGAGTCAGAGTAGTTGTGGAGGGGTCTTTTCTAGCTGGAGGTCTGTCACTAGTGGTGTGCCGCAGGGCTCGGCACTGGGACCTCTTCTCTTCATAGTGTATATAAATGATTTGGAAGAGGGAGTAGGTGGTGTGATCAGCAAATTTGCTGATGACACCAAGATGGCTGGATTGGCGGGCAGTGAGGAGCAGTGTCTGGCAATACAGCAGGATATTGATAGGCTGGTTGATTGGGCAGATACATGGCAAATGGAGTTTAATCCGGATAAATGTGAGGTGATGCATTTTGGCCGGAAATAATGTAGGGGAAAGTTATATGATAAAGGGTAAGCCCGTAAGGAGTATAGAGTCACAGCAAGACCTGGGGGTGCAAGTGCACGAGTCTTTGAAGGTGGCAGTGTAAGTGGAGAGTGTGGTGAAGAAAGCCTATGGTATGTTAGCCTTTATAGGAAGGGGTATAGAATATAAGAGCTGGAGTCTAATGTTGCAGTTGTACAGAATGTTGGTTAGGCCACATTTGGAGTACTGTGTACAGTTCTGGTCGCCTTACTACCGGAAGGACGTGGAGACTCTGGAGAGAGTGCAGAGGAGGTTTACCAGGATGTTGCCTGGTATGGAAGGACTGGGGTATGAGGAAAGATTGAAGAAATTGGGGCTCTTTTCCCTTGAAAGACGTCAACTGAGGGGGGGTCTAATAGAGGTATACAAGATTATGAAGTGTATAGATAGAGTAAACAGAGGTAAGCTATTTCCTATAATAGAGACACGTAGGACAAGGGGCCATGCACTTAAGGTGAGGGGGGAGCGGTACAACACAGATATTAGAGGGAGGTTTTTCACACAGAGGGTAGTGGGGGTATGGAATGCTCTGCCAAGTAAGGTGGTGGAGGCAAACACGCTAGAGTCCTTTAAGAGTAACTTAGGCACATGACTGAGTTGGAGATGAGTGGATATAGGAGAACCTTTTAAATAAGGGTCATTAGCATTGGGGCGTCCCTGGTAATGTAAATGGGTATAGTATGGTAATAATGTTTTTTCTCTTTTCATTCACAGGTTTTAAGTCGGTCCACCTCGTGTCCAACGAGGGGCATACACGCGATGGGTCGTACAGGGGCTGCTCTTGGTTGTTCGAGATTAGCCTAGTGCTTCATGTCGTTAGTGTGTGCCTAAACTGGACAAGACACTGGGCAAGATGACAGCTCAGTGACTATCGCTGTTTGCTGTGCAGACACATGGATTTGGGCCGGTGTCTGTGGGAGTTTGAGTATTCTCCCCGTGCTTGTATGGGTTTTCTCCGGGTGCTCCGGTTTCCTCCCACACCCCACAGATGTGCTGTTAGGCTGATTGGCAGGAATAAATTGTCCCTAAATCAGATTCCCTCAATCTGGATGGCCATAAAACATTAGATAGGGGTCATGGGTAGAGAGGTGGACTGGTGGTGTTGAGATGGCGGCGCGGGCTCATTGGGCCGAAGGGCCTGTTTCCCGGGCTGATTTTGTTCTTTGTACTGATCATGCTGCCTGCCTGAATTAAAACCCTTTGGGGACCATGTATTTGTCGAGACGTTCCTTAAAAGTCACTATGGTATCTGCTTCCACTACCTCCCCTGGCAGCAGATTCCAGGCACCCACCGTCCTCTGTGTAAAAAAAAACTTGCTCCTTGCGCCTTAACCTATATCCCCTAATTGACTCTTCCACCCTGGGAAAAAGCTTCTGAATATCCACCCTGTTCATGTCCCTCAACCTCTGTTGTTCTATTAAGAACAAACCAACTTTCTCCAACCTCATCTCATAACTAATGCCCTCCATACCAGACAACATCCTGGTAAATCTTTTCTGTAACCTCTCCAAAGCCTCTGCATCTTTCTGATAATGTGACGATAAGAATTGGACACTATAACCCAAGTCCAAGTCTATTCCTTTCTGTAAAGCTGCAACATGACTTGTCAATTTTTAAACTTAGTGCCCCGGCCAATGAAGGCAAGCATGCCGTATGCCTCCTTGACTACCTTCTCCACCTGCATTGTCAGTTTCAGTGACCTATGTACCTGTACACGCAGATCCTGCTGCCTATCAATACTCTTGAGGGTTATGCCACTTACTGTCTATTTCCTATCAGTATTAGACCTTCCAAAATGCATTACCTCACATTTGTCCAGATTAAACTCCATCTGCCATCTCTCCGCCCACATCTCCAAAGGATCTATATCCTGCTGTATCCTCTGATGGTCCTCATCGCTATCCGCAATTCCGCCAACCTTTGTGTCATCCACAAACTTACTAATCAAACCAGTTACATTTTCCTCCAACTCATTTATATATATATATATTACAAACAGCAAAGGTCCCAGCAATGATCCCCGAGGAACGCCACTAGTCACAGCCCTCCATTTAGAAATGCACCCTTCCATTGCTACCCTCTATGACCGAGCTAGTTCTGTATCCATCTTGTCAGCTCACTTCTGATCCTGTGAGACTTCACCTTCTGTACCAGTCTGCCATTAGGGTCCTTGTCAAAAGCCTTACTTAAGTTCATGTAGACAGCATCCATTGCCCTACCCTCAATCATCTTCGTCACTTCCTCGAAAAACTCAATCAAGTTAGTGAGTCACGACCTCCCCTTCACAAAACCACGTCGCCTCTTGCTAATACATCCACTTGTTTCTAAGTGGGAGTAAGTCCTGTCTTGAAGAATCCTCATCAATAATTTCCCTACCACTGACATAAGGCTTACCAGCCTGTAATTACTTGGATTATCCTTGCTACCTTAAACCAAGGAACAACACTGACCATTTGTCAATCCTCTGGGACCTCTCCTGTAGCCAGTGAGAATACAAAGATTTCTCTCAAGACCCCAGCAATTTCCTCCCTTGCCCCTCTATGCTTTGCTGTATTCCCTCAATGGCAAGTACATCCTTTTACAGATAAGGAGACCAAAACTGCATACAATACTCCAAATGTGGTCTCATCAAGACTCTGTACAGTTGTAGGAGGATATTTTTATTCCTACTAGAGTCCTCTTGCAATGAAGCCTAACTTGCTTGCTTTCAGTGACTAGTGTACTAAGACACCAAGGTCCCCTTGTATGTCAACACTTCACAATCAATTGCCAATTAAATAACACTCTCATTCTGTTTCTCCATGTGAAATGGATATCTTCACATTTATCGATGCTATACTGCATCTGCTAAGTATTTGCCCACTTACTGAACTTGTCTAAACAGCTTTCAAGCCGCCTAACATCCTCCTCACCATTCACTTTCCCACAAAGATTTGTGTTGTCAGCAAACGTAGAAATATTATCGCCATTGCTGCTGCAACGGACCAATCTAAAAATAAAATGAAGTATAACATCAATCATAATTAATACAAATACTTACGTGTAATGATGGGGTCAATATCTTGTGCCTGAGTGGCAACATGTGAGGCACAGACTTGTCCAGTCTGGATGAGTAGTGAGGTAACATCATCATATAACGGAGGAAAAGCACGGCAGAAAGACACCAAACACGGCAATGTAGGCATGAAGAAGGCAAATCGCTTAGCCTGAGTCAACACTACACAAGGAGAGAATGATATAACAGTGAATCATGTTTCAAAGTTTATTCATTATGGAGATAAAAATTCCACAATTACCACCTTTTGACAAAAAACATGAGTATTTTGTATTAAACATTGAGGTTGCAGATGGAGAAAATGATTACATAACAGTATTTGAAGTTACTAGGATTTAGACGAACACTAATTGGTAATCTATTTACTGAGACTGGAATGCAGAGAGTTGGAAAGCTTTTGATGGATACAAAATGGCGGTTGCAAAGTAAAACCTCAGTTTCCATAATGTTTGTTATACAAAATTGGAAAAATATTATGAAGATACTTGTCCAGATGCTAGTTTCACCCCACGTTGGCTGCTGAGGGCAGCATGGTGGCACAGCAATTAGCACTGTTGTCTCACAGCACCAGGGACCTGGGTTCGATTCTCAGCGTGGGTCAGTGTGTGTGGAGTTTGCACGTTCTCCACATAGTGGGAGCAAACCAGAACACTCAGAGGAAATCAGTCTGAAAGACGTGCTGGTTAGGTGCATTGATTATGCTAGGTTCTCCTCAGTACCTGAAAGCGCACCAGAGCATGGTGACTAGGGGATCTTTACAATAACTTCATTACAGTGTAAACCTACTTGTGACACTAATAAATAAACTTGTTAAAAACTGATAGGCCTCACTCCCAAAAGCAAATTCAGCGTTCAACTCACAACACACTTCCGCAGGCTCCACAGAATGGTTCTGAGCAGTGACCTAAGAGGTTGGAAAGATGGTTATCAACCCCTTTAAGAGGAGCTGAGCAAGGGAGATATTGCATAGAATGAAACACAGACATGTTCTCATATGACGACTTAGTCTCATACTAATTTCATGCTAAAATTAAAGAGAATGAGGACCTCACCTGTGAGTACAGTTCCCATAACATTGATAGACAAGCGGGCTACACTGAGAGACTTGGGTAGTGCATACTGGATACACAAGTGGGATAAAAGCTGAATGGCAAATATCTAAATGGAGATAAATCTTACATTAGAATGATAGAAAGGACCTGCGCATATTACATTTTATTGTGGACAATCAATGATCAGTTTAAATCCAATTTGAATCTGATCAAGACAATGCATTAGACTCAGGAACCTGGTTTTGAATCTAGCATGGATTAACAGGACCCTGACAACTGGCACAGTGACTTTCACAATATGAGTACAAGAATCCGTAGGCCAAAACAGTTTAGACTGCCATAAACCGCAATCTCATCTCTAAGGCAGTTAGTGTGGCAAATAAAATCAAATTACACCAGTGCTTCTCTGAGATGGAGGTCAAGAACTGTTTAAGCAGAAGCTTAAATCTACATAAGTGTACAGTACCTGCATAGAAGGTTTAATGCCAACATTTCCACCCCTGAATGAATGCAGTAAACTTAAAAAGGTGAAAATTTTAATATGTGGAGATACATCAGCTCTCTTACATCTGAAAGTAGAAGATACCCAATTACTCTGGTCAGGTTGGATTATTTTCTATAATTAATTTTGATGAAGTTCACAATGGTATAGTGGTTTTAAGATGCTGCTTTTTTCTAAACTGGTCAGAAGTGGGTTTAAAGCGTGACTTTCCTTTAGGTGGTCAGCATAACTGGCTGAATTCTTCACAAACACAAGCTGCCTAGAGACATAATCAGCACATCACAGCTAAACTTAAAACCACAGATGAACGTTGGTTAGACCAGGGATGGGAAATGAACATCCAGGATATTCAGTATTTGAGAAGGACAAACAAAAAGGAAAAGATGTTGGACAATTGCATTGCTGGTTAAAGAGGAAATTAATGCAATAATGAGGTTGAGTGGGTGGGAGAGTGAGCTGTGAGATGGATGCAGAGTGGGCAAATGCATGGCAGATGCAGAATATTATGGATAAAGTTATCCATTTTGGCAGCAAAAAAAACCCAGAAAGGGCAGATTATTATCCGAATGGCTATAAATCGAGAGATGGGAATATGCAATGGATGTCCTTGTACACCAGTTGCTGAAGGTAAGCGTGCAGGTACAGCAGGCTGTAAAGACAGCAAATGGTATGTTGGTCTTCATTGTGAGAGGATTCAAGGACAGGTCTGGGGACGTCTTGCTGCAATTATACAGGGCCTTGGTGAGGCCACACCTGGAATAGTGTGTGCTGTTTTGGTCTCCTTATCTGAGGAAAGACGTTCTATCAGGGGAGTGCAGATAAGTTTATCGAACTGATTCCTGGGATGGCAGGACTGACACCTGAGGAGAGATTCAGTCAGTTGGGATTATATTTGTTGGCGTTCAGGAGAAAGTTGGGTGGGGTTGGGGGTATCTCATAGAAACCAATAGGACTAGACAAGGTGGGTTCAGGAATGATGTGCCCGATGGTGGGGGTGTCCAGAACCAGGGGCCACAGTCTAAGGATAAGGCGTAAACCTTTTAGGATTGAGACGAGGAGACATTTCTTCACCCTTTTGAGTGCTAGGCTTGTGAAATTCGTTACCACAGAAAGCAGTTGAGGCCAAAACATTGTTTTTAAGTAGGAGTTAGATATAGCTCTTGGATCAAAAGGGATCAAAGGATATGGGGGGAAGGCAGGATCAGCTATTGAGTTGGATGATCAGCCATGATTATACTGAATAGTAGAGCAGACTTGAAGAGCTGAAAGCCCTATTCTGTTCCTATTTTCTATGATCAGCCATGATTGTACTGAATGGCAGAGCAGGTTCAATGGGCCAAATGGCCTACTCCTGGTTTTATTTTCTGTGGATGAGGAGCTATGAACATTGTGAATGACAAAGCAGGGTCAATGGGCTGAATGGCCTATTCCTATGTTCTCTCACTCCCTCCCATGCAAGCAGTCTCAAGCATGTGGTCAGCTGCCTTTATGTAAAGCAGCCTCATGGTGGAACAAAGAGGTGGAGTCGTTTCCACTGGAACTTTTCTCACAGGCAAGAGATATTTGTGAGAAAGAACATGTGGCATTTCAAAGCTTCATCTTAAGCAGTTTTGAATTGAAATACTGACAGCGTTTGTTCTGTCATTCTGGAGTACAGGATATTAGATTATGCCTGTGTGAAGTATGTGCAGGATTACTAGATGGAGAAAAAATTGTAGAACATTACTCAATGTTTTTCAAGCACCTTTTTTCAATCAGCCTGCCTTTTGTTTGCTGACTGGAGCTGCCTTTTAAGCACGAACACACACATATCCACAGGCAGATAGCATAATTCTAGGTAGTGACTGAATTACCTGCTTCTCCAGTTGTGGCTGTGCCAACAATTCTGGAATGAAATCCAGACATATGTGAATGGAGGGAATTCCAGCTACAGTCAGAGGCAGCAACTCACTTGGATAACCCTGTACAAACATAATCAACAATAAATTTAACAAGACATGGCACCAACGAGCCATGGAAATCTTGTAATAAAGAAAATTTAGGGTATAGAAGGCCAATTTCTGCTGGTGCTCAAATCTACTTTTAAGAAAGGCTACACATTATCATCTGAGCAGAGAAAACAATACTCAATAACTTCAAAATTACAATTGTTTCAGTTTAAAACTATAACTTATTGAATAAATCTGTCTTTAATTTCCAAGATTTTCTAAGTCCTCTCTGGTCGGTGCTGTCAGTATTTTTTATTCATTCATGGACATGGGCGTCGCTGGTTGGCCAGCATTTATTACCCATCCCTTATAACCAGAGGACAGTTGAGATTCAACCAAATTGCTGTGGCTCCAGAGATACATGTAGGCCAGACCAGATAAGAGCGGCAGATTTCCTTCCCTAAAGGACGTTAGTGAACTGGATGGGTTTTTCCAACAATCGACAATGGTTTCACGGTCATCAGTAGATTCATAATTCCAGATGTTTTTTTTATTGAATTCAAATTCCACCATCTGCTGTGGTAGGATTCAAACCCGGGTTCCAGAACATTAGATGAGTTTCTGGATTAATAGGCTACCGATAATACCACTGGACTATCACCTCGCTGTATTGGATTATTAATCCATAGTGCCGTGTTAGCTCATTCAAATGGCATTTCACATATAGCATTTGATACAAATTTTTTGGCCATGCAGTGATGTCAGAATGCACCCGATTTTACCCCCATCTGATGGCTATAGTTTTGTACTTTTACAAACATACCACCAGAAAAGCAATTCTTGATGAGACTGAGGCGTGCTTATAGCATTATTGTAAGAATACTGCCAATGAATGAAGTGGTAAATATGTACACTGGTGGCACTCAACTCAAGAGTTAGAAATTGGGGGAGTGCTGCACTGTCAGAAGAACCATCTTTCACATGCAATTTTAAATGGTGACCCTTCTTCCTTAATAAAAACTCAAAATACTACAGATACTGAAATCTGAAACAAAAACAGAAAAATGCTATAGATTTTATAGCTATAAGGAGGTTAAACACTCATCAATACCTGCTTCAGCAAGTGTATTACAGAATGGATGTTTCAACTGCATGATAGTGTTAGTACATGATGCCGCGCCCTGATTTTTCCAGTAAGGTTGGGTTTATTTGGCTCAGCACACAGCAGATGCCCTAGGCCAACTTGCTCAAGCCACTCTTTGTAATGAGACTATACAGTCTTGTTTTCTGGGTGCAGAACTGAATTGTGTTGATGAATCACAGCCCATTGTTTGGCAAAAATTATTAAATACAGAAGAGGGAAAGAAAAAAAAGGGAAAGTGAAAGACAAACAAAATGAAAACACCATTGAACAAACACAATCCTGTGGAGTACAAAGTAGTGCCACACTGCCAAAGCTGCCACCCTTACACAAGACTTCGAACCCAACTACCACTCCTGTCACTAATGAAAAAGTCAAATGCACTGGAAGCTGGAAATATGAAATAGAAACAGAAAATGATGGAAGTAGTCAGCAGGTCTGACAGCAATTGTGGAGAGAAACAGAGTTATGGTTTCAGGTTAGTTACTTTAGCAGGATTATTGGTTGTGAAACCTGAACAGCAACTCTGTCTCTCTTGCCAAGATGATGTGGTATCTCCAGCACTCTGTTTTCATATCATCCCCACCACTGCCTGTCTATTGGAAGTGGATAGTACAGAGCTTATGGCTCATTATGGTGTTTGCCTGGTGTTCTGATCCAACATTCCTTCTTTAGATAATATCAAGAATAAATTAAACCAATCAATCATGTCATCAGTGTTATGAGGTACTTCAGGTACAAGTGCGCACTTGAAAGGTAATTCTTTCCACGCAGCACTAAGAAATACAAGTATTACTTAAATTTATTGCTTAAATATACAGTACTAACCTGAAAGTGAACGAGTTTGGCAATATTTGGATCTGCAATAAACATCTGATGCAGGAGACAGCAGATGAGGCACTGCACCTCCCGTACATTGCTCAGTAAAGTCTCCTGCGTGTTCTCCATGGACTCAGACAAACTGTCGATTTGGCCCTGTTGCTTCAGGACCTTTCCTGTGCTGTGAGATCTCTCCTCATCAGTAGGTAAGCAGATCTCCAATAAAATCTGTACGGCTGCACTGTCCTGTAAGGAGAGTCCATTTATGTTGGGGCATCAGATTTTCTTCTTCAAGTAGCCAAAACAAAAAACAATCAAAGACAGTTTCCAAACACACATTTGTTTCAATTCAACTAGACGCCATTAATTTTTTTTTATAGATCCCCATAACCTTACGATCTAAATGCATTGCCTGAAAGGTTAATGGATGCAGAATCAATAATAAATTTAAAAAGGAATTGAAGAAATACTTGAAGGAGTAAGCTTACTGGGACAAAATGGATAGCTCTTTCAAAGAGCCAGCACAGGCATGGTAGTTCAAATCCCCAGGCTGGAATGGTCACTATGAGAGGACACAGATTTAAGGTGCAGGGAAGCAAGTATAGAGGAGATGTTAGGGGTAAGTTTTTCACTCAGAGGGTGGTGAGTGAATGGAATCGGCTGCCGTCGGTGGTGGTGGAGGCGAACTCGCTGGGGTCTTTTAAAAGACCTCTGGATGAGTATATGGGATCTAATGGGATTGGGGGTTATAGATAGGTCTATGGCTTAGTAGGTATAGATATGATCGGCACAACTTGTGGGCCAAAGGGCCTGTTTGTACTGTAGTGTTCTATGTTTTATGACCTCCTTCTCATCTGTGTTATTCTGTGAGTCTAATTTATTTCAGGTAACCTGAAGTGGGCAGTGTGAGCTTTTAGGTTCAAGTTTGCACCTGGCAGGATCACCCTCCCACCCGGTTTCATACAATGCTGCAAGGTAGACAGTGCTGGCAAACTCTTAAGTTTAAATCATGGAATGTACCTCTATAATCACACTTGGGAGCTCCTAGCCCTAGACTTCATCAGAGTTCTGTGACAACAGGGAGTGCGTGTATAAGAACATAAGAAATAAGAGCAGGAGTAAATCAATTGGTCCCTCAAGTACGATTATGGCTCATCTACCTTAACTTCACTATTCTGTCCATTCCCCATAGATCTTGTTTTTCTGAGAGATCAAAAATCTATTAATCTCAGTCTTTAATGTACTCAACAATGGAGCCCTCAGAGCTCTCTAGGGCACACTGTCCCAAAAATACACACTCCTTGAAGTGAAGAAATTCCTCCTCAGCTCAAGTCCTAAATAATTGATCCCTGAAAAGTCACAGATCAGAAACGTTAACCTTGGTTTTCTCTGCACAGATGCTGCTGGACCCCAGTACTCCTGGGAGTTTCAGTTTTAGTTTCAGATTTCCAGCATCTTCAGTATTTTGCTTTGCATTCTTTATATGAGTGTACCCAAGTTTCACACCTTTTACAAAACATTGTTTTCCTATTTTTACTACCAAAGTGAATAACCTCATTTCCCACACTGTACCCAACCTGTCAACTGATTGCCCAATTGTTTAACTTTTCCTTGTGTTCTCCTCACAGCTTACATTCCCATCTAGCTCTGTATCAGCAGACTTAGCTACATTATCATCAGCCTCTTCATGCAAGTCATGAATATAAGTAGCTGAGCTCTGCTTCGTGCTAAACTTCACTAGTTACAGCCTACCGACTTGCAAATGCCCCATTAAACCCTACCCTGTGCTTCTTGTACATTAATCAATCCTATATCCATGCTAATACATTAATTACACCAACTCCATGATCACTTCACATTTTGTGTAGTGCCTTACCAAATGATCTTTGGAAATCTCAATATCTTATATGTACTGGTCCCGTTCATCTTCCTCAATAGTTATAAACTCAAAAAACTCTGAATAAAATTTGTCAAATGGTTCCCTCCCATAGAACCATACATAAGAACATAAGAGATAGGAGCAGGAGTAGGCCATCTAGCCCCTCGAGCCTGCCCCGCCATTCAATAAGATCATGGCTGAGCTGATAGTCGTTCAGTTCCACTTACCTGCCTGTTCCCCATCAGCCTTAATTCCTTTATTGATCAGAAATCTATCTACCTGTGACTTAAACACATTTAATGAGGTAGCCTCCACTACTTCAATGGGCAGAGAATTCCAAAGATTCACGCCCCTCTGAGAGAAGAAGTTCCTCCTCAACCCTGTTCAAAATTGACTCCCCCTTATTTTGAGGCTGTGCCGTCTAGTTCTTGTTTCCTTTCTAAGTGGAAATAATCTCTCTGCCTCTACCCTGTCTAGCCCCTTCATTATCTTATATGTCTCTATAAGATCTCCCTTCAATCCCCTGATCGTCCCCTAAAGATCCAATGATTTTTGAAGTGCATTGTTTCTAAGTGCATTTCCTTAATAATAGATCCTTGCAATTTCCTGATAGGCTAATTGGTCTGTAGTTCCCAGTTCTTTCTCACACTGTTGCAGTTGCATAGAACGTTGGTTAGGCTGCATTTGGAGTACTGCATCCAATTCTGGTCGCCTTACTACCGGAAGGACGTGGAGACCCTGGAGAGAGTGAAGAGGAGGTTTACCAGGATGTTGCCTGGTATGGAAGGACTGGGTCATGAGGCAAGATTGAGCAAATTGGGGCTGTTTTCCCTTGAAAGACGTCAACTGAGGGGGGATCTAATGGAGGTATATAAGATTATGAAGGGCATAGATAGAGTAAACAGGGGTAAGCTATTTCCTATGTTAGAAATGCATAGTACGAGGGGCCACAGGCTTAGGGTGAGGGGGGAGAGGTGTAACACAGATATTAGAGAGAGGCTTTTCACACAGAGGGTAGCGGGGGTACGGAATGCTCTGCCAAGCAAAGTGGTGGAGGCAGGCATGCTGGAGTTGTTTAAGAGTAACTTAGACAGGCACGAGTGGGTTGGAGATGGGAGGATGTAGGAGATTGTTTTAAATAAGGTTCATTAGCATTGGGACGTCCCTGGTAATGTGTAAGGATGTGGAATGATACTAATGTTTTTCTCTTTTAATTCACAGGTTTTAAGTTGGTCTACCTTGTTGTCCAACGAGGGGCAGACACGCGATGAGTCGTACAAGGGCTGCTCTTGGATATTCAAGAGTAGCCTAGTGCTTCATGTCGTTAGTGTACGCTTAAACTGGACCAGATGCGGGGCAACACGACAGCTCAGTGACTATCACCGTTTGCTGTGCAGACACATGGATTTGGGCCAGTGTCTGTGGGAGTTTGCGCATTCTCCCTGTGCTTGTGTGGGTTTTCTCCGGGTGCTCCGGTTTCCTTCCACACCCCAAAGATGTGCTATTAGGCTGATTGGAGGTAATAAATTGTCCCTAGATTGGTTTTCCCTCAATGTGGAGTGCCATGAGCATGGATGGGGCTCATGAGTGGAGGGGGGACTGGTGGTGTTGGGGTGGCGGCATGGGCTCGCCGGGCCGAGGGGCCTGTTTCCCGGGCTGTTTTTGTTCTTTGTTCTGGAATAGCCGTTACATTTGCTAATTTCCAATCTGCTGGGGTCATTCTAGAAAAATTATAATCAGCACATCCACTATCTCTGCAGCTATTTCTCTTAGAATCCCAAGATGTAGACCAAGAAGTCTTGGGGAATAGTCAGCTTAAGTGTCCCCAGTACTTTTCCTTTCCCTCTCACTTTGCTTTTGTAAGCTTTATCCCTGCTCCAATTTCCATTCTCCTGGGATTCACTTTCTCCTACTACTAATCCTGCAACAGCGAAGTAAAATACGATGATCCATTTCAAAACACACACTAAACCCCTTAGATGCTGCAGCGCACATCATCTGATTCCTGTTTTTACCTGGGCTGACAACAGTGCATTTTTCAGCTCCTCTCTTGTGACCTCAGGGGCTTCCGGTTGCCCCATTACCCCCATGGTGTTATTCTGATATGGTTTGCTGTCCTGATCCGCATTCTCCTTGAGGTGAGCACTCAGGTAAGCTTTTGAAGCAAGAAGGTAGCCATTGAGCATGTGAAGGGTAATGTCCATTAAGGGGGGGCACCTGGGATTAAAAAATAAATGAAGACACCGAAACAACTGACTGCCCATAAAATAGTAAATATGAAACATGTATCTTGCCAAGCGATAAACATTTGATTTTCACGTTTTAGTGAAAAAACTTGGGGTAGGTAACCTGAATCAGGTCAAAGACCAGAAACACTCAAACATCACAGCCCACAGAACATTGCATGGGAGAGGCACCACGAACTCCAGGAATATTTAGTACAATGCACAGCAAACCTGGTAGCAGCCAAAATCTACGAGTCTTAAACCCCACAAACAATATCCCATGAGCATAAAAAGAAAAAAAAGGTTCAGTTCTGGGCACCTTACATTACAAAGGATATGTTGGTCTTGGAGCGAGTGACCAACTCCAACGAGGAGGAGTTGGTCACTCGCCCAATCGAACCTGCTCTGCTGTTCAATAAGCTGATCTGATTGTGGTCTCAACTCCACTACTGCTAGTCTAGATAACCTTTGACTCTCTTGCTAGTCAAAAGTCTATCTATCGCTTTCTTAAAAAGCATTAACATAAGAACATAAGAAATAGGAGCAGGAGTAGGCCATCTAGCCCCTCGAGCCTGCTCCGCCATTCAATAAGATCATGGCTGATCTGTCGTGTCTCAGTTCCACATTCCCGCCCTCTCCCCATAACCCTTAATCCCCTCGCTTATCAAAAACCCATCAACCTGCGTCTTAAAAATATTTAGCGAGGCAGCCTCCACCACCTCAACGGGCAGAGAATTCCAGAGATTCACCACCCTTTGAGTGAAGAAGTTCCTCCTCAACTCCGTTCTAAACCGCACCCCCTTTATCTTGAGGCTGTGCCCCCTAGTCCTACTGTCCTTTCTGATTGATCCAGCCTCTCTAAGGAAGGGCGTTTCGAAGTTTCACCACCCTCAGAGGAAAGATTTCTTCTCATCTCTGGATGGCCTTTTATTTTTAAAACTGTGTCCCTACATTCCAGTCTCCCCTACAAGGGGAAATATCTTTTCAGTATCCACCCTGTCAAGTCCCCTCAGGATTTTGTCTGTTTCAAAAGGGAACCACTTATTCTTCTAAACGCCAAAGGATACAGCACAACTTATCCGATCGCTCCTCGGAAGATAACCCCCCCATCCCAGCATAATTTACCAGAATGATACCTCGATATCAAGAGTTAAATTATGGGAAGAGATTACATAAAATTGAGGTGTATTTTCTGTAATTTAAACAATTAGTGGATGAATTGTTAAAACTTTTCCGGATAACATGGGGGTAACTGATAGGGTAGAGAAATGATTTCTGTTATTTGGGGAGTCTAGGATAAGGGAACATAATCTAAAAATTAGAGATAAATCATTCAAGAGTGAAATTTAAATATATTTCTACACACAAAAGATATAAATTTGGAACTCTCTTCTGCAAACAGCAATTGATACTAGATCCAGTTTTAATCAGGGATTGATAATATTTTTGGCTAACAAAATTCTAAAAGAAATGAAACAAGGATGGTTATATGGGGATAGGTCAAAAATAAATAAAGACACTGGAAGAAGTAATTGCCCATAAAATAGTGGACATGGCCGTGATCTCAATGGTAGGGGGAACAAGCTCGAGGGGCCAAACGGCTTCCTCCTGTTCCTAATGTTACTGAGAAGCTGCTGCAGGAGGTTCCACTCATCAGTATGGCCACAGTAACGGCAAAGCTTCTGAGAGCGCTCCACTGTAATCTAGAAAACATGCTCATGTTTTAAAAATTTGTTAATGGGTTGTGGGCATCATTGGTTGAGCCAGCATTTGTTGCCCATCCCTAATTGCCCTTTGAATGGAATAGCTTGCTAGACCATTTAAGAGTCAACCAAATTGCTGTGGGTCTGAAGTCACATGCAGGCCAGACACTGTAAAGGTAACAGATTTCCTTCCCTCAAGGACATTAGTGAACCTGGTAGTTTCTACAACAATCAACAAGGATTTCAATGTCACCACTGGACAGTTATTTCCAGATTTTATTGCTCTCTGGATTACTAGTCCAGTTATAATACCACTTCGCTATCGTAAAAACAAAATGCCTAAAAATTAAGAACCTGGAATCAGTAAAAGTGATAATGAAGCTGTCAGCCTGTCCTTTAGGGAAGAAAAACTCTCACCGTTGCCTAGTCCAGGTCAACAACGAATCCAGTTCCACACTAACATGTTAACGTTAACATTAGATTGCTCTCTGAAGTAGCATAGGAAGCCACTGAACTGTAACAAAGAATATCACGTGGAGTGCAGCAGCTCAAGCACAACCATACTCAAAAATCAACTATAGGATTGGCAATAAATTCTAGCTTTGTACACTATGCCCAAATACAGAGGATGAAGATAAATTGAAAATCCATTAGAATGTTAAGAGCTGGAAAAAGTCAACTCAATTGAACGCATGCATCACTTTTAGATTTCAAGCTAGATCTTCTGACTGAAGCAGAGTACTGAGCCAAATAGACACATTAGAAACAATTCTTGCTTGTGTTATTATTAATGACTCACCTATACACTCTCCGATCACATCGCAACACAATCAGTGGATCAACCATCAGGTCATTCTGAGTGTACTTCTGTTGGCGCAGCAGCTTGGCTTTTGGCTGCAAGGCATTCACCGTCATTACCCACAGCCTTCACAACACACGAGAGACATGATGTTAGCTGTGTTTTACAGAGATTGTTGAAAGCTGACAACGCAGTACTCAACCAGAATTCTTAAGAGCGAAACCTCTTTATAGTGAACCCTGCTCATGGTAAAACTCTTTTTAAAAGTGAAAACTTGCAAATGATCAGAATGATTAAAGAAGGGAGCTACATGTTCACGCTGATCATTAATTACGTAACTGACCCATCTCACTCCATACTCTGGAATGACCTTTGGAATAAAGAAAGATCTATCAACTTAAGAAATAAAACTGCTGCAAAGCTTCAGTTGATTAATTCACTGGTCCGTTAGAAACAGCCCCATGGAGCAGGCTGAGCCTGAGTTTGATCCAGAATCTCTATTGAGTTACTAATTTCTCCCTGGGCTCTACATTTGGTTTCAGCAAACTGGACCAGAGAGGAATCACACAGAGTGACCACTGCTGGCAAAAATACCTCTATGAATATTAAGATTAGACTTCATGAGAATGTTTCCATTATTGCATACACTTTCATCATTGACCTTCAAGGATCACATATTGAAGAATGCTCATTTAAATGAAGCATGTGTTATAATTTTGGAAGTTTTAAAAAATTCATTTGTGGGATATGGACATTGCTGGCAGACCAGCATTTATTGTCCATCCCTAGTTGCCCTCAAGGTGGTGGTGAGTTGACTTCTTGAATTGAGATTCAAAGCAAGAATGTTTGGGACAGTTCTACAAATTAAAAGTAAATGTAGGGGGTTATGTGACTTCTTTGAAAGTCTGCCTGATAGCAAGCCTAGGTAGTTTGATTGTAAGCGATCAAAAGGCGGCTTAGGTCATCTTATTAGGAAGAAGGTGAGAAGTATTTATGCTTGAAGACAATGGCAGCAGACTGTCTGTTAAAAATGGAGTGAGAGAATCTTCAAAGTCCCAGAAAGTGTGGAGAAAGTTGGGCTGTAAACAGTTATGCTTCAAACAATCCGTTTATTTCCATGATATGGGACAGCTGGGTTCTTAAGGATAGCTAATTAACATTTCTACCTTGATGCACAGCCCATGTATTTCTAGTTACTATGGAGAAGGATGCAGAGGAAGCCATTGTAAGAGTCAGGTTACAGACTTTCCTAGAACATCACTATCACAGACAGTATCTGCCTGGGTCCGAGAGAGGACAGAGCAGCTAGAGACCAAAAATGTCAATATGGTTCACCATGTTGGAATGTGGATGGAAGCTTGCACATGGGTTGACACTTTCAAATTTGTGGGGAGATAAAACAAGGTTGGGAGAGTTATCTAGCTTGGATTAGGGGAAGGTACCAGGAAAAGAAAACCTCACTGTGAAAGACTTTTGTAAGATTACAAATTACCAAACTGAGAAAAGAAAACAGGAATAAACCCTTGGAAGTTTTGGTGTGATTCTGAGAGAATTGGACGTCAACATTAAAGTTTAGTGTGAGCTTTGTCTTTTTGTCTGTTGGGCGAGGAAGAAAGGATGGCATTTAAAGTATACGTTGCCTACAGAGACAGCGTTTAGTTAACACTGGCCCAGATATTCCAGTCTTTGGATGGTTGAAACTAGATTTGCTCTAGAAGGTGCAAAGTCCCAATTCAAGGATAGTTACCCAGGAGTTTGGAATTGCCTAGGACGTTTCAATTTCTGACTTAGGATGGTTCCGACTCACTTATCAGAATAGTTACCCAGAAATAGGAGGTTTCAAAAGACAGCTGGATAAATATTGAAAGTGATGAAATTAGAAGGCTACGGAGATGGGGCTGGAGAATAGAACTAGCTGGGTAGCTCTTTCGGGAGTTGGTGCAGACACAATATGCTGACAGCCTCCTCTGGCTGTAAAATTTTATGATTTTACGAAAGGTTAGAAGGATGAAAAGCAGTTCTAACTCCTGGGTAACTATACTAATGCTCCCAACTCCACACTGAAGATAGTGTGGCTGCACCGTCTGAGAGATTATAAAATAGTATCAGTAAATCAGTACCCCAACATAGATAGAGCTCCAGAAACTTCTCTGTAGATTATTCAAGGTAATGATGCTTAAAATAGCAGATAAATTAACTTGTGCACCATTAGTTAATATTGATATTAGATGGCTGTTACCTCCTTGGCATAACGGTGTTGAGAAGCATCCAAAGTTGGTTGACTATCTGGAGGATTCGTCGGGGAACATCTGCATCCAGCAACCGATACAAATCCAACATCAATGCTTCTGCAAATGGGATCAGCTCACTGGCGGACAGAAGCATCAAGTCCTCCAAAGTCTGCATCAATTGAGTGTAATTGGTAGAAACCATCTGGAAAGCTGCGAGGTGACAGAACCAATTGACATTGTGCAGATAAGTGAACAATACAATGAAAGGGAATGTCAGCATGCAGGGTATACTCTCAAGTGCCTGACAAATACCAAAATGGGAGTGACAAAAGGTGGAAATTATAACCAATTTGTTACAGCCAGTGTGCGTAATAACAAAATACTTTGTTCCTGTGAAGTGCTTAGAAATTTTTCTACTACTGATTTATGTGTCATTTCAACTCCTGAGAGGCATGTAACCACAGATCAGTTTTCATGCCATTACCTTCCTGCAGTTTCTTTGGCGAGTGGCGTTTGGCCCGGTTAGTCAGCAGCATCCTAGCGAGCAGTGCATCTGTGCCTGTCACTTCTTCCTCACACATCCAGTCATCCACCATGCACAGGTGAGGGTAGTTCGTGGCCAGCAGACGCAGCAATGCAGAGTGGAGGCCTAAGGGACAGGAAAACCTCAAATTCAATTCAGAATGGGTCACAAAAATCATGATCAACAGCCATTATTCAGTAACATCTACTGACTGCCCCCCTCCCCCTCCCATCCTCCTTTCATCAACAGCAGCAGCAGCCCAGCAACTCTCATAACTGTGAGCATTGATAGCGGGAGCAAGAAAACATCATACCTGAACACAACTCCCCCTCACCTCTCCTTTCAGCATTCTGAAGCGGCTGTACCCTTGGTGACATTGCAACACCCTTCCCATCTCTCCAACAAGGTGCAGGAGATGCAACATTCGCCCTTTCACCTTCTCACTGCACAGGGTCTCAAACATTCCTTCCAGGTGAAGCAGCAATTTACTTGTGCTCATGCTGTGTTCTCCTTTAGATCAAAGGGACCAAATGCAGATTGGGTGATCACCTTTGCAGAACACCTCTGTTCAGTCTGTAAGGGTGACCCCAACTCCCAATCATCTATCATTTCAAGTCTATACCTTGCCCAACTCTGATTTGCAGTATCTTAATAAACTCAATACAAGCTTGAAGAACAGCGCTTTATCTTTTGGCGGGGCACTTCTACAACCTTCCAGACTGAGCATTAAATTCAACAATTTCAGACCCTTCCTCCATTTTGCTTCTTTAATTTGTTGGTTTTTCTCTCAGTTTTTCTTTTGCTGTCAGGCAGCACTATTCTGGTATCTCCATCCATTCTAGACTATCTTATCTCTTGTTTACCTGTCCAGTTATTGTTCTCTTTGGCTTTGCACCATCAAACTTTTCGTCATTTAAAATCACCCGCCTTCCACTCTATCACAGACTCCCCTTTTGTCTCCATGCCACCAACTTTCACTTCCTTAAACCTGTTACATCTCTAATTTCTCCCAATTCTGACAAGTCACAAACCTGAAATTAACTCTTTTGTCTCCACAGATGCTGCCAGACCAGCCGACTATTCCCTGTATTTTCTGTTTCGATAGCCGTACCTGATCTTGTCCTCATCCAGTGTCCTGCACACTTATCAGCTGGGCCAATGCAGCAATTGGGAGATGGAACAAAACAGAACATGCTGGAAAATCTCAGCAGGCCTGAAAGCAACAGTGGGGAGAGAATAGAGCCAATGTTTCAAGTCTAGATAACCCTTCGTCAGAGCTAAGAACAAAGAGAATCAGCAGAGATTTATTTGTGTGTGTGTGTGTGTGTTGGGGGATGGTGGGGTTGATGGTGATGGTGGAGTGGGACAAAGGGAATGTAAATGAGGATACAGAAGTCTGAGAAGGTGCTAAAAGTGCCCATTAAGTGATCATTCTGATTACTTAATGGACACTTGGTTATCTAGACTCGAAACATTGGTTCCATTCTCTCCCCATAGATGCTGTCAGGCCTGCTGAGATTTTACAGCATTTTCTGTTTCAGATTCCAGCATCCGCAGTATTTTGCATTTATATAGGGAGGTAGAACTTTGCCTCTTTCCCCTCTCCTCTCTGGTCCAGGTTGCCAAAATCAACTTTAAGCATCCAAATGATTCCCCCAGCTGCAACTAATTATAAACCTGATTGGAATAGTCCAGTACCATAACAAACACCACCTTTTATCTAGAAATAAATTCCAGTAGCAGTTCCTTTCAATGCAACTGGTTGGATTGAAAATAATAACTTGTAAGAGAACGTATGTTTAAATATGAATAGCTAGGTTGGAAAATAAAAACGGAAGGGCTGGGTTGCAATTTGTTCATTTAGGAATGCAAGTTCCAATAGACCCTAAAGACACTAGCGATGCCTGTGCATTTACCTCCGAGCTCTTGTTGAAGGCCCTGCGCCTGGCGAATTAAATACTTGATAGGAATCTGGTCCATCAGGGCTGCAGAGTAAGACTTGGGTTTCTTCTGTACTGCTGCTATTGGAAATGTGCAAGAATGAGGGGGTTAGTCAGCAAGCTCACCAGTGAGCCACTTCAACAGAAATAGAGCCTGAGCAGTATCCAAATTAAAAAAAAAGCTGGGCTTTAAACTGCAAAAGTAAAACCATTGTTTGGTCAACTCAGTTTAACAGAACAGAGAGGTAGGTGGTAGCTATCTGGCTAACTGAAAGCGGCAACAATAAAATTACATTTGCATAGCACCTCAGAATGCCCCAAAAGCCTTCCTACAGCCAACTAAATATTTCTGAAGTGTGGTCACTGTAATAATAGAGGAAATATGGCAGAAAATTTGGGAACAGTAAGTTCCCACAGGCAATAATGAGCAGATGACCTGTTTTTGTGATGCAGGTCAAGTAATAAATATTGGCCAAGGCATTGGGAACCCTGCCTTTCAAAATAGTCTTGTGGGACCTTTACATCCACCTGAAGGGACAGTTAGGGTCTTGGGTTTAATGCCTCATCTGAAAGATGGTACTTCAAACTTCAGTACTAAACTGAACGGCCAGCTGGATTTTGTGCCCAAGTCTTTGGACTAGAACTTGAACCCCGACATGTGGCTGTTACAAGTAGGTTGGATTATCTTACAGTATGGCAAAGACTATGTTCTTGTCTGCCATTCTTGGTATTCTGCCGGCTGGTCGATTGGTAAAGTGGACAGAAAAATTAAAAAAAAAACTAGGCAGGCTGCAGATTCAGGGACTATTTCCCTCAAAAGCTGACAATGAGTACAGTAAAATTTATTATTAATCACAAGTAGGCTTACATTAACACTGTAATCAAGTTACTGTGAAAATCCCCTGGTTGCCACACTCCAGCACCTGTTCAGGTACAAAGAAGGTGGATACAAAGGCCGGACTTGGAACATAGTGTTCAATTCTGCTCACCACACTACCAGAAGGATGTGAAGGCTTTGGAGAGGGTACAGAAAAGATTTACCAGGATGTTGCCTGGTATGAAGAGCATTAGCTATGAGGAGAGGTTGGAGAAACTTGATTTGTTCTCACTGGAACGATGGAGGTTGAGGGGCAGCCTGATCGAAGTCTACAAGATTATGTGGGGCATGGACAGATTGGATAGTCAGAAGTTTTTTCCCCAGGGCAGAAGAGTCAATTGCTAGGGGGCACAGCTTTAAAAGGTGTAAGGGGCAAGGTTAAAAAGGAGATGCACGAGGCAGATTCCCAACACAGGCAGTGGTGGGTGCCTGGAACTCATTGACAGGGGAGATAGTGGAAGCAGGCACCGTAGTGACTTTTAAGGGGCATCTTGACAAGTACATGAATAGAATGGGAATAGGGGGAAATGGTCCCCAGAAGGATAGGTGGTTTTAGTTAAGTCGGGCAGCATGGTCAGTGCAGGCTTGGAGGGCCAAAGGGCCTGTTCCTAGGCTGTAATTTTCTTTGTTCTTTGTACACTGAGGAAGAATTTAGCATGGCTAATTCACTTAACCTGCACATCTTTGGACTGTGGGAGGAAACTGGAACACCCAGAGGAAATCCACACAAACACAGGGAGAACGTGCAAACTCCATGCAGACAGTGATCCGAGCCCGGAATCAAACCTGGGTCCCTGGCACTGTGAGGCAGCAGTGCTAATCACTATGCCACCATGCCAGCAGGAATACACACATACCTAATGGCTTAACATTGGACAGCAGAGTCTCCTCATACGACACAGTGCAATTGAGAACCAGTAGCTAGTCAGTGATGCTGTTCTTCTGTCGACATCGGCTGTTTTCACTCTGTTTTATAAGATGAGGAGGAGGAGTGCGGAGCGTTTGTGCATGCATGCATGAAAATGCACGTAACAGTATGAGAAAGTATGAGTGTGTGCGACCAACATGCCTTTAATTTGAATGACTGTGCCTATGGGAAGAAATTCTCAGGGTGGGGATAATGGGAAGGAGGAGCTTGAAAAGAAACCCACTGGTCGAGGCAGGAACACACACATACCTAATGGCTTAACATTGGACAGCAGAGTCTCCTCATACGACAGTGTGTAATAGAGAACCAGCAGCTGGGCTGTGATGCTATGCCTCTGTCGACATCGGGTGTTCTCACCCTGTTTTATAAAAATAGGAAAATGATTAAAACACCTTCCTCTAAATGGTTGACTTCATATTTAATAGTCTATGACCTTGTAACCTTTTTTTACATGTGCTCTTTAGTTACAACTTTAATACAAATCTGTTCATCAAAGTAATGAGTAACTGGAATACTTCATGCAGCTAAATCATTTGTTACATCTAGTATTAAAATGAAGGAATGCTCAATGGAAGACAAAACCTTCATTGAGGTGAAGCTTTTCCCAGTTTACTTTGTAGTGAAAAACAGCTCTGCAGAAATAAGAGCCAAAAAGCAGAAATTATACAACTTTGCATTCAATCATCCAGAATACGACAATTCTATATCAATAAACCAAATTAACATACATTATACGGGGTTGAAGGATGGGCATCCCATCAAATGTTCCCATTCCTTACAATTAACTTTCTGATTCAGAGCTAAGATTTTGAATCCTAGGATTTTATTTCTACTCAAAAGGCTTTTTAGCTCTTTACTGGGTTTGGTACCATAGACAATTGTCAGTCATTATCTCAGTCACATTCTTCTCTTTTGGCACCAAATATCATTGGGTTGTACAACTGTAGAGGTATCACGCCAAATCAAATTCTGTTCTACCCATTATTTTCCACTCTGCACTCCAGAATGGGAGTCACTCCCTCTATACCAATTAGGTACAAGTATCCTTGCAAGGTATCCCTCAGGCTGCCCAACTATACCTCAATGCAGATAAGGACTGTCTGTGTCTCAAACCAAGGAACCTGTCTTTCCTTTGCTTAATGCACCGGTTCACAAGACAATTGCTGGAATTCCATCACCCTGCCCACCACAGAATTGGAGCAGGCAAAAGGCAGACAACGGAAATGTCCGTCGACCTCAGGTATGATTTTCTGGTCTCTCTCGAGTAAGGTCATAAAATCCTTTATGTTGAAGGATTAAAATGAAAACTTACAACACAATGTTACTTCTCTTCCCTGATTTTCTGCAATTTTCCAATAAAGCATAATGCTCATACCAGTTACTGAAACAAGACAATTTTTAAAATTTATTCATTCACAAGATGTGGGTGTCGCTGGCAAGGCCAACACCCAATTACCCTTGAGAGGATGGTGGGGGCCACTTTTTTTGAACTGCTTCAGTCCATGAGGTGTAGATGCACCCACAGCGCTGTAAAGAAGGGAGATCCAGTACTTTGACCCAGTGACAGTGAAAAAATGATGATACTGTTCCAAATCAGGATAGTGTGGAACTTGGAGGGGAACGTCCAAGTGGTGGTGCTCCTATCTATCCTTCTAAGTTAGGTTAACAATCTTTATCAGGTTTTCACGTTACTGGCTATTGATATACTCTATCCTGACAATGCATTTGGAAATGCTGGAAAGTGGAATTAAAATGAATGGTTAGTTTATTTTTTACTCTTCAGACGATGGGCTGAAAGGCCTCACTGTGCCATAACTTTTCTACAGTTCTACGATACAGTACAGATGCAGCATATACAGCAACTTTAAACTTTATTTCAAACATGCTGGTTGTGGAGATGGTGGGCTCACCCAAGTAAGGCCGTTGAACACATTGAGGACTTCTTGCTCCGTGATAGGTTGGTTTGTGGCTTCAGGATTAGCCTTGGATGCAGGAGTGAGGATGGAGTTGATGTAAACATCAATCAGAGGAATTAGCTGAGGGTGCAGAGGAGTTGTCGTTTCACACATTTGTCGGTAAATCCAATCCTAAACGTGAAAGCAACAAACAACTTTTAAATATGTCATGTTTTTTCCCCATCAGCTTTCAAAGGAAATACAATTACTACGATTTTGACCCTGGACATTAGAAACTGGAATACAGACAAATTGGCTTGCAGACAGAATTTCAATGTCCTTAGAAGCACATTTGGAAAAGACTACATGCTGACTGGGATCCAGGCATTTTTTTTTTGCCACGCACTAAAACTTAAGAAAGACAATTAAGATTTTATTATAGATCCTTAGAGTAGAAATATTCATGCCAATAGTCTTGGTTGAAATCAAACCCAGATATCCACATGTTAAATATTCATAATGCAAGAAATAGGAGTAGGGGATCAGCCATTTGGCCTCAATAAACATCATAGCTAAAACTCCACTTTCCTATATATTTAATGACCCAGCCTCCATTGATCTCTGTGGAAGTAATTTCCAAAGGTTAACAACCTTCCGAGGGAAGAAAAATCCTCTTCATCTTGATCTTAAATGGGATACCCCTTGTTTTAAAATTGTGCCCCCTAATTCTTTCAGTATCTACCCCTGTCAAATCCCCACATAATCTATGTTTCAAAGATCACCTCTCAATCTTCTCAATTCCAATAATCAGAGGCCCAGCCTTTCCTCAAAAGACAAACCCTTTGAAATGAGGGAATAGCCGAATGAACTTTTCCAACCTGCTTCCAATGCAATTATATCCTTTAAGTGAGGAGGCTAACACTGTACTTAGTACTCTAGATGTGTGGTCCCACCAATGCACTGTACAGCTGCAGCAAGACTTTCCTACCTTTATACGCAATTCTCCTTGCAAAAAAAAGGCCAACATCCCATTTGTCTTCATAATCACTTGCTGTACTTGCATGTTAATTTTTTTGTGACACCCTGATCCCTCTGTACCCAAGTATTCTGTAGTCTCTTTCCATTTAAATAATATTCTGCTTTTCTATTTTGCTGCCAAAGTGGACAACTTATTTTTCAAGATTAGTTCCCTAGTCTTATCCTCAAAGGGATCAATGCTGACTTTAGCTACTCTAACTTTTTTATACTTGTAGAATCTTTTACTGTTGTTATATTTCTTGCTAATTTTTTTGATTTAAATCATCCTTTGCTGGTTTCTAAAGTTTTTTTCAAATCTCATGACCTATTACTAATATTTGGAGTAATGTCTTTTCTCTCAAGTTGATAAAATCTTTAACTTTCTTGGTTAGCCCGGGAGAATCATCCTTCTCATAGAGTCCCTTTTTCCAATCACAATCCTAACCAGGCCCTACCACCATAACCTAATGCATTCACCCTAGCTAGTCCCCCTGACACCGAAGGGCAATATAGCATGGCCAATCCACCTAACCCCCACGTCTTTGGACTGTGGGAGGAAGCCAAAGCACCAAGAGGAAACCCGGGCAGACATGGGGAGAACGTGCAAACTCCACACAGACAGTGACCCAAGTTGGGAATCGAACCTCTTTCCCTGGCACTGTGAGCCAGCAGTGCTAATCATTGTGCTACCTTGCCACCCTACATATATGAAACTCTGAGACTATGTACCAACCAACTTAAGAACAGCTTTCTCCAGACTTTTGAATGGACCTACCATAGTAAGCTGATCTTTCTCTGGACCCCAGCTATTTTAACAATCTATTTTATACCTTCTCCTTTTCTTCTTCCTTCACAGATGTACTCTGTGAACATAATGTTTTGTCTGTATAGCGTGCAAGAAACAATACTTTTCACTGTATCGCAATACATGTGACAATAACAAATGAAATCATCTGCAGCAACCATTAAAGGAAAAGCATTAGAGAAATGAGATGCACTTCATACACTGACCTATTTTTAGTAGGCATTCAGGTAATGCCATGGACAAACAACAAGTCCATATTGTGTGAAAGAAATGGAACACAATAAACATGATAATAATACTTCAGTACCTTGATGGAAACCTTGTGCTTTGTGAAAGCACGACTTCTCAACAACTGGTAAATACAGTGTATGGGCAAGAACCCCGTGATAGTAGCACTCAGGTTGCTGGTTACAGGCACTCGCACAGCATGGGCAGTAACTACCTGGAATTAGAAAGAATTACAATAATATGATTCGCAAGTCATCCCACATCTTGTATCACACAATGGCAGTAAGGAACTTTCCATTTATCCTTCTCCTGAGCTTAAAACTGTATGAAATGCTGAGGCACTTCACCCCTCACTATGCAAGGGTCAACAGGGGAAACATGATGGCACATGACCTGGTAACTGACTATAAAGAAGCACTGGCAGACGCCTGGAACTGCACCAATTCTCCCACAAGCTGAATTTTCCACTAAATGATGGGATCAGAGTGATAGGAAGAAAAGCATTTTTGTGATGTTCAGACTTCATATATAAATATTATATATCTGTGAAAATGAAGAAAAACAAATCTTTGATCAGCATGGAAAGCAAGAACTCTAACCCTCAGCATTATGGAGTGAGTGGAAGAACAATTGGTTTTCCAGTCTCCAGTTGATTAGGGTGACACCTGCTCGACATCTCAGATATCCCAGAAGGCATCTGAAAGCACAATGCCACCACACTGGGCACTAGGCGGCATTTACACTTCAAATATGAACCTACGTGATGCAAGAGAAACTAAAAAGAATCTAATTTCTAAAGGTTAGTATTTCCGTTGAACTTGTCTGTGTTCTGCATGTCTTTTCTATACCTAACCAAAGATAAAGCCAACACAAACAGAAACAGAAAATGCTGGAAAATCTCAGCTGGTCTGACAGAGCCAACTTTGCGTCTGGATTGACCCTTCATCAGAGCTGAGTATAATGAAAATCAGACAAGATTTATACAATGAGGGTGGGCTGTTTGTGGGAAGGGGTGGTGGCTGTAATTGAACAAAGGAAATGTAAATAGTAATAAAGAAGGCTGAGAAAGGTGCCAAAAGTCGCCATTAAGCGATCAGAATGTGTGAATGGCAGAACAGAGGTACAGATTAAGGACTTTGAGGAACGTGGTAGTTGCCATGAAGTGGGGATGGGGGAAGGGTGGGAGGGGCTGCATTTGGAGATAAGATGGAGAGGAAGAGTGGCGATGTGGAAAAATAGAAGAATGAAAGGTGATAAAAATGGACAAACGAGACAAAGAGATGAAATGAAATTTAAAAAAATTAATGGAAATGGGGGTGAAGGTGGAGGGGAGAGTTCATGCTCTAAAGTTGTTGAACTCAATGTTCGGTCCCGAAGCCTATGAAGTGCCCAATCAGAAGATGAGGTGTGTTCCTCCAGTTTGTGTTGGGGTTCACTAGAACATTGCAAAAAGCTGAAGATGGAATGTGGAAAGCTAAAGCCATTGTACTCTCACAACAATCCTACGATTGGTAACGTTTTTTCTGCCTAATTAAAAACTTGACATAGTATTTTCCTTCTAGTTTGCAACCTCTCCTGACACATGCTGTTACGAAGCTCCATTGTATCTGCTTGTGATACTGTGCTCAAATGGCAGTGAGAGCTGAGAAAGTGAGCATGATACAGGGAAAATTCTGGTGTCAGCACATACATATGTTTCACGTGAGATTCACTGGATAGCATTAAGGTGCAAGAATTCTGCTCACTGTTTCCCCTCAAGCCCAACACTGCAAACACGAAGTTGCTGCAACTCGGATCAAATATCTCAATACCAGAACTGAAACTGGTTATCAACTGCATCTGCACCACTTATGTGTGAAAAAATGAGATTCTCCCATCCGTATAACACTACAGCTTGACAACAGTATTTGTATATAACAGCTAGGTGGTGTGGAGTGTGATGGGAAAAGTTCTAGATTGTAGTCATAAGTTGTTAAATGTCTCACGAACTTGATTGTGTTTTTTGAGGAAGGACGAAGATGATTGATGAAGGGAGGGCAGTGGATGTTGTCTACTTGGACTTCAGTATGGCCTTTGACAAGGTCCCTCATGGCAGACTAGTGTAGAAGGTGAAGTTGCACGGGATCAGAGGTGAGCTGGCAAGGTGGATACAAAACTGGCTCAGTCAAAAAAGACAGAGGGTAGCAGTG
The DNA here is from genome assembly GCF_965287045.1 of Carcharhinus amblyrhynchos. Lineage (NCBI taxonomy): Eukaryota > Metazoa > Chordata > Chondrichthyes > Carcharhiniformes > Carcharhinidae > Carcharhinus > Carcharhinus amblyrhynchos. The sequence goes on along the minus strand of NC_137346.1, from coordinate 5,927,301 downwards.
AAAGGGTGCGTTTCTGCATGGAGGGCTGTGACAAGTGGCATTCCTCAGGGATCAGTGCTGGGACCTTTGCTGTTTGTAATATATGTAAGTGGTTTGGAGGAAAATGTAACTGGATTGATTAGTAAGTTTGCGGATGACACAAAGGTTGGTGGATTTGCAGCTAGTGATGAGGACCATCAGAGGATACAACAGGGTACAGATCAATTGGAGACTTGGGCGGAGAGATGGCAGATGGAGTTTAATCCAGACAAATGTGAGGTAATGCATTTTGGAAGGTCTAATACAAATAGAAAATATACAGTAAATGGCAGAACCCTTAGGAATATTGATAGGCAAAGAGATCTGGGTGTACAGGTACACAGGTCACTGCAGGTGGAATGCAGGTGGAGAAGGTAGTCAAGAAGGCATACTTCATGCTTGCCTTCATCAGCCGTGGTACTGAGTTTAAAAATTGGCAAGTCATGTTGACGCTTTATAGACCATTAGTTCTATAAAGGCCGCACTTGGAATATAGTGTTCAATTCTGCTCGCCACACTACCAGAAGGATGTGAAGGCTTTGAAGAGGATAGAGAAAAGATTTACCAGGATGTTGCCTGGTATGGAGGGCATTAACTATGAGGAGAGGTTGGAGAAACTTGGTTTGTTCTCACTGAAGCGACGTAAGTTGAGGGGAGACTTGATAGAAGTCTACAAGATTATAAGAAGCAATCCAGAGTGGATAGTCAGAAGCTTTTTCCCAGGGTGGAAGAGTCAATTACTAAGGGGTGTAGGTTTAAGGTGCGGGGGTACAAATTTTAAGAGAGATGTATGATGCAGATTTTTTTTTAAAGCGTGGTGGGTGCCTGGAACATGGGAGATAGTGGAAGCGGATATGGTAGTGACTTTTAAGGGGCGTCTTGAGAAATACATAAATGAGATGGGAATAGCGGGATATGGTCCCCAAAAGCATAAGGGGTTTTAGTTAAGTCAGGCAGCATGGTTGGTGCAGGCTTAGAGTGCCTGTTCCTGTGCTGTAATTTTCTTTGTTCCTATCAGTTCTGATGGCTCAACTGAATATTAAAGATCCTGTGGAACTATTCAAAGCACATCTTAGTTTCCTGGAAAACGCTGCTCCCTCAGTCACTGTCAAAACTGGATTAACTGGCTATTCAATTCATTCTTGTATGGAAGGGGAAGGCTTTGTTGCACAAAAACTGATACCACATTTGCTATGTAGCAACAGTGACTTCAATCCAAAATAGCATTTTCCTGTGTGTGATACATTTGGGGATGTTTCTGTGAGAGGTCTCAAGTCAAGTACAATGAGATTTGAGATTCAAACTGGAAGAAAATTGAAAAGTTTACAGGCACTGGTAGTATTTCTTGTGTACAAATTTAAAGGCACAAGATGTGTGCAAGCTGTTGGCTCACCTGCTCTGTAAATATCTCCTGCGTGAAGATGGTTTTCATCCTGTTCAGTGAGCTTGGTTTAATTGCAATCTAAGCCAGAAATTAAAAGGCTGTTATCTTCAGTTTCTTTTCAATGCGATAGACCAGACAGAACAGTCGCATAACCTCAATTCAGACCTCACAAGCAAACTTCATCTCATGACATTACACATTTACAAAATTTATATTTTCTGGCTTCACATTGCTGGGATTTCTAAAATGGGTGACTGATGAGGTAGGTTTTTAATAAATTCAAGGCTCAATAACTATTCAGCAGGTCAAAGTAATAGAATTGTTTATTTAAATTACATTTTGTACAAGGGAGGACGACCTATAAAATTTACATGTAACCATGCACAGGCCATTCCCACAGGTGGAAGTGAGCTGAAGGGGGCAGTGTTTGTTGCGATTGGCACTGATCACAATGCCTGACTAGATTTTCAATATCCTTATCAATGCCTGGCCACCAAATATAACTGCTAGCATCTTCAGTTTGATTTGACCTTGGAGTATCGAGTAATTCCTGCAGCAACATTCCTCTTGCTGGGCCTGAAAGCTCTACTATAGACCCCCACAGTAATGTTCCATTCTCACAGCTCAGTGCGCCTTTGCAGAGCTGAAACAGCTTGAATTGGCCTGATTTGTCAGTACCATCCATGGAGGGCCACGCACTTTACTCTGCACAGGACTAGATCTTGAGTTCAATTCCAAATCTATTTCGACGATACTGACAGTGTATCCAAAAGGTTGAGGCTAACACTATTTCTTGTGGTACTGTGGATGGCGATATGGTTTGAGGTGGTGGAAGGCGATTCAGAGAAGCTGTGCTAGATATTTTGGTACCTGATCTGTGTTGGAATACTTTGTTGTACATTGCTAAAACGAACCCAATCGCTTAACTCTGGCCGATGCAAGAGGAGAAATAGGTTTGTCCTCGCAAAATAACCCCAACTGTGGGTTGTGATTGGTGATCATGAACTGATGCCCATAAGCGTACTTGTAGAATTTTTTAACTCTAAATGATGGTTAGCCCTTCATTTTCAGTTTGGGAGGGTCTTCTCTTGTTATCAGTTAAGGTTTGTGATGCAAAGGTGCCAGTCTGTTCTATGCCATTTTCCATTGTATGAGGTAACACTGTCCCAAGCCAAATGGCAAAGCATCGCACATTAGGATTCTCTCTTTCTTTGGGTTGAAAACTACCAGCAAGTCTGAAGATTGTAAAGAAAGTTTGACTTTCTTGAAGGCTTCTTTTTGTGACTCACTCCAATGCCAATGCTGATATTTCTTTAAAAGCAGATGTAATGGTGCTGCTAATGTTTGATAGATTTGGTATAAACCAGCCACAGTAATTTACCACGCCCAAAAAAGATCTCAGTTCTGACACATTCCGAGGCGCTGGTACTTTCTTCATAGCTTTTACACTCTCTTCTAGAGGGTGTTGTCCCTTGGCACCAACTTTAAAACCAAGGGACATGCCCTCATGAGCACAGTAGGTACACTTCTCTCTTTTAAGTTGCACCTCACCTTTTTGAATCTCTTAAGAACCTCTTCAAGGTTTGCCAAATGCTCTTCTTGAGAAACTCCTGTGACAAAAGCATCATCTAGGTGTACCATTACTATGGATACATCTTGCAATAAATCTTTTAAGGGGCTTTGAAAAATAGCACATGCTGAAGACACACCAAAAAATAATCAGGTGTTTTGAGATAAATCCTTGTGGGTGTTAATTGTTATAAATTTTCTTGAATCCTCATCAATTTCAATTGTTGATAGGCACGGCTCAATGTCTAGTTCTATATACGTTAGGTCTCCTGCTACCTTCCCATAAAGATTCTCAATTTTTGGAATTGGATATCTGTCCAACCTGGCTGCTTAACTGATGAGTCAATTTATAGTCCCCACAAATGCAGACAGTCCTGTCAAATTTCAGTATGGGTCCAAATGTCAAGTTCTGCATCAACGTTATAGTACTGCGTGGTACTGGGCAAGCTCTAAAAAATTTTGGGGTAGCATCTGAATTAATATGGATTTTAATCTTGACTCCCCAAATTCAATTTGAAAAACTTTGGGGTTTTTTTAAAAAACTTCATGTAAACTATCATCAGTTACACTGAAAATGTCTAGCCAACTTAGTTTTCTTTGATGAGATATGAGACTAGGTCCTTGATCTTTTGTGACAATGATTGGTACATGTTTAGATTGGTGCTAAGTCACTGGCATGGAAGTAGTTCCCAAAATTTTTAGCGTTTCCCTGGTACATGTGGCCAATTTTGCTCTTGTATTACTTAACTTTAGGGATCCAACTTCGTCTTAAAGTATTTAAATGTTGTCCCCTAGAATGGTAACAGAAGGACCGGTATCAACCTCCATGCTTAGTGGCCATCTGTTCACCAGTGGTACTATTATAATAGGATCCAATACACTCCTCTTGAGATTATTCAATTGATATATCTCAGATTTCACTTGGGAATCATGCTCTAAATTATGCACAGACGTCCAGGTCTTTTTTTTTGTTTAAATCAAGTGCACTCTGTTGATTCAGATGTAGCCTCTCTGAATGCAGCCAAACAGGTAAAATCCTTCAATTTACATTTTTTCCTTTTTTCCCCCACACCTATAATCTTTATCAGAATTTCTGGGGTTTTTGACCTGTTTTCTTTTTTGGTGAACTCTGCTGTCTCTCCTGCGTGCTCAATTTGCAAAGATTTTGCACCATAGCTAATTCACCATGTCTGTATGTATGTACTGTAACTTGAGAGGGTATCTCTCCGCAATCTCGATTGCCTGTTAAATTTCTGTGTCTTTCTCCAAGGAAATCTTATCCTCTGCCAGCAGCCTTTTCCATATGTTTATGTTATTTACGGCGCAAACCTTCTGTCTCGCAGCACGTCACTTAGCAATGGTCCAAATTTGCATGGCTCTGCCGATTTTCTTAGTCTTGCCCTCTATGTTGCAATTGTCTCCCTGGGTGCCTTACAACAGATTTAAGCTCAACACCTCATGTTGAAAGACAGTGTGGATTACCATGATCCTTTACCAATGTTATAAGGTGGTTAAAGACTTAGTAGAGTTTCTGGGGATGTTAAATTTCTAATGAGATTACACATCTGGGGGGCACATACTGTAAGCAGGAAGACTTTTTGCTCATCCTCGCCTGTAATTTCATTAGCAGGGAAGAAATAGCGGAGTCTTTCAATATACTGAACCCAGTGTTCTGCCTCTGGGTCAAAGGAATCGATTTTCCCAAAAAGAGGCATTATTCATTTTAAGTACTGCAAAAAAAAGGACATGGCTTCACTTCTCTTGATGTTCCTGTCATGCGTTGGAAGGTTTCTGGAGTTACTGCACTTTGCATTTCGCACCATATATGGGGCAGAGGTCCAGGCAAGAAATGTGCCGGTCCAGACTAAAGTAAATATACAGGAGCGGAATGACAATCTGATGATTGCCACTCCACAGATGCTCTGCTCCAATAGGTACTTATTAGCTTTCTTAATGTCAAACCATCCTTCAGACCTCAGAGAGAATACCTCTGCTTCTGTATTGACTACTTTGTAATAACAGCCTCAAAGGGATGAAGAAGTAGACTCAATGGCCCAATTCATCCTTCAGCTGGTCCTTCTATTCTTCAGGAGAGGAGAGGAAAATTCACTCACACACACACACACACACACACACACACACCCCAACCCCCACCCAACCCCCCTCAATTTTTCATCACAATGGGACAAGCTCAATCAAGAACTTGCAACAAGGAAACTCCCAAGCACATCTTGAGTTTTTACCATTTGATGGCAGCACATTATTGTCATGTCCTAAAATATCACTTCTGCTTCCTTCCTGCCAGATTCAATTTAGCATAAAAACATACCAAACGTTTTTCATTCTTCTGTATTCTACTTGTTCAATATTCATCACAAACAGCTAGAAATTCTTGATATTAACAACCACAGCACTGCCGAATTTCAACATCTGCTCCAATATTACAGTCGAACACATTGGTAGGGATCTTTGGCCCCTGTTTGTATGTTGCATGTGCACTCGTGACTAAGACAGTTTTAGCTGCCGCATAGATCAGATCACTTACAAATGATGGGCAGCCCTAATTGAAGAATGAGAACGTGTGATTAAACATCCCCTGAAACAAATTAAAATACTTATGGCTAACTGCTTTAGTTTTCTCAAATCCTGTGAACTAATGCAATAAAAAAGGATGGGGGTCAGACTTACCTTCATACCCAGTGTGGAACAGACCAAGTCAATGATGGCATTGAGTTGATTGCTATGGAAGTACATTGCAACCAACAGCAGCATCTCACCAAATGAAGCCGATACCCCTGTGGTGCTTGAAATTACATGAGAAAACACTGTTACTTCACTTCATATCAACACTGTGGGTAAACTTTGAACATATGACCTATTGCTGAACCTAGCTCAGGCAGATAAAACAAAAATCACTTCACTGAAGTATTTTCCTATTCAGTTTTTCATCATTCCCCATTGCATGTTCGACAGATTTGATACAATATGAGCTAGAAGGCTACTCCCAGGCCAAGTTGAAGTTGCTTGAATTGGCTATTTGGAAGTGTGCTATGTAATAGCTTGGGGAAAACCCAATACACCAGCCATTCCCGGTCAACTTTACACCAGTTGAAAAATCTAACCCAAAACCTGATTTTAAAATGAAAGGTAGAAATACCACAGAAAGCACGTACTCAACATTGAATCTCACCTCTCAAAATATGCCTCCTCTCTAATCATCCAGCTTAACCACATCACAGTCATTTGCTCTTGTTCAGGTGTGCTGCAAACACAATTAACTGAAATATTAAGCTCTGAATGTAGGGATCAAACCTGCACAATTAACATTTTCTGTTTTTTCCTGTGCTACTGAAGTTATTCCTTGCCACACATCATTGGTCATTTAATAATGTTATATTTATGCAAGACTTATTCAGTCGAAACATCTCAAACACTCCCAACAATGAATTACTTTTCTAAAACAAGTGTAATGCTTTTTAGGTTGGCAGAAGCTGATCAACACAAATTTATTGCAGTGCAGCATGAGGGAGGAGAGTTGTCTAGGAATCTATAGGATGCACTATAGTAACTTCTCTGACAACATCTTCCAGACCGACTGTCTTGAAAAGCAAGGGCAGCAGGCATATGGGAACACCAGTAACTGCAAGCTCCCCTCCAAATCACACCACACCATCCATTGTGTGGAAATCGCTGGCATGTTGGAACTTTCTCTCCATGAGCCCTATGGGAGTACCTTCACTGCACAGACTGCAGCTTCAAGGAGGCAACTTCCCATCACATTCTCAAAGGTGGTAAAAGTATTGCAAAGAGACACTGACCTTTGCCAGTAAGCTCACTTCATGTGAATGAATAAACTAAAGAAAGAAAAAAAATGAAATTGGAAGACCACCTGCTTTGATCTAGGCACACTAAGCCCCATCAGCCCTCCTTTTCAACATTTGGGGTCATGGGCCAAAATTGGCTGAGCTGGCCTACAGACTAGACAAGCATTAACCTGACACAGTCACTCGCAGTCACCTCCTGACTCCCCAAAGCCTGTCCTGCATCTACAAGACACAAATCAGGCATATGACAGAATAGCCTCCACTTCTCTGGATGAGTGCGGCTCCAACACTCAAAAAACTCGACACAACCTAGGACAAAGCAGCCCGCTTGATTGACATCCCATCCATCATCATCAAAATTTATTCCCTCCATCACTGTACACACACAAAATACACTGCACAATTCACCAAGATTTCATCGACAGCACCTTTTTAAACCTGCAAGTTCTACCACCTAAAAGGACATGAGCAGCACGTGCATAAGAATACCATCACCTGCAAGTTCCCCTCCCAATTTTCACACTAGCCTTGCCTAAGCTATGAGAAGCAGATGCTACTTGCTCATTTATTCAGTTCTGGAGAAGGAACCATTCAGCCATTTTGTACCTGCGGCCGTCCATCTCACATAGACGTAACCACATCTGCAAATCTTTTTGGGGGCAGAGTTTCTGTTTGGCCTAGTCATAGAATGAGAACTCTTGGGCTCTGCATAAAGAACATGAACGGTTGACCCAGCCCATACATCAGTCAGTGATACTCCAATCCAATCACTTGGTGGCCTGTGCACGACACTTCCTCTGGTTTATGTTCTTCTGTGCTTAGCTTGGCTGTGATTTTTTTTAAACAGTTCTTTCATGGAATGTGGAAATCACTGGCAAGGTCAACATTTGTTGCCCATCTCTGAATGCCCTTGAGCTGAATGGCTTGCTAGGCCATTTCAGAGGAATTTCAGTGTAAACCACATTGCTGTGGGTCTGAAGTTACATGTTGGCCAGACCAGTTCAGGATGGCAGATTTCCTTCCTTAAAGGACATTAGCAAAGTAGATGGTTCTTATGACAAACGTTGACAATGAGGAAATAGATTTTTAATTCCAGATTTTCAGTGAATTCAAATTCCATCAACTGCCATGCAGGGATTCATATCTGGGTCTTCAGAGTATTATCTTGGGTATTTAGGTTATTAGTCTAGTGACAGTACCACTATGCCACAGCCTCCCACGATAAAATAACCGAATTTTGCTCCCTACTCGCTGTGGAATGTGTGTGTGTTTTTTGAAATCTTTACAGCATTCTAACTTCCTAATGGATCCAAGCTTCTGCAAAGCATTTTGTTCTTAGACCTATCTCTATTGGGTTCCTGGTCCACACATCATACTTTAACCAGAAAAGCAACCTATTCTCAGCCTGTAGTTCACATCATGCTGCGATCAGGCAACTGGAATTCATTTGAGATTGATTTGCCCTCCCTTTGGCAGCTTAGTGAAGTACCACGCTGAAGAGATTATTTGCTTTATATGAACCAGGCAATTATTTCACCATGCAGTTCAATCCTGTACTTATGCACTGATGAACAGCTAGATGACAAATTTGAAATTCTTCCGCCAGTTGGCAGTCTCATCAGCCTGCTGTAGGGCAGTGAGGCTGCCACTGAAGCACCGGGGCACTTGTCGATTTAATGCACCATGGTTTGCACTTCAGCAGTTTCACAGGGGTGATCATGGTCACCAGGGGAAGTGGTTGATGGGACAGGGTCCAATTCCAGTGAGACACCTGTTCAGTTTGACCCACATGCCGTACAGAAGGTTGAAGCCTGGGATTTCCCACATGGAATCATCAACCAGATGATGATTCTGGGCTTTGCATGTTGGTGCTGTGCCACCGGTCCTTTGTAGAATTGCCTGGCTCAGGCACACTGGTCCAGACTGGTCACCTTGAGATGAGGCATTTGCTGGGTGGGTGGGTGACGTCTTCTATCAGTGACAGGTCCGAATTTGTATGCATTGTATGCTTTCTAGCTATCATACTGTGCTAGTTTCATGATGGATTGCAATGTTGCACATGGCGCAATGTTGCATTGGTAGTCAATTTGTATTTGTTGGATTGCTCCTGTTGGATGTTCTTCATTGTCTTGTTCAGCTGAACATGTCCCATCTTACAGTGTTCAGAGTCCCTCCAGGCAGAATTCCCAGTATCCACACTCCCTGCATCTTCCAATCTGGATCATATTTCTTGTGCCAACTTTTTTTTCCTGTTTTGTCTCCCTGGCTGCTGTTTCTTTGATTAAGGGCCCTTTCCTTTATATTTAACTGAATACATTAGCTCACCTTGAACAATAGCTTACCCCCACAGGAATAAGGTGTTTATGAAGAACTATGTTTATTTTTGCCCCCAATCAGGTTACTTTATAAATGAAAACAAGTGACAGGTAAACCATTATTTTGTTGCATGATTTCAGCAGCATGCTTCTTATCTGCTACTCAGTGGAACATTTTATTCATTAACTTGTCAGTTTGTAGTTGAAGAAAGCAAATAAGTTATTATATGAATTCAAGGGATTGAAATGTCACCATAAACGAAAAGATAAAATATATATGGTTTAGGCTATCTTTTGTAACCAACTGTAGGCCTCTGACTTACCTGACTAAACTGGGGAATGCCAGCAGCATGCAGAAGGACAGGGACACAAAGCGTACGCCAGCTGGAGTTGCTGGTGGGCGGCTTGTCATTAGCTGTAAAAGCTGCTCAGCTTCTTCATCAGTTGGCCTAGATGACAATATCACACAGAGCATTACAATTCTATACTGCCGAAAACAAAGGTGCTACTGATTACACACTTGGTAAGACTGGACTTCTAGCAGAAGTGATCAGCCAAGTGTGACAACAAAACTCCTTTTCACCCGAGAGCCGACAAACTTGATTACCCACACCACAATCCCAAATAGACAACTGCTGAATGTTGTAGACAAAGTTTGAAGTTGCAACATTGCTAGAGCCATTTTGTATACATTTTCATACATATATATCATACCAGTGATAAGAGGGCAAATCCCATTGCTGAAGTAATTAGACGTACAGCAAATGTAACTATAGATTTTTCAGATTCCAATAACAGACTAAATGATCTTCTGCAATAATCAATCTATGAAAAAAAGGGTTAAAATATATGTTGCTATTTAAGTTTAAGTTTGTGTGACTTGTGAATTATTTACCTGCAAAAGTGGTAAAATGTGAATTTGCATCTTTACCCTGTCTTCTGGTTCCCTTCTTTAATAATTCAGTAAGTTATGGCAGACACATACAATATCCCTTCAACAATAATCCCTGCCCAGAAGCTTTTTATGTATTATCACAGCCCGTACTTGAGTCCAGCGATTCCCATGAGCGCACAGTAGAGTCGCAGCATTGCGCTAGCCTTCACCACATTTTCCTCCTTCAGTGCAGAGTACACAGATATGTTAGGTTCCATGTCGGTGTCTGCTGTATCCTCACCAATGCGACCACTACTAACTGTCGGGAGAATTGCCATTAGTTCCAGCAATAGCTGTCGCCTCATCTGCCACAGCACAGAGCTGCTGCGTTCCCGCTTCCTCTGCGAAACAAACATCTTGAGAATTACAATTGGTCCTCAAATAGATTTTAAAGAGCTGAGGAATAAACTAGCAGGTTAGTAACTAAGCGTTTGTCACGTAACATCTTTACAACCCAAGCACATAAGAAAATAAGAGCAACAGAAGGCAATTTAACCAGCTCCAAAATTCAATAAGAATGTGGCTAATCTTCTACCTCACTTATGCGTTCTTGCACTATCCCATACAAGACAGGAATGGTAGCAAAGTGATGGTGTTACTGGAATAGTAATCCAGAGGCCTGGACTAATGTTTCAGATACAAGTTCAAATCCCACCACAACTACTGGGAGAGTTTAAATTCAATTATTATATCTGATAGAGAGATATATCTGATAGTGAGTAATAATGATCATGAAACCAGCAGTGGTTTACTAATGGTATAGAGAAGCTAAAAAAACACTTCCTCTTCCTAAGAAATACCATGCACTATGGAGCTTTTTAGTTTGTCAAGAGGTCAAATAGTCACTTCCAATGATATGAAATACTCTTCAGCTTATTACCAATTTTAACTTAAAGAATCAAAATGATGAATACAAATGATGAGTTCAAAATTCAGGATTCTTTGAGAGTCAGAAGTTCAATGTTGCATCCCTATGCTTTGCACACTTTTATATTTTATTTTTGTTCTGTGTTCGTTCACTAATGTCCTTCAGAGAAGGAAATATGCCACCATTACCCAGTCTGTCCTGTAAGTGGCTCCAGATACAAGTGTCCATAACCGTATTAGCGCTGATTAGTAAATTTGCTGAAGACACAGAAATTAATGGAAGTTGCTAATAGTGACAAGGATTGTCAAAGGATACAATAGGATATAGTTAGATTGCAGGCTTGGGCAGAGAAATGGCAGTTGGGAGTTTAATGCAGATAAATGTAACGTGATGCATTTTGGAAGACCAAATTCAGATGTGAATTATACAGTAAATGACAGAACATTTAGGAGCCTTAACATAAAGAGGGCTCTGGGTGTACAGACCCACAGATCCCTGAAAGTGGCAATACTGGTGGATAAAGGTGGTCAAGAAGACATACAGCATGCTTGTCTTCATCAGCCAGGGCACTGAGTATAAAAGTTGGTAAGTAATGTTACAGCTGTACAAAACTTTAGTTAGGCTGCATTTCAAATACTGTGTGCGGTTCTGAACGCCACACTACCAGAAGGTCGTGGATGCTTTGGAGAGTGTGCAAAGTTTACTAGGATGTTATCTGGTCTGGAGAGTTTTAGGCATGTTGAGAGGTTGGATAAACTCAGGTTGTTTTCACTTAAAAGACGGAGGTTGAGAGGTGACCTGTGAGAGGTGTACAACATTATGAGAGGCATAGATGGAGTGGATTGTCAGAGGCTTTTTCCCTGGGTGGAAAGGTCGACTACAAGAGGGCACAGATTTAAGGTGAGATGTGGTAAGTTTGAGGGAGATACGTAGGGAAATTTTTTCACACAGAGGGTGGTGGGTACCTGAACACATTGTCAGTAGGGTTGGTGGAAGCAGGCATGTTAGCAACGATTTTGGTGTATCTTGATAGACACATAATGGGAGGTGAACAGAGGGATAGAAACTGCATATTGGTAAGTCAAAGGGCATGTTCCTTTGTTTGGCAGAGGAGTGACCACTGCAGTCTCCAAGTTGTATCACGGCACTATTACAATACTAAAATGTGATTGTTTCAGAACAGATATACCAGCTCAAATCTGGGGCATCAAGGCACTGTGGGCCATTAGTAGGAGAATTGCATTTCATCTACAAAGTAATCTCATGGTTCTGCATATCCCTCACTATTACTGTGAGGCCAAACGGTCAACCTTTGCTCAATGAGGAATGCAGAAGAGCATGCCAGCAGCAGCACCAGGCATACCTAAAGATGAGATATCAACTGTTCAGGCTACAACACAGGACAACATGCATGTTAAACACCGGAAGCAGCATTCTACAGAGCCAAGGAATCCCACAACAGGTTAGGCCAAAACATCGCTATCCTGTTACATCCAGTCACAAATGCTGCTGGACAATTAAACGACGAGGAAACTCCATATAAATCCCTATCCTGGATTGTGGCAAACCCAGCAAGTCAGTGCAAAAGACAGGACTAAAGAATTTGCACTCATCTTCAGCCAGAAGCGATGATTGTGTAATCCATCTCGGTCTCCTGCTGAGGTTCCCAGCATCACAGGTGCCAATCTTCAGTCAGTTCAATTCACTCTGTGTGCTAAGCATCTTGGAACATTTATTAAGGTGCTACATAAAAGCAGGTTGTTATTGGTTATCAGGACACCAAGAAGGAATTTATCTGACGTAATAAGATAACATTGCTTCCCTTTAAACAAGTTGGCACTGTGGCATTAGCACATGGCATAAGTATGTGGCATATAGAGCTGTCTGAGTATAAATCCCTCGTCAGTCTCCAATATTTCTCTAAATAAAGTGAAAAGGAAGGGAGAGGAATCTAATTTCTACACAGTGCAGAGTAAACAATAGACCTGTCAGGGTGGCATGATGGCACAGTGGTTAGCACTGCTACCTCACAGTGCCAGGGACCTGCATTCGGTCACTGTGTGGCGTTTGCACATTCTCCTCGTCCTGCATGGGTTTCCTCTCACAGTCCAAAGATGTGGGGTTAGTTGGATTGGCCACGCTAAATTGCCTCTTTGTGTCATGGGGATTAGTAGGGTAAATGCATGGGGGTTATGGGGATAGGGCCTGGATGGGATTGTGGTCGGTGTAAACTTGATGGGCCAAATGGTTTCCTTCTGCACTATAAGATTCTATGATGGTGTGGAGACAATGTGAGTGTATAGGTTAAAGAGGTGTGTATTGTCTGCAGACAGGACAATAAGTGAGATGTTGCATGTTCAGGCAAGTCATGGGGGTTACAGATATGTGACATGAACCCAAGATCCCGGTTGAAGCTGTTCTTGGGTGCGGTTTCCTTCTGCACTATAAGATTCTATGATGGCGTGCCCATTACACTGTAAATTTATATTCCAAATCAATGGGATGAGACCAATTCATCACTGTAACCTTACTTCTTACCTGCTGCCCATTGCGGATGAACATTCCAAACCAGGTTCTGACTTTCGCATTAGTTCCTAGTAATAAGCCACTAACAAAGGAGACCAAGTCAGTCACTGTGTCTTCAGAGCCATCATTCTTGCACTGATCCAGGGTCAGAGCTACTCCAAGACCTGGGAGGTGGCACTCCTCCACCTGTTACACAATACCAAAAACAGGAAATCCAGGATCAGAAAAGACCATTCATCCCACTCCATCCACAACAATCATTCTACAATTAGGCACTCTCCTCTCCCATTGATTCCCTACTTAGTAAGTCTCACAACACCAGGTTAAAGTCCAACAGATTTATTTGGTAGGAAACACTAGCTTTCGGAACGCTGTTCCTTCATCAGGTAAGTGAGGAGTGGGGAGAACCCTGCCACAGCAACCTCTGCAAGGCATGCTGTATCATCGACATGGATGCCATCATCTCACGTGAGAACACCACCCACCAGGTACATGGGACATACTCTTGCAACTCGGCCAACGTTGTCTACCTGATATGCTGCAGGAAAGCACGTCCTGAAGCATGGTACATTGGGGAGACCATGTGGATGTTACAACAACGGGTGAATGAATACTGCTAGACAATCACCAGGCAAGGCTATTCCCTTCCTCTTGGCGAACACTTCAGCAGTCACAGGCATTCGGCCTCTGATCTTTGGGTAAACATTCTCCAAGGCGGCCTTCATGACATACAACAGTGTACAGTCGCTGAGCAGAAACTGATAGCCAAGTTCCGCACACGAGGACGGCCTCAACCGGGATCTTGGGTTCATGTCACACTATCTACAACGCCCACGACTTGCCCGAACTTGCACTTACAGTCCTGTCTTACGAATCTGGTGGAATTCTTCGAGGAGGTGACAAAAATGGTTGATGATGGGCGAGCTGTTGATGTCATCTATATGGATTTCAGTAACGCGTTTGACAAAGTCCCTCACAGTAGGCTGGTAGAAAAGGTTAAGGCACATGGGATACAAGGACAGGTAGCTAGGTGGATTGAAAACTGGCTGGGCAATAGGAGACAGAGAGTAGTTGTTGAGGGGACCTTTTCTGGCTGGAGGCCAGTCACCAGTGGTGTGCTGCAGGGCTCAGTACTGGGACCTCTCCTCTTTGTAGTATATATAAATGATTTGGAAGAGGGCGTACGGGGTGTGATCAGCAAGTTTGCAGATGACACCAAGATGGCAGGATTGGCAGATACCGAGGAGGACTGTCAGGTGACACAGAAGGATATAGATAGGTTGGTATATTGGGCAGATAGATGGCAGATGGACTTTAATCCTGACAAATGCGAGGTGATGCATTTTGGAAGGAATAATGCAGGGAGGAGTTATGTGATAAAAGGTAGACCGATTAAGAGTATAGAGATACAGAGGGACCTGGGAGTGCAGATGCACAAGTCTCTGAAGGTGTCGACACAGGTAGAGAAGGTTGTGAAGAAAGTTTATGGAACGCTAGCCTTTATAGGAAGGGGTATAGAGTATAAGAGCTGCCGTCTAATGCTTCAGTTGTACAGAACGTTGGTTAGACCGCATTTGGAGTACTGCGTCCAGTTCTGGTCACCTTAGTACCGGAAGGACGTGGAGACCCTGGAGAGG
Source organism: Carcharhinus amblyrhynchos (assembly GCF_965287045.1). Taxonomy (NCBI): domain Eukaryota; kingdom Metazoa; phylum Chordata; class Chondrichthyes; order Carcharhiniformes; family Carcharhinidae; genus Carcharhinus; species Carcharhinus amblyrhynchos. The sequence goes on along the minus strand of NC_137346.1, from coordinate 5,912,226 downwards.
GTGCAGAGGAGGTTTACCAGGATGTTGCCTGGCATGGAAGGACTGAGTTACGAGGAAAGGTTGGAGAAACTGGGGCTCTTCTCCTTAGAAAGACGGAGATTAAGGGGGGGTATGATAGAGGTATATGAAATACTGAAGGGAATAGATAGTGTCAACAGTGGTAGGCTTTTCCCTAGATTGGGAACAATTACGAGAGGTCACGATCTAAGGGTGAGGGGGGAGAAGTATAATTTGGATATGAGAGGAAGGTTTTCACGCAGAGGGTCGTGGGGGTATGGAACGTGCTACCGAGTAGGGTGGTGGAGGCAGGCACGTTGGACTTGTTTAAGGTTTACTTAGATAGACACATGAGCGAAGGAAGGATGGAGGGTGGCAATTGATCAACATAAAACATTATAGCTATCAATTTATTTCTGACTGAGCAGAATCATATGACTGAACTGTTGTTAGAATTTGCTATCTAGTCTTCATTTTCTATCCAAATATACCTACATAATCAGAAATTAATTTTATCCAGTGATGTGTATCCAGTTGCATGGTTATTGGCATTTCCATATAACAATGGTGCAAAAATAGCCTTTTCCCATTTCAACATTAAGAGCATTTAAATGGTCACCGGATAAACATATGGATGATATTGGAATAGTGTAGGTTAGATGGGCTTTAGATTGGTTTTCACAGGTCGGTGCAAAATCAAGGGCCGAAGGGCCTATAATGCGCTGTAATGTTCTATGTTATAGTAGAGGGTATTAAATAGGGTCAGAGCCTCGGGACGACACCGGAAATGTAGTATTACATGTTGATGTTTTGTCTTTTTATTCCACAGGGTCGGTCCACCTTGTTGTCAAACGAGGGGCATGCACACGGTGGGTCGTGCGTGGGCTGCTCTTGGAGGTTCCGGGAGTGGCCTAGTACTTCGTGTCGTTGTGTGTGCTTAATCCTGGACCAGCAGACGGGCACCGCAACAGCTCAGTGACTATCACTGCTAGCTGTGCAGATACATGGGTTTGGGCCTGTGTCTGTGGGAGTTTGCGCATTCTCCCTGTGGTTGCGTGGGTTTCCTCCGGGCGCTCCGGTTTCCTCCCACACCCCAAAGATGTGCTCTTAGGCTGATTGGTGTACCAAATTGACACTACTCTCCCCTGAATCTGGCTACATTAGGGGTTCCACTCACATACACACAGGGTAGGTGTAGGAAGATGCGCGGGCTCGTTGGGCCGAAGGGCCTGTTCCCCGTGCTGGGTTGTTCTTTGTCTGCAGACAATACACATCTCTTTAACCTATACTTAATGCAACCTCCACTCACATTGTCTGCACCTTTAAGACTTGATTAGCTGTAAAGATTTGCAGTCTAATCAGTATTCTGTAAACTGCGTGTGTCTTTATATACCCTGTTTGTGATCAGAACTCCCCACTCACCTGACGAAGGAACAGCGTTCCGAAAGCTTGTGGTGTTTACTACCAAATAAACCTGTTAGACTTTAACCTGATGACTCTTACTGTGTTTATCCCATTCCAATGCTGGCATCTCCACATCACGATTCCCTACTTAGTCAGAACCAAATTCCTATCTCCACTTTCCTTGCAATATTTAAAAACAAAATTCTTCTGTTTTGGGTGCAATCTACAATCAGGATGCAAATTTTATTCTAAACTCAAGTTTTGCAAAGTTAATTTTTGTTCAAACCAATTTTCATCTTGATTGCAATAATCTTCCCAAGAACCCGCATAGTTGGGCATCATTTTCATAGAAGCTTTGAACGATAGCAGCACAGAACGCAATTTAAAAATTAGCATTAAAAATATTCCTTGATATGATTTAAGAGTGGCAACCTGAAGTTTATTAAGACAACTGAAAATGGGTTCATCACAAAAAAATAAGAATCACCTGAACAAACTGATTTTACTAATGGAAAATAACAAGATGATTTACTCGTTATATTGGTGCAAAGATCCCAGTTTCTCAAAGCGCCTATTTGTCTTTGCACCAAAAACAAAAGCTTAAGTTTAAAAGCCTCTTGAAGTGTGGCAAATGTGGACAATTAGTGCAAGCCTGGTTTGGTGATTAATTTAGCCAGGTGAAGTCAGTTTTAGAATAATTTGAGAGTAATTTCTAGAGTAATTTTAAGATTGTGTAACTAACTATTCCCACAGGAGGTAATTTGCCCTTAAAATTCTTTGATCTTTTGTGCTGGTTTGTTCAATTTTGGATGAATTACCAATGCAACCCAGTTGAAACTCTAGACTCTACATAACTCTCAATCCGCATTCTCAAAATGATACTGTTGCCTTTTATCCGAGTTATCTGACCTAAAAGGAACTGGCTTTATTTAGTTCTTCTAAAGAAAACGAGACACTGAAACTCGCATGCACAACGTCAGCTCTGATAGCTTTCGTAAATTGTATTGAATTCAAACATAAGATGTATTGGCTACAAAAAGGTAAGGTTTTCATTATGACAGAGAAAACACAAAGATAAAAAATCATTTCAGTGTATTTGCAGCATTGCCAAGAAAGCTCAACAGCAACACCACTCAGCAAATAAATCATATCCTCTTTAAGGACTACCACCACAATCCTCAGAGGAGTACTCGGCAGATGAATGTGAATGAAAATTGACTTGCTTTTAAATTAAGATGAATGAACTGTTACTTTGCTGCATGTTGGTCAAGTAGGTACCAATTGAAAATAACCACAGAAAAGCAATGCCAAGGAGCAGTGGGCACTTGAGTTATCGCAATCTCTTGAAATGATGTGTTACTGTGTTTCTGATAGCACCTCTGCACTGTCTACAAAGTGCAAAATCATCTCTTACCACCATGGCCCGAACATTTAAGGCTTGGGAAGGATTCATTTTGCACAGCTGTCGAAGTGCCTCAGTTCTGCGTCGGCCCCCAACACTCTCCTCATCCTGCCGCTCACCGTTTTTTATTAAGCCCCTGCAAACTGAACAGCAAAGGGCTGAGTTACACACAAACCCACAGTACTCTTATATGGCAAATCACAACTTGGTGAAAATCAAAAGTTATATTTTGCATTACTCTAGTTACATTCTAATATTTTTCTTCAATTGTGTGAACATTCCCAGAGGCAACTACCACCTTTGATCAAGCAGATGTATAGATAACTAACTCCTAGACATTTTCCGCCATATAACCAGCTACCAGGTGGACTTGATAGAAGAGGGAAACACAAGAAATAGGAGTAGGAGTACACTGTATTTGAACCTACACCATTTAATAGGATCATGCCTGCCCTTGGGATCTCATACTACTTTTCTGCCAGTTCCCCATTACCCTCGGCTTCCTGAGACATCAAAACCCTGTCTCCCTGTGCCTCCGATATAGTCAGCGACGAAGCATCTACAACCCTAGGAGGCAGGGAATTCTAAGCAATGACAAACCATTGAGTGAAGATATTTCTCCTTATCTCAGTCCCAAATGATCATCCTCTTATCCCGGAGACTGTGTGTGATGATACTATGCCTTTAAGAAAGGTGGGTGACACAGCAGTACAGTTATTGCTTCACAGCACCAGGGACCCGGGTTCAATTCCCAGCTTGGGTCACTGTCTATGGAGTTCACACCGTTTCCCTGTGTCTGCATGAGTTTCCTCAGGGTGCTCCAGTTTCCTTCCACAGTCCAAAGATGTGGTAGGTGCATTGACTATGCTAAATTGCCCCTTAGTGCCAAGGGAGGTAGGAGGTTAAATACACAGGGTTATGGGGATAGGACTTGTGTGGGATTGTCGTTGATACTGATTCGAAGGGCCAAATGGCCTCCTTCTGTACTGTAGGGATTCTATGAAATGTACTTATGTTTCTTGTGCAGGACTTTTTAGCAATCAGTTCTATTTGGCAGTGCCACTTTGTTCGTAACCGGCAACTCCTGTTAATACTGCAAAAGCATAACTGCTCCTAATTGCTAGAACATTTGTTTTAATTTGGACTAATGTATCTGTTATTTTCGTGTTTTCCCCTGGGGGTTTTTCAGAGTTGGGCTTGATCAGGTTGATTGACAGGAAAAATCTTGTGAATGGGTGGAATTAGCCTTACACAGGGAAATAAGCTCAGTTCCTGCTTGGAATTGTTAAGACAGAAGTATCTCTCTTCCTCTTTCTGGAATTGGAGACTGGGATCTGCCAGGAATTAAGTCTCTCTCTCTCAGGAGGCTGCTGTATAAGAGTCAGAAGACAGGTGTCTTTCTATATCTATCTGGGGGTTAAAAGGCTGGAAACGTAGCACACACGTGAGCATATCTATTTTTCTGCTAACTTATTCTGAAGAGGGATTAATGTCTGTTGGGATATTGCTTACATTGGAACTATAAAAATAGCTAGCTGTTAAGAATTATACCTTGTCATGTTTAATATTTCAATTAGTAAACTCTATGCTACTTATTGTTATACTTTAACTGTGTTGTTAAATAAAGTTTGTTTTAACAGAGCTTCTTAGTGGGTCAATTGAATCATACCTGCAGTGAACCATCTTATGTTAACCTAATGCCAAAATCAAAAAAGTTGGGGTCTAGACTAACTTCATAATGTACCTCAAGTTTCTGGTCTGGTCCCTAACAAATCCATCTGTATTTTAGATTTCCTAGTAGTTGAAACAACCTCTGTGTCTATGCCATCATACCTTTCCAGAATCTTGCCTGTTTCAATTAGATCACGTATCATTCTTCTAGCCTCCAGGGTATACTGAGCTTCTGATCATAGGCCAATCCAAGGTTATGACGGAGCTGTACAAAACACTCATTAGGCCTCAGCCAGAGTACTGTGTGCAATTCTGGTTGCCACACTTTAGGAAGGATGTGATTTCACTAGAAAGGGTGCACAAAAGATTCACCAGCATATTGCCTGGGCTCAAGGCTGGGGTTGTTTTATGTAGAGCACAGAAGGCTGAGGTAGAACCTGATTGAGATGTATAAAATTATGAGGAATGTAGATATGGTAGATAGGAAGAAACTTCCGTAGAGCGATCAATAGCATAGATTTAAGACAAGGAGCAGGATATTTAGAGAGGATCGAGGAAAAACATTTTTACCCTTTTGGTGGGAAGCTGGAACTCATTCCTCAAAAGGATGGTAAAGGTGGGAGCACTCAACATTCATGAAGCATTTAGATGAGCACTTGAAATGCCATAGCATAAAAGCTACGGACTAAGTGTTGGAAAACGGGAGTAGAATAGATAGGTGCTTGCCAGCTGACGCAGACACATTGGGCAGAAGGACCTCTTTTGTGTTGGAAAATGAACTGTGGCTGTATGGCCCATAATGCAACTATATCCTTCCTTAAATATGGAGACCAAAACTGCACACACTACTCCAGATGTGATCTCACCAAATGACTGTACATTTTAGCAAGCATTCTTAATGCCAGTACTCCAAGGCCCTTACAATAAAGGCCAATATGCTGTTTACTTTCCTAACTGCTTGCTGTACCTGTTAATTTGTGAAATACTTCTCTTCCAAATAAAAACAATGAATCTCATGTGGAGCTTCTCTATGACAATAGCAATTCATTAAGAGGTGGTGCAATCATCTAGCTCATCACTCTGCACCCTTTGGAGATGGCATCATGGGACTACTAATAATGTGATAGTCTCTCTCTACCCCAATACCCAAGTGAATGATCTTGGCAAGAACGAACATAAACTGGAAAGAATAAAATCTCGATATATCATTCTACTCCTGGCCCATGGATTTCCTCAATCTGCTCATTACATCAGTAATGGAGTTAAATGAAGACTGTTACCTTCACTGAAGCTGTCAGGGACGTTGGCTACTAACAAACACATGAACCAGGATCCATTCCGCACATGTAACAAAGCCTCAGCTACTTCAGTAATTGGCAACAGTGATGGCAGTTCTGCGGGGTGGGGGACATAAAGCACCATACGAATTATATATACATCAACAATATTGAGTATAGTGGGCTATACTAAGGGTTAAAGTTAAAACACCAAAGTCAAATTGTATAATGGTCTCAAGTAAGTTAGGATAAGCAGGAAATTTAATTTGCCCAAATTGATGAGTTATTTTCAATTCTTTGGCACTGGATGGTCTCCACCATCTGCAGACTGGTTTCTGCAATCAGATTAGTTAGCTCATCAGCCACTATTTAATATTTTTGCTTATCAGTTTTAGTGGGAAACACTCCAGTGCTGCTGTTGTGACTAATCTATATCTTGTCCAAATCTATACTTCAAACACATGCTACTTAAAACTAAAAAAAAAGTACCTGCTTGAAGGATACACAGCACATCTGCAACTTCATCCAAGTATACCGGGCTCTCAAACAATTCTGAAGACTTGATAAAAAAATCTCCATTTGAATCAGACACCTTTAACACATATACACACAAAAAAAGTTCATTAAAATTTCATAAATGAATTTCTCCATTTCCTTATTCCTCTGTTTTTTTTCCAAATGCCTTCCCCACCTGAAAATTCAGGCTCCAGACTTGATATCAGTTCTCAGCTGCTTTTAGCTGGCAAGATTTTGAAGTAACTCAGATATTTTTTCACCTCTCTGTAGATGAAACATAGACTTTAAAGTATGCTTGGGAATTGGCGGGGGTGGGGGGAGGGTGTTGCTGTTCCAATAAATTAGGTGGATTATTAAAAATTTCATGGCAATGTTCACAGAGCAGCAGAAATTCTTCCCAAAAATTCTACATGGGGAGAGGATGCAAATGCACATCCCACCTCTATGTGGCCATGGCCAATTTATAGCACTGGGGATATCTCAAAAGGAAGGCATTCAACAGGAGATTTGACATTGTTGTAACAGGCCATTAGAAAAGAAGGAATATGCATTTATGTAGAATTTTGTATCCACCTTAACAGGTAGGCAGACCCTCAATTTATTGTTTCTTCACCTTCCATGCCTCTCCTAACTCCCACCATGTCGCCCCCCCAACACAAATTCTTTTGTGCCTGTCTCCACCACAACCCCCTTCCATCCCACCCATTCAGAAAATGCAAAGATTAAACAGTGTATGATTATTATAGATCCAAGACATGGCATGTGCTGATCTAGTAGGGAGGCACAAGGGTCTTTTCCAAAAGTTCTTCACAATATCTGGGTCTGTTGTAGGCTAATTGGCAGAGATTGATGGCTGCGACACATTAAGAACTCTTATTGTTGTATCTTATGCCCACCAGGATGAAAGACAGCAAGTTAGATACTCTAATATTTTCCTGTCTCACAATTCCTATGTACAGCATCATGGGTGACTGCAGCAGTACCACTTTCTACTACTCCCCCACCCATCTCCAAATTCAAACATTGGCTTCATTATGAATGTGGCTCTTCCCATTATTTTTGATTGAGCTTCTGGCTTGGGATCTGCTCGTTATCCACTGGCTCTCATTCCTCTTTTATGGTAACTTCACAAAACGTGGAGATCAGGTGAGAGAAACTTCAATCTGTTCCAAGGTCAGGTATGAGCATATCTGAACCTGAATATTGAAATTCCACGGCCTGGGAAGCTTCTACCAGATTCATTCAGGCCCTCCTCCATTACCTTGTTCATAATCACCAGCAGTTCGCTGAGTGCTAGTCTGAGGCGACGAGGTGAGTCACTATGTTCAAACTCCAAAGCCAAGCCATGTTGCAGCTGTGATACCAGGATACTCTCCCCATTTGCTCCACCTAACTTGTGCCTGTCAAAGAAAGGACAACTTTTGAGGAACATTCTTCAAATACAAGAAACGGTGGAATAATTAAAGCAAGAAATAAACTTCATTTGTGCGAAACATTTTGCCACTTTGTGGTATCCCAAAGTATTTTTTTGCAACGTAGTCAGTATTACAAAGTAGGAAACACAGCAACTATTTGTACACAAAGTTTTACAAACCACAATGAGATAGTAATCAAATAATCTGTGTTAGTGAGGCTAATTTCAACATTGGTTGAAGGATAAACATTGGCCATCCTACTGGGGAGGAAAAGTGCCATAGGATCTCAAACATTTCCCAAAGGGGTAGAGAAGGCCTTGGTTTCATTTCACAAAATAAAGACAGCACTCTGACAGTGCAGCACTCCTTTGGTATTGCACTTGACAGTAAGCTTGATTGTGTGGTCAAGATTTTGCAGTAGGTATTCAACCCACGACTTTTGTATTTAGAGGCATGAGTTCTACCAATTCTACCAAGTTACAATTGCAGCATTGATCTGACATTTCATCTTTTGCTCACAATGAGTAGTGCATTTATCAATGTGGGCTGAGGAATTGAGATAAATCAACGATTACATGATACTTATGTAAACTTAGGGTGTATAATAAATACCTCAGCTGTTGTTCTTTGGTAGCATCCTGTTCCAATGCATGAAAATCCACTGATAATAATGCCACAATAGAGTTGACAGCTTCAACTCCAGACAGGAGGCGCAGGATAAGTTTTTTGTCTTGAGCCCAGGCCTCACTCTGATCAGCTGGGGCACAAAGTGCCATTCTCACCAGGCAAGGCAAGAGTAGTCTCAGTTCTGGATCACTCAGAGCTGCAAGTTTTACCACATCCACCTTCTGCATTGCCTCAAATGCAAAGGAACTTACAAACTGCAGGCATGAAAACTCTGCCATCTTTGACAAAGGCACCTAAAAGGAAAATAAGAGTTATTTGCAATTGAATCAATCAGGGGAAGCAGTAGCTTTATTATTTCCTTACACTTGGTCCCATGTTGGACAATGGGCAACAGGAATGGGCAGTAAGAATCTGTCATTAGCTTTGGTCCATTGCATCTGTTTTGCTCCAGATCAGATGTTGTTTAACTCTTGGGGAGGTCCTTCTTAAACTTATTTTGCCTTCTTTGACTGGCCCATCTTCTTCTTCCATCTGATGGTGTTCACTCAATCGTCACTCAGGTAGGATGCATGTCCTGCCAGCCTCAGCTGCCTCTCTGTCACCATGTCATACAGAGACCCAACAGTCCTCTGTCGTACTGCTTCTCTGGTCAAGCTGCCTCTCCATGTGATGTCCAAGATTTTACACAGCCAGTGCTGCTGAAAGACATCCAATTTACATGACACCTTCGCTGGTTTATTCCATAGATCACTGGCATAGCTCAGGTTGACACTACAATAAGTCGGTGATATTTGCTGCCCACACCTTCCGGAGCTGTTGGAAGACGAACTCTGCTTTGCAATTCTTGTGTGGACATTGATCTCTGTATCACCTTCCATGGAAATGTTATTTCCTTGGTAAAGAAAGTGGGCAACATCCTTGGAGCTCTAGTGCTCTACAGATAGGGCAGGGCTTGCTGCCATCCAGTCAGCACTGTCATGATCTTCTCGCAGCTGATATGTGGACCAATCTTGTACTACTATTGTCAAGACTTGTGGTCATGTGTTGTAGCAGATGCAAACAAGGTGATATCACCAGCGAAATCCAGGTCCGTTAGTTGATGGTGTTGTTCTTGACGGAGAGTTAGCTTGACCAGGGAATGTCGAAGTCTGCAACCATCATTGTCTTCTTCAGGAGAAAACAATAACCAAGAGGAAAAGGAATAGGAATAGGAAGAATATGCAAACTTGCCCTGATGTGATGTTATTGCAGGATTCCGTGGTGTGGATCTTAAATGCAGCAGCTTTTTAAAAAAATTAATTTGTGGGACTTGGGCATCACTGGCTGGCCAGCATTTTTGCCCCTCCCTCGGGTTGAGGGACTTGTGTGTGTGTGTGTGTGTGTGTGTGTGGTTTGCACATTCACCCAGTGTCTGCATGGGTTTCCTCCAGGTGCTCCAGTTTCTTCCCACAGTCCAAAGATGTGCAGACTAGGTGGCTTGACCATGCTAAATTTCTCCTTAGTGTCCAAAGATTCATAGGTTAGGGGGATTAGTGGGGTAAATCCATGAGGTTACAGGGATAGATGCCCTTTTGCAAAACTGGGGCAGACTCAGTGGGCCAAATGGCCTCCTTCTGCACTGTAGGGATTCTATGATTTATCCTAATGTCATTGTGAAAACAAATACAAGGAACTGACAACTAAAGTTCTGGACAAGTCGAAGGAAACATGTTGCTTCAATAAGGGCTTTCTGTATGTTAGCATACTTGTAGTGATGCGCTGTAGAAGTCGGTTTAAAGTTATAAACCTCCGAATTTAACTTCACTATTTCAACCTTGTTGCATATAATTCTTAAACAGAATATGATACACAATAATTTAAAACGGAGGGCAGAAATTAACATCCCTATTTGTCGCAAAGTGCATTATTTCGATGACAAATAATGCAAGATTTTTAAATTATCTAACACAGGAAAACTTTTAGAAAATTGCCTCTATACCTCACTGGATCATAATAAAAAATATTCACCGGTTAATTGCAATTAAATTACGCACCTTTTAAGGAACCAAAAACGTCCTTCTCTATTTTAAAAAACGAAATAAAATTGATGAACGGGGCCTAGCTCTAACTTAGTCCCCGGAGTCGCGTAACCCTGTTGGCCGAGGAACGTATCCTGTTCTGCGGCCTCGCCATCTGCTCCGATTGCTCAATTTTAACTTCCCAACTGGCAAAATTATCAAACTGAAGTTTATTTAAACAACCTCGGATGATTCCACAATTTCAGAACACTCGAAGAGAGGAGGAATACGATAAATTTTTGTTTTCCGAAATTGGTTTCTCCCTCAGCTCCTCCAAGGGCTTCTGACGGAAACCAACAAGCAATTCCGCTCGAACCACCGGACCAACCAACCACATGGGATTGTGGGTCGTGCCGGGGTAACCATAGCAACTGCCGGCGAGAGGCCGCCACCATCCATTCATTCATTGGCTTCCGCGTCCCCTTACCCCTATGCTGATTGGGTTTGAAGCGAGAAACTTTTCAATTGGCTCATCACGCTTTCTCTCGGCGCTCACTGGTCCATTGCTGACCAATCACTGATCGCAGATTGACACAAATAGCCCGCGCCGATTGGCGGAAAATGATCTTGGGTTCTCCGTCCATCGATTGGCTGCTGAATTTCGAGCCGCTTTGCTGATTGGCCTGCAGGTTGACCCATTGACAGTCGGGATTTATGTCCAGCGCATGCGCGATGCTCGAGCCCAAGGCGCCAAGTGATGTTGTCTGATTGCGTGAAGTAAAAAAAAATGCGTACTGGAGAATTGTGAGTAAGATAATTGTGAAAAATGAAGCTCGTTAGAAGCACGTTGAGCCTTTCACCATTGTTATGAAGCGCAATGAATTTACAAAAATATTTGTTTTCTGCCACTGAAATTGTCATCTGCTCTAGTTTCCACTCCCTTCCTGCCATCTCCCCACCATTCCTGAACTCTAAAAAGACCCATTTACCCTCACCGATCGCATTGAGACCCATTGTATGGGGTTTAAACCCAGAAATAGGCCATATGTTGTTTATATTCCACGTGAGCCTTCTCTCACCCCTACTTCACCTCAAAGTATCATTTATCTCCTTTCGCTTCTTAGATGTGCTCATTTAGCTTCCCTTCAGCGCATCTGTGGTATTTTCTGTAACTTGCATCCTGTGGTAGTACACATTCTAACCATACTTTAAGTAATGGATTTTCTCCTGAATTCACCATCGAACTACATTAGTAACTATTTGTACTTTGAGCTTTGGACTCCTCACAAATGGAAACATCTCTCTGTCTAAGCAATCAAACCTCTTCATAATTTTCAAGACTCTTCTATTTGTATCTATGAATTCTTCCATAGCTTTGTGTCATTCAATTGTTGCAACTGTTTGCAGTCATTGCTTTATATCCCTGTCTTTACCTTTTAATAGCAGTCATGATGTGGAGATGCTGGCGTTGGACTGGGGTAAACACAGTAAGAAGACTGACAACACCAGGTTTAAGTCCAACCAATTTATTTGATAGTAAACTCACAAGCTTTCAGGGTTTGTCCCTTCATCAGGTGAATGGGGAGAATAGAGAACTCTCCATTCACCTGACAAAAGGACAAACACCGAAAGCTTGTGAGTTTACTATCAAATAAATTGGTTGGACTTAAATCTGGTGTTGTCAGTCTTCTCACTGTGTTTACCTTTTAATGCATAGTTCCTGCCATTATTGTTGGCATAGTGTAAAGTTGTCTGAATCTTGCTGTTTGGAACATCCTCCATCTCTTAAAAAAAATCTCTACGCACTTTTTGTACTACATTAATCTCTTATGTTCAAGGTGCCAATCTGCAGACCTGCAGCAATGTGATTGACACTTCACTGCCCTCTGAAATGGGCAAGCCAGTGATAATTAGGGATGGGCCGCAAATGCTGTCAGTGATGTCACATCCCATGAAAGAATAAAGAAAAAATGTAAATGGAAAAGCAGATTGATTTCTGTCAACACAGTTTCTAACCTAACTAAATATAACTTAGAATTAAAGTTATAGTTACTGTATTTATTTAATGTCAAGCATTCAGTCTGAAGGGCTTTGCAATGTCAGCAGATGTCTCAGAATTATTTATTAGCTTAGTTTATAATTTAGGCATGCAAAGTTGATTAATAGGCATCTCGATACTCTGTGTTTGCATGAGGGACTATATCAGTATTGTTTGTTGTGCCACACAGACTTGTACATCTTTCACTGTGATCACACATGATCATTTTGCTTAGGTCCATCTAAGTTTATCCTTTTTTTAAAGATCCCAAATTCTTGAATGAGCCCACGATTTTCAGCTCCGTTAATGTGTCTGAATGTCTATTCTGCAGATCACACTTTGTTTAGAAGCATTTTCTAAGATAGCCCTAAATTTTATCTTTTTACTACTTTGAATGTTTCTACACTTATTTTTCTTCCAAAATTTAAAATAATAACCCAGCTTTACCTTTTCTTATCAACCAATATAATTCTATGAAGTAATTTTTAGTTGCCTTCTTTCCATGCTGTAATTCCTCAATTTTTTTTCTCATGATTTGGAGCAGTGACATTGGAGAGAGGAGGTAGTGTCAGTTTTATTGGTGTTCTCTGCCTCCAACACAATGCAGTTTCACGTTCCTTTGTTAATTGTTATTCTGGTTTGACTGGCATGTTAAGCATTGTTGCTAGGTCCACTAGGTCTCTTTCACTCATCAGCTATTCACCACCGCTCATGTTGCCTTTTTACTTGCATGTGCAGTACTTTGTACTTTCTCCATAAAACTTCATCTGCCATTCTTTCCACATATATATTTTGTCCAACTCATTGTGTTAATTTCTGAGCCCCTGTTCTGATTCTAGTGACCTCTTGGTTTATCATCTGATATTTGTTCACATGGCATTGCATGGCAGAATCCATTTCATTTGTCTAAATTAGAATCAGCATAGTCCCAAAACTGAACCCAGAAAACACCAGGTGCCCACACTCATAGCTCTTAAAGTGAGTACTTAGTCAGTTTCTTTTCAGTTCTGAAGAGTTAACCTGAATCCCTGCAGTTTTGAGTTTAAATGAGTGTCCTTTTGAGTGGTACTGAAAATGGAATGAGTTCAGATAAACATGTTATAAATCTCCTTTACAGATTGAAACGCTAAGTCTTTGCTTTCTTCATGTGTACCACGATTGACTCATTAAAATGGCATCATCAGCCTCTGAATACACTATTGGTGGCGTGAAAATTCTTTTTCCATGCAAGGCATACCCATCTCAGCTTGCTATGATGAATTCAGTAAGTATTGTTTTCATATATTCAGGTAATTGAACACACAATTGAATGAATGGTGACCAGTTTGTGGTTATTCTATGGAATGGCCAGGGGATAGATGGGCAAGGGTGACTCTCAGGTAACATATTGGTGGTGGAAATTGTCAGTCACATGAACCCTGCATAACACAGTTGGTAATCTGATACTTGGGCACACAAGTTCACGGCATTATTAAAAATCAATCAGCCAGCCTGGTCACCAATTGGGCAAGCAATGGAAAGTCTATAAGCAAGAATTACAGCTGGTTTGCTCTGGTAAACAAAATGTTATTACCTTTTTAGATTCCAACAGATCCACTGTGCACATTCGAGGGTTCTTAAATATTAATTCGCCAATCTAATGTTTGCAAATTTTATGTGGTATGTTACCTTAAAGGAATCACAAGCTTTTGGAGTGCTGCTCCTTCATCGGTGAGTCACCTGATGAAGGGGCAGCACTCCGAAAGCTTGTGATTACGAATAAACATGTTGGACTTCAACCAGGTGATGTGAGACTTCTTATTGTGCCCATTCCAGTCCAACAGCGGCATCTCCGCATCATCCTAAAGGAAGAATGTTTGTATTCTGTATCTGGCTAACAGGCACCCTACTTGTGGGTGTATAGTTTTCATTTGCTTCAATTGGGGATTTGTTTCTGCATTAGTTGGATGTCTAGCTCAAAAGCTTAGTAGGTATTCTTTAATGCTAACTTAGTACTACAATCTAAAATACAGTGCCCTCACTGTTCTTTACTTTTTTGTTCTTGATGTTGTGACTAACTGTAGTAAGGCAGAAGCCCAGTTGATTTGATTTGTTTTTGCTCAGATTGTTCGAGGTTTGAACTGCCAAAAGCACTGTCTGTTAGAGAGTCCAACTGGGAGTGGAAAAAGTCTTGCACTGCTTTGCTCCACATTGGCTTGGCAACGATCTCAGTATGGTAAGGTTTACTGTTTATTTCTTAGGTACTGTTGAAGCTGTGATGGGTAACCGTCTGTTTTGTTTCAGTGATTGCTTTGATACAAAAGTTACCTCCTTGCAAATGGACAATAATTCATGAGTGAAAAAGTAAGTTATCATGTGGGTAATCCTATGATGTACAGCAGCCAATTTGATACATCCAGAATTAACTTCAGCTTCATCTTAAAGTTTCTTGTTCTGGCAGAGCAAGTGCTTGGTTTGCCAGTCAGGTTTAAGATCAATGAACAATGTGATATTTTGATAGGTAATGTGGAGGGCGACTGGGGGGTACTTGGATCTGCCTCCTCGCCCCACCGCAGTAAAGTAAATCATGGCACTTAATTATTGTTTGCTGAGAACTTGCCTTCCATCAGAGAACCCATGAAGAAGATGGAAATATAAAATTTTTGAATTCTTGTCATTCATCATTATTAACATAAAATTACAGTTTTGAGAAAATAGAATTAAATCAAAAGTTAGTGGAAACAATTATTCATTCTTTTTCCTAGTCAGATTTTCTGCTTCTGGATGGCATGTAGTAATCCTGCTTTTTGCCATTCTGAAAAATAAACTAAAGAAAATTACTGTGAATAATAGTGAATATATAGGCATGACTACATAGATAATATTAGATGTCTTGCTGTAAACTTGTTTTGGGATCGATTGATTGTCTAAATTATGGGAGATGATGGCCTAGTGGTATTATGGCTGGAATATTAACCCAGACTCAGTTAATATTCTGGGGACGCAGGTTCAAATCCTGCCACAGCAGCTGGTGGAATTTGAATTCAATAAAAAATATCAGTAATTAAGAATCTACTGATGACCACAAAACTATTATTGATTGTCAGAAAAACCTATCTGGCTCACTGATGTCCTTCAGGGAAGAAAATCCATATCCTTACCTGGTCTGACCTACATGCATGTAACTCCAGAACCAAGTAATGTAATTGACTCAAATGCCTTCCAAGGGCAATAAACGCTGGCCAGCCAGCGATGCCCATGTTTCATGAATAAATGAAAAAATGAGAATTTCTAAATTGGTCTGTGTTGCAGGCAGATATTTGCTTTTTCAGTGCTTTTATGGACTTCCATTATGTTAGAAGAATTCTGACATAAGAAACTCATATTTGATGCAGCTTGATTCACTATCCCTAAGTATTTCTTTAAAAATTGTATATACTAAAGCTGTTCCCATTCTTGCCTCCTGCCCAACCTGCAGGAGCAGAATCTGTACATGATTTTTTTTCCCAAACATCCATAATCTAGGAGTAAAAGCAAATAACTGCAGATGCTGGAATCTGAAACCAAAAGAGAAAATGCTGGAAAATCTCCTGGCAGCATCTGTTAGGAGAGGAAAGAGCTGATGTTTCAAGTCCAGATGATCCTTTGTCAAAGTTAAAAGCTTTGACAAAGCTCTTAGCTTTGACAAAGAGTCATCTGGACTTGAAACGTCAGCTCTTTTCTCTCCTTACAGATGCTGCCATAACCTAGGGGTACCATGACTATTTGGGCTGAGATTATCTGACTCATCACTGACTGGGAACCAAATCTGGGACGTGACTTGTTTTATTAGTCAGCCTCTTGCCAATTCATTAAACATGTTGCACCATTTTATTCTGAACCCTCTTATTTTTCTTGGCTTTATAGCGTTACAGCATCTGAGAGTGCATATGAGTGATCTGGCATCAAACCTTTCCTAATGCTTGTTTTCACTGGTCACTGAGAGGAATGGAAGAGATCAAGGGGAGACCTCTCTCTGATTTCCCCCTACATTTTAAGATGCATCTTGATCCAATTTGTAATATAGTGGAGATGAAGAACTTGTTGAAAATTGAACCTGTAGCCAACATTCTTTTGTTATTGTACATTTCTGTTCTAATTTGCTGCATTATATCAATTTATTTTCTTTATAAAATGATATTATAGAATTGTGACATTCCTACTATTGGGTAACAAAAGTTGTTGTGCTCCTGCTAGTATTAATAGTCTTTGTCTTGTACAGAGAAAGCTGGAAATGAAAGTTATTCAAATGATAGTAAGAAACAAGAAAAAGTGCAAGTGTGTAATTGTGCATGTCACACAGCAAGAGTGCCTTCTTCTCCAACAGCAGCAACAAGTCAGCCCAGTTCCACTGTTGCTGAAATTGGAAAATCCGCACCAACTTCAAACCAAGGTAACCACCACACTCTGTAATTTATTTATTTAATCTGTTTATCCACTGTATGTTCAATTTTTCATTTAAATTCATTCTGTAAATACTAAATAGTTACGATTTTTTTAAGTGTTATCACTTTTTATGCATTCTCTTCAGTGCCCAATGTCATTTAGAGATCCTTGCCTGGAAAGGTACCAAAAAGCACAGCCGCAGTGATGGATGAAGGGATGCTTAAGATATGGAGTCAGAGGAATTAAAATGTTCTGTATAGTTGAAGAGATAAAACTCTGAAAGTACTTAAAGCCTAGCACAAGAGTTCAAAATTTGAGATACTAAGGCAGGAGTTCCCAAACTGTGGGTCACTGCTGAAGGATTTTGGCTACTGTTCAGTAGGATTTAAAGAAGTCTTTGTAGTCTGTATTTATTAACTACAGGAACCATGTACATATATGTAAAAAAATCAAGCTCAGAGATGTCTGCATGCTTGCTTGTGTACAAGGCACTGACAACACTAAACTGACCCCCAAGTCTGGGTGATGTGTTTTCTTACATCACTATATGTACTGTACTCAGTCCCACATTAACCCTATATGTGCCAGACCCTTATACAACAACTGCCTCCCACCCTTGTCAAGTCTTTATCCAATATATTGCAAGTTACAAAAGCAGAAAATGCTGAAAAATCTCAGCAGGTCTGACAACATCTATAGAGAAAGAATTGAGCTAACATTTTGAGTCTGGGTGACCCTTTATCTGAGTTTATTCTAGATTCTATTCAACATATTCGAGGTACTCTTTGCATTTACATCACTGTCACTACCAATCTCTCCCCCTGCCTCCTCCTGCCCTGCCCCTCAAGTCTGGAAGACTTAAACTACTGTTGGAAGCATAGTAGGCTTTGTCATTATGGATAAAGTTTGTTCATTTGGAGGTAGTTCTGGAATCTGTGTGTCTTTTTCATTCTTCTTATTTCCCATTGTTGCATGTAACCGCTCTTTGTCAATTCAGCGGTTTTGGTTATAGGTGGCTGTTGTTCCATCCCACTTTCTTGCAAGATGGACAAATGTGCTTGTCTCCATGTTGTTTTCTTCCCTCTTGTTCCTTCATTGTGTTGTCCTCTGTGACGGGAGATGGCTTTTCCTGTTATGAGAATATTTTTTGCAGTAAGCTCATTGTTGTGTTTGGCTGTCTGCTGTACTGTTGGCAATGGACCACTACTACTTGGTTCCAGCAGAGTCTGTGGTACTATCGTGCTGGCTGGGAGTTGTAGCCTTTGCTGTTTGCTGTTGACCTCATCAGAATTTGCCGGACATTGAGGCGCTTATGGTTGTTGGTTGCCCACTTGTCTATCTTCCACTGGAGGTGCCGTGGTAACCATCTGAGTGGTTGTGGTCTCACCAATGAGGGCTTGTGGCACTAATAACAGAAGTAAACAAACGTGCTTTGCAGGTCCCTGTCAGGATACCCTTTCTTGTTTGAGCACTTGGGAATTTGCAGTTCTGCATAATTTACAAGAGTGATAATCTTGACATCTATTTCAGTTTTGAGGAGATTCAGAGCTACACAGGCATCTCTGCTCAAGAGAGCGGAAGACTGATTATGGGTGATATACATTAGCTTGAAGCAATGGGCTGAAATTGCAGAATATTGATCTGGCTTGTGGGGTGCTTTGCTCCATAGTGCTGGCATTGTCACTTCACTGGTCACTTAGGGTTTTGCTTCCCTTGGCCTGAAATGCCCCTGTTTCTATTTACTGACTTGACTTTGTACCACAGTTCACTTTCTCCTCTTAAAATTGACCAGTTCTACACAAGAGGAGTTCAGACTGCCTAACATTCTGGATAGCTTTCTTGAGGGTTTGATCTTTCTTTACTTGCATCATCTGGTACTCCCTCAACTATTGCATCCTTGATAAGTTCAGATTTAAACTCTGTTTGCAGCCTTCAGCCATTCTGTACAGATGATTAATGAACAAGGAAACATAGAATTATAGAGGTTTACAGAATGGAAACAGGCCCTTTAGCTCAACTTGTCCATGCTGCTTTTTTTTTAAACCCCGTAGCTAGTCCCAGTTGCCCACATTTGGCCCTCTATACCCATCTTACCCATGTAACTATCTAAATACTTTTTAAAAGACGAATTTGTACAGGCCTTTACTACTACCTCTGGCAATTTGTTCCAGACACTCACTGTCTGTTTGAAAAAATTGCCCCTCTGGACACTTTTGTATCTTTCCCCTCTCACCTTAAATCTATGCCCTCTAGTTTTAGACTCCCCTACCTTTGGGAAAAGATATTGACGATCTAGATGAGCTATGCCCCTCATTATTTTATAGACCTCTATCAGATCATCCCTCAGCCTTTCATGCTTCTGAGGAAAAAAAGTCCCAGTCTATCCAGCCTCTCCTTATAACTCAAACCATCAAGTCCCAGTAGTGTCTTAGTAAATCTAAATCTTCTCTGCACTCTTTCTAGTTTAATAATAACCTTTCTACAGTTGGGTGACCAGAAATGTACACGATATTCCAAGTGTGGCCTTACCAATATCTTGTACAATTTCAACAAGACATTCCAATTCCTGTATTCAATACATGATACATTCAACACATACATAGAAAGTAGAAGCAGAAGTATTCCATTTGGCCTTTCTAGCCTGCTCTGCCATTCCTTACGATCATGGCTGATCATCAAATTTAATATTCTGAACCTGCCTCCCCATCTCCATAACCCTTGTTCTCTTTGGCCCAAAGAGCTATATTTAATTCCTTCTTGAAATCACACACGTTGGCCTCGACCACTTTCTGTTCTCTGTGGTAGTGAATTCCACAGGTTCAGCACTCTTCATGAAGAAATTTCTCCTCACCTCAGTCCTAAAAGTTTTACCTCTTATCCTCAACTATGATCCCTAGTTCTGGATTCCCTCACCACCCGGAGAATTCTTTGAGTCTATCCTGTCTAATCCTGGTAGAATTTTATAAGTTTCTATGAGATCCCTTCTTGCTCTTCTAAACTCCAGTGAATATAATCCTAACCGACCTAGTCTGTCCTCATATTACAGACCTGCCATCCCAGGAATCAACCTGGTAAACCTTTGCTGCACTCTCTCCGTAGCAGGACGATCCTTCCTCTAAGGACACCAAAACTGCACACAGCACTCCAGATGTGGCCTCACTGACACCCCATGCAATTACAGTAAACATCCCCATTCCTATACTCAAACCCTCCCGCTATGAATGCCAACATATTATTTGTCTTCTTTACTGCCAGCTGTACTGCACACTTACTTTCAGTGACTGATACACGACGACACCAAATTAATTAATTACTTTTCTCCCCTTTTTTTTGGAGTGAGCTTGGATGGCATATGTTCAGGCACCGACTTTAAAATCTGGTTTGACTGAGGGTATTTATAAGTGGCAGTTTCTGACCACTGAACCATTTAAAAGTTTTTCAGGACTTGCTTTATCCTGGAACTTAATGTGGTGGCTCTGCATTCTGGGAATTGAAGCTTGAGTTCTAAATAATCCTGTGGAGTCTCCTGCTGCTGTGAAGAATTTTTAAATTTTACCTTCAGTTTCCAAGCCTACCTTTTGGCTTTTCCTTCGAGATTTTCCTCTTCATATCTGCTTCGATCTTTTCTTATGTTCAGAATGCTTCTTTGAATTCTTTTAGTCTTGCAGGATTTTAGTTTTTCTCAGCATGTACATAAACATGTAAATATTTAAGCTAAGAGCTGTTTCCATGCTTCCTTGTACACACGACTCTGTCCACACTACACTGATTCCTAGGTATGGCTCAT
This sequence comes from Carcharhinus amblyrhynchos, assembly GCF_965287045.1. NCBI lineage: Eukaryota > Metazoa > Chordata > Chondrichthyes > Carcharhiniformes > Carcharhinidae > Carcharhinus > Carcharhinus amblyrhynchos. Next base: position 5,891,691 of record NC_137346.1, on the reverse strand, counting down.
GTTCTCTTACATCAGTGTGTGGGTAGTGCTGTACTCAGTCCCTTGGTACTGAGTGCCTTGTGTCAGACCTTTATATTGCTGTTGCTATCCCCAGTGAGGTCAAGAGACAACATCTTTTGGTCCTGAGCTACAAGGCAGTAATGTTGGCTGTGGAGTTCAGACTGAGTTTGCTTTTTTTTTTGTTTGTTTTTGTTTTGTTGGTTGGTGTGGTTTAATTGTCGCATCTCTGTGAACTGATTATTACTATAACCACAGCCTGTAAAACACAAAGGGCAAACTCAGCAGTTTTAATCACCCCCACTCCCCTTTAATGGGTAACCACTCATTGTTACTCAACAACTCTCTCTCCTTGTGCTCCAACCCTCAGCTCAGTAAGTTGGAGAAGCACTCATGGCGGCACATGGCAGCCCCAGGGACCCAATTCCCAGCCTGGGTCGCTGGCTGTGTGGAGTTTGCTTGTTCTCCCCATGTCTGTGTGGGTTTTCTCTGGATGCCCTGATTTCCTCCCACAGTCCAAGAGCACGCTGGTTAGGTATATTGTCCACGCTAAATTCACCCCCAGTGTACCTGAACAGGTGCCGGAGTGTGGCAACTAAGGGATTTTCACAGTAACTTAGTTGCAGTGTTAATGTAAACCTACTTGTGACACTAATAAATAAACTTTAAAAAAACTTAGGGGTTTGTGATCAATCCTGAGACCAGAATCTGCAATTACAGATGTAATAAAGAAATTGTTCCATTGAGTATGAGGAGCTAAAGTTTTGGAGCCATTCAAAGCAGTATTATTTCAATGAAACATTTCTTACAATGCAGTAAGCTCGTCCACAGCTTGCTCACAATAAGTACCAGAATATAGTGAAAGAGTCTGAAGAGTGACAGGGTGTGAAATCCATGGTGTTGTTGAGGTGAATTGAATAATATGTTTTAGAACAGCAGCTCGTCAGTTAAATAAGTGATGATTTGGAATTGTTGTCATTGGACTGGGATAGACACAGTAAGTAGTAGTCTTAAAGTCCAACAGGTTTGTTTGGTAACATGAGCTTTTGGAGTGTTGCCCCTTCATCAGGTGAGTTAAGTAAGTAGTATTGGAGCTGAGCAGAAAGGTCAACAGGCAGGCTTGGCATTCATGAAATAATTAAATAATATAATGGCAAAGATGCAATATTAGGAGGCAGAAATTACATAAATAAAGGAACGGGTCAGAGTTTTAAAGTTTACTTATCAGTGTCACAAATAGGCTTACATTAACACTGCAATGAAGTTACTGTGAAAATCCCCTAGTCGCCACACTCCAGCGCCTGTTCGGTTATGCTGAGGGAGAATTTAGCACGGCCAGTGCACCTAACCAGCGTGTCTTTTGGACTGTGGGAGGAAACCAGAGCATCTGGAGGAAACTCACACAAACTCGGGAAGAACTTTCAAACTCTGCAAAGACAGTAACTCAAGCTGGGAATCGAATCCAGGTCCCTGGTGCTGTGAGGCAGCAGTGCTAACCACTGGTCAGGAAATATATAAAAAATATTTTAGGCAACAGAATTAAATAAACAATATTGGGTCAACAGAATTAAAAATTGGGATGAGGAATTAAATAGTTATCAGGTCCAGGAATGAAATAAATAATAGCTCTAGAATTAAGTAAGTGTGTTGGGACAAGACCACAATTATTAGGCCAAGGAGTTAAGAATTAAACAATTAACAGAATCAGCTGGGCACTTTGGCAACATCCATGAATAAAATAAATATATTGGTGCCAAGAGTAGAAGATAAATAATATTGTGGCCAAAATGAATTAGAAAATATCCATGTTGGAAATAAATAAATAACTAGAATTAATTGAGGCTGCTAGAAGGCAATATAAATGCATACTTCCAGTAGCATCAAATTAAAAAAAATGATGAAGCAAATGAAAAATGGGAGCAATTGTGGACGGGTGGCTGGTACAGAAAAGAGAGAAATGGGACAATAAAATCATGGCAATTTTAGAAACATGTAGCTCAGAAGGTGGTATTTGGCCTATCATGTCTTACTTGCCTGAAGAAGAGCTACATAGTCTAATCCCGCTTTCCAGCTTATGGCTGTTAACCTTTATAAGTTATGGCAGTTCCAGTGCGTATCCAAGCACCCTTTAAAATATATATATACATATATATTGAAAATGAGGTATTAAATTAAATAAATGTTTATCATGTACATATATTTAGAAATGCATTGGAGAATCAATTACATTAAAAACCTAACTTTGGTTGGGAACCAAATGACATGTTTTGTGCCACAGTGACATCCAGTGGTAGCATGTCTGAAACTATAGTCCAATTAATATTTCTCATTACTATACAAAATGCTGATAAAGACGGTTGCATGTCACGAAAGCTGATGGAGACAGCAAGTGCACACCATAAGCAAGAGTTATAATGTACTAATGGTAGATTTGGCGTTGCTCATGGTTATTTCTCTCCTCACCTGTTTTTGTCTTCCACTTTCTGACTGTCTTTCTTTCCTTAGTTGTGCTTATTTCCAATTTGTTTTCAATACATTTTTCTCTGCTGTCTCTTTGCATTTTCCTCCCTCTCTGTCCCATCAACTGCATCTCTCTCCCTCCTTCCCTTTTTCCTTCTGGGGCTGGGATTGCTCAAAGTTTTAAATTAAACATGGTGGAGAGTTAGTTGGGACCAAAACATTCCAGAGAAACAGAAGTGAACTGCTGAGTTGGAGATGAGATTATATTCAGGATCAGTTGAGACAGGTAGAACAAAGACAAGACCTGAGCAATAAAAAAAATTTTAAGGCGCAGTCAGACTGATCTGAGGTCAAGCAATAGGAAACAGTGGTACCAGAGAGATTGCAAAGAGAGCAGCAAGTCCAGAGACAGGGCAGCGAGAACTTCGAGAGGAGAGGTGACATCTAAAATATGAAGTTGTTTCTCATCTACAGTTAGGTTGTTGCATGACAGTGGTTTGCTAGTAGATAATGATGCCCCAGTGTATCAGGGAACCATGACTGACTGATGGAGTTACCAGAGTAGAACCAGGTCATCCTTGATCCCAAGAGACTGCCTAAGAAGAAGAAGAATTCTAAAAGAACAAGGCCAACTACTTGCATCACAGGAAGAGTAATAACTGCTATTTTAAAGTGGAATTCTTCTTAGAATGTTTACATAATTTTTTTTAATGGAGCGAATGTCTGATAAATATTGTAATTCTGCGGATATAAGATATAAATAGTTCATGTCGTTTGTTTCCCAGATGCTGCAAGTAGACCTAGGGACACCTTAGCCTCCAAATTGCATGCCATGATGAAAACATCTTTAAATGAGGGCGATGATGATTTTCAAGCAGAGAAGAAACGGATCCGTATGCCTTTAAATGACCCACAGGTATTTTTTTCAAACTATTATTCACACATCAGGTTAACATCCTGGATACCATTCTGGCGTCTTATGCGTGTACCAATTGCACTAATTAATACAACAGAACTCTTTGAACAGATGTTAACCAGCAAAATAACTTAGTTTTGCAAACTGGTTAGGGTGTTGTTGGATATTTTGTTAGAAATAAGAATAGCCATTGGAGCTAGATAGTCCACTGTACGTTTAATATTGTGATCAGATCAAATCATGGAAAAGTCAACCGTGAGCTTAAAATACAGCAACAAAAAAATTTTTAAGTTAATATTTCTTTTATTTGACTTATGCAACATTCAAGGGATTTAGACATAATTTAACCTTTGATGTTTTGCCAATGCATTTTTGTTGCCCAGAATTATAAAAACTACACAATGAAGGAAGGAAAGTTAGCATAGAAGTAAAAAGGTGCACACTTAGTTTTGATTTGATTTATTGTTTTCACATGAATTAACATGCAGTGAAAAGTATTGTTTCTTGTGTGTTTTGCAGACAAAACATACTGTTCATAGAGAAGGAAACGAGAGTGCAGAATGTAGTGTTACAGTCATAGCTAAGGTGTAGAGAAAGATTAAGTTAATACAAGATAAGTCCGTTCAAAAGTCTGGCAGCAGCAGGGAAGAAACTGTTCTTGAGTTGGTTGGTGTGTGAGCTCAGACTTCTGTATCTTTTTCCTGAAGGAAGAAGGTGGAAGAGAAAATGTCCGGGGTGCGTGGGATCCTTAATTATGCTGGCTGCTTTGTTGAGGCAGCGGGAAGTGTAGACAGTCAATGGATGGGAGGCTTTAGGGGAATGCTACTGATTTTCAACTGAATGGTGAAATTGTGTGCAAAATGTTCATGTGTAGCAAAACATAAAACCAATATGTCAGCATAACTACAGGGAATGGGCAGCTTTGATTTTACTGTGCTTTTTATTTTCTTGTGTTCTAGTACATTTTGGGATTGGGAGTTACAGATAGTTCTACGGCTTGTTAGGTATAGGTGTGATCGGCGCAACTTGTGGGCCGAAGGGCCTGTTTGTGCTGTAGTGTTCTGTGTTCTATGTACTTATTTAGGACAGTAATGAGATAATTGTTAATAGGTGACTAGTTCATTTTTTTCTGTGCCATTATTTTGTAGGCTCGAAAGCGGAGGTGTATTGAGAAGGGAGTATGTTATATTGATGATCAAACTATTCCAGATGAAGATAATGATGGATCACAACCATGGAAAATGAACTTGAATTCTGAGGCCCAGCATGCCCAAGAAGCCTTGGTAAGTCTCCCTGCTGAATACATTTGATGCCAATTTTCTTTTTTTTTTAAATGATGCATATTTTGTTTTATCCTAAACAGCAGAGAATTGAATATCAGTTCAATGCTCAATTTTAAATGCAGTGCAAAAACAAAATCTGTGACTTATGCTGAAAGACTGAGTTTTTCAAAAAATCCTGTTTGAAATTTGAATTTATGCTGCGGATTTTAGGAGAGGAATCAACAGAAAATGACAGCTGTGAGAAGGCTTCATATATTTATGGCATTTATAATCCTTTTCAGTAACTTACCTAACAGGTTAACGTGCCATATGTGCATGATGGCAAAGCGGTTAGCACTGCTGCCTCATAATGCCTGGGACCAGGTTTGATTCCAGCCTTGGGTGACTTGTGGAGTTTACGTGTTCTCCTCATGCCTACATGGGTTCCTCTGGGTGCTCCGGTTTCCTCCCATAGTCCAAAGGTGCGCAGGTTAGGTGGATTGGCCATGCTAAATTTCGGGGGGGGGGAGGAGCTGGGGGCTGGTGGGGGTGGGGGGGGGAGCTGGGGGCTGGGGGGGGGGTGGGGGGGAGCTGGGGGCTGGTGGGGGGGGGGGGGAGCTGGGGGCTGGTGGGGGGGGGGGGGAGCTGGGGGCTGGGGGGGGGGTGGGGGGGAGCTGGGGGCTGGGGGGGGGGGGGGGGGGGCTGGGTGGGATGCTCTGTCAGGGAGTCCGTGCAGACATGGTGGGCGGAATGGCTTCCTTCTGCCCTGTCGGGATTAATAGTGATGGAACTAATTTCTGTATTCACTTCATATGGCTTGAAGTTGAAAGAGTTGAAATGGAAATTTATGTGTGTGCGCATTAAATTCAAAATGGAAAGCGGGACACTAATTTGTAATGTCTAGTTCATGCTGACAGTCACAAAGTTAATTCTGATAAAGCTGTTTTGATCTAGGTGGATTGTACTCCATACTATAAAACAGTTACTTCAGTAGTGTATAGCTAACTTCTCATGGGGTATTATTGTATTTTTGAATACTGTTGTTTTTGAAAGGGATTGAACTATAAATTTTCCAGTTTTGAGTAACTTTTAGTCCTGTAGGAATGAATAAAGCCAATCAGATGTTGGAATGTATTATGAGGTTAATATTGAACCAAATGGTGAGGTAATTCTGCCACTTTATAAATCATTGTACACAGTATGCACAGTACCAATCAGCTTTTCGAAGTACTGAAAGGCTATAGAAAAGAGCAGCACAAGTGATTGCGGGATTAATTTTTTTTCAATTAAAATGATATGGGCTTTGCTTGCAAAGCCAGTATTTACAGCCCTTTCTGATTGCCCTTGAAGGTAGTGGTGAGCTACTTTCTTGAACTGCTGCAGGCCATGTGGTGTAGGTACACCCACGGTGCTATTAGGAAGAGAGTTCCAGGATTTTGACCCATTTCTCCCACACCAGGCTTTGAGCCACACATTCATTTCACTGATCTTAATTTGATGCCTAACTCCTTGTATTGAACTTAGTTGCTTGTCTTTGATACCTACATGGATCACCAGCATGAATTCTCCTCCACCCATTCCAAATTCCTGTCCAGCCCTGAGTAGATATCCCAAACCCTGATACTGGGCAGGCAACACAGCCGTCTGGACTTCTGCTTCTTGCTACAGAGAACCGCGTCAATCACTATCACTATACTATCCCCTGCTACAATTATGTCCCTAAGTGGTCCCCAAACTTGAATGGCAACCAGTGCCATTCAGTCAGCTCATCCATCCTGCAGCCCCCACACTCATCCAAGCAAGCTGAAAGAAGCTCAAATCTGTTGGACAATTGCAGAAGCTGATATCTTATTTCTGAGGTCCCTTATCTGCCTCAGCTGCAGTCACACCTTCCAGTCCCTAAACATTTTCCAAACTGCAAGGTCCTATCCTAAGAGGCGTGACTGACTCCTAAAACAAAGCATCCAGGTAACTCTTGCCCTTCCTACTGTGTCGCAGTCTGCACAGCTTAACCACCAGCTCGATAACTGTTCCAACATGCAGATGGATGTCCCTCTCAGTTGAACATTATATCAGGTATGATGTTGCCTCAGGTTTCTTATAACATTGAGACTGATTCTGAAATTACAATGGTGAGTGGGCCCAAAAGTTGGAAGCCCACGCTCCCGTTCAAGGACAATTCAGGAATAGTTCAGGCAATTTACGAAGCAATTCACTGAGCTTGAATGCAGCTCATGCAATTTAACAATAGTTGTACAGGCTGCAGAGACAGGCAGAAATTACAGCAGGCTGTGCCAAAGGGCTGCATGGCGGGATAAAGGCAAGTACAAGAGCGAAGAGCATGGACACTGTGGCTGAGTCTGCATGAGAGTTCAGTGAAGTTTGTCCAGTTTTTAATTAATGATTTGATTTTGCCAATGAAGAGGTAAAAGGATCATATGTGTGCAGATCATTGAACCAAGGAGGGGCTAATTTAAGGCAGTCTGCAGGAACAGAAGCCTTGGAATCATCCACTGTGGTGGAGGGTCCTCCAGTGAAGAAGAATGAGAAGAAGGGAGCGAAGTGCTGCTGGAAAGGGCCAGCAATAACCAACCTGAGTGTCACAATGACACAAAGACCAGAAGGACTGCGAAGGGCATATGGGCAGAGACACGTGGTGAGAAGACATCCTGAAGGAAGGGTGTACCCGTACTGCTCTAAGTACCTTGAGAAAAGTGAGCATCAATGTGTCAGTAAATTCTATCTATCCAGGAAGGTGGCGATATCCATGTGCTACATGATCCCTGGCCCGATCGCTGTCCTTCCAGATGTCTCCAGACCAACCCTTTCTCTCCCTCCCCCACTGATCCTGACTGCAATGTGGCAGTGGGATAACCTGCCCCACCCCCACCAATCGCCCCAGAGGCCCTGGCCCCTTGGCGATGCTGAATGGGCAGTGCCAAGGTGCCCCTTGGACATTGCCACCTTGCCCCTGGGCAGTGCTGGGGTTGCCCCCTTACCCCAACCTCCTGAGGGGCCTTCATGGTCCCTCTTCACTCCAGCAGGGTATGGCCACCAGCTCCCCATTAGTGAACCCCGCTGGAGTGGAATACTTCTGGCAGGAGGGGTGGTGGGAGAGACTAGCAGGCCTGGGGACTTCAGTCCTGGGCTCACTAATGAAATGTTGAAATGAGAATTTGAATTTGGAACTCAGCTCAAGCTGATGAAATTTGGTGGCCAGAGACTTGCAGAAGCCATGGCGCCCAGCAGGAAGCCTGCTAAATGGCCTCTGCTTATGTCTCCTGACCTGCTGCGCTGCTCTGGGAGAATCAGCCCCTCCCCCCTCCGTTTCACACGTGTGGCTAGCCAGGGATTTTTATCAATTAGAGAAGTTTTTACTCTACATGCAGATTGTCTGAGATCACTGTTAAAACATCTTATAGTTGTGTTACATTTTCGAGTTGATACTCTGTAAGTAGCCTCACGACACCAGTATAAAGTCCAAAGGTTTATTTGGTAACACGAGTTTTTAGAGCAGCACTCCAAAAGCTCGTGCTACCAAATAAACCTGTTGGACTTTAGCCTGATGTTGAGACTACTCACTGTGCCCATCCCAGTCCAACGCTGGCAACTCCACATTATGATAGTATTGGTTTAGGCATGATGCCTATATCATTGGACACTCCCAGTTACCACAGCTCTTTTTGTCCCTTGCTCAGCTCGATAGCTAGGTGGTACGGAGGGGTATCCATTAGAGGTGGCTTATGACACCCATCAGGTACCCACCATCTTGAGTGGAAGGGAGAATGCCAGCCAAGCGCCAACTAGGGGGAACCACAGATGTTTTGAAATTCTCTCAAAATGGCTAGTACTTATTGAACTTGGAAAACTGTTGGCCAATTTCTGTACACTGACTTTTTATAGTTCTATAGATGTTGATCACAAATTCTGTTAATTGTTTTGGAATACTAAAGTATTTTATGTTTTCAAAAAAAGTACAAAACACAACTGCAGATGAAGTTTTCAAAAAGCCTATTAAAATAAATATTAGAATTGGGAATAAAAATTAACACACCGCTTTGAAAATAATACATCTTGTTCTTTGCCCCATCCAGTCTTCCTGTGGGTATTGAAAAAGTGCAATGTGCTGTTCAGTTCAGTGGACACTAGGGGATGTTGTTGTTCTGCAGTAACAGACCTGCTTGCATTATTTGTATCAGTGGTCCTGTTAAGTCGACCATCTCTGAATATTTATTTAAGACTGATGTAGCATATTTCATTGCTTAGAAGGAAAAAAAGACCTCCCCTCAAAGTTTTCTTCCTTCCTTTCAAATTCTTTAGATTTTTATGTTGTAAAAGGAAGTCATTGGCCTGTTCTATCTATGTGAGCTCAATTTTGAGGATTCCGTACCTAATTCTACTTCTCTCCATGTATCCTATGTGGCTTGTAACGTTTATCCCGTTTTGCGTTAGAAGATGCATTGGTCTCTGCTTAAACATTTCTTGTTCCAATATGCTCTGTAGTGCCGAAATAAATTTCTCTTGACATCATTTCTCTCTAAGTAGCAATTTTAAATTGATGACCTCTTGTCACTGACTCCCCAATCTGAAATGGAAATATTATGATTATTTGAAAAAGGCTGCTGAAATGAAGCTGTTGCCATATTTTGGCCTTGGGATCATTAATGGTGCCAACTGAACACAAAGGCACTTCCAGGTAGGTTGGGAAAATCGGAAGGCACGTCCCTTTGCAAGGGGTATTAGATGTCTTGAATCAAATAATATATGAACTCTTAGCCGATAAACTTAAACACGGAATTAAGTATGTAAAATATATATTTTTAAAGAGGATGTAATTGGTACATTTGAGGTGAGTTTTTTAAGAAAAGTGGCTACTAAAAATTTTCCACACCTTTAGGAATTTTAGAATGGCTATTTTCTGCTGCATGGAGTCTGAGAGGGTTAATGTTGAATAATTGCATTGATCTGGTAAAATATATATGCAGTTAAGCAAAGAACAGCTGTTCCTTATTTACAGTGCCAGATCCATATATCATTGATACCATAATATTAATGATCTAAAATTTATTTCTCTCTCCAAACTCCACTTGAAATAGGAGAACAGTTAAAGCAGTCGTGTACAATAAATATTGGGCACTCAAGTCAATACTAATGAGGGAACGTTGACAACAAAACTTGTTGGAGATTTGTTAAAACAAAATTGACTGATGAAATATTAAGTGTCTAAAAATACACACACTAGAACGTTCTCATGTGAGGGTTACGTAGTATTTAAGCCACCCCATATTTCTGGAGGCAGACTCGTGAAAGAATGGTCATGTCCAGAGGTACAAGGATCTTTGAGTTGAAATAAATTATATATTTGGCCCAAAGTTAATTTCAGGTCATCAAAATAAGTTGCAAATTCTGCTGTGATTATAAATTGCTGCAAGCTTAGTTTGGGAAAGCTGTGTAATTAAGTCCCAAATACTTCCGAGGTAGCCATGAAAATACTTTTGATACTTTTCCTCAAACTTTCTGTGGCTTTTTGTGCAGTAATGGCGCAACCTATGTACCTACATTCTGCATTGCAAATTGCCAGAGGTATATTTAGACTTCAGTTCTGCTTTGCATTGACAGTACATTTTTACAATGCTAATCACAAACTTTTCCTGTTTGTGCATTCCAAATGTGTGTTGACTTTTGGATAGGATGTGATTACTCTTATCCCTAGCTTTGTAATTTCTATTCTATTCTGATCTTTTTATTTTGTTGTAGCCGAATTTTTAAAAATATGTTTATTTACACATGTACACACACAATAATGTAAATTATATATTTTTATTTATTTATTAGTCACAGGTAGGCTTACATTAACACTGCAATGAAGTTACCATGAAAATCCCATAGACGCCACACTCTGGCGCCTTTTCAGGTACACAGAGAGAATTTAGCATGGCCAGTGCACCTAACCAGCATGTCTTTCAGATAGTGGGAGGAAACTGGAGCACCCGGAGGAAACCCACATGGACACAAGGAGAACATGCAAACTCCACTGACGCAAGCCGGGAATCAAACCTGTGTCCCTGGGGCAGTAAGGCAGTAGTGCTAGCCGTGGTGCCAACGTGTCACTCTCGTACTGTTGGAAAGAATATTGAATGTATTTAGCTGTACAACAATTATGTGTATGAGAATATATTTCATTAATGACCACTTTGCAGATTATTGCTCAAATTTATAAACAATAAACAATTTCAGCATGCAGTACGGAAGAACTATTACGCTTGAGCTCTGAAACTCAGATGTGAATCAGACTTTCATTGTTCTTGTCTTTACAACACACATTCTCTGACATTGAGATGCAGCCTGTGCTCTAACACAGTGAAGTGGCATACTCTAGTACCATTACAGGAGATTCATTGAAATAAACTGAAACTGGGATTGGTGAAAAAAGGCAAGGGAAAAGTAAATAAAACAGATGATGTAGAACAGAAAATTATATATAATCTTGGATTTGCTAATGACATTGTCAAATTACAAAATCTGAAACATATTTGCAGTAACTGACTGATAAAGTATACCTAGAAAATAGAAAATCTGGATTGCACATTAATATGAAGAACAAAGGTCATGCTTATAATTTCCTGTCAAAATAATGGTAAGGGTAATAGCATTAGTCGTTCTTTATGTGCAAATTTTTCTGCTACTTCAGGCAAATGTAGATGTGCAGTTAAACGCAAAAATCCAAAGATTGAACATAAGAACATAATAAGAACATAAGAAATAGGAGCAGGAGTAGGCCATCTAGCCCTTCGAGCCTGCCCCGCCATTCAATAAGATCATGGCTGATCTGTCGTGGCTCAGTTCCACATTCCCGCCCTCTCCCCATAACCCTTAACCCCCTCTCTTATCAAAAACCCATCAACCCGCGTCTTAAAAATATTTAGCGAGGTAGCCTCCACCACCTCAACGGGCAGAGAATTCCAGAGATTCACCACCCTTTGAGTGAAGAAGTTCTTCCTCAACTCCGTTCTAAACCGCCCCCCGTTTATCTTGAGGCTATGCCCCCTAGTCCTACTGTCCTTTCTGAGCAGGAAGAGCCTCTCCACCTCTATCCTATCCATCCCATTCATCATCTTATACGTCTCAATGAGATCTCCCCTCATTCTTCTAAACTCTAACGAGTACAAGCCTACTTTATTCAGCCTCTCGTCATAGCTCAACCCCCTCAACTCCCGCATCAGCCTAGTAAACCTCCTCTGCACTCCCTCCAAGGCCAAAATATCCTTGCGTAAGTACGGCGCCCGAAACTGCACACAGTACTCCAGCTGCGGCCTCACCAATGCCCTATACAGCCGCAGCAAGACCTCCCTACTTTTATATTCAATCCCCCTCGCTATGAAGGCCAGCATCCCATTTGCCGTCCTGACCACCTGCTGCACCTGCAAGCTGGGTTTTTGCGACTCATGCACAAGGACCCCGAGGTCCCTCTGCACCGTCGCCTGCTGCAGTTTTTCGCCACGTAAATAATAATCCTTCCTACCATTATTCCTACCAAAGTGGACCACCTCGCACTTGCCAACATTAAATTCCATTTGCCAGTTCCTGGCCCATTCGCCCAGCCTATCTAGATCCTTCTGTAGACTCTCCACACCCTCCGCACAATTTGCCGTTCCACCAATCTTGGTGTCATCAGCAAATTTCGACACCATACACTCAGTTCCCTCCTCCAGATCATCTATATAAATGGTAAATAGCTGAGGCCCCAGCACCGACCCCTGAGGCACTCCACTAGTCACCAACCGCCAATCTGAATAGCACCCATTGACCCCCACTCTCTGCCTCCTATTTGACAACCAATCCTCTATCCACGCTAACACCCTACCCCCAACTCCATGTCCCCTGACCTTCTGCAATAACCTCCTGTGAGGTACCTTGTCAAACGCCTTCTGAAAACCAAGAAAGACCACATCCACCGGCTCTCCTCTATCCACCGCCCTAGACACATCCTCATAGAACTCCAGTAAATTTGTCAGACACAACTTCCCTTTAACGAAACCGTGCTGCGTCTGCTGTATCAAACAATTCCCCTCAAGATGCCTCGCTATTTCCTCCTTGATGACGGATTCTAACATTTTACCTACAACAATTGCTGTTCAAGATGTGTTGTTCTGCTGGAAATTAATACATCTCATTTCTTCAGGTTTTAATTGGAGCTGGATTTTTTTTAAAGTTTGGCCTTTCTACGTTCTCGTTTCCCTCTAAATCCGTTCTTTCTTTCCCTCCTCTGCCTGATTTGCTGTTGAAAACACTTGCTTTAATTTTCACACTGTTTCTAATCCTGGCACTGTTAATTTCACAATCCATTAATTTATTTGGTTAGGAAGATGCGTAGCTGCCTGCCCTGTTTCTCGTTGAGGTCTCAAGTGCCCAGTTTCCCTCACTTTGACGTTATTATCTTGTCCTTTTTCAGCAATTTGTTTAATCATAATATCTTGAATCACAGGCAAGTGCAAATCTAACTTCTGCTATTTGTTGCCCTGCTACAGGAAATCTTGAGCATTCTTTTTGGAGCTGTCAAAAAGATTTGCATGTAGAGTTGGAGAGGTGTTGTTGAATATGCTGAATAATTTGAATACCATGATTGATTAATGTCAGAGAATGTGTGTTGTAAAGACATCCAAAGGATTGCACTATTTTCTGCTGCTTTTGGAAGATTAGCAAAGATATAGGAAGGCTAAATACACTTTGACAAAATGAAGATAAGAGTTTATGAAGTTATCGCCATATTAGATGGTATTATGTTGAAACATGAAAAAAGTTAATGAGGAAAAGATCTAAATGGGAGAAATGAGTTGGTTAAGAGAAATATTAGGATATTGCTAAAAAGAGAGACATGCTGCTGAAGCTTTTCATTGTCACTTAGGACAAAGGCTAGAATACCAAATTTCATACAATCAGAATTTATACTGTAGGAGAAAAGAGTGCTCATTGGTTGGCAAGTCAGTTGTGATTGGCTGAAGTGTTGCCCTGTGGAAAATAATGGATAATTATAGGTAGAAGAGCTGAGGAAGACTGGGGAAGCATGAGGCAGACAGTGTCAATGGTAACTTTTCACAGAAAGGGCTACTGAAGTTTGAAACCATCGGTGACTGGTTCTGAATTGACAATTGAGGAATAAAATCAGACAGCCCTGTCATTTCAACTGAGCTGATTGGCAGGATTTATTAATATTGGTTGTGTGAATGTGAAAAACTGAACTAAGTAGCCATTTAACTGACTTTAACGTGGATAAATAAGTAGAGGGGAGCTGAAAAGTGTGTGAGGTGCTGTTGGGTGAGCAGATACACAATGCTACAGATATGCAAATATGTGAATAGTTAATTAGAGCTTTGCTTTATTTCAGACTTCAGTATTTTAACATAATTCTTCCAAGACCTATTTACTTGAGTTCCTTTTGTTCATTTGTGTTGCTACTAAAAGCCAAATTCCTGCAATTTGTGATGAATGATTGACAGTGTATGGTAATATTTTTAAACAAATGTACATTTATTGCTGCTGTCAATAGATAAGTGTATCAGGTTTAATGAAGATAAATTTAATGGTTTCGCAAAATGCCTTTAGGGAACCCAGACTTATTTGAAGGATGTATACTGATAGTGTTGTTGAGTCAGAACTCAGGGGGAAATGTGGTGTAGTAATTTAGAAATATGTTAATAAGATTATGCAAGTACGTAGAAAGATGCAAAAAAGTCACATTTTTAGGATAAGTTGCAAACACTAAGTCAGTATGTGGAAGGAAATCAGAAGCTGCTTTTAGAAAATCCAGCAATGTATGTAGATCAAGAACAACTTACAAAATCTGCAGTAAATTTAAAGAAATTGGAAATGGCTGTCTTAAGAGCGTGAAATTGTTGATATTGCTAACGTGTCCCCTTATCTCCAGAGCAGTGTGATATAGTCTCACAGTAGATCATATCATGGCACTGGTCTGCCCCTTGGGAAACTATGCTCTCAAGAAAATGCAGTTCTTATAGAAGTGTGAGTTTTTAAACAGCAGTCAATGCTAAGGATCAAGAGAAATTTTTTTTTCCTTTTACTAAAGTGAATATTTTTAACAAAACAGCAAGTTAAGGCTGAATTATTTAATGACTTTAAAAGAAAGTTGAATAATGATATGGTTGTAAAGAGGTTTGGAGAAAATTGGATTGGTGTAGTTGTTTTTTTTAAAATGATTGCATAATCTGAAAGGTTTATTTCTGGGAAGAAGTAGCTTGTTGTAGTGAATGCAATGCATTCACAATATTTCGTATGCGTATATATTTACACACAAAACGCAAACATATATTACAGGTTGAGAAAAGAACTGGAACTTCTGAGGACTGTTAAAAGCATTTGGTACATCCAGTGTGCATTGAAAAGAATCTTAGTACTAGTGCGACAGTCCTTCGCACAATGCTGTACTGCATTGAGGTTTCCTTACAATGTTCATAATAGATTAAGAACGACTTCAATTACAAATTTCTGGAGACTGGCAGTCTGTCACAATGGAAGTCATAGCAGTGTCTGAGGGTAATTTACAGTAATAGGATGAAGAAAGTTGCGGATTTGTATTACACTCTCTCACCTGACACCGCATTTGATCCCTTTCCTGTTGATTGACATTTTGAATGGGCTCTTTGAAATAAGCTCCAGCTTAATTAAAATGTTCGCTAAGTTAGCTGCGATCAGTGAGTGCCTGTGATAAATATTAAATTGAGTTCACCTGCTGGTTACAGAGAGTGCATAAACAGCTGCTTTGTGTCGCGTATCATGAGATCATCGAAGGAGAGCAACCCTCTTGTAAGAAAAGGATCAGAAAGAATGGATGCTGAGTGATAGTATTGCAAGCTCACTTCACTTCTGGTATCTTATTCAGGTGTGAGAGTGTGAGATTTCACACGGTAGGAATTCAGAATTGTATCATTCGGATGCCTTTGTAACTATGAAGTGGAAAGAGTTTGCTTTATGTGGCATCTTTTTCTTTTCATTTTCAACAGTGAAAGAGTCAGTTCACAGAATGTAATTGTTACCTGTTAAACTACACTTACAATCATATTTGTTGATTAGAAAACCATTGTAGGTTGAACTTTTTAATGGTTTAGGATATGAGCTCTGGAAGATTAAGAACCTTCCCAAGGGATACAATTATAGACTACCATTTTATCTGTGATTAATAAAATGAAAGAATTTTGAAACCAGTGTTTCTCAATGTTTCACCAACAGGAGGCAGCCTTAACAACAATTGTGACTTATTCTTTGAAGTTGCCACTTTCATAGTATTTAATAGAAATATAATTAATGGTGTCACAGTGTCAGCATTTTCAGTTTCAGAGCTATTGGTCAACAACACCTCAGTGTTTGGGTTGAAATAGTAGCTTGCAGAAGCAGCAAGATTGTCATAGTCAGAGGCCTTTTCCCAGGGTGGAAGTGTCAATTACAAGGGGGCACAGATTCAAGGTGAGAGGGAGGGAAAGTTTAAGGTGTGCGGGCGAGTTTTTCGTGCAGAGAGTGATAGGTGCCTGGAACGTGCTGTCAGAGGAGGTGGAGGAAGCAGGCACATTGACAACTGTTAAGAGGCATCTGGATGGGTACATGAATAGGGAGGGGATAGAGAGATATGGAGTAAGAGCAGAGGGTCTTTCTTTTAGTTTAATTAGGGCATTATGATCAGCACAGGCTTGGAAGACCATAGGGCTTGTTCCTGTGGTGTACTTTTCTTTGTTGTTTGTAGGTGGACTGAAACTGTGGTCAGTAATTATTTGGAACAAAGATAATAAGTAAGATGATTAATACAACAATATAGCATAGATGTTTGTATGTGTGTATATAGGTATACAATATATGATCTCTAACATAAAATGATACAAGATGCTTAACAGTAGTGCTATTAAGCAAAATTTGACACTGAGCCACATAAGGAGATGTTGGAGCAGGCAACCAAAAGCTTGGTGAAAGAGTAAAAGAAAATTACTGTGGATGCTGGAATCTGAAACCAAAAGAGAAAATGGTGAAAAATCTCAGCAGGCCTGGCAGCATCTGTAAGGAGAGAAAAGAGCGGATGTTACGAGTCCAGATGACCGTTTGTCAAAGCTAAAAGGCATAGAGAAAGTGGGAGATATTTATACTGCAGGGTGAGGGAATGGAAGATAGGTCTTAGCCTTTTCCCTTGTTTTGTGGTTAAGAGGTGCTAATGGCAGTCCATTGAGATAATAGTGTGAATGGCCAAACGGCAGAAAAGCTGAAATCGGAGGGTAAGCTGTGATAGATGAAGATGTAGGGAGAGGGGGAAAATGGGTGGGAGAGAGGTCATAAGAACATAAGAAATAGGAGCAGGAGTAGGCCATCTAGCCCTTCGAGACTGCTCCGCCATTCGATAAGATCATGGCTGATCTGAAGTGGATCAGTTCCACTTTCCTGCTTTCTCTCCATAACCCTTAATTCCCTTGTCTGTCAAAAACCTATCTACCCGTGACTTAAATACCACCACTTCAACGGGCAGAGAATTCCAGAGATTCACCACCCTTTGAGTGAAGTTCCTCCTCAACTCCGATCTAAACTGCCCCCCCCCCACTTATCTTGAGGCTGTGCCCTCTAGTCCTGCTATCCTTTCTAAGTGGGAAAAATCTCTCTACCTCTACCCTATCCATCCCTTTCATTATCTTGTACGTCTCTATAAGATCTCCCCTCATCTTCTAAACTCTTTTTCTCTAGACTCTAAAAGGTCTTCTCCCCTTTTCTCAATTTTACCTCTCTCCCAGCCATCTCCTCCCTTGTCTGTCACAGTTTACCCTCTGATTTCAGCTTCTCTGCCGTTTGGAATGTGCACTTCATGCACTATTTATAGCATTCCTTCATGGAGCATACTAACCAGAAAAATATTTTTAGCATTCAGTCCTATCTGAGTTTGACTAAAAATTCCAGCATCAATTTAGTGAACTAAAACTCTTAGCAATGTAGAAAATACCCAACAACACAACAATGCAAATAGTTCAATGGGATCAAGTAAATGATTTACTTGCATTATTAGACTGTGACAAAAAGGACATGGAGAAAAGAAATCTTTGCAAAGTTTTTTTTAATGTAAGAAGTGGGAAACTGGTGATAAAAGAATGCTGCAGGTGGCCAAGAAAAATACCATTATCCAAGTTTCATCATCTAGATTAAATATTGTGAAAGCCATGGCACCACCTGTGATTTGACATAGTGATCAGTTGACCTCAGTGGATTTAGATGGTGGCTTTCCATCATGATTACTCCAATGCAGAAAATGCAACTGCTATCTTTGGGTGAAACAGTATGGTGTAAGGCATTAAAAGCTCAGAAGATCGTTAATCGCTGCTAATCCATAAGCAGCATAGAAAAACAAAAGAGATTATAAAATAATTTCCGATTTAAATTCCTGGAATGAACTCAGTTTGCAAGTACACATTTTTTGTTCTGTGCATTGATGACAATTGAAATATTTACAAAGACTAGACAGAAATTGACCATACACTTGTACTTTGCTCTTAATTTTCTCAAATTTATATTTAACTGTCTTGTGCTATCATCGCATGGCATACTAATTAACGCTTCAATCTCAACTATTGAGTTTTTAAAAAAAATCCTCCATTTTAATTTGTTTAGGCAATTAATAATTTCTTAGCTGATAAATGAGAAAGAGGCTATCTTAGGTTTTTGAGACATTTACAGGTTATCATTTACCAATTTTCCTAACTTATTTCAGGAAGCATGCCATCTTGTATGGTCTTTCTCTCTGACAAGGGCAAATTCAACAACTTCAGTACTGTTTGTAAATGTATTATTTGTAACATTGGCTATCTCAATTTCGCTACTCACCTCAACAGCTCTTTCTGAATTTGTAACCGCTCTTTTAAAGTGTGCTCCTGACATTGTCATTAAACTCTCCACAGATGCTGAATATTTACAATATTTTCAGTTTTCCAGCATCTGTAATTTGCTTTTGTCGTTAAACTTGCTGACAAAGGTATTAGGCTGTAGCAGTGCAGTGGGCTGGGAGAAATAAACAGAGGCCAGTAAACAGACTTCCCATTGGAAGTCACAGCCTCCATGTGTCTCCAAGCCCTGGACTTCCCAAATCTGCTGAATGAAGGGAGGCCATGGAACACACACACACACACACACACACACACACACACACACACACACGCCCCCCCGAAGGCCAGGAATAAGGGAGGGTTGCCACCTGAGTATTTGCAGCCTGGGGCAAAGTGGCAATGCCCAGAGGACACTTTGGCACTGCCCAGCAGGCATCAGGTAGTGCCAAAGGGATAGAGCCTATTTGGGGTCAGGGCTGGCCCAGAGATGTTCAGGAGGCTAGCAGGCGGGAAATGGGTTTTTTCACATGGCCAGTGATGCGGGGTCATAGGGTTGGGCAGCAATCGAGAGGCCATCAGTGCAGGGCCACTGTGCATGCTCCAATCTCCACTCTGACAGATGCACGTGCAGTGGTCTGCTCAGTACTATGGCCTCATGCGTGGGAATAAGTCCCAATCCCTCTTTTTTATCCTGATTCACAATAGGGTATTCTGTGGTGCTCAGTGTGTGTGAGATTTAGTTTGAAAATCCTGCTTTAACAAAACCAACAGGAGTTACTCCAGCTTTTATACAAATTTGGCGCTTAGAATATTTTGGGGCAAATCCCAGCCAATGTTGTTTGGCAGTCAGACTTCTGCCTTGCAGAGGCTGAATGCTAACTCTCTTGACGCATTGTTCTGTCTTCCTGAACATCAAGCGATAATTTCCCAGACAGCTACTGACCTCATCTCATCTGATATTGTTCACAACCCAACTTCATAGTTCCACGGCCTCCAACCTCGTAGTTCCACAACAATGCTCAGCCAATTCTACTTCCTTCCTAAGATCCATAAGCTGGATTGCTCTGGTGGATCATGGTTCTTGCCTTATGGAAATTATTTCTTCCTATTTCAACTCTATATTGTCTTTGTCCTGTCTCGTTGGACCTTGTGAATATCCCCCGCTGCCACTTTTAGCAGTTTCTTCTTGTCTTTTCACCAAGAGCATCTAGTCCCTCAGTACCTCCATCACCCACCAGGATGGCCTATGGGCCTCTCAGCTTCCTCCCTCAACAGAAGCCAACCCAATTTCCGTTCATTCAACAACTGCTGCTTCTGCCTAGTTGAGTTTGTACTTCCACTCACTTGATATAGGAGCAGTGTTTCGAACGTTTGTGATTCCAAATAAGCCTGCTGGATTTAACCTGGTGTTGTGAAACTTCTTACTGTGCTCACTCTAGTCCAATGCTGGCATCTCCACATCATGGCTTCTTAATCATGCCCTAAACCTAGGAGTCTAATCTTTGATGTATGTATGTAATCAGAAAAATTATGCCGCCTAATATCAAGCCCTGAGGAACTTAGTCTTATAATTCATTCTACAACTGGTTTTGTTTTGATTTAGACAATGTTGTGTTCTGTAAACATGAAGGATAATTTACAGGCCAAATAACCAGCAAATTCATGGTCTTGGATACAGGCACAGTTAAGCAAATTGCAAGTGACTCATTTGAAACCAAAAATCACTGATGAAGTATTTCGTCAGGCTTAGTTATCTTTGGCAAAGTTGCATTCTATGGAAAATAGCCTTTAATTTTTATTTTGTTATCAGAATATGAAGTGTGAAATAGTGAAAATTTGGTTTGAGACTATCAACCAAAAATATTAAATAAGTGAAATTGGCAGGGCTGCAATACCATGCACGCTAAATATTAATTCTCTGTTTTGTAGCAGAACAAAGAAATGTTTTCAGTCTGTTTAATAATGAATAGACTGACTTGCCACTACAGTAATCCCTCCCATGGATTAAGCATGCAGTATTTCTGGCGTTGAAGGCTTTTCCACACCATTGACGTCAGTGACACTCAAGATGATCTGGGATTGAAAACATAATATTTTTCAAAGCATGTGATTAAATCAGTAGTTGGTTGGACTCTCTTCTTAGCAGAAGATGCCTGTGTGATGTAGAGAGCCCAAGAAATGGAAAAAAATATGGATTGGGTAGGCAATGTGTATTAAACATAAAAATCAAAAAGACTGTTCTCTCTGCTCTTTCTGGGTGATGAAGAAGCTCTTTGCAAATAGTTTTGAAGTTATTAAGGAGCTTAAACATAATAAATTGAGAAATGGTTTGCTTCTACCCTGAAGTTTTGGACAGTCAAATGAAGTTGATTCAGTGCATTGCTTATGGTAACTTTTTAAGTGCCATGTTATCAAAATCATACCTGATCTCTGGACTCTGAGCAAATAGGGGGTTCAAAGGCTTGCTGTAGTTTTCATTACAAGCTGCAAGTATTACTATATGGGCACAAACTTTGTCCGACATCACCGCACATATAGCTTACATCCATGTGTCAGCTGTTTCCTGCCTTGCTGCTGACAAGAGCCCCATTCATAATTCTTCTTTTTATCCTTTCAATGAATAAGTAATTATTCAATATGAGGCAGGACATTTCGATCAGGCTATTTAGTTTACCTGTGTAGTGTAACAAAATCTGCTGTTATTGGCAACCTGAGAGGAGAATGTTAGAGTTCCTGCACCGATGTAACATTAGCTACTTTGAACGGCTGTTTATTTGGCACATCACTGAACCTTTTATTCCAGTAACTGACAGCACAGGATGGGTCACATTTACCCCTATTCTTTCATGTATTGTAATATTTAATGGCAGACAAGATTGAGTGAGTGGAATAGTGGGTAATTTGAACTTGGTTTTCCACAGATCAGAGGCTAAAAAACAAGTTGATCCTTAGTATTGTAGCATAACTCAAATAGTGACTTAGCATTTGTTGGTGGAGGATGATCATATGTGTTTCTTTCTGTTTGAATATGGTCTGGTTAGAAGCGGGTAGTATAGAACAGCAACAGGGTAATCTTTGAACACGGTAGTTTGAAAATTTGCTTGACTTTCTTTTTCTCAAAAGGCTCTTGTAAAATGTAGTTAATATTTCATTCTGTATTCCTGGTTAACTAAATTCGTTTTGTCCAATCTCTTAAAAGAATATTTGTATTTCAGTATTTTTTTTCTCATTGCCAATTTCAAGTAAATAAAATCGATACTGGTGTGAACAATGAAATAATGCATAATAAACCATGTTAATAATTCTTAACTAATGTAAGCATTAAAATTCCTTGAAAATAATTTAATGTTGACAAAAATCTTGGGATTTATGTGCAAAGCTCCTTGACTTGAAAAGGAAATTTCAGCCAGGGATCCTATTCTGGGTGAAAATATATTTTGCCTATTTCGGGGTCAAAGTTTGAGAGAATAAAGGTGTATTGAGAGTTGTAGTACTGCAAGGCTTCAGTATTTATTTGGAGGAATACAAACACACACTGATCAGCTTCTCATTGTATATTAAACCATTAATTATAGTTAATAATTCTTAACAATGGAAGCATTAAAACACCTTGAAATCAATTTAAGTTTGGCAAATATTTTGGGATTTATGATGCAAAGCCCCTTTTTGGCTTGAAAAAGGAAATTCAGCCAGTAATCTTGTTCTGGATGAAAAGTGTATGAGCATAATGTTCCCTCCAGCTGAATAGTCATTCAGCATTCCAGTTTAGATTCATGAAAAATGGCAACTTGGCGAAGAACACTGAGGAACTTGCACTCATTTCATGCTTTCATCTGCTTCCCCTGCCTCTCTGATTTTCTCTTTTTGCCTTTATATCTCTATCTCCTCCCTCTGTCTGCCTCTCTTTCTCTCTCTCATCCTGTTATCCCAACTAAAGACAACCTCCACAATGTCATGATGCAAGTATAGTAGCTTTCACACTGAAGCGGCAATAATATATCTTCTCAGGCGTCACTAAAATGGAAAGCCTGCAGAAGAAATTGGTCATATAAGGTTTGGACAAGAGGAATTAAATATATTGCACAGCCCAACGAGCTTAGAATCAAAAGTGTCACCAGTAGGAACGCTTAGTTCTGTTCTTTGAGAAAATTACAGATCTGCAGGATAAGTCTGAGGCAGTGGATAGCTAAATGAATTTCAGGAACGTTGGGAATTTTGTACATTAGAAATGTTCTAAGATGCGAGCAGTAGGTTATATTGATCTTTGACGGAAAGATAGGTAATGAATAGTGGCATGTATGGAGCTGCCAGAGTGGAAACTAAATTGTCAGGATTGTCATACTATATAGGCTTTTGGGCATCTAAAGTTTATTTGTTAGTGTCACAATTAGGCTTACTTTAACATTACAATGAAATTACTGTGAAAAATCTCTAGTCGCCACACTCCGGCGCCTGTTTGAGTACATTAAAGGAAAAGTTAGCATCATCAATCCGCCTAACCAGCATGTTTTTTGGACTGTGGGAGGAAACAGGAACACCCGGAGGAAACCCACACAAACATGGGGAGAGCTTGCAAACTCTGCACAGATAATGACCCAAGCTGGGAATTGAACTCAGGTACCTGGCGCTGTGAGGCAGTGCTAACCACTGTGCCACCGTGCAGCCCTGGCTGATATTGTATAAATGGTTTTGAAGAAAATTCTCTGCTCCAAACGTCTACATTTTCAGCTAATATCAAACTGGGTGTGGTGGCCAGTGATAACTAATGCGAGGTAGGTGGGCAGCTGGAGTATTAGTATAAAACAATGAAAGGAGTAATGAGATTAAATGAGATTAAAAGTGCTCGTGTTAATGGAGCAAGGAAGAGATTTTGGAATTTTGATGGATAGGTTGTTAAAGCTTTTGGCATTTGCAGGCAGTGTAAAAAAACGAAATAGTGTTTATATGTATTGCTAAAATTATGATTGACATAGTCTAAGGGAGTAATGCTGAAATTGTATCTGGCCTCTGTGAGCCATATTGAGTAATTTATTCAGTACTTTGGTATTGATATTACCTGAAAAATGTGCAATTGTTGGTGAGGGAATGGAAGAAGCTGTGAGGCTTGTTACAGCTGGGATGGGAGAAATACACAGCTAATCTAGCTCCAGTACACCAGTAGTCACACCGTTAATTTGAAAGTTTAAGTCAATCACCAAAATGGCCAATTATTTACTTTTGTTCCTGCTTGACCCAGGATAAAAGAGACTTGAATCAAACTTCTTTCAATAAGCTCCGAATCATTGATTTATTATAAAACAAAACTTCTTGTATGAAATAAGTTGCAAGACTTAACACACAATGGTACTCTGGAAATCCAACTATATATCCTTTCTTAAAAAGAACCCAGTGTGCACACACTCAAAAGGACAAAGATAGGGTTGCTGCAGAGGTGAGCTTTGGAGGATAAGCTTTATTAAAATAAAGATAAAATTTGCAGAGTTTTGATGCTGTCAACCTGGAGCTCCTAGTGTGAAGGTGGGGCCATTGGTCCCAGTAAATGTCCAGAGGCTCTCACCATTGAAGCTTCAGCATGGAGGAGAATATAGAGTTGGATCAGTTCTTCTCAACTCAGTTTATCAGGTTTCCAAATGCAGACAAGTTATACTCAGATGAGGAATCTCTAGCTACGGGTTGATAACTGCACATGGAGTCTTAGGCAAGATAGGGAGAGAATGAGGTAGGGCAGCCTTCCTCCTTGGCTTATGCCTCAAAATGCATTGAGTTCAAAAGAACAGGTCCATAACTTAAAGATTGTCTGTCATGTGATTTCCAATAAATCACTTTGCAAATCAGGTGATTTATTGAAAAAAGGTAGGGAAACTTGGATTTTTTTTAAAAGGGGTGCAAGTGCCCAAATAATTATGTCTTTCCACATTCAAAAGGAAATATAGTTTTAAAGATATTATTTTAACAGGCTACCTAAGGAGTAACAGGTCGTGTTTATGTTTTATTTTCTGGAGAAGGTGGTGCAGAGCACTTGGATCCAGGCAAGCTCTTTTAAATACAGGAATTAGGGACTTGGAAAACCATTTAACGTATTAGAAGATAAAGGGAAGTTTATGTAACCTCAAAAGTGTGGGATAGATTACCATCTGACAAAGTAGAACAGGCATTTTGTTTTTTGCCTTAAATGCTCTGGATGAATTTCACTTTAAAAATAATACTTGATATTTAGTGGCAGGATCACAATAAGGAAATAAATAGAATTCAAGGGGTAGGTTAAAAGGACTGATGGCCTCTGTCCAAAGATTTTTGCTTTGGTAATCCTGCTCAGGTGCTGACATTATGTATTGTCATTGTACTAGTAATCCAGAGACTCAGGGGACCCGATTTCGAATCCCACCATGGCAGAAGGTGAAATTTGAATTCAGTATAAAAAGTCTGGAATTAAAAGCCTAATGATGACTTTGGAACCATTGTTGATTCTTGTAAAAAAAAACTCATTGGGTTCATTAATGACTCCTGGGGAAGAAATCTGCCATCCTTACATGGTCTGGTCTACATGTGACTCCAGATCCACAACATGTCATTTTTATAAATATAATACAGCCTGACAGACCCACCCAAGAAAACTAAAGCAGCAACTCTGTAAGATACAATGCAATCCCTTCAGTGCAGAAACAGGCCATTCAGCCCATTGAGTGCTTTGATTCTCTGACAGAGCATCTTAACCCAGACCCTTTTCCAGTAACCCCATGTATTTACCCCACTAATTCCCCTAAGCTACACATCTTGGGACTCTAAAGGGCAATTTAGCATAGCCAGTCCACCTAACCTGCACACCTTTGGACAGTGGGAGGAAACCGGAGCACCTGGAGGAAACCCACGCAGACACACGGAGAATGTGCAAGCTCCACACAGACGGCCGCCCGTGGCTGAAATTAAACCTGAGTCTCTGAAGCTGAGAGACAGGCGTGTTAATTATTGTGCCACCATGCTGTATGAAGCATCACAGTAGGAGCTAACGATTGACCATTTGCTTCAGTTAAACAGCTAAATTCTAAATGTTTTGGACAACTATATATTGGTTGGCACCGTTTATATTTCAACTTATACAGTTGATATAGTTTTCAATCTGTTTGGTGAATGTAGTATAAAAAAAACTTTAAATATTTTGCACTATAAATTGTTTCAGATAAATGATGTAATTAATTATTTGGTTACTTTCACCTAAAGATGCCCAGCCCTTGTACCCTGTGTGCTTGTACTAATTCAAAGACGAGTGGAAAAGATGAAGATGATGCAAAAGGGAAGAATAATGGGAAAACACAAATTCCAAAGATATTTTTTGGGACTCGAACGCACAAGCAGATAACACAAATCACTCATGAACTGCGGCGTACAAATTACTCTTATGTCCGGATGACTATCCTTTCGAGCAGAGATCACACCTGTGTTCACCCCGAAGTCTTGAGCAGCTACAGCAGGAATGAGAAATGCAAGGAACTGCTAGAAGGAAAGGATGTAAGTAATATTTACTCAGCTTTCTTTGTTAACCAACCAGGCATAGGATATCTTTGGCAGTCTCCTTTCTTCCCAAATATAAGATACTAAATGGAGCTGGAAACTGCAGAATGTTTTGTTTAATATCATTGCTTATCAAGAAGTCCCACAACACCAAGTTAAAGTCCAACAGGTTTATTTGGAATCGAGAGCTTTTGGAGCACTGCTCCTTCATCAGGTGAGCTCCGAAAGCTTGTGATTCTAAATAAATTTGTTGGACTTTAACCTGGTGTTGAGAGACTCCTTACTGTGTCCACCCCAGTCCAATGCCGGCATCTCCACATCATTGCATATCAAAAATGCAACAATTTAATTGCACGTGTGTTGAGTAATTCAGTCATTAGAAACTCAGTGGCTTCGTTTTTGACTCTTGATTGATACAAACTAGTTCTATTTTCTCAAATACTTATATTTTTGCCTCCAATATAAGAGCTGATGGAATAGTCATATTGTGTGTATTTATTTTGGATGCGATTATTGGAATTTGACTCAGTACCCATATGCAACAACATGAACAACAACCTTGGACCATTTGCAGTTCTGAAGGACAGTCAGAGATAGTTTTTAAAAATTGATCCAATTACATAAAATTCAAAATAAATATATAGACGATTACTGAATGTTACAGTAAAATTGAGAGGAATATTACAATTTGATGGAATGGGCCTGGATTATTATTGTAATTTTCTGTTTGCACTTTGTGCTGCAAATAATTCCTGTACGTTAAAAAAACTAGCAGCAGCGTATCAGGAAGTGGATAATGTACAGACCTGCCTGTTTGCTTGTCCACTAACAACCTATGTGATGTGGGAGCTGGACTTTGAGGCAGTACTTTAAGTTTGTGTTTATGACTTGCTTCTCATGGAGAAGGATCCCTCTGGTTTGCAGGGGATGCACGAGCAATGGCAGTTGTGCTCTGCAGCAACCCCCACAAGAATCAATTGGAATGGGTGCATTGAATTAGTGGTACGCTCATGAAAGGTAGCCACCCTGTTTGAAGATTTCTGGACTTTAGTTGGACTTAAACCTGGTGTTGTCAGACTTCTTACTGTGTTTACCCCAGTCCAACGCCAGCATCTCCACATCATGTTTAGCTGGAACACGACATATCTGTTGTATCAGGATACCTATCTGAACCCGCAGTGGATAGCTGGCTCACAAATTGGATAGAACTGAAGACAAAAATCATTGCTTATCGTGGACATTGATGAGATTGCTCTGAATGGGGCAGGGTGTCAATCATGAACTGTCTGGTTATTGCTATACTTCAGTACTGGTTTGTTACTTTAAATCTTTCCCCGTGAATTTGTTACTAGAACAGTAAGAAGTCTCACAACACCAGGTTAAAGTTTAACCTGATGATGTGAGACTTCTTACTGTGCTTACCCGAGTCCAATGCCGGCGTCTCCACATCTATGTTACTAGGAGCCAGAAGACACTGATTTTTGAAAGGACAAAGGAAAGCACCAAGTTCCTGTTGAAATTCTGAGTGTCTTGCTTGGAGAGAGTGGTCAGGTACTCAAGTGACCATCTGTTGCCTTGCTCTACAGATACCTTTCCACATCAAGGGTCCTCTAATGTGGCGTGTGCTGGCAGTTTGAACAATGGCAATCAGGCTTTCTGAGCCTGCCTGTGAGGAATACCTCTGCTTGCATTGCCTGTCTTTTATTGAGAAGTGATTTAAAAAAACAAGATCCTTTTTGATATCTCAGGTCAATGTAAGAGACCCCATGATATTATTTTGAGTAAAAGCCTGGGAATCCTGGCCAATATTTATCTTTCAGCCATCACTAAAAACAAGTTATCTGATTACTACTGTAATAGTGCTGTGGGAATTAACTGTGCACAGATTGACCACTGTATTTCCTAAACTGCCAAGTGAGTGCACTTCAAAAGTACTATTTTACTTCTAGGCATTTTGCGGGCAACCTGAGGTGGTGAAAATGTTATATAAATGTAAACTTTTAAAATTCATTTTAATACTCTGGCAATTAACTTAATTTGGAAGACCTGGGACATCACATTTAGTTGAGAAATTACTCAGTTCGTTGGGGCTGAAAGTATAAATGAGGGTAAAAAGATGCATGTGTTTGTTGTAAGCATAGCATTTTCAGAGTCCCTTGTCAAGTAGGTGGGGGAGTCCAGAACCAGGGATCACAGTCTGAAGATTCAGGTAGACCTTTTAGGACGGAGGTGAGGAGACATTTCTTCACCCAAAGAGTGATGAGCCTGTGAAATTCATTACCAAAGGAAGTAATTGTTGCCAAAACATTGAATATATTCAAGAGGTGGCTAGATATGACACTTGGGATGAATGGGATCAACGGTAATGGGGAGAAAGCAGAATTATGCTATTGTGTTGGATGATCAGCCATGATCATAATGAATGGCGGAGCAGGCTTGAAGAGCCAAATGGCCTCCTCCTGCACTTATCTTCTATGTTTCTATGTTCCCTGGATGATGATGTCTTGTACAGTCTGTGGTTCAACTAGAGAAATAAAGTTGATATATCTATACAAGTTGACAAGAATTTCAGTGAGCTGGCTTGCTTTTCAGTATTGTCAAAACTGCAAAGTTTATATTTTAAAAAAAAATCAGTTTCTGGCCTTGGTGGCCCAGAATTCTTGTTAGGACTGAGAGTCATCTAATATGAATTGTATTGCTTAGGTTTATAATTCATTAAGTTTCCTCCAGGACTGGATTCAAAACATGTTTGTACTATGTGTTCTGTTTGACAAACAAAAGTGTATAGATACATCTTTTGAAAACATTGATTTAAAGATGCTGTATGTTAAAGCTTTGTCAGAAGGTTGATTTCCTGTACAGTTTTTTTTATTACTGACATGTTTGTCTAATTTAATTTCTGATAGATCATAGTATTAACAAGAACGGAATGTACCTTGTTTTGTTATAAACAGTACAGCTAATTGCAGCAAGTTCATATGAGGTATAATTTTAAATTCCTCTGCACTTACTCCCAGAATTTTATTGAAGATTGAAAGCTGGCATAAACGGGAATAGACAGTTTTAACCTAGAGTTTACACGTAATAAAAAGCAAGTAATGGTGGACAGGGCTCTTTTGGGACGGGTGAAGTAGAAGAGTCTAGCAGACCACTGTACAACTGAATTGTCGAGAGATACCATCAAATATTGTAACACAAACCTTGTGTTACGTTTTACCTTTTAAGCAATCCTGTTACCACAGCCCCAGGTGGCAATTAAGATGAAGAATACAGCCACTCAATCACTGAGTTGTGTTACAGCCCATGTCAGAATGATAAAAACAGACTTACGCTTATCAAGTATAGCTTAGCATTTATGTTACACATTCTGTAGCCTAAGGGGAGGTTTGAATTGTAACAATCAGCAATTACACTGGCACCATTGGCATGTCTGTTTCTAACAATGTATTGTAAGATTAGAAATGGATGGCAGACTGATTGACTGTGAAAGGATGTTTAAAGGCATATTTAATACATAATCACACTTCGAGTGATAGCTATATCCAAATGCTTGTGTTACAATGTTGTAATAGATGGTCTTCAGCAATCTACGGTGTTAAAATGCCCAAGGACTGTGTCTATCAGAGAATTGACTTGGGAATGCTGAATCAAGTATTATATTTTGAGGTAGCACAATTGCTCTTTACACAAATGCAGTTTTAAAAACCATCATTATGAAACTATCTGACATATGTCTAAATTGATTCTTGCTTTTAGAAATGCAGAGTTCTAAAATTATTCCATTTTGAGTTGGATGTTATTTGCCCATGATCTATTTAAAAAAAAACAATTGTGATGTGAATCAAATGGTGAATTCAGAGGAGCCACTGGTAATTGGACCTATTTAGAACTTCATGTGAATAGAAGTAAAAGTTGATATCTTTGATTCAGTTGTGTGATTGTATGCTTAATGTGGTTTGAAAGCCCAAAACTGCATCTATTAATGGAATGAGATTACATTTCATTTACATGTCAGAACTTGTATGAATTATGTTAGCAATTTGGTATGATGACAATTGATTAAAAGCATAGAAAAGGTATGGAACACTTGCTTCCTCTATTTAAGAAAAAAATTCTTGGAACGGTTTTATGGCAAACATCACTTGAAATAGCAAGATCTACTCTGAGTCTGCTGCTATTGAACTAGCAACAGGGGCACATGATAGCTAGGTTAACTCTTTCCAGCTGTTTTTATGGTAATTTACTTGATTTGCTGGGAGGTATCAACTGCTGCTGGAAGCTCATCAATTCGGTGAAGGACACACTTTGGTCTGCCCAAAACTTGCTGATCTTCCAGTTGAAAGAATTGTCTTGACCGAGTGTTGCAGACTGGCACATTCTAAAGTCCAGGACTACATGCTGAGGGACGCGCTGAAGCTTGGGGCAGCCGCCGCAAAGGCACAATGGGGAAAGGCCACACTGTAAAGCCTTTCAACTGAGGCAGACCGAGGGCCCTGTAACTGCAGAATACCCTTGGCCTGTTTAACTGTGTGCAAAACTGAAAAATAACAGTAAAATCTGATGTATGTATGTAGTTTTAAGTTTCAAAATGTAATTTTGTGTAAATATGCATTGTATAGGAGTGTAAAAGTTACTTTTTTTGCACTTTTTGTTATTTTTAGATGCATTAGTTTGCAATGGTCTATTTGAGAGTTTTTTTATGAATAAAGTATATTTTTGAAATAAAAAAATTTCTAGGAGTTCAATTTAACAACAAGTTCAGTGTCCTTTGAGATGACTTTAGGTTGTGACCCAAGATCAGGTAATAGAGTGAATTGTGAGAAGACTGTCATCATCCATACTTATATAGGTTTATTTTGGACTCTGAGGAACTGCTGAATTTCAGCTCTTGAATCCTAATGATGAACCTGCAGAACCATTTTCTAAGGATCTGTGGATAAGGTTTAACAGCTTAAACTTTGAGACAGCTCATGAATCCTGTTTCTTTGGAATGCAGGTTAATACCACGCTGGTATAAAAATAACATTACCCGTGTTGTTCTTTTGCTTTCCTTTCTGAGAGCAGGTTGGTCAAAGGTTAGAAACTTTTTGAGTAATGGAAATCTTGGATGAAGGTGGGTGGAAAAAGAGAAAAACGATATTCTTCTCTTCAGTGGCATAGCATACTATTGTGCCAACACACCGTGTTGCCTTGAAGGTTAATGGTTAGCTCTGGCATTATGAAATGGGGAATAAAAGCATTGTTAAACTCAATTACATAAATTTATAGCAGAGAAACAGGTCATTCAGCTCACCTGATCCGTATCAGCATTTATACTCCATTTTCACCTCTTCCCACTACTTTATCTTACCTTATCATTCTATTCCTTTCTTCCTCATATGTTTAGCACTTTTTTTCTGAAATGTATCTTTGCTAGTCACTTCAACTGCTCATCTGGTAGCAAATCCACATTCTCATCACTTTTGTGTTTTTATACTTTATGTGGAGATGAAAGTGATTCTCATTTAATTTATTTGTGATAGGGAGGTATTAGTAGATGAAGCCCATTCATTTTTTTAAATATAGTTTTTCAACTTACTAGAAAGTTTGAATTGAGACAGGGCAAAGTGCAAGGCTACATTTCAAGGTGAAGGTGAGTATCCAACAAATCAGCCTCTGAGCAGTGTGAAGAATGAGCCATTTCCTGAAATCCAAACATCTATTTAAACTCATAAAAGCAAATTGCTGCAGATGCTGGAATCTGAACCAAAAGAGAAAGTCTCAGCAGGTCTGGCAGCAGTCAAAGAGTCAGCTGGACTCATAATATTAACTCTTTACAGATACTGCCAGACTTGCTGAGATTTTTCAGCATTTTCTCTTTTGGTATCAAAATTCATAACTGTCTGAAGAAAAGACATTAAAAATGCAAAATAATGGAATTTTGAAACAAAGGTTGCCAAAGACAGCCACACCTAAAACTCTCGAAAATACACAATTGATGAAGGCGAGGCTGCCAGCCATTAGAGAGAGATTAGAATTGACAGTGCCTCTTCAGTACTGCATTGTATGTCGGCCAAAATTGTGTGCTTAAATGACACTCGAGGTCAGAGTGCTGCTAAAGAGCTAAGATGATGCATCTAAATGAGTAGGTGCACTGAGATGAATGAGGCATAATCTTTGCCATGTTCATTCCTCTTTACCACTTCAATTAATAAAACTGTTTCTTCTAGCACCTTTAATTGAACCCCATGCAAAAATCTTATTCATGTTAAAGTCTTCTGAGAATAGGCACTATTCTAAGGGAATATTAGAATCATAGAACCCTACAGTGCAGAAAGAGGCCCTTTGGCCCATTGAGGCTGCACCGAACACAATCCCACCCAGGCCCTACCCCCATATCCCTACATATTATACCTACTAATCCCTCGACACTAAGGGGCAATTTAGCATGGCCAGTCAACCTAACCTGCACATCTTTGGACTGTGGGAGGAAACTGGAGCACCTGGAGGAAACCCATGCAGACACGGGGAGAACTGCAAACTCCACACAGACAGTTGAAAATGTTATTTCTTATATAAGAACTGCTGATGGCCAGAAGTGTGAATTGGTGGGTTTCCCCTTTGCATCTACAGTGGACTTGAATTGTGTTTTAGTGTCATGAAACTGTTTATAATTTCCAAATCCTATCAAGCTATTCTAATTTTGCTTTCATGGTTTAGTTGTGCAATTACATAATGCTACATAATCTCAGTTTTATGTAATAATTCTGCCTTAAAAATGCATCTTATCTGTAATATATAAACTCACTTCAACCCTCCTAAATCTAATTTGAACTGATTTTGCCCCCTCATATACATCTGCTGGGTGATACTTTTATCAGTGTTTCCTGGTGTTGTACCTCTATACTCCCCGGACCTCTCTTGGTCTAACACCATTTAGAAATGAAAAAAAATGCCAGTATCCTTATTCCCAGGTTTATGTTGATGTTGCTTTGAAACTGACTCCAAGAAGGTGTTTTTTAATCTCTTTGCCACTTTCTCCACCTATTGCGGTTTGCATCAGTATCTTGCTTCTCAGCCTTTAGGCTAAGATGCAAATCAAATCAAGCCTTGGAGAAGGTGCAATGCCTGCTCCAATCACGTTGGATCATGTAGATCAAGCCTAAAACAGGAAGCAGTGAGCCCTGTCTTGTCAGCTTGGATCTGGAATGTCTTGCTTGTGGAGACTTTGATTGGATTGAATTGGATATAGATCAAAAGAAAAACCTGATCGCATGTGCAGTAAAATGCCACTTTCCTCCTTGAGCTCTTTGGAATTCCTGTGAAAGCCATTTGTGTATATATTTGTTGAAAGGAGAGTGGTGTTCTGAAACTAGGAATGATTCTTCTACAAGTCACTAGAGGGAGATGCACACCAAATTTGTCTGTATTGTACCCACACTATATCTGCTTGAACACTGAATGATTAGTGCTGTGTCTGGATGAGAAATGTTGCCTTTCCAATACTATCATCCTCTTCCTTGAGTTCTAATACCCAATATCTTTTTTCACTCCCTTAGAACGTTGGACCCTTAGAGGATGAGAGGGGGGACTCAGTGGTAGGGGATGGGGAAATGGCTGAGGCCTTGAATAACTTTTTTGTTTCGGTCTTCACGGAGGAGGACGTGAATAATTTGCTGGGTGTTAGCGATGGAAAGATGGTAGGAGTGGAGGGCCTGAATGACATTATTGTTACTAGAGAGGCGGTGCTTGACAGACTAGAGGGACTGATTGTGGACAAGTCCCCAGGACTGGATGGAATGCATCCAAGGGTTCTGAAAGAAATGGCAGAGGTGATGGTGGATGCCTTGGTGATTATTTTCCAAACGTCGCTGGATTCCAGGGAAGTGCCGGAAGATTGGAAAACGGCTAATGTTACCCTGTTGTTTAAGAAGGGTGGCAGGCAAAAGGCAGGGAATTATAGGCCGGTTAGTTTAACGTCTGTTGTAGGTAAAATGTTAGAATCCGTGATCAAGGAGAAAATAGCAAGGCATCTTGAGGAGAATTGTTTGGTAGAGCAGACGCAGCACGGTTTCGTTAAGGGGAAGTCGTGTCTGATGAATTTATTGGAGTTCTATGAGGATGTGTCTAGGGCGGTGGATAGAGGAGAGCTGGTGGATGTGGTGTTTCTTGATTTTCAGAAGGCGTTTGACAAGGTGCCTCACAAGAGGTTATTACAGAAGGTCAGGGGACATGGAGTTGGGGGTAGGGTGTTAGCGTGGATAGAGGATTGGTTGTCAAATAGGAGGCAGAGAGTGGGGGTCAATGGGTGCTATTTGGATTGGCGGTTGGTGACTAGTGGAGTGTCCCAGGGGTCGGTGCTGGGGCCTCAGCTATTTACCATTTATATAGATGATCTGGAGGAGGGAACCGAGTGTAGGGTGTCGAAATTTGCTGATGACACCAAGATTGGTGGAACGGCAAATTGCGCAGATGGTGTGGAGAGTCTACAGAAGGATCTAGATAGGCTGGGCGAATGGGCCAGGAACTGGCAAATGGAATTTAATGTTGGCAAATGTGAGGTTGTCCACTTTGGTAGGAATAATGGTAGGAAGGACTATTACTTACATGGCGAAAAACTGCAGCATGCGACGGTGCAGAGGGACCTCGGGGTCCTTGTGCATGAGTCGCAAAAACCCAGCTTGCAGGTGCAGCAGGTGGTCAGGAAGGCAAATGGGATGCTGGCCTTCATAGCGAGGGGGATTGAATATAAAAGTAGGGAGGTCTTGCTGCAGCTGTATAGAGCGCTGGTGAGGCCGCAGCTGGAGTACTGAGTGCAGTTTTGGTCGCCGCACTTACGCAAGGATATTTTGGCCTTGGAGGGAGTGCAGAGGAGATTTACTAGGCTGATACTGGAGTTGAGGGGGTTGAACTATGAGGAGAGGCTGAATAAACTAGGCTTGTACTCGTTAGAGTTTAGAAGAATGAGGGGAGATCTCATTGAGACATATAAGATGATAAATGGGATGGATGGGATAGAGGTGGAGAGGCTCTTCCCGCTCAGAAAGGACAGTAGGACTAGAGGGCACAGCCTCAAGATAAAGGGGGGGTGGTTTAGAACGGAGTTGAGGAGGAACTTCTTCACTCAAAGAGTGGTGAATCTCTGGAATTCTCTGCCTGTTGAAGTGGTGGAGGCTGCCTCGCTAAATATATTTAAGACGCGGGTTGATAGGTTTTTGATAGGCAAGGGGATTAAGGGTTATGGGGAGAGGGCGGGAATGTGGAACTGAGCCATGACAGATCAGCCATGATCTTATTGAATGGCGGGGCAGGCTCGAGGGGCTAGATGGCCTACTCCTGCTCCTATTTCTTATGTTCTTATGTTTAAAAATAATGAGAAGCATTTGAGAAATACAGATTGATTTAAATAAATGGCACTTTCTAATAACATAGCATACTGTAGTATAAACAAGATGCAAATTGTGCAAGCTACCTAATTGAATGTTGGTTTAGAACTTGGACTACAGAGGAATTCCAAGACATTCTGAGCTATTAAACAATTAAGTATTACTTTTTGATCTGGTAAGAATGAATGAGAATACACAATTGTAGAACAGAATCCTGACAGTGCAAAAAGAGACCATTCAGCCCATTGAGACCACATCAACTTTCCAAAAGGATATCCCACGTCTTATTGGACGTTGTTAGCACCATTCTTGGCCTTTTATCATTATCATTTACATTCCCTTTGTCTTTTTGTCTATGTCAGTCCTATCAATTATAGCTACTCCAACCTCTTGATAGTAGAAATCTTGTCCAATTTTCATTCTTTTCAGCTGTGATGAAGGGTCTTCCAGATTCAATGTTAACTCTATTCTCTCTCCACCAATGCTGTCAGACTTGCAGAGATTTTCCAGCATTTGCTGAGATCAGTCATGCTTGTATTAAATGGCAGAATGGGCCCGAGGAGCTAAGTACTGTGGCTCCTAGTTCTTATGATTGTTGTGGTTGCATTATTTCTTGAAGCTATTTTACAACCAGATTATTCCATGTTAGTTGTTTTTGTACTTTGAAATCGTT
Organism: Carcharhinus amblyrhynchos; assembly: GCF_965287045.1. Lineage (NCBI taxonomy): Eukaryota > Metazoa > Chordata > Chondrichthyes > Carcharhiniformes > Carcharhinidae > Carcharhinus > Carcharhinus amblyrhynchos. Next base: position 5,855,650 of record NC_137346.1, on the reverse strand, counting down.
AATGTAAATTTTTAATTGACACTTGGATAAATTTAGCCTCTGAGACAAAAGAGAACGAGCCTCATCTCGGAATGAAGTGTGGAAACTAGACTAGCATTCCAGTGAAGAATTGAGAAAGCATATTTTACTTTGAGGTTTTGTCTTTTGGATGAGATTTTAAACCATGGCCCTTTCTGCACTGCCTCTATACTGAGCGAGGTGGCCAAGCAGACCAATTTGACCAAATCGAAACAGAAACTTACCATCATGTCTAACCTTCTTCACCTTTAGTTTTCACGACCAACTGCAATAACCTGTCAGAAAGTGAGTGCTATGAAACAGCTCCCATGCCAGTGCTGTGTGTATTGCCTTTGATAACTTCACCCACTTGTTGGCATTCTCACCATAAAACGTAGGAGCAGTAGTAGGCGATTCGGCAGATTCAATCTGCTCCATTGTTTGATGAGATTATGACTGATCTGATGTAGAGTCATAGAGGTTTACAGCATGGAAACAGATCCTTTGGCCCAACTTGTCCATGATGCCCAGTTATTACCACTAAGCTGATCCCAATTGCTCATCTTTGGCCCATAATCCCTCTGTACCCATCTTGCCCATGTAATTATCTAAAAGCTTTTTAAAAATAAAATTGAATCCACCTCTACCACTATTTCTGGTAGCTTGTTCCAGACACTCATCACTGTGTGGAAAAAAACTGCCCCCTCCGGACCCTTTTGTATCTCTCCTCTCTCACCTTAAACCTATACTCTCTAGTTTTAGACTCCCTTACTTTTGGGAAAAGATGTTGACTATCTACCTACTAATACAACCCTGTTTTTCTTGGAGCTATCTGTAATCTCCTTACATAATTGCTCTTCAATTTCCTATTGACTATTTGTCAGTCCATAGTACAATCCTATCAAAGTGATCTCCCCATTCTTATTTCTCAGTCCTACCCTTAGACTCAGTGAGTGAACTCTCAGACATATCCTCTCTCAGTACTGCCATGATGTTTTCCGTAATCAAGAAGGCAACTCCCCGTTCTCTCTTACCTCCTGTTCAATCTTTCCTATATCATCTGTATCCCTGGAACATTGAGCTGCCAGTCCTATCCCTCCCTCAGCCATGTTTCAGTAGTAGCTATAATATCTCAGTCCTGTGTACCCATCCATGCCCGAAGTTCATCTGCCTTGCCTGTCAGACGTCTTGCATTGAAATAAATGCAGTTTAATCTGGACTTCTCTTGTTCTCTGCCCTGCTTTTGCCTGACTTGTCTAGTACAAGGATTACTGACACTGCCTTTATTTTGTCATGTGTCCGCTTTAACTTCCGTGCTGTCCTCAAGATTCTCTCCTGTTTCCCTACTGCTTTGAGCCCCACCACTCCTGCTAAACTAGTTTAAACCCTCCCAAGTGGCTCTAACCAATCTCCCTCAATTCCACTTTCCTGCCTTATCCCCATAACCTTTGATTCTTTCACTGTTTAACAATCTAACTATTGAACATACTTAACGACCCAGCCTCTACAGCTGTTTGGTATGTATTTATGATGTGGGTATGCCGCGTTGGACTGGCGTAAACGCAGTGAAAAGTCTGACAACACCAGGTTTTAGTCCAACCTATTTATTTGATAATATACTCACAAGCTTTCGGGTTAGTCCCTTCGTCAGGTGAATGGAGAGTTCTGGCCTCAGACAGAGCATATAAAGCACAGACAGTTTAGAGATTACTGATTAGAATGCAAATCCTTACACCTAACCTGCTGTTCAAGACCTGAAGTGGCTGATAATGTGAGTGGAAGGAGCACTGATCACAGTTTAAAGAGATGTGTATTGTCTCCAGACAGTACAGTAAGTGAGGTTTTGCAAACCCAGGCAAGTCACGGGGGTTACAGATAGTGTGACATGAACCCAAGATCCCTGTTGAGACCGTCCTCATGTGTGCGGAACTTGGCTATCAGTCTCTGTTCAGCGACTCTGCGCTGTCGTGTGTCGTGAAGGCCGCCTTGGAGAATGCTTACCCGAAGGTCAGAGGCTGAATGCCCGTGACCACTGAAGTGTTCGCCAACAGGAAGGGAACAGTCTTGCCTGGTGACTGTCGAGCGATGTTCATTCATCCGTTGTCGTAGCGTCTGCATGGTCTCCCCAATGTACCATGCTTCGGGACATCCTTTCTTGCAACGTATCAGGTAGACAATGTTGGCCGAGTTGCAAGAGTATTTACCATGTACCTGGTGGATGGTATTCTCACGTGTGATGATGGTATCCATGTTGATGATCCGGCATGTCTTGCAGAGGTTGCTGTGGCAGGGTTGTGTGGTATTGTGGTCACTGTTCTCCTGAAGGCTGGGTAGTTTGCTGCGAACAATGGTCTGTTTGAGGTTGTGTGGTTGTCTGAAAGCAAGAAGTGGGGGTGTGGGGATAGCCCTGGCGAGATGTTCGTCTTCATCAATGATATTTTGAAGACTCCGGAGAAGATGTCGTAGCTTCTCCGCTCCGGGGAAGTACTGGACGACGAAGGGTACTCTGTCCACTGTGTCCCGTGTTTGCCTTCTGAGGAGATCGGTGCGGTTTTTCGCTGTGGCGCATCGGAACTCACACCGCAAGCCCACAGACAATCTCACAATGCTCCACTTCTCCAGTTTCCACCCTAAACATGTTAAAGAAGCCATTCCCTATGGACAAGCCCTCCGTATACACAGGATTTGCTCAGATGAGGAGGATCGTGACAGACACCTCCAGACCCTGAAAGATGCCCTCATAAGAACAGGATATGGTGCTCGACTCATAGATCGGCAGTTCCGATGCGCCACAGCGAGAAACCGCACCGATCTCCTCAGAAGGCAAACACGGGACACAGTGGACAGAGTACCCTTCGTCATCCAGTACTTCCCTGGAGCGGAGAAGCTACGACATCTTCTCCGGAGTCTTCAACATATCATTGATGAAGACGAACATCTCGCCAGGGCTATCCCCACACCCCCACTTCTTGCTTTCAGACAACCACACAACCTCAAACAGACCATTGTTCGCAGCAAACTACCCAGCCTTCAGGAGAACAGTGACCACAATACCACACAACCCTGCCACAGCAACCTCTGCAAGACATGCCGGATCATCGACATGGATACCATCATCACACGTGAGAATACCATCCACCAGGTACATGGTAAATACTCTTGCAACTCGGCCAACATTGTCTACCTGATATGTTGCAAGAAAGGATGTCCCGAAGCATGGTACATTGGGGAGACCATGCAGACGCTACAACAACGGATGAATGAACATCGCTCGACAGTCACCAGGCAAGACTGTTCCCTTCCTGTTGGCGAACGCTTCAGTGGTCACGGGCATTCAGCCTCTGACCTTCGGGTAAGCATTCTCCAAGGCGGCCTTCACGACACACGACAGCGCAGAGTCGCTGAACAGAGACTGATAGCCAAGTTCCGCACACATGAGGACGGTCTCAACAGGGATCTTGGGTTCATGTCGCACTATCTGTAACCCCCGTGACTTGCCTGGGTTTGCAAAACCTCACTTACTGTACTGTCTGGAGACAATACACATCTCTTTAAACTGTGATCAGTGCTCCTTCCACTCACATTATCAGCCACTTCAGGTCTTGAACAGCAGGTTAGGTGTAAGGATTTGCATTCTAATCAGTAATCTCTAAACTGTCTGTGCTTTATATGCTCTGTCTGAGGCCAGAACTCTCCATTCACCTGACGAAGGGACTAACCCGAAAGCTTGTGAGTATATTATCAAATAAATAGGTTGGACTAAAACCTGGTGTTGTCAGACTTTTCACTGGTATGTATTTATACATACCAGATGATTTGTTGATAAGGAAACCAGTACTTGTTAAAGTGTTACATCTTTTTGTTTTATGTGGTTGAGGATGATCTTTCTTTCCTCTATGCAATTAAGATATTATACTGATTTTTCTGTTACAGGGAAGATCATGCCGTTTTTATCAGGGTGTCCATAAAATGAATGAACAGAACACTTTACAGTGGATTCACGGTATGCATTTGGCTTGGGACATTGAAGAGTTGGTGAGCCTTGGAAAGAAGCTTCGCTCATGTGCATACTTTGTAGCACGTGAGCTGATGCAAGAGGCAGATATTGTATTTTGCCCATACAATTATCTAATGGACCCACAGATAAGGGAGAGTGTAAGTGCTTTATAAATAAATTATTTATCACATAATTTTATGTTCCTTGTGGACTAGACTAGTAATCTGCATATTGTACTGGAATATTGCTTTACTTTTTTTTGTGTTTGAGATAGATGAAGATTAACTTGAAAAACCAAATCATTATCTTCGATGAAGCGCATAATATTGAAGATTGTGCACGGGAATCATCCAGCTTTAGCGTCACAGAAAGCGAGCTATTATTTGCTCGAGAAGAACTGGATAGCATGGTCAACCAAAACATAAGAAAAAGCAATCATGAGGCACTGCGTACAGTCTGCTATAGTTTTACTAAGTATGCAATAGTTTACTTGTGATGAGTTTATTTAAATATATTTATCAGTAATGCTTTTTAGCTAATGCTTGATAAGATTGCAATAAGAAAATTATAATTGTTGATCTGTGGCATGGTGGCACAGTGGGTAGCACTGCTGCCTTACAGCGCCAGGGACCTGGATTTAATTCCTGGCTCGGGTCACTGTCTGTGTGGAATCTGCATGTTCTCCTCGTGTCTACATGGGTTTCCTCCGGGTGCTCCAGTTTCCTCCCACAATCTGAAAGACATGCTGATTAGGTGCATTGGTCATGCTAAATTCTCCCTCAGTGTACCCGAACAGGCGCCAAAGTGTGGCGACCAGGGGACTTTTACAATAACTTAATTGAAGTGTTAATGTAAGCCTACTTGTAACACTATTAAATAAACCTTAGGTACTGACATATATCACATTTTAGCTACCTGAAGCATCAGAACTGTTGGTGACATTTCTTTATAAAGCAAAAAATAAATATAATTGCTCCCAACAAAATCCATAGCATATACATTTTTGAATGACTATATATGGCTCTGGTTGCAAGGCTCTGTGGTCTCATCTGATGAAACAAATGATTGTGAGGTCCTCTCTGTCCCAGTTTATAACATAGAACCATCTGGTGAGATTATTGCTCAAGTATTCTGCTCCACAGAGTTTTAAGACATTGATTTTGCAATATTATAGATGGCTGAGTAAGCAGTATTTATCACAACCTTTTCCTCCAAAAAGAAAACTAAACTGCTTGCTCTACATAAGAACATAAGAAATAGGAGCAGGAGTAGGCCATCTAGCCCTTTGAGCCTGCCCCGCCATTCAATAAGATCATGACTGATCTGAAGTGGCTCAGTTCCATTTTCCTGCTTTCTCCCCATAACCCTTAATTCCCTTGTCTGTCAAAAACCTATCTACCCGTGACTTAAATATATTTAGCGAGGTAGCCTCCACCACTTCAGTGGGCAGAGAATTCCAAAGATTCACCACCCTTTGAGTGAAGAAGTTCCTCCTCAACTCCGTTCTAAACTGCGCCCCCCCTTATCATGAGGCTGTGCCCTCGAGTCCTGCTGTCCTTTCTGAGCAGGAAGAATCTCTCTGCTGTGAATTATAAATAAGCATCTTATTTAGTTTAAAGTGTTCAGAAAGCAAATAGGCAAACATTTGTTTTTCATTAGGGTATGTGTACTAATTAATTTGGCTTTTCTCCAAAATATCCAGTACAGTTTTCTTTTTCTAAGTCCTATGTAAAATTAACAGATTCCGTTGAGAGGAATAATGGTTTTCCTGACAAATTGGGTGCATTCTGAAGTTCTTAGTTGCAGGTATATCATGCAAGAAATATTAAACCTGACTCATCAATGTTACTTTTGACATGTTTTGTTTCCAGTGATTTATTTGAAATCCAACTCTAATTTTTCATTTCCTCTGTGATTCCTTTTAATTCTTTCACTTTACCCAATGTATTCTTTCCTTATCTCATTCATTGCCTGCTACTCTGAAATCTTATTTTGTGGTTATTTTGTGTATTTGGGAACAAACAGAGTTCCCCTTAACATTGCTTTTGTTTCTTGGATCATTTGCTTCCAATTCTGACATGACACTTGGTCAGTTGGTATTATTTACTTCACTTAGAATGAAATTCATTTGGGCTTGAGACTTATAAAACTTTCATTTAGGTTTTGCCTCACGACAAGGAATTAATGGCTGATTTGTTTCAATATCTTGTTTCCAGCTGGCTAAAAGAGAGTTCTGGCAATCTGGTGGAGAAGGAATATGAAACGTCCTGCAAAGTCTGGAACGGCAAGGAAATGCTGAACGTTTTTCATAACTGGGGATTAACTAGTGCTACGTTTTCCATTTTACAGGTAAATTGGCTCTTTAATAAGTGTGGTGAGACACAAAACCTTAGATATAGTATGTAGCCTTCTGTACTTTCAGAATTGCACTTTGGAATCCATATCTTGCTTCCCCTACCACAATCTCATGAATACTAGCTGAGACTTCTACGCAAAGAACTTCCACAGAATTAGAGGTTGTATTGTTAAGTGCTGACTGTAGTGTAGCTGACCAGATACCTGTTACGTAGCAATGAGCTGTAGTCACCCTAACAGAGCTCTGTGCATGACATTTATTTTTCATTTTTAAACTGGCTGATTGCCTGTCACTTTGGACATGTGAATCAAGACTAAATATGCTTCCCAAATGCATTCCTGCGGTTAGAGGCTGGAGGGATAGTTGAGCCTAGCATGTAGAAGCTATTTGGTTTTAATTTAAGAACATAGATTCTGTATTCATTCTACTTTCATTCTAAATTGCAGTGTTTACGTTTTATAATAGAAATTGCCTATGTATACCTGTCACGTTGTAATTATATCCTCTTTCCTCTCACTGGAGGTGCTGCAGCACCACAGCTGGTGCGCAAGTAACATTATAGTGTAGCAAGTTTACATATACTTGTGCCAGTTGTAAATATGGAGATCAAAGTAGTTGAGAAAAAGTGCATACAACATATTTAGTATATCATAGATGATTTTGGAGTGAGTATTAATATTTATCATAGCAACAAACAAAACTTTGCTTAGGTTTATGAAGTGACAAAAAAATAGCATTGGCTATCAAAGCATTTTTTAGACCTGGTTTGAAACTATATTAGGTTTACAGTCTTCATGACATGTAGACCAAGGGTGTTGGCACTTCTGTCATCTGGAATCAGATCAAAAACTGACTTTTATTCATTCATGGGTTATGGGCATTGCTGACTAGGCCAGCATTTATTCCCTATTCCTAAATGCCATTAAAATGGTGCAGAATGCCGAGCATTTGACCTGCTGAAAGGTTAAAGTTTATTTATTAGTGTCACAAGTAGACTTACATTAACACTGCAGTGAAGTTACTGTGAAAATCCCTGACTTGCCACTCCGGTGCCTGTTAGGGTACACTGAAGGAGAATTCAGCATGGCCAATGCACCAGCATATCTTTTGGTCTGTGGGAGGAAACCAGAGCATCTGGAGGAGACCCATGCAGGCATGGAGAGAATGTGCAGACTCTGCACAGACTGTGTTCCGAGCCTACCTGGGTCCCTGGCGCCGTGAGGCAGTGCTAAGCGCTGTGCCACTGTGTCACCTTTGTAGCCAAGTATTTGTATGGCTAGTTCTGTTTCTGGTCAATGCTCTTGTAGCCACAGTATTTATATGGCTAGTTTCTGGTCAATGTAACCCCAAGAGGTTCATGATGGGGAAATTCAGTGATGGTAATGTCTAACTTTCAAACTGTTTCAACAGCACTGCAGAGGAGGTTATATGGTCAAATGTTTACTTATCAGTGTAACAAGTACGCTTACATTAACACTGCAATGAAGTTACTGTGAAAATCCCCTGGTTGCCACACTCTGGCATCTGTTCCATTACACTGAGGGAAAATTTAGCATGATCAGTGCACTTAACCAGCACGTCTTTCAGACTGGGAGGAAACCAGAGCACCTGGAGGAAACGCACACAGACACGGGGAAAATGTGCAGACTCTGCATAGACAGTGACCCAAACCAGGAAACCAGAGCATCTGGAAGAGACCCATGCAGGCATGGAGAGAATGTGCAGACTCTGCGCAGATTGTGTTCCGAGCAGGGACTCGAACCGGGTTCCCTGGCACCGTGAGGCAGTAGTACTAACCACTGTGCCGTGGATAGAGGATTGGTTGTCAAATAGGAGGCAGAGAGTGGGGGTTGATGGGGGCTATTCGGATTGGCGGTTGGTGACTAGTGGAGTGCTCCAGGGGTCGGTGCTGGGGCCTCAGCTATTTACCATTTATATAGATGATCTGGAGGAGGGAACCGAGTGTAGGGTGTCGAAATTTGCTGATGACACCAAGATTGGTGGAACGGCAAATTGCGCGGAGGGTGTGGAGAGTCTGCAGAAGGATCTAGATAGGCTGGGTGAATGGGCCAGGAACTGGCAAATGGAATTTAATGTTGGCAAGTGCGTGGTGGTCCACTTTGGTAGGAATAATGGTAGGAAGGACTATTACTTACGTGGCGAAAAACTGCAGCAGGCGACGGCACAGAGGGACCTCGGGGTCCTTGTGCATGAGTCGCAAAAACCCAGCTTGCAGGTGCAGCAGGTGGTCAGGAAGGCAAATGGGATGCTGGCCTTATAGCAAGGGGGATTGAATATAAAAGAGGGAGCTCTTGCTGCAGCTGTATAGGGCATTGGTGAGGCCGCAGCTGGAGTACTGTGTGCAGTTTTGGTCGCCGCACTTATGCAAGGATATTTTGGCCTTGGAGGGAGCGCAGAGGAGGTTTACTAGGCTGATACCGGAGTTGAGGGGGTTGACCTATGAAGAGAGGCTGAATAAACTAGGCTTGTACTCATTAGAGTTTAGAAGAATGAGGGGAGATCTCACTGAGAGTATAAGATGATGAATGGGATGGATAGGATAGAGGTGGAGAGACTCTTCCCGCTCAGAAAGGACAGTAGGACTAGGAGGCACAGCCTCAAGATAAAGGGGGGGCGGTTTAGAACGGAGTTGAGGAGGAACTTCTTCACTCAAAGGGTGGTGAATCTCTGGAATTCTCTGCCCGTTGAAGTGGTGGAGGCTGCCTCGCTAAATATTTTTAAGACGCGGGTTGATGGGTTTTTGATAAGCGAAGCGATTAAGGGTTATGGGGAGAGGGCGGGAAAGTGGAACTGAGCCACGACAGATCAGCCATGATCTTATTGAATGGCGGGGCAGGCTCGAAGGGCTAGATGGCCTACTCCTGCTCCTATTTCTTATGTTCTTATGTTCTTATTATTTGCTGAGGGCAGGTAGCCTATTCAGCCCCCTTTCAATTAAATATGATGCACAAAAACAGAAGAGGAGAAGCAAAAGTACATTTTAGTACATTTGTATAGTACATTTTAAATGTCTAAAACTTGGTTGTTTTTTCTAAATAGGGTAGGGGAGATAGTGAGGTGCTTTCACTATTGGGAGAATTTTGTACAAGCGGACATAGCTACTAGATAAAGGGCTGGTCATTTAAAACCGAGGTGCATTGAAATTTGTTCTCGCAGAATGTGGTGAATTCTCTGCTCCAAAGGGTTGTGGAGGCTGAACATTAAAAGTACTCAGAGTGGAGGTGGATAAATATTTGATAGATTGAGGAAGAGAGGGCTAATGGGAAATGGCACAGAAAAGGAATTGTGGGCGTCATAGATCAGCCATGATCGTATTGAATGGCAGGGCAGCTTGAAGGGCCTGATGCCTAATCCTGCTTCTATTTTTTGTGTGAATAGCAAATCTGTGCAGTGCTGTTAGTATTAATAAATTGCTTCAGTATTCCTACAATTAAAACAAAAGAGCCAGTAGTCCAGGTTCATTTCCGTGAGATAGATAACTTCAGCATATCGACTGATTCATAGATCTTTATTTTTGTTGGTATGCAGTTGTCAGTTTCTTGTTTATATTTAGGCCTGCAACTTATGGAGGGAGATCTCCACATTTGCATCAGCTGCAAGCATTTAAAGTAAATGATTTTACAGTGCTGTACAGTTTATTTCTACAGCTGTTTACATTCGGAAGTGCAGCACTTAGTGTAGGCGATTTAATGGGCAAAAGCCATAACTTATTCAGTAGTTGCTTTAATCTGTGCTACTTCAAGCTGTTTTTAGCATTTGAGTTTTCTTTAAATTGTAAATGTGAATGAGCTTTCGATGTGCAGAAACACCTGGATGCTGTGCTGGAGAAAGAAGAGAAGGTACTTGTGCTGAATGGACAGCAGGAGTCGGTAACAGTCCCAACTGTAAGTGCTTCAACACAGATGGTACTGAAAGGACTGTTCATGGTGCTTGATTATCTCTTCAGGGACAAGAGCAGGTGAGTGCTGGAATCTTATTGATGGGTTCTGTTCAGACTTTCAAAGCTGTGGTTTAATAAAACCCTATAATTAAAATGGAGTGCGGTATAATAATTATCTGGAGCTATATTGCTATGAACATTTTTGCTTTGTTTAAGAAGCTTACTGTAAGTTTCAGACTACTTGTAATTTGAGCACAATCTGATTATAAAATGCAATTTCTGGCCATGGTGAAAATTTCATTATATGTGCTCAAATCATCTTACAGTTTTGTCGGGCATAAAAATGAAATGGCACCTCGTTGCAGTTGACAACAATCAGACTCCTTGTCTGATAACAAGTTAAAAGTTAAAGTTTATTTATTAGTCACAAGTAGGCTTACATTAACACTGCACTGAGGTTACTCAGTGAAAATCATAGTAATCACAGTTAAGAAAACAGCACGGTGGTATAGTGATTAGCACCAAAGCCTCACAGTACCAGGGCCCAAGTTTAACTCCAGCCTCGAATAACTGTCTGTGGAGTTTGCACATTCTCCCTATGTCTGTGTGGGTCTCCTCCAGTTGTTTCGGTTTCGTCCCACAGTCGAAAGATCTGCGGGTTAATTGATTGGCCATGCTAAATTGACCCTTTGTGTTGGGGGATTAGCAGGGTAAATGCGTGTGGTGATTGGGATAGGGTCTGGGTGGGATTGGTGTTGGTACAGGCTTGATGGGCCAAATGGCCTCCCTTCTGTACTATAGTGATTCTATGATTCTAATTCAGTTAGTTCCTTCATTGTGCTTGTCTCAATTCCCAATCATTAAGCAATTGCAACTGAATACTTGTAAAAATGATTTGGGAATCTTGTTTATGTACCATGGCATTCCTTCCTATTATGGTTGATAATGAAACTTCCAATCTACTTGTGACACTATTTGTGGGTAAATATTCCAAAAATTCATATTCTGAATCTGTCACTGGTTTGGAAGGTGCTGTTGAGGCAGACTTAGTGAGTTACTCCAATGCATGTATTGGATGGTACATACTGCTGCTACTGTGTGCGACTGGTGGGGGGAATGTTTAAAGTGGTTGATGAGAGGCCGATCAAGTGGATACTGGTATGGAGTGAATAGTATGGAGGGCAGCATAGTGGTTAGCCTCTTCTGTCTTCGTGCATCACATTTAATTGAAAGGGGTTTGAATAGGCTACCTGCTCTCAGCAAATAATGGTGCATTAGCACTTAGCATTTCTGCCCCCCACTGCCAGGGACCTGGGTTCGATTCCTGGCTTGGGTCATTGTCTGTATGGAGTCTGCACTTTCTCCCCATGTCTGCTTCGGTCTCCTCTGGATGCTCTAGTTTCCTCCCACAATCTGAAAGACTGCCGGTTCGGTGCATTGGCCATGCTAAATTCTCCCCCTAGTGTACCCAAACAGGCACCAGACTGTGGTGACTAGGGAATTTCCACGATAACTTCATTGCAATGTTAATGTAAGCCTACTTGTGACACTAGTAAATAAAAAAAGGTTGCAAATCTATTTCTAACTTTGCATGCTTCGTCATTCTGGCTAAAGGAAGACTTCGGTGTTTGAAGAACAGTTAGTTCATGAACAGCAATTGTGTTGTTTTTTGAGAAGAAGATTGCAGTGGTAAAACATTAGTATCATATTTTTGACATGATAGATTGTTCCCATAGGTTTGCCGATGACTACAGGATAGCAGTTCAGCAGACTTACAAATGGACAAACCAGCCAGATATTCCTGATGAAAATGTTTTCTTTGCGCGCCCTCGAAACAGGAGAGGTTCACGCAAAAAGACAGCTGTACTGACCCTGAGCTTTTGGTGTTTAAATCCAGCAGTGGTGAGTACTGTATTCTAATTGCAATCTGAATGCTTCAGGCTTAGTTACATTGTTGGAAAATCAATTGATTCCTTGGGCAAATGCAAAAAAATAATTATTTTTTTAAGTTACGCACTGTTAAATCATTTTTTTTTACTGTTTGTCTGGATTTTATTCATTTTTTTGTGAATTTCCCTCTTGTCTTGCTCTATCTTAACATACTGTGCCATGGAATGGGTACTAGCTCATCATGATTGCCTTGTGCATGTTCTGACTTCATGGACCACCTTAGCCATCGTCCCCATGGCTCCGCCGTGCCCCCTGGCTCACCCCAGTCCGTCTCTCCCATGTCTCTCCCATGTCTCTCACGTCCACTCCCTATTTGTGCACAATCTTCCCTCTTCCCCCATTACTTGTGCACCTCACCTGTTCCTCCTGTTCATCATTCCCCTCCTGATCCACGCACCGCTCTCTCCTCTTGCGCTTTCTTCATCCCACCCCTGCTGCCAGAACAAGAGCCATTGTGCTTCTTGCTGCCCAGTTGGCGGTAAGATTAAGATTTGAAACTTTCTGATTGATTGGGTTAACCTGATCTCTCACCCTTTATGTTTAACCACCTAACACGAGTTTGTATAGTTGAATTTAAAAGTAGAAGTTCAAATTGACATATTTTTTGATTTAATTTTTCTTGTAGGCTTTTTCAGATCTTAATTGTGTGAGAACAATTGTGCTAACATCTGGAACATTGTCCCCAATGGATTCATTCTCTTCAGAATTGGGTGTGAAGTTCAGTATCCAGTTGGAGGCTAATCATGTGATTGACAATTCCCAGGTAACTAGTTGCATTGTTTATTTTCCAACTGCAGATTCAGTGCCCACATTACCAGAGGCAACCTTGAGGTTATAACTTCTCTTCTGTTAAGTTGCTAGTCTTTGTGATGATGGCACATGTATCCAGCTTATATTAAAATGTTTTTTTATTACAGACCTTGAAGGGAAGCATTTTTTTTAACACCAGAAATTCTTTATTTTTGAAATTAGAGAGAAAATATTTTCAGTGAAAGTAAATGGTTGGCCAGGAATATCCTTGGTACATCATCAGAATTTTTACCCGCCCTAGACCACCATCCTTTTATTGTTCATGTAGTCAACCTCCTTCAATGACAATTCACATCCATGGTTGGCCTAGGTATAAATAAAGTATGACAGTACAAGTGAGAGATAAACCTGGAGCATTTGAATTATCACCATGTGTTTTGAATTCCTTTGGAGAAATAATTCGCGAATGCCTTCTGTTCAAAGGGAGAGATGGTGTATGTGACAATGTGTCTTAACTTAGTCAAGTTTCAAAGTGGCGACCCATTTTGAAGTCATTAAATCCAACATTCTTGCCATTTCCTTGGCTACAACTCTTGCCACCATGTATTGACAGCTAATTGGCCACCTGTAATTAAGGCGGTTTTTATTTTCAGATGTTTTCCCTACTGTTTTATTTCCAGTACATAAAACTCCTGAATTGTTCAAACAAATAAGTTGCCAGAGGTAGGTGTAATCCATTTATTGCAAAGTACTTTGGGGTGCCTGAGGATGCGAGATGACATATTTTGTATACAAATTCTATATTTTCTTTGATCTCACTTTTCTCAGGTGATGTTTGCTGAAGTTAAAATATTCATCCAATATTCCATTTACACTGAAGTTATAGATTCATACTGTGAATTCACAGTCATATTAGTTGACCAAGCACACAGGTCGGTCCCTCTTTCTTTCTGGTGGTGAAGTAAAGATTCTGATGCTTCTGATGAAAATCGCATGCAAATCTCCTGCACATTGACCTGAAATTTAATAGTTAGTAAATGCATTGTTCATGGAATACAGGTGGTGACCGGAATTAGAAGATGGAAGAGTGATGGTGAGCTGTGATCTTCTCCGTAAACTCTGTTCAGTTTTTGTTACTCATGAAGTGTTAGCTAAATACAAAGTCTTCCAGAAAAGTAATCCTGACTAATTGACTCACAATTTGCCCAGTATGCACTAATATATTCCATTATATTTTGCATAAAATATATGGCTTAAAAATAATTATTCCTAAAATGTTATATTTTCATCTTATTCCTAAGACTAGTTTATAAAGGTATATGTGGAGATCTGGAGATTATTCTCCCTCTGCTGTAAGCACTCGATTAAATATAAATGCCTAACTTCATCTGCTTGAAATCTATTTGACTGGTTGCAGATGAGACAAGATGGGTGAAAGAGTTAAACAGTTCAGAACGAAGCATGGATATAGCCTACATACACAGCCCATTAAATCAGTTCAAAGTTCCACATTATGTAGATGCACCACAGGAATGTTTGAGACTTCATTAGTTTTATGTTTTCAACTTGAGATTATACCATCTGGTGAGGCCTGCTAATAGCATTCTTTATTTTGGTTAACTTGAAATAACGAACAGCACAAATTTTATACAGAACAGGACATGTGTGTACTTAACTCTTATTTAAACCTTATTAATAAATACTGCATTAGATCAAAGGAAACCAGGGGTGAAAATTGCATTTGTCTGCAAAATGTTAGCGTAGAATGTTGACTGGGAGACCACCAAGGTAATGAATACAGGAGCAGATAGCATGGCCAGCAATAAAAGTCTGATATATGCTCTTAAAATTTACATTTAAAATGTTCTGTTTTCATTACATTGCAAAACTGTGTGTAAAAAGCAAGGACATTTTCCAAGTCTGTCATTGGTGCATCTCAAAGTTTTCAATGGAGAAACATCTTTACAATCTTCCTGCACACTTTCGTTGATTAAATGGTGAGGGTTGGCAACATAATGCACATGCTGCAAGAGCAGTCTTTTGAAGCTTAGGCAGGCTTGCCTAAAGCTCTGTTTGTAACTTTTTACCCCTAAAATTACGTTTAGTTCAGGTAAGGGTGAACAGAGCTTGCAGTGAGATTTGACCCCAGTAATTTCATCTGAAGGATAGGTTTGCACGTACAAACTCTGGTTTATTCTTTCACTTTTCAGTGAGAGAATAGCATAGTGCTGCAATCCACTCTCAGAATCACAGAAATGTTATGACGCAGCAGGAGGACATTTAGCCTGTTGTGTCTGGATCAGCTGTCAAGTGAGTGTCATGGCTTAGTGCTATTCCCCTGACTTTTCTAAATACCCCTGCAAGTATGCCACCTTAAATGCCTTGATTGAACCTGCCTTGATCACACTTCCAGACAGTACATTGCAAATCTGAACCACTAGTTGTGTGAAAAGATTTTTTTCACTCATCACATTTGCTTCCTTGGGAAATCATTTTAAATTTCTGCCCTCATGTTCTTGGATCTTTTACAGTCTATTAGCGGCACAGTGGTTAGCACTGCTGCCTCACAGTACTAGGGACCCAGGTTCGATTCCCAGCTTGGGCCACTATCTGTGTGGAGTTTGCAGGTTCTCCCTGTGTCTGCATAGGTTTACTCTGGGTGCTCTGGTTTTCTCCTGCAGTCCAAAAATGTGCAAGTTAGATGCATTGGCTATATTAAATTCTCTCTGTGTTACCTGAACAGTTGCTGGAGTGTGGCGACTAGGGGATTTTCACAGTAACTCCTTTGCAGTTTGAATGTAAGCCTACTTATGACTAATAAATAAACTTTATTTAAGTAGGGACACTTTATCCCTATCTACCCTGTTGCAGTTCCTTCATGATTTAAAAGATATTGTGGTCTATCACGACCTGGACAGATAAAGAATGACACTACGATAATATATGAAATAAATGAAAATTTTTATAAGTATTGAACACTGCCTGTTTTTTTTTAAATCGCATCTATGAAGTTTCTGGTCGATCATAGAGATATAAATGCAAAATTTGTGTCCTCCTCCGCATTAAACTTGCTGTGGAGATAATCTAGTTTAGGAATTTCAGTTGTTCTCAGTGGAGTATATTTGAGCACCTCACCCTCAAACCTCAATAAACAAAATTTGATTAAAAAAGCAAAATTCACAGTTTTAGCGACTATCAGTACATTCGTTTTTGTTAAATCACGATGTTGTAGTGTACAATGTTTGAAGACTGCATGCTAAGGTTTTCTTTTGATTATTCAGGTTATGTTTGTAGGGGTGATCATAGCAAGGTTGGTTTCATAATTTGCTGATGAACTACGAGATTACGGTTTGCTCCACTAGGAAAGTTAGCCATGCAGTGATTATTTGTCTGGAGGGTTATTTGGAGACACTTAGACCAAAGCATGAAAAAATAGAAGGGTAAATTACGCTCCTTGAAACATTCAAGATTATGAAGGGGCTTGACAGGGTCGATACTGAGAAATTGTTTACCCTGGCTGGGGTATCTTGAACAAGGGTGCTCAGTTTCAGGCTGCATTAGGAATGTATTAGAAATACTTTATTCCGCTGTGCTAACATTGAGCGTCAAAGATCGTGTTGCAGCATATTTCTGTTTTTTGCCATCCTGTTTGTGTTATGCCACGATCATGTTTTTTCCCTTCCTTCATTCCTGAGCTTGTGTTTCTTAGCTACAATCTTAATCCAAAATGGCGACCAAAACTTCATTATCTTTTACAGTTGGAGCTTCAAAGCTAAATAAAAATCACACTTTGTTACAGCACTAGTTTAAATGTCAGCAGTTTGGAAATTACCTGTACATCTGTAAATTGTCAGTCAACATCAGTGCTAGAGTACTACTTTATGAGTTAACAGTGGTTATTAGCAACACAGTTAGCCTCATAATGTCTTAAGTTTTCCTCCATTGGACTTGTGCAATATAATGCAGAAGCTTATGTTACACTTCTGTAGTTGAAAAATACATTGGCTGGTAGATACCTTAACTACTTCACTGCTGAAGATCTATAGCAATTTTAATGACATTTGAATATCTGTTGCTCATGGTTTCCTACAAACTATTCTTCATTATGTTTCTAATACAGTGCAAGATGCCATTTGCATGATTTAATGTTTTAAGAATATTTTTTATACAAGGCAAATTGATCCATTTCTTTTACTGTGATATCTGATTTATATTTTTAAAAACATTAAATTGAAAAATAGTGTGCTAAAGATTGACAGGCTGCAATCGTGTCAATCAGCAATAGTTCTCCTGCCCCTCATAATTTTCATAACTCCTTTGCTAAAGACCCTGGTGCGTGCTTCTATGAATGCCAGCATATTCTGTGTTATGTGAGTGATAATTTTTCACGTTGAACTTGAGATAAAAAGAAATATCTTCATTCAAAGGGTTGTGAGTCTTTGGAATTCTCTCCCGAGAGTTGTGGCAGCTCAGTCATTAAGTATATTTAAGAAACCCATAGATTTTTGGATATTAATGGACTCGAGGACTGTGCGGATAGTGTGGGAAGATGTAATGAAACTATTGGCAATTGTTCTCAAAACCCATCTGGTTCATTACTGTCTCTTAGGGAAGTAAATCTGCCATTGCTACCTGGTCTGGCCTACATGTCACTTGAAATGACCCAGCAAGCTGCTCAGTTCAAAGTCAGTTAGGGATGGGCATCAAATGCTGACCTTGCCAATTATGCCCTCATTCCATGAATTTTGTTTTTAAAAAGCATTGGATGTTTTAATGTCACCTAACGTCATACATAAGGTGGATTTCTCCCATCTCATTTGTCCTGCCCCTGCTGCCAGCGAGAATGGAGAATTGGGCTCAGTCAAAACTCCAGTCACTGCAACGGCTTGGGAGAATCCCAACTGTAGACAAGGTTAGAGTTTCCAGTGATAGTCTTAGTACCGCATAATGCAATGCATTTACTTAAACTATTGGGGAAGCTTTAAGATAAATTCTAAGGATTGATAAACTTTTTACTGACTCTACCAATAACGTAGTTAATCAAGAAAA
Organism: Carcharhinus amblyrhynchos; assembly: GCF_965287045.1. NCBI lineage: Eukaryota > Metazoa > Chordata > Chondrichthyes > Carcharhiniformes > Carcharhinidae > Carcharhinus > Carcharhinus amblyrhynchos. The sequence continues at coordinate 5,837,650 of NC_137346.1, read as the reverse complement.
AATTTATGTGGCAGAATAGCTATCAACCATTAACCAGATTAGGTCTCGGATATAATGAGTGAGATATCTATAACAGCTTCTTCCCTGCTGCCATCAGATTTTTGAATGGACTTACTTCGCATTAAGTTGATCTTCCTCTACACCCTATCTATGACTGTTACACTACATTCTGTATTCTTGCCTTTCCTTCTCAATGAATGATATGCTTTGTTTATATAGCATGCAAAAAAAATACTTTTCACTGTATACTAATACTGACAATAATAAATCAAATCTTTCATGTTTTTTACGTATTTGCTACTCTCACGTAAATCTTAACTTAAACCATTAATTGATCTGAGGAAGCAAATATATTTGTATATTTTCTTTGTTAGTCTCTGTTAGGAAGCGTATGACATATTCAGCATGTTTAAATTTTCATGAGAACCATGTTCCTTGTCACTGGCATTAAATTTGTTTTCACTGAGTTTCAGCTACTTGCTGTTTATTTGCTAGTTCTTACTTATCCGGCGCTTCCCAGATCATACCCTTTTCTGGTTTTATCCCCATTCTGCTAGCCTCAAAATCTCCATCACTTTTCCCACCATTTAGTGGGAGCAAGTGTTGAAGATAGATTACTGAAGCATATTGCCAGGAGCATTGTAGCCATACCAGATGCGACTCCAACAACGATTTTTAGACTTGGCAAGGAAAAGCATACAGCTTTGTTATTTCACACTCAGGTTTAAAGTAGAAGTTGGATGACACATTAGACAGGCTGTTAGTCCATTGATATACTGTGTTAAGGGGTTAAGTAAAATTCAGACATGAGGAAGAAAGTTGCGAGATATGATGTAAAGAGAAAGGTTCATATAAAAGTGTCATCCCATGTTACATATGTAAACACAATTGGCTCAATTCTATAATAGCATCAGTATGGACCAAGATTAATTCATTTAAGTTGTAAAGTCCTGCACCATTGTTGTACTTGTAACTGAACTTTTGCACTTTTCTAGGTATGGGTAGGAACAATTGGAATGGGACCAAATGGGCGAAAACTCTGTGCAACTTTCCAACACACAGAGACATTTGAGTTTCAGGATGAAGTTGGAAGTTTGCTGCTGAAGATATGTCAAGTTGTCAGTCAGGGAGTACTCTGCTTTCTACCTTCATACAAGGTAACAAAATAATAATCAATATTTCACATGTGTTATTAATGTATTTAAAATGTTGTTTATGATGCTGACCACTGCAGAATAGCACATTTCTGTACGCTTCAAAAATGTTCAAGATTGTAACAGGACGACTGTCTGAATATATGTTGTTATTTTACTTGATGAAGCCAGTTAGCCGGTCTACATTTTCACAAAAGCAGTAATGCTGATTTCAAAGCAAATATTGCCAAATCATTTCAAAATCCAATGGCTGCACTCAGTACTCTGTTTGTTTGTTTTGTTTCAATTTGGTACCAGTTAAGATGAAGTTGTAAGCAGTTAGAAAATAAAACGGATTAACGGTGACTGGGAAATAAAAATTATCTCTGTGGTTCTGAATTCCTGTGAATAATTTCAGTTGTTAAAATGATCAAACCCCATTATTTGTCTGTTTCTATAAATGGACTCTGTCTAATCAAGAGACAAGCAAGTTCGAAAATTTTAGTGTATCTGGGTCCTGCTATGCTTTCCTGTTTCCTTTGGCACAGTAGCGCAGTGGTTAACACTGTTGCTTCATAGCTCCAGGGACCCTGGTTCGATTCCCGGCTTGAGTCACTGTGTGCAGAATCTGTACATTCTTCCCGTGTCTGCATGGGATTCCTCTGTGTTCTCCGGTTTCCTTCCAGTGCCCGAAAGACGTGGTGGCTAGGTGGCATTGGCTCATGCTAAATTCTCCCTCTGTACCCAAACAGGTGCCGGAGTATGGCGATTAGGGGATTTTCATAGTAACTTCATTGCAGTGTTAATATAAGCCTACTTGTGTCACTATTAAATAAATTTAAACTTCTGGGGTATATCCCATGATGAAACCAAATAATGTGGTTGTGAGTTGCTCTGGTTAGATGCATCATTGTAGTAACTGGTGAAACAAATAGGGACCCTAAATGCCAGACCTTCTTTTAAGAAGAGAACTGAAGTTTTGGACTTCAAAATATTTAATAAAAATTAGGAGATATTTTCAATATGCGCTTTTGGTGAGTGAGAGAATAATTTGTTGGAAGTGCACTCTTCCTAGTAGAGCAAATGTTTATAGTAAATATCACAGTAACTTTTACTCTCAGAAGAAAGAGAATGAATAATTAAACAAGATAGGACTGGCATAATTTGTTAGAAGCAATCTTTTTTTCACAAGAAGGATCCACTCAAATCCAATGTAGACAAAAAGGATGCAAGTATACCCTCTCTGACAACTGCAAAAGCCAAGTTAAATGAGTTTTGGTGAGTCTTGATCTAATTCTTTCTAGCTGCTAAAAAAAATCCATTGTTTAGTGGCAAGTAGTACAAACTGTCAGTGTGAATCAGAGTGGTAAGGAGAAAACCTAATGCAATAGGTGATGGTCTTAATGCAAACCTATTCCTGACTAGTAACCTTTACCACAATGGAGAAATTGTACTGTTTTTAAGTATGTGTACTAACTGAATACAATAATGAACAATGAATGTAAAACAAAAGACGTTTTGTAATTATATATTACTCTTATGGATTCTGGAGACTAAAAAGTTAAGTTTCAGAATACTTTTAAACAAATCTTTAAATTTTACAATTAATTAGCATTTGAAATGATGCATTTTACTTGTAGTAGACTTCTTACTGAATTAAATATATTTGGAATTATTGTTTGTTTTCAATTTATCGAGTGAAGTTAAAATTAACAAGCATCATGAAACATTTTATTACTGCAACCTTTGAGGACTGACTTTTTGGTGGTCCTTTTACATGGGTGGTCATGCAATCATGATTAATTTGCTGTTGGGACCAGCAATAATGTTCACTGTAAACGGGTGGTCCCTATGTGTGATAGTGTTCTGCAAGGCGGATCTTTACTTTAAATTGCAGGATATAATGTTGGTTGGAACATGGTGCTTTGTATGTTGTGACTGAATAATCCTAACAATGATATTGAAAGTGATGATTTTAGTGTTAATACTGTTATTGTGAATTCATTTATTTCCCATTTATGAATAATCAAGTCAGGTGGGGATACGACAGCTAAAAGCGTAATAATTGCACTACTACTGTGATTCTATTGATGAAAAATATCAAAGGAATGATTATTGTGAGACAGATGTTAATAATATAGGGACAAAATTTTGAACTGTGTTTGTTTTGTGAAGTTATATTTTTTCCTTGTGTGATTTTTATTGAAGTGTCCACTCTTGGCTATAAGGGCAGGGAAATAATTGATGACTATTTAAGAGGCGATGCGTAAGAGTGCAATTTGATTTTTCCCTCAATTTCTATAGTAAAAAAATTTAATCATTGTTAAATGTCCTCCCTCACAATGTAGCTGGGAATAAGAGCATAATCTTAACATCCACGCCATTTAAGACAGCAGTTAGGAAATGCTTGTTGATGCGAAGGATGGCAGAAATGTGGCTCCCTCACATGTAAAGCCGTAGACTCCAACTTAAATAATCATTTAAAATCTGAAATCAATAGAGTTTTTGTTAGCTAATAGTATTAATGGATTTGGGCTATGTTCCTCATAAGTGGCACAGCTGCGCAGCAGTCCAAACCTTTGTGTGCTTTACATAAACTGGCCCCTTTAAGTTACCATGTGTACATGGCTGCACAAATAAATTTCAGGAAGGTTAGTGCTTGAATTATCTGTGCACTCCGAAAATAAATTGGGAGAATGTTGATTATGGTGACAGTGTTGGCAAATGGTGTTAGGATGCTGATCTGCCATGATTTCATTGAAGGAGCTGACTAGCCTATTCCTGTTGCTGTGTTTCTAACTTGAATTGCGAAATTAAAGGCATGATTCATTGCTTTGCCACTAGGCATTGGTGCTCTTAGAACTAGGTAAAATGTTTTGCTGCAGGCAAAAACTAAAAATTGTTTTTGAATGTTTTGCCATTATGTTTCTGTTAAGTGAGCTTTTTCATTTAGTTTATTACGACAATGTCTAATCTCTTTCTTTTCTGAGCATGTGTGGTTCCATGAGTGTCAGGTATATTTTAGTATCTTATCTGAGTGACATTCTTAATATGGTAGCTTCAGTAGTGAGTGTCGATGCACTCTTTGATAACAGCAACATTATAGTCCTGTCTTTACAAATGTGCACGATTCTAGCAGTGACCGATGGATCATTAGAAGTGGAAACTGCCAAATTTTCCCCTTTCACTCCCCATTCCTGGATATTGAGGCCAATTGTAATAATCCTGTTGCCAGGTAGGCTGAAACTAAGTAACAACAAAGGTCTGAGTTCTATCTTCCTACATGGTTTAGTTCACGCACACTTCTTTAACCAATTCAACCACCAGGGACTCCTTGACTGTAGAAGGTACAAATGGTAGCAATTATTTGCCTTCTCAAATCAGCTCACCAAGCTTTTTATTGGGGGAACATGTAAGGCGACTGACCAGCCAAAGCTTACTTCTCCCTTGTCCTTTGAAGGCTTAGATTCCTTGCTTGATGTGGAGATGTGTGGATGTGGAGCACATTTGATACATCACTTAATATTCATGCGTGACACTGAGATTTGGCAGGTTGCCGGACCACAGAAATCACAGCCAATTTTGATCCTGTCTTTACCTGCCACCCACTGGTGCACATTGAGCAAGGTGACCGGATAAATATTAGAGTTGGGAATCATTGGTAATTTTATTCCCATTTCTTAAGGTAACCAAGATCAATTATAGCATGGTTAACCAACTCTCCAACTGGCGTTAATGAATGTAGCATAAATGTGGAAATTGAATCATCTTGGTCTGCAAAGTTCAGTTGAATGCTGACTTAACCAACTCCACCATTGGGCGAACCAAGCATTGAAGTCACTTTTTGAAGTGCATTTATTTATGTCCAAAATCTCTTACTTAACAATAAATTATATGATGAAACAAAAATGTCATTTGTGACTTCGTGATGCAATGGTGTATTATTCCTTACTCTGTAGAATGTTAGGCCACAGGATCTGTATGTCTTTGCAACACAAGTTCTTGACCCTTAGCTATTGGGAGAAGCATTGAACAAAACGGTTGGTTCATTAGTTGATGATAAAACAGTATTGCCTAGAAATTTGTCAGCTTTCTTAAACACAAAATAGGTCAAAGAACTCTGAGGAGAAGAGGAAAATTACTTTGAAAGCTGGGGCAATTTTTTTAAAAGTCATTTTTGGGACATGGATGTCTCTGGCCGGCCAGCATTCATTGCTGATCCCTAGTTGCCCGAGGGCAGTTGAGAATCAACCATATTGCTGTGGCTGTGTTGTCACATATAGGCCAAACCAGGTAAAAACAGCAGATTTCCAAAGGGCATCAGTGAACCAGATGGGTTTTTCCAACAATCGACAATGGTCATCAGTAGGTTATTAATTCCAGATTTTTAAATATTGAATTTAAATTTCACCATCGGCTGTGGTGGGATTCAAACCCAGGTCCCCGGAACATTAGCTGAATTTCTAGGTTAATAGTCTAGTGATAATACCACTCAACTCCATGATTTTGAGATCTGACATTCTTTTAATAATAGGACAAAAAATACTTGGAACTTATTTACACTCACTGATGAGCAAATTATTACTTCGACAAATCAAATCATAAGAACATAAGAAATAGGAGCAGGAGTAGGCCATCTAGCCCTTCGAGCCTGCCCCGCCATTCAATAAGATCATGGCTGATCTGTCGCTGCTCAGTTCAAGTGAGCATTTTTAATAGTACAGTTGAGATATGAAAAAGAAGTTATATATTTGAAGGAGTTATTTAATGGTGTTGCACTTAATGGAATTGTCCACAGCAATAAATGGAAAAAAATTGATTTAAAACAAAAAAATTGTATTTTTCTGATGTACACTCACATGCATCATTAAATATTTCATTAAAACCAGTTGACATTGCAGAATAATTGATTTAATTAAATATAGTGGTGTCTAGTGTTGGAAAGTGTCTCAGTTAAAGCTTTGCCTGAGTTGCATACAAAAACAGATGCCCCGTAAACTGTTTAAGATCTCATAAGAAAAGCCTAAGAGTTAAGCATCCTAAATAATGTATGTTCAATGTAGTTTCTGTGAAAATCCATCAGATGGCTGCAAAGGCCAAGATTTGTAGCTGTTGGCATCCTTCTGTCTATGAAAGATGGTGGAGACACTAAGCAATCTATTTCAAAAGGGGTGTTTTCATATTATGCACTTTGGCAGAAGGGGCAATCTTTGAGAGGTAGATTCTGCTACAAGTGTTGCACATTAAGCTCCCAAGTGTCGTTACGGTTCTGTTTTCAGCATTGGCATCTGTTTCCAAGTATTTTTGAAGAGGAACTTTGTGAGTGCTGATGGTCGTTTGGCTCCAGCTGCCTCACTGTTTTTGGTTATGTGACTACTTTCTGTCCTGCAGGCATGCCCGAGCCAATGAAGTCACCCCTCTTTGATAGGTGCTGTCAAATGTGGAAGCCTTCCTCCAAGAGGATTGCCGCATTCGTGACAGCAAAGGGCAAAAATTGCTGAACTTCTTTTTCTCATACCTGTGTCATCCATGTTTCACAGCCATAAAACAGGGTGCTGAGAGGGGCCTTATAAACCATCAGCTTGGTTCTAAATGTGTGGTTGATGTTATTCCATGCATGTTTTGTAAATCGGCAGAATGTGTCCTGTGTATCAAGTGGTGCAATAATAGATAGATTGTCTGTCCTTGTAAAGCCAAGGTAGCAGAATTTGCTCATCACTTCTAGTGGTGGGTGTTATTAAGGATAATAAGGGAGAAATCCAACACTTTGTTCCATGATTATGACTTTCTTGAAGCTCATAATCAGGGACAACAAGTTGCTGACATGGGAGAAACAGTCCATGAGTTTTTATAGCTGAGGAGCTATAATTTTCCCAAAACTCTTGTCAAGCTAATGGCGTCAAATGCCTTTGCAAGCTCAATGTTTCCTGCACCTATAGCTGATGTATGGAGAGTAATAGGTCCATAATAAATCTGCCAACGCAGAAGCTGGACTGTGCACTGGAGAACCACTCTGGAAGTTACCAGGATAAGGACTGCACGGCAATTGTCCAGGAAGTTCAAACTTCCCCTAGGCAATTGCCCTGTACTGGGAACTGTCCGAAAATGTGATTTTAAACTGCAAACTAAGGATCTAAACTAAGTTCCAACTGTTTTACTTACCCAGAAAAACTTAGAAGAATGAAAACCACTTTGAGCTACCCCCCCCACCCCAAAGTTTCCAATATATTCCTCCCATCCTGAAAGCCTCCATCCCCCCAAATCCCACCCACTAATCTTATCTACTTAACTTTTCCCTAGTCTATCAAACTTTCTGGTCCTTTTAACTTACTTGCTTTACAGGAGGTAGTGCTGTAAAAAAAAACAGGAGGAGCATGGCCTACTTTTTTCCAACTAAGCTACCCTTGATTGTAGGCTGTGGGAACTTGATGTACTATATAGATCATGTTTGGCCTGAGTTGGAAGGTCAGACAAATAGGAATGGTTGGATATTAAGGTAATTATGAATGGAATAGCAATCCAACTGAGTACTTCTTCATCTGCCAATTTTAGGAGAACAACTTTGGTGATGAGAGGACCAAGTGCCCACTTAATCCTTTCACTGTCAGAGAATCTGTCTTTAAGTTCAATTTGTATTTTCTGAGATAGGCTTTAACTCAAACAGAAGTGGAACTGAAAAGGAAAACAGATAAAGAAAAAGACCAGGTAAGTATAGAAAAGAAACTAATCCTCCTAGTTCTTAAGGGAGAAAAAATAAATTGAGGTATGGAAACCAAAACTAAAGCTTCTGGTTGGAAGATATGTAAGGACACAAGTCAGCCCAACTTAGCAGTAATAGCTACTGAGCCCCCTGACACAGTATAAGCAAGAGAAAGAACGGAAGAAAATGGAGCTAGTTCCAGAAGCTGAGACTAGGCAAGTATATAGTTGCTGTTCTGCTTCTGTTACTTTAAGATAACATTGATGGGTCTACACCATCCAGAGCAAGTTGAGTAGGTTTCTGCAGTTGTGTGCCATTTGTGGTGAAGGCCAATCTGATTGTTGCTGTCAGCCAGGGAACAGAATAGCTCTTTGGCGGGGAGGAGCTGAAATTCCTTGTGAGGAACTCAGAGACTGGAATTTTACAAGCCTTGCCCGAGTGAGGCCAATGGAGACTTCTGTTCCCCCATTCTGGGGTAGGCAAAGTGGTAAAATTCTGGTTTGAAGCAATCCATGACTAAGCGAGAGATTAATGAAGCATTTGACTGTATGGTGCAGTTCCACCTGAAGAGTGACAAACCACAGACAAAACTCTTGATTCTTCAGCAGGCCCTTACTGTTATTTTGAACCCGGAACAGCAAGTCCGAGAGAAGAATGTGAATCTAAAAGAAGCTTGTCTGAAAAGAAGAAAGGAGGAAAAAATGTTGTCAGATGCATTGCCATTCACCCGAATATGGAAGACATATCTAACCAAATGGGCCTGATTTGAAAAGAGGCCCATGGTGCCAGATCAAGAGACTATTTCCTTGACGTTATTTTATAGCAATGTAAACACTCAACCCAATCCCCTTTCTTTGTAAAATGGTGACACATTAAAAGCAGTCACAAAATTGAATCACAAATGAGAGAGAATGAGTGAGGGAAAAGAGAATTCCCAGTAAGCAAAGTACAACTTGGGGACAAATTCTAAACATATCATTCAGAATGCTGAGCAGTATGTTGCAACTGTTAACGTATAGCCTCGAGGCTGAATGGCAGTCTTCTCCACACTATGGAAAATGTGTTTGTGCCTGAACTTCAATATTAAAAAATATAAATAAATAAAAAATTAGTGGGCTGCTTGAGCTAATTTATAAAATCTGTTATCTCTGATTTAATATGTAATTTATATTTGATCACAATTTTCCTGTTAGTTCATGTTTAACTCATGTTAATGCTGGATACTGCAGGGAAGGTAGTATTTAGTGTTTGTTTTGTTGAAGTTTCTGGCTTCATTCCTTCAGTAAATAATCGGGATTTTGAATTTCATCTGCTTTCAAAAAAAGACTTGCAGTCCCTATGAAGAACTGAACATCATATATAGCTTGTAGATTTCCATTGTCACAGGCAGTTTGGATTTCTTTGCATAAATCGATCTGGTGTTTATTTGTGCAGTGTGTCCCTTCTTTTGCAGGGCTGTCCTTGGCTACTTTCAGGAAATGGAGTGTTTTAGCTGTTAGGTTCTGTTGCGCAATCATAGGCTTTGTTTTGCATCATTGACAGATACCATCTCAGTTCTTGTTGCATGTTCCACCTTTATCAAATGATACTTCTGCTGCTTTATAGATGGTTGAAGCTTGGAAACCACTAAGCTCATCGATAGCAGCATCTGCGCTTCCTAGTAAACCTTTGGGTGGCAGTTGTTCGAATGACAGTACAAAGAGCTCGGTTTTGACATCACTTTTTGTCCAATGGATGTTGATGTGTGGCAGGCTACCCTGTATGGAATGTGAAACTTGTGGGGGTGCACCTTCACTTTGCTGCTACCAACAGAGTTCTAAATATTGCAGCCTGCTCTGTGGTTGAGTGCAGGTGTGGAGATGACCAGATCTGGTTGATGTCAGTGTCCAGCCATGGGTGATGTCATGGTCATCATACCAACGGATGGTGATAGTGGTGTCTGAGACACTTCCTGTGAGGTTAGACTCTTGAGTGTGACTATGTCAGGCTATTGCTTGACTAGTCTTTGAGACAGCTGTCCCAATTTTGGCACAAGTCCCCAGATGTTACCAAGGAGGACTTTGCAGGCTCAACAGGGCTAAGTGTTGTCATTTCCAGTATCTAGGTCAACACCAATCACTGGTCTGTTCTCTGTATTCTCTGTATTCCCCAATTCTCTGTAGCATTTTGATGCAGTTGAGTGGCTTGCTAGGCCATTCAGAGGGCTCTTAAAAGTCAAGCACACTGCTGTGAATCTGATGTTACACACAGGCCAGATCAGGTAAGGACCGTAGATTTACTTCCCTAAAGGATGTTAGTGAACCAGGTGGGTTTTTATGATATTCAACAATGGTTTCGTGGCCATCATTAGACTTCTAATTCCATCTGTTGTGGTGGGATTTGAACCCAGGTCGTCAGAGCATTACCTTGATCATTACACCGCTGTGTACCCCTAAATTGTGTTTCACCTCTCCCTGAAGTAAAATATATCTGATATGAGTAGTCTTATGCTTTGTGTTGATAGTGTTGCAGTTCATTCTGTTATTGTTTCCTACCTGATCACACACTTAGAGTCATAGAGGTTTACAGCGTGGAAATAGGCCCTACGGCCCAACTTGTCCGTGCCACCTTTGTTTTTAAAATCCCAAAGCTAATCCTAATTGCCCACATTTGGCCCATATCCCTCTATACCTATTGTACTATGTAATTATCTAAATGCTTTTTAAAAGACAAAATTGTACCTGCCTCTACTATTACCTCTGGCAGCTTGTTCCAGACACTCACCACCCTCTGTGTGAAAGAATTGCCCCTCTGGACTCTTTTGTGTCTCTCCCCTCTCACCTTAAAGCTATGCTCTCTAGTTTTAGACTTCCCTACCTTTGGGAAAAGATATTGACTATCTAGCTCATCTGTGACCTTCATTATTTTATAGACCTCGATAGGATCACCCCTCAGCCTCCTACGCTCCAGAGAAAAAAGCCCCAGTCCATCCACCCTCTCCTTATAACTCAATCCATCAAGTCCCAGTAGCATCCTAGTAAATCTTTTCTAGTTTAATAATATCCTTTCTATAATAGGGTGACCTGAATTTCCCACAGTGTTCCACGTGTGGCCATACTAATATCTTATACGACTTCAAGATATTCCAACTCCTGTATTTAATATTCTGACCAATGAAACCAAGCATACAAATGCCTTCTTCACCACTTGATCTGGAGCCAGCAATTTCTCACTTCAGAGGCAAAAACAAGTGATGTATACTGTATAGAACAACAGATAGAAAGGATTGCTGTAGTATATGGGTTATTTTCTAGTTTTGACCTTGTACCAAGAGTCCTATTATAACTTTTGCTTACACTGGCTCTAAACCTACTCAGAACTACGTGAAAATCTGTACTGAATCCCAACCATTTGTTCTGCATGTCATGATGCTCTGTGTTTAATTCATTGCTGGTAAGTGTATAAATAATTTTTAAGCATTGTTTTGCACACTTATCTGGCATATATTTAATATGAAATAGTTGTAAGGCATGTGGTAGTGAAATAAATACTGATTTATTATGAGAAACAGAGGATAGATGGCCTTTGTAAGGTACTGTGTTTATACAATTAGTGTACTGACTGTATACTAACACAAAGGACCATGTCATGAGGTGTTATGTCTTTTTGGATAGAATGTAGTGATCAAGCCTGACGTGCGCTGTTGCTAACATTTATTATTGTCAGTGCAATGCGGTATGACACAGGTCATGGGCCACTTCATTGTGTAAGTTGAATTTTATATTGACAAAATTACGTTTTAAAATTGCTTTAAGCATTTTGAATATTATAGTTTCATTGGCTGGATTCTATTGGTGACTGACTAATTGCCATAGAATTTGCAGTATTTAATTGTGGGTATGGCACTGCAGATTCTGTACTTAAAAGCCCATATTATTATATGCATAACTCAATAGGCTTTCAAAAATCAATAGAGAAGAAATTTTGAATTTTGAAGAATGTACTTGCACATGACAACACATTATCACTTTGGGGAGCAGTACATTTGAAGACAGCGTGTTCAAATCAATGGTTTGCGCATAAGTTCGTGATCTTGGCTAAGGGCACTTCACTACTTCTAAACAAAGTTTACCAGTATCCTTGTGGGAAGAAGAAGAGAACTGAAAATTGAGTTGCCCTGGATTCCTTTTATTGCTTTTTGGGGTCTGGGCAGTTCCTTAAAGATAACATTTTATTGCCCTGAAAAGATGGCGATTAGCTTCCTCATCAAGCTGTTGCAATCCTTGTAATGGTACTCCCACAGTGTTGTTGGGAATTCTGAAATTATGACCCAGCCACGACAGATGATCACTGAAATGTCTAGATCAGGATGTTGTACGACTGAAGCTTGAAAATGATGGTGTTCCCACAGCATGCTGCTTTTGTTCGTTCTTGATAAAGTTTGCAGAAGAGGAGTATGCTGAAATAACTTGGAGCTAATCAGGTGCACCATGTAATTTGGACATACTGCAGCTTGTATGCTAGTGGTGGATAGGGTAGACACTGAGCCCATTGTGGGAGGCATTGATTAAATGAACTGCTCTATCCAGGATGATGTCAAACTTTTAAAACACTGTTGCAGATGATCTCATCTCGGCAAGTGGTGAGTATTCTGTCATACTCTGAGCCTTGTAGTTGGCATAAATGATTGAGAAGTCAGGAATTGAATCAGACTTTGCACACTTTCCAATTTCTGTTATGTTCTTTTAACCTTGGTATTAGATTGGCTGTTCATGTCTGTTTTTGGGCAATGTGATCAAGGGTGTTGCTGATATGCCATTAAACGTTAAGGGGTAGTGGCTGTGCTTTCTCTGATGTGATAATTACCTGACCGAGAGGTGATTGCCCTCCAGGCCTGAGCAGTTGATCAGTGTAACATATTTTATTGTTGCTTCTTGTTAGATTGAATTCTGTTGGCGAAACCAGGAAGAAATAACTTGGAAGCGATTACTAAAATATTATAAAAATGTTTAGCCATGATTCAAAATTTCTTTCTGAAGTCTTTTCTGGAAGAAACAACTTGTGAGCTGTCACCTTATCACCCAAGTCTGGAAGGTTTTTAACCTATATCAAGTCTGTACTGTAAAATACAGGTGATTATCTCTTTGGATAGTTTAAAAACAAGAAATTTGATTTGAATGTTAAGTTTTGGAAACTCTGACAATAGTTCACAAAAAAAAACTTAGCTGGTTACGATTTTGGAATTCATGACATACTAATCTTTGCTTTTCTGCAAATTTTCTTCATGGTGTTGAAGGACTTAGAAAATAATTCATTAATTTTCAGAAATGCTGCTTTCTATTGGATTTTTTTGTTTTGTTATTTGCAAAACTAGTTTCTGCCAACATGCCATTGTTTGATTCCTAGATCTGTCGGTTCTGTTTTCCAAGTTGTCAGTTAGAGACTAGTCTTGGGGATGCAGTCTCTACTTTTCCTTCCAGCCACTACTTCCACTTACTGTCTATCTTCCAGTCACAAATGATAATTCTCTGTAGTTGGGTGATAGACTGGGAAATTTTTCAAAACTGTTACTGGTACTTGTGACTGATGGCATTTTACATGATCAGAAAGTGAAAGTCAGCAACTGTTTTCTTTTGTACAAATAAGCAGCTGAGATAGTCTGAGAAGTAAATCTGTGGAGGGTTTTATTTTTCTGATCATGGTAACATATCAAAATGTACTGAACTGCTACATTTCTGCATTTAGTGCCCAACAATTAAAGTCTGTATTGAAATGGGATTATAGCGTGAAAGGCAGAACTTTGTTGGTTAAGGCCAGAATTCTCTGACCTCGCCCGCGGCTGGGATTTTCTGGTCCCTCTGCAGTGAATGGAGTTTTGGTTGGGTGCCAAATTCTCCATTCTTGCTGGCAGCAATGGTGGAGAAAATAAGATCAGAGAATCCCTGCCTGAGTGTTATGGTTGGTTTAAACTTAAACTGATCCATTACTCAATTCTGTACATGCATCAGTTGAACACCAGTTAGATATTAGCATTAGTCTGAATAGTTTGAAGATGGTAATTTTATCTTGCTGATAATCTATTTGTGATTTTTTTTTGTAGCATAATAAGTCTTAATTCTGAGGTTTGGAAATAACCGTGAAAAAACTACTGTCGTCTTCTCCCAAAAGGAAAAATGGGGGGTGGGGGGTGTCTTTATTATATTTTCAACTTGGGCATAGTCCCAAATCTATGAATTTTAAGTGTTTTCTGAGTCATAATGTAATTTCCCACCCATAATGTAAATAAGCAACATATGTTTCCTTAAATATGTTTTTATGATGAATAATGTTCTCCCACTTCCACTTAAGCTTTTCTTATATCACATTTCAAATGATTGTGTGCTTATAGGTTACCTTTTGACAAAAAACATTACTTTGCTGTGTTTATTATGCACTTTATATGAATTATTTATTTGCATTTAAAATGTCTGTCAGCATTAGAGTTGAGTGGGTTTGGTAACATTCTCAAGTAACTTGTGGGAATCGATGATTAGGCCGAAGTAGTTACAGTGACAAATGGAGTGGCTGATAAACCAGAGTCAACAATTTGTTAATTGTGTTCTCTGTAAAGGAAATGTGTGCACGTATGTGTGCATATGTATATATACATTAAGTATATATGGGATTGGTGCATGATCCTTAACTGAAGCTCCTTGCGAAATTGTGTCCCCAGATGAGGGAACAGCCCATCATGTGGAGATGCCAGTGTTGGACTGGGGTAAACACAGTAAGAAGTCTTACAACACCAGGTTAAAGTCCAAGATGTTTATTTGGTAACAAAAGCCACTAGCTTTCAAAGCGCTGCTCCTTCATCAAGTGAGTGGGATTTCAGTTCACAAACAGGGCATATAAAGACACAACCTCAATTTACAAAATAATGATTGATTACCTGGAAAGGCTTGCATTCCAACCATTATTTTGTAAATTGAGCTTGTGTCTTTATATGCCCTGTTTGTGAACTGAAATCCCACTTACCTGACGAAGAAGCAGGTCTCTGAAAGCTAGTGGCTTTTGCTACCAGATAAACCTGTTGGACTTTAATCTGGTGTTGTGAGCCTTCTTACTGTGTGTACTCCCATCATCAGAAATAGCTCACTTCTGCTTAGTGGCTGCCACTTCTGATTTGCAGATCTTTCAGTATAACTCAAATAATTTCTGCTTCTAATGTAAATTTTTTTTTGAGAGGTTGTACTGCACTTTATAGATGAAATGAGTTGGAGTTCCCCCCTGTCCACCTCACTGCCCCCAGAATGCTCTTGTGAATGTTTTTTCTTGAATTGCATAAATAGTAAAGGGCAGGATTTCATGGAGAGCTTAAGTGAATTTTCATTTTCCTGTTCCTTCCCTTTAGCTCTCCAGAAATTCAGAATTGAAAGTGTAGACACAATAATTATTTAATAACAGCACAAGGTATGAAGTATTCCAACATTCTGCAACAGAGACTTGCATTTCTTACAAATTAAAGGTCTACCCAACAGAATAATAAATAGTCCAAAATTTTTCTCATAATGACAAGTGTTTTCAGCTGTAATGGACAACATTTCAGGAAGACAAACAATTAAGTGTACAATTCCTGAGAGTGCATTTTTATTTGTTGCTCATTTAATGAAAAAATTTGGAAGAAAGCTTTCCTATAACTTTTGGGCCCAGGACAAAATAAAGTATGTATTTAATAATTGTGGTCAAGGCATAAGTGATAAATACACTGAATGTGCAAAGATTATGCTGTTTATAAGAAAGAGTACTATTTTGCCTAAAACACCTGCTGTTAGACTCCAAATATGTAGTGATTACATATTCATTTGTATTTTAATCTTTGACAATTTCACTGACTATTTTATGAGAATGTCTGGATTATGCTTTCCTATCAACTAACTGATCTAATGATTAATATATAATGCAAACTTAAAAACCTATTAAATTGTTGAAATTCTGGAATACCAGATGCTTAATGAGATAATTGAAGACATTTGTGATAATCCCAGTGGCTTTGGTAGTAGGTGGGAAGAGATTTTTTTTTGGGTTCAGGAGAATATTTTCCCACATGTAGATTCAAATGTTCCACAGTTCCTGGAGTTGGCTGCATAACAGAAACTCTGTCAATTGTACGCCCTATTTATGTGATACCACGTCATCATAAAAACCTCATCCTGCAATCAGTGGCTAAATGTGTTTCCATTGAAGGTGTAAGGAGAAAAACCTTAAAACTCCACAAATGACAGTGAGAAATGTGCAAAATGTGCCTGCTGGATTGCTGTTACCATTTGCATTATACATTCAATGACGGTTGGGAAATGGGAGGTATTCTTTTATAAAGACTCCCTTTCTAAAAAAAAAAGAAACCTTGGGCAAGATGCAAAGTTGAAACTTCTTTAAGTTTAAAGTTCATTTATTAGTGCCAGAAGTAGGCTTACATTAACACTGCAATGAAGAAAAAAAGCTTCAATGTTCTTCAAAAATTAACAGACAAATTAATAGACAAATAGACAAATCAAGTACTGATTTTGTGTATTTTTAAGTTGTTTTAGAAGTTCTTGAGGTTTGTTTTTTAAACTAGTCAGGTAAGTATTCTTGGTGTATTTTATGTTAGTGGGATAAAATAGTGTAATGTTCCTTATTACACAAACTGCCTTCACCATCTGCAGTGTTAGAAAGGGAGTGTCAGAAACTAGAAGGATCACTCAGAAATCCAAGATGCTTTTACACAAGATCAAGATAAGGACCATTAGGGTCTGTGTCGCCGCCCTGTCTGCATTAAGATAAAAACTGGCCTGGCGCCTAGCACTAGGATGATCCATTCAATATGTGTCATATCAAAGTGGAAGCCTTCAGCAGACATGGAAAAAATGCTGGCCTGCATAAATTTTAACAGTGTCTTGCTGCACTCTTAATTTTCTTCTGCCTTGGCTTTGTTCTGCAACAAAGCTTACAACCTAATAATCTGTTCAAATGTAGAGCCTTGATTTATGGGATAATGAGCTAAAAGAATTCTCTTTATACTGGGGATTTAACTCATAACACTTAATATTTATTATTAATGTTGTGCCCAAAAATGCTTACAGGTTTCAGTTTCACATCTGTATATTATTCCAGAATCTTTGTTTATAGATTAAAAGACGATTAAGGCTCTTGGGACACTGAACTTTACATTTCATGCCAGGAAGTCCATTACTATTTGCAATATTTCTTTAACAATGCAGCAGTAAAAACAGAATTGTTTTTGTTTGCATGCATGTTTGTGATTTTTTTTTCTTTATATGTGGTTTTGGCCTGAAAGTGGTAATGTATTTAGTTTAAAGTCTTTCACACCTGCTTACTCTAGTGCTGATCAATTGCAAGTAACATGGTATTAATGCCTGTATTAATGTCACTTCAGCCAAGAGGTAAGCAGGAAATCTTTAATGATTGTTTAAGAAATGCAGAAGTATTCAACAAAGTATTATGCATACTATGAAAATGATTGGCCAAGGTTACCAAACACCTGAGGGTCTCTAGTGCACAAGGGCAACTCAGCTGTGAAATTCCAATTCTCTTCTGGTGTTAACATTTTCAATGGAGTACTTTAACTATGTTGACTAGTGTTCACATGAATTTCTGCAGCATACTGGTTTATATTGAAGATAAGTTTTAGGGATTTAGGTTCTGTCTTTCTCATCCACCTTGGCCCTTCAGTTGATGCCTGTTCCTATGTTCCATCCCACTGGGCCTGTCAGCCCTGAAGACTGTTTAGTGGATCACAGCTGATCTGCACCTAAATTCAATTGATCTATGCTTGCTCCATTAGCCTTAATAACCTTGTCTAACTAAAATCTATTCATCTTAGTCTTGGAAAATTTCAATTGACTGAGCATCACTATGGGCCTTCTGGGGACACTACCCTGTGGTGGAAAAATGCTTCCTGATTGCACTCCTAAATGACTTGGACTTAATTCTTCTGCCTCTTGGCGGACCCCTTAATTTTTAAGGAAATCGTTTTCAGGATGTAGGCTTTGTGGGCTGCACCAGCATTTATTGCCAATCATTAATTGCCCTTAAGGTGGTGGTGAGTTGCCTTCGTGAATTGCTGCAGTACCTGTGGTGTAGGTAAACCCTAAAACATAAGAGAACTAGGAGTACACAGTTCAGCTCCTTGAGCCTGTCCTGCCATTCACACAATCATGGCTGATCTCATTTTGGCCACAAATCCATTTTCCTGCCTGTTCTCCATAACCTTTTAATCCAATAATTAAAAATCTGTCAATTTCCTTAAATTTACTCAAAGCCTTGGCATCCACTACACTGAGGTAGTGAATTTCCATGGATTCACAATCCTTTGAGAGAAGTAATTTCTCCTCGTTTAGGTTTTAAATCTGCTAACCATATCCTAAAACCAAGATCGCAGCTGCTGAAAAAAGGCCCCCAGGCTCCTTGTCATACTATCTGGCTAAATGGAAAATTAATACATACAAATTACAAGTAGTATAGTAAATCCAGAAGCGGCAAAGATTAGACTTTTCTTTTGGTTGGGGGGAGGAGGAAGTGAAGTGGGAAAAAGTTGAATAAATAAACAACATGACAGTAGAAAAAAGGTTTGTAGAATGAAGAAAGGCATACAGTACCTAATTTTGAGTGTCAGCACAAAACAGAGGATGTGCTACTCAGAGGTGCCATCTTCTGTGGTTATCCTCTTGGGTGAATGTAAACGATTTTATGGCACTATTCAAGAATAACAGGGGACTATGTCTAGTGTCCTGTCCTCATGCATGCCTAGATTTGGGCTGCTAGATTTCTCACTAGCCTATTGTTCAGCATAGTGCCAACTACACAGTATAAGGAAGACTGTATCCTCATAAGGATTATCTGGAGGTTACACCTACCAATTGTATCATGGATGGACTTCTTTACTACAATTACGCTGTTGAGAGTGATATGTCAAATATCTTCTTTTGTTGGTCCCCTCATCAGCTGGAAGAGGCACAGTCTAACAGCCATCCTTCAGAACTCAGGCAGCTTGATCAGCACTCATAATACTAAGCTACCCACGCTGAGGATTCTTGGAAAGCCCTCACCCTGTGGTCTTCAACATGGGGAAGTACTCAATGTTGAGTGGGCTTTGGTGGGGAGCAGGGTGGAAGACATGGGAGAAAGAGCAGAAAATGGAAGAAGGCTTCCTTATCTTTAAATGACCTGAAACCCAAGTCAATTTTGGAGCTTGGTGGATTGCACCCACCTGATTGTATACACTATCCTGGCCTTAATGAGTTAGGAGATAGCCCAGAATCCTGGTGGAGGAATTGGGGTTTTGGTTGATGGGTATGTTCCTTTGATTACAACCAGGATATGCTATTGCCTGAATAATCTGTTGGACAGCTTTTTCAACCAGTCCATAGATGTTGGATCATATGGTCTTGTCCAATGGCTGGAACATTGTCAATTAGTTTGGTTGATGTTTCTCTTATTGTTCTACTTTATAACGGTTTACTAACTGGTCAACATCTGTAGACATTGTTTTTTTAATGTCATAGATCGAGACAGAAGTCATACGTAGACTGAATCAGATAACTGTTAGTAGCTTTCCTTCCCTGAAGCATGTTAGTTTTTTTATGGCAATCTATCAGTCTCTACAGTCATTTGCAAATTATGAAATATATTGAATTCAGTTTCATAATTATCTTGCTGGGATTTGAAATCTCCATGTATCTTAACCAGCAGGCTGCTTGCATTACCTATGATTTGTAACATGAAGACACATTTGTGAGGAAAATACTAAATTTATTTAAATGTTAGTGCTTTAATTATGAAGTATTTTCCTCCAACATTTACCATTAGAGGTGTCTGTGACATGAAAGGTTTGATATTGAGGCGTGTTCCTTCTTTCTTGCTGAAGAAACTCAACAAGGTTTCTGGCTACAGCTTCCAGCATACAGCAACTCCTTTTTTGTGATTGACAGCAAGACTGATCATCCACAGAAAATATGAAGTGAGTTGAAAGGGTTTGACCAAAAACATACAGATTAGGAGCCGGAGTAGGCCATTCTACCCCTCGAGCCTGCTCTGCCATTCAGTGATATTAAGGCTGATTTGATTGTAACCTTACACCTGTATTCCTGTCTACCCTCAATAATTTCATGCCATTGTTAATCAAGAATCTATCCAACTTATCTTAAAAAAAATTTCAAAGATTTGCTTCAACTGCCTTTTGAGGAAGAGAGTTCCTGAGACTCATGACCGTCTGAGAGAAAAGATTCAGGACGAAGTACATTTTGTAATTTCAGACATGAGCTGAGTTTCAGTTGTGTACTGTTATGTCAGTTACCAAAAAAAAATGATTCTTATAAACTGTGACAAGTTCTGGATGTGCTCTGTACTATTTTTAATATTTAGAGAAAGCTGCTGAATTTTAAAATGTCCTGAATTTAAACATATTTCTTTAAGCAGATCTTTTTGGCGGCAGAGTTATTTAATACAAAAGGCAAGATGGAGATTAGTTTAATTGTTCTTAATTTTAATATATTCCTTGGCCTGTGCTGTAGAAACTTACTCTGTAAGCAGTTGGGCGTACATGATGCATACATGAAGCACGTTTATTGATGAGACTGCCGGGAACTGACCACACATACATCGTACTACCTTTTTACACTCATCAAGCCGAGGATCAGCCCTGCACGTCTATGCAGAAGAAGAATAATGTTGTGAAAATGCATGTCAACTGATCTGGAACAGAGCACCATTATTTAGTAGGTGTTCTAGCGAACCCGTAATGGGAGAAGGACAAAGAGAGGTTCCCAAACACAATTTCCAGGTAAGGACAAAGACAGGGGGACAGAAGTATGCCAAGGTAAAAGAAAGGAGCAGAGAGTTAAAGAGAGAGCTAGACTAAACAGCGAGCAGACTTTAAACAAGTGGGCACGAGAGAAAGCCCTGAAGATCCAAGAAGGCAACCGAGAGTCGGTGACACTAAGCTGCTGGCCACTGAAGCAAGGGTACCCCTTTAAAGCAATAGTGTTCTGCTTAGTACGGCCAAAGATCTGACATTGTACTTCGAAAATGAAGCTTGAGTGTACTCTGAGATGCAGGGGAAAGGAATCTCGGAAGGCAAGATTGAAACCTTGCAAGTTGAGCCATTTTTTAAGATATCTGAGTGGCAGCAACTTTCAAAGAGAATTCCAAGGCAAATTTTTCAAATGAGGAAAGTGGAAGCCCTTGTGAGAAAAGTTAAGTTTCAATGAGATTGGTTGGTTGGCTGGCTAACAGTGTGATAAATGTCTGGGTAGGTTGTTGAGAGATCCATGGAATCTGGTTTGGTTGCACCTGTCATCTACTGTGTAGCATGGTGTGTCTGACTACAGTTCACCTGTTAGTTCAGATATACCTCAAGCTTACCTGGAATATTAGAATTTAAGATTGTTATTGCAAATTATTATAGCTTTCTGAACTTGTGTAGTAAAGTTTATTTTTGATTGTGCAAAACCCGAGGAGTCTTGTGGCTCTATTCACTTAGTAAGTGGCTTGAATCTCGAACATTATCTACTTCAGACAAATTGAATCCAAACTGAATCTGCACCCACATCCCAGGCTCTGGCCAAAGATCTTGCTTTGCTGAAAAAAGATCCAAGTTTCCAAGAAGCAATCAAAAATGACTCCCTTTAGGGAGATCTCTTACAAGCTCATTACAGATCTTTTCAATGGATATTGGCTGGTGATTATTGAATAATGGGAAGGGAAACTGAAGAGTCATTCAATTAACATAGTCTTGTATGTCTTTGCACAGCTTAAATGAAGAAATCAGAAATTATAAGGCTGTCTTTTAATGGGGCTTGAAATAATGGCTGCAAATGACTGTTAACCCATTGAAATAAGAACATAAGATAATATATAGGAACATAAATAAACCATATCCTATAAAATCTACCATGCCATTCATTAAATTGATGGCTGAACTATTATATCACCTTCACTTTCTAGCCCCGTCCTCTTATATTCCTTGATTCCCTACAACCCAAAACTCCTTTATTCTCAGTTTTCAATATAATTAACAACAAAGCATCCAGAGCCCTCTAAGATAAAGATTTGAGAGAAGAAACCCCTCTTCAACTCCACCTTAAGTGACCAGCCCCTTATTCTAAGACAGTGATCCCGAGTTCTAGACTCCTCAGCCAAGAGCAATAATGTTTCAACATCATCCAACAACCTCTAAGAATTTTATGTGTTTCATGATGACAAACTGATATGGTATGTATAGGGAGAAAATTAGTTGTTGGATCCAGTTATTGAATTGACAGTTTATTGGCTAAGGCACCTCAGTACTTTACTGTCTTTCTAATTTTCTTCCTTTTCTGTCTTTTGATAACATTGTCCCTTGTCTTGGTAGAAAATAGCAGTATGTCGTCCACGTACAGCACTTGGTTCAAAGATTGCACATAAATAATGGACACTTAGTACTGCAGTTTCCACCATTAATAAATTTTGTTAGTCTTTTTACCTCTGAAATTGTAACGTATGTAAAGTTTTATCAGCTGTAACTGAGGTTTGGAAACTTTGTGAATATGAAAGCAAACTGAAAGGTAGCCCATTGATCGATCTCTCTTTCTCTCTGTGATTTAAACACTGACTACTGTATAATGATTATAATTTTACTAACAGTTCATAAATTTGAACAGACTGTGGCTTAGTCTAAAGGATATTTTACTGGTGGCAGATAGCCAGTAAAATTAATTTCCAAATTTCTTGGAACAGAAGTAATCTGGCTGTGAAAGTGATGATCAAATTAAGACAATTGAAAGACAAACAAAAGTTTATCTTCAATTTCCAGCAACAGGAGATTGGACTGATTACCTTAATCAGGAAGAATTTTTTTTGTGTGTATTTCGTTCTTCCTAGGATTTCAGAAAAGAGATTAGATTTGATACAGTAATAACATTTGAAACATCTGGAAGATTGAGCAAGTGCTGTCTCTCATCTGATCTGATTCTGTTTGACTTATTCCTTGTTGAGTTTACTGTATCACAAGTTAAAGGACAGTTGAATGAAAAAATCCAGGCCATGAGATTTCTGTTTTGTTTATACCATGTACAATATAAAATATGCTCTTCAAATTTAATTTGAATGAGTTTAAAAAATTTTATCCATCACTTAATTATTCAAAGTTCATTGGAATTTTATCAGAAAAATGTGTTTTTTGAATGTCCAATTTGTCAAAAATAATTGCAGCTATCTACTAGGAGTGAATGAAGTTCTGAGGAGTTTTTGTTTTAATCAGGTATTTGTTTGGTTCCATATATTCTGACAGTCTGTCGAGCTCATGCTTCTACTGTAGGAATGTTCACTTAAATGCTACAAACAGATGCAGCAACATGATGATAATTATATTCTCATAAATAATGTAAGTCATTGGTGTTGGGGAGGTTGAAGAATAATGGAGTACTGTCCACCTCCCTCCTGAACCACTTTCCAAACGTGAAGAACTGTGACTGCGGTTAAAATTAAAACAAGTATATGAACATACAGAGGAGATTTACTATAGTTAACCTTTTGCTTTTGTTACAATGGAACTATGCTGTAACAGTTACCTGGGCTGTGATCTTGGTAGCTTCAGCTTACATTCAATAATTCAGACCTTATGCACTTCCCTTTGGAAGAGGCAGTGATAAACTTGTCCTCTCCACAGTATGCTTATGCTTGTCCCAGACAGACAATCTAAGTGGTTATTTTGAAGTCTTGATACTTTGCAGACTGTTGCTTTTACAAGAAGTTATTAATTTTACAACTGTTTAGGACTGGAATTTAGTTAAAGTGCACAAAGTATAAGTTAATAAAAGCAGAACTTTATTTTTCTTAAGGGGTTATGGGCAGTGGTTTAGAGAAAATGTTAAAATGCACTGCATTTCTATTGGGATGCAACTTTTTGACCTGTTCTTCAACTATTTAGTACTTCTGAGACACCCTATGGTCTTGGAAAGTGCTATTTAAATTCAGATCTTCCTTTTCTTTTTATTGCTTGAACACTAAACTGAAGGACGAAAGGGCTTTATCACATGAAGATATTAACTTTTGATTTGAGCCTTCTCTAGTCTGCGAATGAGCTGATTTGCTCATATATTTCTGACAAGAAGTTAGAACCTGCAGAACAAATGTGACGTGCACAAAATTTATCTTGGTGGGCAACATTAGACTTTGGCACTAAGTTCTTTAAGCTTTTGCCAATTCTTTTACACTTAAAATCTAAAGTCGCCAATGGAAAATAAATTGGAAGCCTGCAGTCCAGATGCTAATCAGTGATTTACTACATTGAATGTAATTATTTGCAATTATAACATGCATTGGAAAGTTATATGTACTTCGTTGTTGATAAAAAGAGTTAAATCAATTTTGCATTTTAGAATCAATAAAAGTGCAGTTCTCAAGAGGAGTGGGAAGTAGGTTAACGCCCATTATTTCCTACATTGTGAATTCCAGTCTTTATCCAAGCTGTCAAATGGAAACATCGAAACTGCTTCCCTATAAAGGTGGGGAAAAAATGTAGGCCTTGAAATTGCTCTTTTTCTTTTGCATAAAAAGTGGCTGAGATGCCATCTGCTAAATATGACATAATTGCAAATAAACTATTACATGGCATGTTATAGGTTAATAGTCATAGAGGGTTACAACATTGAAACAGGCCCTTCTGGTCCAACTTGTACGTGCAGCCCTTCTTTTCAAACCACTAAGCTAGTCCCAATTGCCCACATTTGGCCCATATCCCTCTATACCCATCTTACCCATGTAACTGTCTAAATGCTTTTTAAAAGACAAAATTGTACTCACCTCTGCCACTGCTTCTGGCAGCTTGTTCCAGATACTCATCACCTTCCATGTGAAAAAATTGCCCCCCTGGACATTTTTGTACCTTTCCCCTCTCACCATGAACCTATGCCCTCTTGTTTTATACCCCCCTACCTTGGGGAAATATATTGACTATCTAGCTGATCTATGCCCCTCATTATTTTATAGACCTCTATAAGATCACTCCTCAGCCTTCTATGCTCCAGGGGAAAAAAGTCCCAGTCTATCCAGCCTCACCTTAACTTAAGTGAGTTCCAGCAAGTGGAATTTCACCCTTGTGACTGACTGAAACTATAAAATTACAAAGATGCTATGATAACTGGTAATTGAGCTATTCCTCAGTTTCTGAGCATTTACGAAGGGTAAGGAAGCTAGATTGATACTTGACTAAATTAGGAAATACTCATCAAATTTAGGTGCTGAATGATAAAACTGGAGATTTAGAATATTTATTTGTACTTGCCTGAAAGCTTGATGGGAGATGCTTTCTATTCATTATTTTGAGGACTGAAATCATTGCAAAGGAAATTTTGAAGGTCGTAGCCAAACATCTCTGGACCAAGTTACTTTATTTAAAATAATAGTCCATATTTAAGTTAGTGCTCACTGGAATTTTCTTTACTTTATTGAGAAACCAAAATGAATACAAGAAATAGGAGCAGGAGTAGACCACGCGGCCTATTGAGCCTGCTTCACCATCCAATATGAATGATCATGGCTGATCTTGGGCTTGAACTCTATTTTCCTGCTGGCTCCACATAATTCCCCGAGAGACAACAAATCAGCTTATCCCAGCCTTAAATGAATTCATCGGTGGAGCTTACATTAGTCCTTTGGAGTAGAAAATTCCAAAGATTCACAACACTTTGACTGAAGTAATTTCTTCTCATTTCAGTCATAAAGCCTTGGTTCAGAATGGTCAAAAGAGCTCAATGTCTGAGGTGAGGTAAGAGTGACTGTCCTTGACATCAAGGCAGCATTTGACAAATATGGAATCAAGGAGCCCTAGCGAAACTGGAGTCAGTAGGAGAAATCACCTGCTGATTGGTGTAATACCTGGCGAAAAAGAGATGGTTCTGGTGGTTGGAGATCAATCATCTCAGCTCTAGCACATCACTGCAGGAGTTCCTCAGCGTAGTGTCCCAGGCCCAACCATCTTCAGTTGGTTTACCAGAAATCTTCCTTTCATCATAAGGTCAGGAATGTGGGTGTTTGCAGATGATTGCACAATGCTCAGCACCATTTGTGACTTCTCAGATAATGAAATAGTCCATGTCCAAATGCAACCTGGACAATAACCAGGCTTGGTGGCAAGTAAAATTCATGTAATACAAGTGCCAGACAATGACTGTCTCGAACAAGAGAGGATCTAAGCATCATTAGACATTCAACCACCTTGACATTCAATGCCATTACCACCACTGAATTCGTCACAATCAACATCCTGGGGTTACCATTGACCAGAACTGAATTGGATTAACCATATAGATAATGTGGCCACCAGAGAAAGTGATAGAGATGGAAATTTTGTGGCGTGTAACTCGCCACCTGACTCCCCAAAGCCTGTCCATCATCTACAAGATACATGTTAGGAGTGTAATGGAATACTCTCCACTTGCCTGGATAAGTGCAGCTCCAACAACACTCGGAGCTCAACATTATCCAGAACAAAGCAATCAATAGATCGTTACCCCCTCCACAAGCATTCAATTTCTCCACTACCAATGAACAGTGGCAGTGTGTGTACAACGTACAAGATGCACTGCCTCGTCCTCAAGGACAGTTGGTCTATCCCACGATGCCCACATCCGTATAAAGAAAGAAAAGATTGACCCCTTATCCTGAGACTGTACCCTGTCCCCCACCATGTTTTAGGTTCCCTGACCAGTGGAAACAATCTCACCGTTTACTCTCAGGCCCCTTCAGACTTTCGTAGATTTCAAATGAGATCACCTCTTGTTTTTCTAAACTCCAGAGAATATATGTCACTTCACTCAATTTCACATTGAAGGATCAATCCAAGCACCAATTTAGTGAACCTTTACCGTATCGCCTCCAATGCAAGTATATACTTTCTTTAATGTGAAGACCAAAACTGCACACAATATTCCAGATGTAGTCTCACCAAAACCCTGCACAACTGCAACAAGAAATGTTTATTATTGCTTTTGATTTATTGTTGTCACATGTATTGAGATACAGTGAAAAGTATTGTTTCTTGCGCTAAACAGACGAAACATGCCATCATAAAGTACATAGGGAAGAAGGAAAGGAGAGAGTGCAGAATATAGTGTTACAGCCCCAGCTAGTGTGTAGAGAAAGAACAGCTTAATATATGGTAGGTCCATTCTAAAGTCTGTTGGCAGCAGTGAAGAAGCTGTTCTTGAGTCGGTTGGTACATGATCCCAGACTTTTGTATCTTTTTTCTGCCCTAAGAAGGTGGAAGAGAGTGGCCAGAATTTTACCAGCCCGCCCGCTACAGGAATCAAAGCGGGTGAAAGGATGCTTTCTACGGTGCTTCTGTAAAAGTTGATAGAGTCATAGCAGACAAGTCGAATTTCCTAAGCCTCCTGAGAAAGTAGACCAGTTGGTGGACTTTCTTAACTATAACATCCCCTTGCAGTAAAGGCCAACATTACATTTGTCTTCATAATTGCTTGTTGCTAACTGCATGCTAACTTTTTGCATTCCTTGTACAAGCACACCTCTTTGAACATCAGTACTTAAGTTTTTCACCTTTAAGAATAAAAATGTAAATTTTTTTTTAAGGACCAAAGTTGATAACTTCACACTTCCCTACGTTATACTCCAATTGCCATCTTGTTGCCCACTCACTTCACCTGTCTTTCTAGCCATTCCGTGTTCCCCGACAGCTTACCTTATCACCTTGCTTAGTATGATAAGCAAGCTTACATATATTACTCTTTGTATCTTCATCAAAGTCATTAATGTAGTAGCTGTGGCCCCAACACTGGTTATTATGGCAATTGTTTACTGCCTGCCAACTTGAACAAACTCTGTTAATGCCCATTTTCTATTCATTAACCAATCTTCTATCTGCCTTAATATATAACCGCCAAATCCATGACCGTTTCCCTTGCCTATTAACCTTTAGTGTGACACCGTATCAAATGCCTTTTGGAAATCCAGGTATACAACATTTACTGGACTCCTTTATCTACCCAGCTGGTTACATCCTCAAAAAACTCAAATTTGTCAAACAGGTTTCCCCTTTACTAAAGCCATGATGACTTGTTCCAATTGTACTATGCTTCTCTTAGTACTTTTTTTTGTTTTATGGGTTTAAGTGCATTTTTAAGACTTATTAAATAATAGACTCCAGCAATTTCCCAATAGCCATGTTAGGTTAACGGGCCTGTAGTTTGCTGTTTTCTTTCTCCCTCCTTCTTGAAAAGCAGTATAACATTTGCCAACTTCCAATCTAGTGGGATTGTTACCAAATCTAAGGAATTTTGGAAAATCATAGCCAGCACCTTCACCATCTCTGCAGTTATCTCTTTTAGGATGCTTGGGTGCCATTACGGCCCTGGGATTTCTCGGAATTTAGTCCCTTAAGTCGCTTCAATACTTTATATCTGCTGATATTAATTTGCTTTCTGGCTGCTTAGTCACTGTGATTTCTGGTATGGAACTTGTGTCTTCTCCTGTAACACAAAATATCTGTTAAATCTCCCTGCCATTTGCTATCATCATTTCTCTTGTCTCTGCTTCTAAGGGACCAACGTTTATTTTAGCTACTCTCTTTTTCTCTTCTTACAAATGCTCTTATATTCTGTTTTTATATTCTGGCTAGTTTACTTTCATTCTATTTTTTCCCTCTTTATCAACCCTGGTGGTCCTTTGATTTCTAAAACATTCCATTTCTCTTACTAACTGCTGTTTTTTGCAACATTATGAATGTCTTTTAAACTAATACTACAGTGTCCTTCCTAAATGAACCACAGTGGATCATTCTGGCTGGGTTTTTGTATTTCAAAGGAATATATTTTTGTTGAATATTTTGAATTGTTTCTTTAAATGTTTCTGTCTGTTCATTTACTTTTTTGCCTGTTTATCCCTACTAAGCACAGTAAGAAGTCTCAACACCAGGTTAAAGTCCAACAGGCCTATTTGGCAGCACTTTAACTTGGTGTTGTGAGACTTCTTACTGTGTTTACCCCAGTCCAACACTGGCATCTCCACATCTTTATCCCTATTAATCCATAGCTAGTTTTCCACTCATATCTATGTAATTGGCTTTGTTTAAGTTTAAAGTTTAAGTTTTGTTTGTGATTGAAATGCGCCACTTTTAACCTAGCTTGGAATTTCTCAATCTATGATAGCTTTATCCCTAGTTAGTTTCACTATGTGCTGCTCCAAGAAACTGTCACAAAATATACTACAAACTCACCTTCTAAATCATTCTTGCCAATTTGATTGTCCGAGTCTACATGAAGATTAAATCCCCCACAATTATTACATTTCCTTTGCTGCAGGCTCCAATAATTTCTTGTTTAATGCTCTGCCCAATAGCATAACTACTGTTAAGGGGCCTGTAAACTACACCCCACAGCATTCAGTGTCTCTTGTTATTCCTAATTTCCACCCATGCTGATTCTATTTCATGATGCTCAGAGGTCAGATTCATGACCTCATGTCATCCTTTACCATCAGGGCTACCCCACCTTTTTTGCCATTCTGTCTGTCTTTCTGAAATATTGTGTACCCTGGAATATTTATTTCCCACCCTTGTACCCATAATGGTGATTAGATCTAAATTGTTTACTTTAATTTGTGTGACTAATTGATCTATCTTATTGCACATGCTTCATGTATTCAGGAAAAAACCTTAATTTTTTTTACTTCTATTCCCTACAATGACCTTATTTGCTATTAAGTATGACTTTTTCTTAAACTCTGTCCCTTCCTGTCCTACTTTACTTGTCTTTACCCACGTCATTATACTGTTTCAATATCTCAACCTTTTTCTTTGCATATCTATGTCTCCCTTCGATGATCCCTTCCCCCTGTAGTTTAAAGTCCTCTCCACAGTGCTAGTTATACAATTGAAGAGCATTATGTAGGTCTGAATCAAAGAAAAGACTGGGCAAATCAGAAAATAATGATTAGAAGGTACCTCGCTTGGGTTCAAAAAGCCTGGAGAATAAGAAGACTAAGGGGATTTCGACATATTTAAGGTTCCAGGATCAGGTATATTAGAATATGAAATGATGTGTGTCGTTAATTTCAGAATGTATGAAGATACGATCAAGGAGCAAGAGTAGATCATTCCATCCCTCGAACCTGCTCCACCAGATAATGGCCGATCTGATAGTAACCTGAAATCAGCGTTCCACCTCCCCCGATAACCTTTCACCTCTTTGCTTACCAAGAATCATCCATCCCGCCTTAAAAACATTCAAAGGCTCTGCTTCCACCCCTTTTTGAGTAAGAGAGTTCCGAAGACTCACTACCCTCTGAGTGAAAAAAATTTGCCTCACCTCTATTTAAAATTGGCGACTCCATATTTTTAAACAGTGAATCCGACTTCTAGATTTTTCCCACAAGAAGAAACATCCTCTCCACATCCACCCTGTCACGACTCCCCAGGAGCTTAAAGGTTTTATGAAGTTGCTTCTTGCTCTTTCTAAACTCCAGCAGATACTGGTCCAGCCTGTCCAACCTTTCCTCATAAGACAAGCTGCCCATTCCAGGTACTATTTTGATAAATAGTGGAAATGTAGGACAAACTTAGAATATGCAGCAGCTTAGGAAGAATGAGCAATAGAAATTCAGAGTATCGTTGTCCATTGCAGTAATTAAGTGGAGGACTGAATTAGAGGACAGGATGGTGAAGAGAGATAAGGGGGTAAATATTGGAGGCTGTAAGTCAGAGAGGAACATAGAGCTTTTTGTATAAGAATAACCAGTGCTGTCACTAGGTTCCTCTTATTTGTAATATAAGTATATTCACATCTAAATGGGACATATTCTTTATTTATATGCTGTACTGATGGAAGAAAAAACTTTTGGTGCCAAGCACACTGTGTGACATAATGATAGCATTTTTCGCTGTCACTTTGTTCTGCCGTGTGAAACATTTCATGTTTTATTACTGAGATTAACGTTAACGTTTTTCATTATTCAGGTAGTCTGTAAAAAATTGATGCTATGTTGGTCCTGAAGAGACATTCTGCAGACTGCAATGTTGATTTATGGCAGAGAATGTAGCTCTTGTTTCTTTTGTTTCCAAGTATTTCTAAAACTGACATGTGTACCCTTTTCAGACAATCTGATGTGTATATACACACACACATATTTGTTTTACCAACGTCATTACTGGATTTCTAATTGGGTTACAACCAAGACTAGATTTGATTGATATGTGTTGGAGAGCTATTAATTTTGCTTTCTGAACACTTTTTTTTTGTGACAAGTTTTCTATGTGTGTTAAATTGTAAATTGTAGTGTAATTTAAAGCACCATCAAGCCCAATTCAACAGCCTAGCACTATGAAACATTTTTAACTTAAAACATCCTTAGGAGCATCATAAATCAAGTGCGATGCTGAGGCAAATAAGGAGGTCAGTTTTAAGGAATGTCTAAGAGACAGAATGGCACAGGGAGGGAATTCCAGAGTTTGGACATCGGCAACTGAAGGACATTAGCAAACCTGATGGGTTATTACAACAATCAGTTATAGTTTCACAGTCACCATTACCGAGACCAACTTTTATATTCCAGGTTTAGTAATTGAATTTGAGTTCCATCAACTGACATGCGGAATTTGAACCCATGGCCCCAGAGCATTAGCCTGAGCCTCTGGATTACTAGTCCAGTTATATTACCACTGTGCAACCACCTTCCTGCGGTGGAGCAATTAAAATTGTGGATGCACGAGAGGACAGACTCAGGGGAGTGCAGATATCCCAAAAGTTTGTAGGTCTAGAGGAAATTTCAGTGATAGGGAAGGCCAAGGCAATGAAGGAAAAACTTGCAAGAGATTTTTAAAATCAAAACGTTACTTGATCAGGAGCCAATGCTGATCAGTGAGCACAGCAGTGATAGAAGAGTGGAACCTACTTTGAGTTAAGATAGGGAAGCAGAGGTTTAGATGACCTAGAGTTTATAGTGGGTAGAAAGTGGGAGACCTGCCAGATGTGCAGTGCAATAAGTAAGTGAATAGGTAACAAAGGACAGGTAACATATCTACTGCTCTATCACCCACCCACACTTTGGCAAATCAGAACACAAGGCTGTGCTTCTAATCCCATCTTACAAGCAAATGCTGAAGTGAGAAAATCCATCAAAGAGAGTCGTGCAATGTTTGTTCTGTGGACTGGTTAATATTTAAAAACTCTGCGATCAGCCTGAATGACTACGCCATGACTAACTGACTTCATTAGTAAGTGTGTAGAAGACTGTGTGCCAAGGAAACAAATCCGTGTGTTTCCCACCGGAAACCATGGATAAGCAGGGATATTCACTGCTTGCTGAAGTCTAGGTCTGAGGTGTTCAAGTCAGACGACCCTGACCTATACAGGAAAGTCAAATACAATCTAAGGAGATCCATCAAAGATGCCAAAAGACAGTATCGGACCAAGCTGGAGTCCCAGGCCAGCCACACAGACCTCTGCCAACTATGGCAAGATCTACAAGACATATGAGGCTACAAGATGAAGGCATGTAAAATCGCTGGTTCCAATACACCCCTCTCTGATGAACTCAATGCATTCTATACCCATTTTGAGCAAGAGATCAGCGAGAGCATGCTCTCCGCCATGGATGAAGCTGTATCTGAGGTCACGTTGCCGATGTCAGAGCAGCTTTCTCGAAGGTCAACGCACGGAAAGCAACTGGCCCGGATAGGGTACCCAGACGAGCACTCAGATCCTGCACAGATCAGCTAGTGGGCGTATTCACAGACATCTTCAACCTCTTGTTGCAACAAGCTGAGGTCCCTATCTGCTTCAAAAAGCCAACCATCATCCCAGTACCTAAGAATAGCCAAGCAGTGTGCCTTAATGATTATCATCTGTGACATCCATCATTGTGAAGTGTTTTGAAAGGCTAGTTATGGCATGAATCAGTTCCAGTCTCCCAGACTGCCTGGATCCACTACAGTTTGGCTATGCTGCAGCAGGTCCGCAGCAGGCGTCGTCTCCCTGGCCCTGCACTCAACCCTGGAACACCTAGATAACAAGGACACCCATGTCAGACTCCTATTTATTGACTACTGCTCAGCCTTCAACACCATTATTCCCATGAAAATCAGCTCCAAGCTCCATGGCCTAGGCCTCTCGCTGCAACTGGATCCTGAACTTCCCAACCCACAGACCAAAATCAGTTAAGATAGGCAATAACACCTCCTCTATGATCATCCTCAACACTGGTACCCCACAAGGCTGAGTTCTCAGCCCCCTCACTATACTCCTTATAGACCTATGACTGTGTGGCCAAATTCCCCTCCAACTCGATTTTCAAGTTTGCTGATGAAACCGCCATAATGGATCGGAGCTCAAACAATGATGAGACAGAGTACAGGAATGAGATAGAGAATCTGGTAAACTGGTGCGGTGACAATAATCTCTCCCTCGATGTCAACAAAACAAAAGAGATATTCATCGACTTCAGGAAGCGTAGAGAAGAAAATGCTCCTGTCTACATCAAAGGGAGTGTAGTAGAAAGGGTTCAGAGCTTCAAGTTTTTAGATGTCTGGATCACCAACAACCTGTCGTGGTCCCCCCATACTGACATTATAGTTAAGAAAGCTTACCAACGCCCCTACTTTCTCAGAAGACTAAGGAAATTTGGCATGTCAGCTATGACTGTCTCCAACTTTTACAGATACACCATAGGAAGCACTCTTTCTGGTTGTGTCACAGCTTGGTATGTCTCCTGCTCTGTCCAAGACCGCAAGAAACTACAAAAGGTTGTGAATGTAGCCCAATCCGTCATGCAAACTATTCTCTCATCCACTGATTCTGTCTACACTTCCCTCTGCCTTGGCAAAGAAGCCAGCATATTTAAGGATCCCACACGCCCTGGAATTCACACTTCCACCTTCTATTGGGAAAAAGATACAAAGATTTGAGGTTATGTACCAGTTGACTCAAGAACAGCTTCTTCCCTGCTGCCATCACACTTTGGAATGGACCTACCGTGCATTCCTCTACTCCCCAGCTATGTATGTAAGACTATATTCTGCACTCTCTTGTTTCCATCTCTATGAACGATATGCTCTGTCTGTATAGCGCACAAGAAACAGTACTTTTCACTGTATGTTAATACATGTGACAATAATAAATTAAATCAAAGAGGCACGAATGTGAAAACTGAAATATCTTCTGGTATTGCTGAGGACTAGCGTATAGATGAGAAATAGGAAGGGCAAAGGATAGATCAGTGGCGACACCAGAGGCAATGGTGTGAGAGCTTGAAGACAAACCATTGCAAGTGATTCTCTGGCGAGGATTCTAGAAATAAGAATAGAACCAGATTTCCTACTCAGCTGGGCAATAGTGGAGAGGTTTTGAAGGAGGGTGGTGTGGTCAAGCATGTCAAAAGCTGCAAACAGGTTGAGAAGGAGATGTTTACTTTTTGTCAAAGTCAAGTCGAAAGTAATTTCTGATTTTGATAAGAGCTGTTCTAGTATTGTGAGGTTGGAAATCTGACTGGAGGGATTCAGGCATAGAGTTTTGAGAAGGATGGAAATAGATTTCAGAGGGGACAGTACATTCAAGGATTTTGGAGTAGAAAAGAAGGTTGGAGATGGAACCTTACTTTGCAAGGATTGGCTTCTTGAGGAGAGGGGCGATGACAGTCGCCTTAAAGACATGAGAAAGGCAACACCTGAAAGGAGAGAACAGTTCAGAATATTAGTTAACATGGAACCAGGAAGGGAAATAGGGTAATTAGCAGTTTAGTCAGGATAGGATTGGGGAAACTGGGGGTGGGTACCGGAGGTGCAGGTTAGGTTGATTGGCCATGCTAAGATTGCCCTTAGTGTTGTGAGATGTGTAGGTTGGAGGGATTAGTGGATAAGTATGTAGGGATATGGGGGTAGGGCCGAGGTGGGATTGTGGATGGTGCAGACTAGATGGGCCGACTGGCCTCTTTCTGTACTGTAGGGATTCTATAAGTTCCAACCCTTGCTCTAGCAGAGATTAATCCTCTAACAGTCACCAGCGAGTCTATTCCATTACTCGGGACGCTGGAAGTCCATATTGCATATAATAGTCAAGAAGCAAGAACACACTTTCTTATGGTCAAAAGAAAGAAGCTGAGTTTGCTAGGGCATGACTGGTTCAGCAAAATTCCATTGTTATGTTCTTATGTTCTTAAGTGAGATGACTTAAGTGTGCAGGATGGATGCCTAACTGTAGGGATCTTTAAGTTGTCTTTCCACCCTCTGGTCATCCACAAGTCATGCATGAAATTCATGAGACTTGAGTCTCTTGAATGAGAAGTGTAGCC
Source organism: Carcharhinus amblyrhynchos (assembly GCF_965287045.1). Lineage (NCBI taxonomy): Eukaryota > Metazoa > Chordata > Chondrichthyes > Carcharhiniformes > Carcharhinidae > Carcharhinus > Carcharhinus amblyrhynchos. Next base: position 5,802,523 of record NC_137346.1, on the reverse strand, counting down.
AGGTCAAATGTTTGGTGGCGGAATATGCAGTTGGATTTGGTGAACAAGGTGGAATCTTGTTCTGCTTTTCAGATAAACTAGAAGATGGTGCCACCTTGGGAGTGGCTGAATCATCCGTGGCCCAGACTTCAAGTAGATTTTGCAGGGCCTTTCATGAACCAGATGATTTTGGTTGTTGTAGATGTACATTCAAAATGGTTGGAAACACATATCACGAATGATATTACAGCCCCTGTGACAATTGAGAAGCTACATCAAATTTTTGTAATTTGTGATTTACCAGAGTTGCTACTTTTGGATAGCAGCTCTACATTTACAAGGGAATTATTTCAAGAATTCATGCAAATTTGGCGTGTGCATACTGTGCTGTTGTATGTAGCTTCAAATAGTTTGGCGGAGCAAGCTGTTCAAGCTCTGAAGGAGAGATTGAAGAGAGTCCCAGTATTATATCATGTCACAATCCACAACCGGGTTCTCTCCAGCAAATTGTTGAAGACTCACCTGGATGTGCTTCATCCCGATCTCAAGCAAAAGGCAGTAGGCAAGAGAAGCAGAAGGAGGAAAATGAATGCCATGCCAAAGAGAGGCAGTTCAAACCAGATGGTCAGGACTATAATAGGAATTTTGGTTGCAACTGGAGGTGATTATCAGGGATAATTTTACACCAAAGTGGCCCAGTATCTTGGATTGTGAGACTGCGAAATGGAAAGGGTTGTTCGCAGACACTAAGATCATTTTCGTTTACAGTGTGACACAGTCAGAAAAGTGTTTGGAGTCAGCAACTGTTACTGATAACATGGCGGAAGGTACATGGACGTTCACTAGGAAGTGATTCCTGTGTTTGCAGGTTTGCCAGTTGACTCTGCTGTGGGAGTGGAAGAGAAACATTCATTTACAGACACAGCCTACTTCTACACTACGATTCCAGATTCACCAATACAAGATGCACCAGGAGTATTGTATACATCACAGCACAACTGCAAAGCTCCTAACAGAATTTTGCAGAGTCAAGACATTTCTTTTGTCATATTTCTGTCCTGCTGGGGAATTGAAATTTAGGGGGGAAGGAGAAGTAATAGAATGTCATTTTTGAGTACAGTGTGTTCTTATAAGTCTTTTCTCCTATGTAACTGTTTTACAGATGTCTGTTGAGGGGGCTGAGCATCTATGGGTTTTGGAGAGTTTTTCAGCCTGCAAGAGACTGTTCTGCAAGCAAGATCTGTTTTACTCCTGCTCCTGTTTTCATAGTTATTAGTAGTATTATTCTGCTGAATTACTATTAGTATTAAACTTGGTTCGTTATAAAAAGATCACTCTTTAAACAATGCATTCAGTCTTGCTTGTGATCTCAAGTTACCACACACAGACATTGGTTAAGAACAGGATTTGGCTTGGGTGTGATGCATTCATGCTAAAATAGCTTCTCACATCTATTGAATACAACTTGCACATATACTTGACAGCTGTGTAACATTCCTGAAAAAGAGACAGTGCTTTCAGGAGGAGAAAATATCGGAGAAATAATTTTTAAAAGGGACAATGCTCACAATGATCCAAAGAACTAAATAAAACCACCTTCATGGCAGCATGCATAAGTTGTAATTGGATTTGCATAAGTGCATTAAACCTGTAAAGGGTTTAATGTGCAATAAATGTAGTTGTGTGTTATTTGGAACAGTTGATGGAAAACGTCTTGTGCTGAAAGTTTTGTACCAAATGGAGAATGTCTTAATGGACATTTTGAAATGACTCCAGTTAAGATTGAAGTTAACATCACTTGATTGAACCTCCAGAAACACAGCCAGGTACTTCAGTCTGTGAATGAATTAGGATAACATTGTCATCAAACCAGCAGAGAAAGGAGGGGCCATCGTCATACTGAACAGAACGGATTACTGCAAAGAAGTGTACTGACAATTGAACAATGAGGAACACTACAGACAGTTATTCGCAGATCCATTCAAAGAACACATCCGTCAACTCAACAGACTGGCCAAGACCTTTGATCCAGACCTTCAGAGCACCCTCCTTGCTCTCATCCCACGTACTCCCCATGTTGGAGATCTCTACTGCCTCCCAAAGATACACAAGGCAAATACACCCTGCCGTCCCATCTCATCGGGCAATGGGACCCTGTGTGAGAACCTCTCCGGCTATGTTGAGGGCATCCTGAAACCCATTGTGCAAAGAATCCCCAGCTTTTGTTGCAACACTACAGACTTCCTACAGAAACTCAGCACACGTGGAGCAGTTGAATCAAGAGCACTCCTCGTCACAATAGATGTCTCAGCACTCTACACCAGCATTCCCCATGACAATGGCATTGCTGTAACTGCGTCAGTACCCAACGCCGACAATCTCCAGATGTACATTTACAACTCGTCTGCTTCATCCTGGACTATGATGTCTTCACCTTCATCAACCAGTCCTTCATCCAGACACACGGAACAGCCATGGGGACCAAATTCACACCTCAATATGCCAACACCTTCATGCACAGGTTTGAACAAGACCTCTTCACTGCACAGGACCTTCAACCAATGCTATACACTAGATACATCGATGACATTTTCTCCCTTTGGATTCATGGTGAATCACTGAAACAACTATGTGATGACATCAACATGTTCCATCACACCATCAGATTTATCATGGACCACTCTCCGGAAGCAGTTGTATTCTTGGACACACGAACCTCCATTAAGGACGGTCACCTCAGCACTTCATGTACTGCGAGCCCACGGATAACCTCACGATGCTCCACTTCTCCAGCTTCCATCCTAATCATGTTAGAGAAGCCATCCCCTAGGGACAAACCCTCTGTATACACAGGATCTATTCAGATGAAGAGGACCACAACAGACACCTCCAGATGCTGAAAGATGCCCTCATAAGGACAGGACATGGCGCTAAACTCCTCAATCAACAGTTCCGACATGCCACAGCGAAAAGCCACACTGACCTCCTCAGAAGACAAACACAGGACGCAGTGGACGGAGTACCCTTCGTTGTCCAGTACTTCCCTAACGTATACATCATCTTGCTGTCTGCAAATGTTTTTCCATTTAGCTGGCATAACAACATGCATTTCAGAGTAGTTTAAGTGCCGTTAGACATTGAAGAATAAGACCACGTTTAAATGCATATCTATCTTGTTGTTATTGGGAAGTTAATAGTATTTGAAAATGTAGTGTTCAAGTCCATCATAGGAAGTGTTGTTTTGCAAATGTTGAAATGTTACCTGTGGGAAGGTCAAATTGGTGGGAGAAAATTAAGGCTGCTTTGATAATTCTGTTGGTGTTTTATTTTTATGTTCAAATGACCAAACAAAACTATGGTGAGTTTGAATACTCAAGTTTTTCTATGGACATTTGAACTGTTATCTTACGTACATTTTTAAAGAAGGTGCACCTTTTAAAAAGAGTGAACAGATGTAATTGTATGTTAATTAATCACTGAAGTGATTTAGCTAAGGTTTTAATTCCAAGTGATGGAGCAGCTGTAGTTCTTGGCCTGAGTTTAGCTCCCAGTTGCCAATCTCTGCTGTCCTTGTCCATTCAGTTGAACGGTAATGTGCTGCCAAGAGTAAATGCAGCCAACAAAAAATGCCATTACTGGAATTTTTCATTTGAATAATTAACCAGCTTAAGAAGAGTGGGAATATTAAAAGGTGTGAAAGAATTTTGGGATCTGTCAGTAGATGCTTTCTACCGCATACCACAGCAGAAACACTTCAGATCAGTGAAGTATTTTTATGTTATCTAATTCGTGAACAAAATCTTCTGTTTTTTTTCTCAATTTAAATATTACTGAAAATGCAAATGAATTGAAAAATCATTACAGGCTTCTGCCCCAAAACTATTGTTGACAAATGACTGACTATGAACTGACAACTTCATTGGTTGTTGTGCAGCAGAGTTGTTTGCCAAACAATCTGCTCAGTTCAAGGTTTAGGTGTGAAAATAACTTGGACTGCTGGCACAAAGCTTTCTCCCAGTTTTAAGGGGCTTGGGTGTATTACGCTTTGGAATTAGTTTACTCTGTCCTCATTGGCTAGATCTGCAAAACAAAACCACCCTAATTTGGTAGAAAGGGCACATGTTTAGGAAATGGAAAATATTACACTTCGACTTAAATGATACAGCATACCCAATATATAAACCATTACCCTATTTTGCAGTTTGCTATTTCAGTAAACTGCTTTGTCACCCAATATGTAATTGTTTCCCTATATTTAAAAGACTTAAAACCATCCATGAAGGAATAACCATTTCACCAGAATTGACTTATGCTATCTAAAGAAGTACTAAAGTAAAGGATTCCAGATTTTTTATCTTTGCCCTAATTGACTTGCATGAAGTGCTCTTCTAATCCCCTACTAAGGATCCTACATGCTAACAACTCTAAAAGAAAGATTTATCCTTACCTCCTTCTTAAAAGTGAGATTTCTTATTCTTAAACTGTGTTCCTTTGCTCTAGTCTCTCCTGCAAGTGGGAACATCCTCCTTGTATCGACCCTATCAGTTCCCCCCAGGATCTTATATGTTTCAATAAGATCACTTCTCATTCTTCTAAATTCTAATGGGCATAGGACCTACCAGTTCAATATTTTTTTTCACAAAATAAATCTTACATCTCGGGAATGGTGGGATACTTGCTCAGCTTTGATTTGGCATTTCAACGACATAACCATTGGCAATTTTCTTCTGTGGTTATCATCGCAATAGTGTTGTTCCTCCAGCGTCAATAAATCAGTATATGCATGATTCATTTGTATAATGAACTCTATTACCTTGACATGTTACTGCCTTCCTAGTGCGTGGAGCTAAGATTGGCCTTATCAGCAATCCTGCAAAAAGGGCTCTAGCCATTTGCTCACCTTGCAGAAATATAGCGCATCAAAGTTATCCTGTGGGACAGTAGCTACTTGATCAAATCGTTTTTTGCTGTGGATTGTGTAAACTTGTAAATGGGCCACTGCTGTCAATATTTGGACCTGCAAACAGTTCAATCTACCTTAAATTACCCAGGAAACATAAAGTATTTCAAAAATTTGAGCAGCAGGTTAAGTAAGCCACTTCACACTACTATTATGCAGTGGCTGCGCCCAGGATGCAGCCATCAGCCCTCAAAAGGATATTTTGCCTCCCATATCATTGAGCAACATTGTGTATGAATTTCAGTGCCAATGCAATGCCATGTTTATAGGTCATATGTCCCAACAGTTGGCTGATCAAGTTGAGAAGCACATTCCTTCAGTTGTTCATAATAGGCAAAGTGAAGAACTTACTCAACCAATCAACTTACTCAACTTGCAAAACCCAAAACAAAAAGTCAACTGTTAGTTGTGATTCCCTGGTTGGGGCAGCACATGCTGAACAATCCTGAGCATGGTAATAGTTGCACTAACCTACTAACCTAAGATAATAATTACGCAAATAACATGGCTCAATTCCACTTTCTAGATGTGACATACATTAATATGCAGGAATCTGCTCCGTGATAGCAAAAGGAATATTTTCAAACCTTGCGCTTTTTCTTGAATTACCTAGGAGCTTGGGGAATCTGCAGTTCCCTGTTGCTTTCTCTACCTCAATGCCTCGAGCAATCAAAGTTTCTTAATAACCAATCCTGTTGTATAAATTTTTGTGATCAATTGAAATTTGGCATTTTTGCATTTGTCCTGATGCGAAGAAAAAAAATCAGCATCGTGGCTCTCTTCAGCAATGTTAAGAACATAAGAAATAGGAGCAGGAGTAGGCCATCTAGCCCTTCGAGCCTGCCCCGCCATTCAATAAGATCATGGCTGATCTGAAGTGGATCAGTTCCACTTTCCCACTTTCTCCCCATAACCCTTAATTCCCTTGTCTATCAAAAACCTATCTACCCATGACTTAAATATATTTAGCGAGGTAGCCTCCACCACTTCAATGGGCAGAGAATTCCAGAGATTCACCACCCTTTGAGTGAAGAAGTTCCTCCTCAACTCTGATCAAAAACTCTGCTCCACTTCTTCTTTCTCACTTAATAAATTAATACTTGATTTTCGAAAAACTTAATGCTTTACCTCCCCTTCCTCACTTTGTACATCATTCTTCCCACACCATTTCACATTATTCTGCCAGGACTCTTTGAAACCATTTGATTCTCCATTTCACTTTTTGTCCCCTTCCTTCTCACTCATCAGTATCTTATTTACTGCTGTCATCTTCTTAAAACAGTGGTCCAGCACAGGTCTACGAGGTGATGGATACAGTGGAGGTGTTTGCTATTGCAGGTGGCAAGGAATTAACAATAGTTCTATCTGTAAAATGATGACATCTCAGTAATCATCACAGGTATTGCCTGAAACACTTTAAATTTAATGTCACACATAAGCCTGAAGGCTTGTTTCAAGGAGTTCCTGCCAGAATCTGTTATACAGTTGAAGCATGGTACAGTAGATAGAGTTGCTAATACAAATCAAAATGAAAGATCCAGTGGCATGTTGATGCTGTGATTTCACATTAAATCTGAAGTAGCTGAATCCCATTAAACCCATGAGTTTTTTCTCGTGAAATATGTTATGTTTGGACCGTGAAGTTTATTTTCAGAGTATATTTGAATATTTGTACTTGGACCACAGGTAAACGTCTACTCAGATTCCTAAAAGGAACTCTTTCATAAAGCAATACTTTGAGACCCTAACAAGACTTGCGTTCAAGTGATAAGTGTGCTTATAAAGAGCAGGTTTCTCTATTGAAGAAGAAAATGTAAATAATGCACGTTATGTTAAAGGCAGTGATGAGGGATTATTTTCATCTGAAACTAACAATCAGCAGTGCTTGGAATAACAACTAACATCATCTTTTCTCTGCAACATTTTCCTCGGAAATTGTGAACAATAATTTGAACATAAGAACATAAGAAATAGGAGCAGGAGTAGGCCATCTAGCCCTTCGAGCCTGTCCCGCCATTCAATAAGATCATGGCTGATCTGTCGTGGCTCAGTTCCACTTTCCGGCCCTCTCCCCATAACCCTTAATCCCCTCTCTTATCAAAAACCCATCAACCCACTTCTTGAAAATATTTAGCGAGGCAGCCTCCACCACTTCAACGGGTAGAGAATTCCAGAGATTCACCACCCTTTGAGTGAAGAAGTTCCTCCTCAACTCCGTTCTAAAACGCCCCCCCTTTATCTTGAGGCTGTGCCCCCTAGTCCTACTGTCTTTTTTGAGCAGGAAGAGTCTCTCCACCTCTATCCTATCCATCCCATTCATCATCTTATACGTCTCAATGAGATCTCCCCTCATTCTTCTAAACTCTAACGAGTACAAGCCTAGTTTATTCAGCCTCTCCTCATAGCTCAACCCCCTCAACTCCGGTATCAGCCTAGTAAACCTCCTCTGCACTCCCTCCAAGGCCAAAATATCTTTGCGCAGGTGCGGCGCCCAAAACTGCACATAGTTCTCCAGCTGCGGCCTCACCAATGCCCTATACAGCTGCAGCAAGACCTCCCTACTTTTATATTCAATCTCCTTCGCTATGAAGGCCGGCATCCCATTCGCCTTCCTGACCACCTGCTGCACCTGCAAGCTGGGTTTTTGCGACTCATGCACAAGGACCCCGAGGTCCCTCTGCACCGTCGCCTGCTGCAGTTTTTCGCCCCGTAAGTAATAGTCCTTCCTACCATTCTTCCTACCAAAGTGGACCACCTCACACTTGCCAACATTAAATTCCATTTGCCATTTCCTGGCCCATTCGCCCAGCCTATCTAGATCTTTCTGCAGACTCTCCACACCCTCCGCACAATTTGCCGTTCCCCCAATCTTGGTGTCATCAGCAAATTTCGACACCCTACACTCGGTTCCCTCCTCCAGATCATCTATATAAATGGTAAAAAAGCTGAGGCCCCAGCACCGACCCCTGGGGCACTCCACTAGTCACCATCCGCCAATCCGAATGGCACCCGTTGACCCCCACTCTCTGCCTCCTATTTGACAACCAGTCCTCTATCCACGCTAACACCTTACCCCCAACTCCAAGTCCCCTGACCTTCTGCAATAACCTCTTATGAGGTACTTTGTCAAACGCCTTCTGAAAATCAAGAAAGACCACATCCACCGGCTCTCCTCTATCCACCGCCCTAGACACATCCTCATAGAACTCCAGTAAATTTGTCAGACACGACTTCCCTTTAATGAAACCGTGCTGCGTCTGCTCTATCAAGCAATTCCCTTCAAGATGCCTCGCAATTTCCTCCTTAATGACGGATTCTAACATTTTACCTACCACAGACGTTAAACTAACCGGCCTATAATTCCCTGCCTTTTGCCTGGCACCCTTCTTAAACAACGGCGTAACATTAGCCGTTTTCCAATCTTCCGGCACTTCCCCGGAATCCAGCGACGTCTGGAAAATAACCACCAAGGCATCCACTATAACCTCCGCCATTTCTTTCAGAACCCTCGGATGCATTCCATCCGGTCCTGGGGACTTGTCCACAATCAGCCCCTCCAGTCTGTCGAGCACCGCCTCTCTAGTAACAGTAATGTCATTAAGACCCTCCAGTCCTACCACCTTTCCATCGCTAACACCCGGCAAATTATTCACGTCCTCCTCCGTGAAGACAGAAACAAAAAAGTTATTCAATACCTTAGCCATATCCCCATCCCCTACCACTAGGTCCCCTTTCTCATCCTCTAAAGGACCAACGTTCACCCTAGCCAGCCTCTTCCTTTTTATATATTTATAAAAACTCTTGCTATCCTTTTTTATATTAAGCGCTAGCCCAGCTTCATAGTTTCTCCTACCTTCCTTTATCAACTTCTTTGTCAATCTTTGTTGACATTTAAACCTCTTCCAATCCTCTTCTCGCCCACTACTCTTAGCTACTCTAAATTCCTCCGCTTTTAATTTAACACTTTCCTTCACCTCCTTCGTTATCCACAGCTTATTACCTCTCCTCCTACAGTCCTTTTTGACCATCGGAATAAATTTCTGCTGAGCACCAAGAAAGATCTCCTTAAAGATCCTCCACTGCTCCTCAGCTGACCCTCCCTCCAATGCACTCCCCCAGTCCACATTCGCCAATTCTTCTCTCATCCTACCGTACTCCCCTCTATTCAAACAAAGGACGCGCGTCTGGGAACCCACTTTCTCCTCCTCCATCTGCACCAGAAACTCCACCATACAATGATCACTCTCTCCAAGAGGATTGACATTTGGCTCAAATGTTCATTTTGGAAGTAAACATATTTAAACAAATACAAAAAAAAACCATGAAAGGTGCTTAAAATGCTTATGATCTAGGCATTAAATTTGTTTCCTCAAAGATTATGGATGGGATTTTCTAGCCACGCTTGCCCCAAAACTGGAAAGTTCCGCCCGAGATAAATGAACCTTTGCATGGACTGCCCCTCCACCCACTACAATTCTTGTGGTGGGTGGGATGGAAAAATTCCCCCTATCTCAAGCATGATAAATTGTTTTGATAATCAATGAATACCACACATTTTGTTGAGAATTTACTGGCCTTGGGTCTTGGGCGAAGGTTTGTTTGGTCTCAGCCCTTTCAGCTGGTCATGAGCATGGAGATTTCACAAATAAAGGACAAAAAAGATAGTCAGATTTTAAAACAAAAACTTGCAATGGCAAGCATTACCTACTCAGGACTGTTAATGTGCAAGTCAGGGGAGGTGATGGCCTAGTGGTATGATCGCAAGACTGTTAATCCAGAAACTCAGCTGATGTTTTGGGATTCGAATCCTGCCATGGCAGATGATGGAATTTGATTCAATAAAAAATATGTGGAATTAAGTCTGCTGATGATCGTGAAACCACTGTCGATTGTCAGAAAAACCCATCTGGTTCACTGATGTCCTTTTAGGGAAGGAAATCTGCTGTCCTTACCTGGTCTGACCTACATGTGTCTCCAGAGCCACAACAGTGTGCTGACTCAATGGAATAAAAAAAGATAAAAAGCTTTTTTAAGTCGAGCAAGGTGATCCACTGATGTGGAGAAATGTAATGTGTATTACTGTATTATTACACAGACAAATTAGAATCTTAAAATATTTCATCATGGCTGTAGACGTTTGCCTCAAGGTCCCTGTGCTGGCTCTGTGGAAGAATTAGTCCATCAATTCCTACTATTCTTTCCCCATGGTTTTACAGTTGTCTTTAATTTTTAAATATATATCCTATCCTCTTTGAAGAATTACTATTGAATCTACTTCTGCAACCCTAAGCAGAGAATTCTGGATAATAATGGCAGCTCATCAGCACTTGCTTAAGAGCTCACATCCTTAGAATGAAAGAAGACAGCTTTCTGTTTGCATAGAAACAAAATGGAAATTATATTCCCACCTGCTTTTAACAGGTACCTTAAGTGTGTATCCCCTCTGGTTACTGATCCACTGACTAGCTTCTCCTTCTTGTTTGAATGAGGTGGGTCCAATCATAACTGTTTTCTCTGCATCTTTTTTCATTCTGTGCTCATCTCATTAAAATGTGAATAATCCAGTTAAGGAAAGATTGGAGAAAACTGGTTCAGGGTGCATTTGAAAGACATTGGATGGAGTTTTCTGGCCATTCATGCCAATGGTGTACCTCCACACGGCAGGAGCTGCATCCAGTGGGGAACCCCATTGACAACAGCGGGACAGAAAGTAACATTGCTGACCAATAGTGGGCTGCCTCTGGTGCCACGAAACATATGGCGGGGTGAGCGGAAATTCTCACCAATGGCGTAGGTGTACACCCCCGTTTTCGGTAGGTGGGAATGGCGGAGGGGACAGAGGATTGAGGGGGAATCCAAAAACGGTGGTTATGCCAACAAGGTTTCCCTGTTCGATTGTCAGTGCTGTTAGTGTTGCAATGGGGTTCCTGCAATGAAATGATGGGAACCCCATTATAATGCATTTAAACCTACTTAGCGGGCCTCCCCACGCTATAACCCCCTCCATGAAAGAAAATGTGCTGGGGGACAGTGGTGGAGGAGGTGCTGGGGGTTCTGTGTCCGCAAGGGAAGCGGATTTTGTTTCTACGGGGCCAGTTTTTTTTTTCCATTTTTATCTTCTATATCAAGGCACCCCTTAAGAAGATGCCCCGCTCATTTGAAAGTTGAGATTGCTGGAGGGGCACGCTCTGAATGAGCTTGGCGTCGTCGGACTTATCTCCGGATTTTTCTTTCCCCAAAAGCGTTCACAAAAGCAGACAGTGCAGTCGAAGGGCTGCACACCACTTTTTCCACCCAAGCTAACACTTGGGGGGGAAAAAATGAGAAAATTCCACTCGTTGTATCCAGGTCAAATGTCAAAGGGGATGCATTGTTACTTATCCAGTGCTACATTATTGTATGAATGGATATTGGTCAGTGCATTGTCAACTCTGAAGAAGAAAAGGTTGCATTTATATAATACGTTTCACAATTTCATCACTTTACAGCCAATGAAATGCTGTTTGAAGTGTAAAGTAGGAACTGTGGCAGCCATTTGCACTCAGCAAACTGCCACAAAGAGTAATGTCATAATGACCAGATAATCTATATTTTGCAATATTGGTTGAGGGATTATGACATTGATGATAACCAGCCAGATGTTTAACGTTTAATCTGCAAGTCAACTCCTCCGACTGTGTCATGCTCCCTCAGCACTCCATTGGAGTGTCAGCCTTGATTCTCATGCTGAAGTCCAGGAATGGAACTTGAATCCTGTGATTCAGAGGCAGTTGTGCTACCAACTGAGCTATGGTTGACTCTAAGTGTCATCTAGATTCGAAATGCCAGCTCTTTTCTCTCCTTTATAGATGCTGCCAGACCTGCTGAGATTTTCCAGTATTTTCTCTTTTGGCTCCTATCTGCTTATTATTGCCTCTGTCTCACGCTGCCTCCCTCGGACCACTCTTTCATAGAATCCCTACAGCACAGAAGGCAGTGAATCGGCCCATCAAGTCTACATCGACAACAATCCCACCCAAGCCCCATCTGCATAATTCCACATATTTACCCCACTAATCTTCCTAACTGACACATTCTGTGACACTAAGGGGCTATTTAACATGGCCAATCAACCTAACCTGCACATTTTTGGACTATGGGAGGAAACCAGAGCACCTGAAGGTAACCCACGCAATCACGGGGAAAACATGTAAACTCCACACAGTGACCCTAGCCAGGAATCAAACCCAGGAACTGTGAAGCAGCAGTGCTATCCACTGTACCACCGTGACCACAACAGCATCTCATGCCTCCCTGCAATAAATACCCTCACTCACCAATTTCTCAAATATTCTAACAGTACTCCATCTAGCTGTATTTTGTGACTTATTTCTGCATCTGAAATAATGCCCACCCCCATCTCGAGTTCAACCACACTTGCTAAAATTCTCATTCATTCCTACATTGCCTTTAGGCTTGACTTTTCTAGTGCATGGCCATCTGCCTAGATACGCTAAATACAAACCCATTGGATGATTCTCAACTTGTCTCTTATCCTGTTTGGAAACTGCCACTCAGATGTCATGTTCAAGGCCATTGGCTTCCTATCCCTAAATGTAATTATGTCAAAATCTCCATCCTTCTTTACAGATTGGTTCATGACCTTACTGCAGTCTAAATCTGCAAGCTTCTCCACCCTGTATCCCAACTTGAACCTGAATATTTTAAAATATGGACTTACGTGTCCTCTTAACTCACTCCACATGATCACTCTTAGTAGAGCGTTCAGCCATCATGGTCTTGCACTCTGATATTAACCACCTTCATAGCCCTTTGACTTGCCCATTTTTAAAAGCCCATTCAAAATCCATTTTCTGGTGAATTGCTTCAGTTACCTTAAACTTTCCCTCCCTGTTCCTGTTTGATGTCTGATTTGTCCTGTTTGAGGTCTGATCTGTCATTTTGCTATGCTATCAACAATGTATGTGTAAATTTGTTAATGACTATTCCTTTGCTTTGGCCAGTTGTATGTCTTTGCATGGTTTCTGAGCAGTGCAGCAAATAATGTGAACAAATTGCCAATGTTTTCGCTTTAAAACAGAAATGAATTTACACAAGAACAGAAGAAATAGGAGCAGGAGTAGGCCATCTAGCCCTTCGAGCCTGCCCTGCCATTCAATAAGATCATGGTTGATCTGAAGTGGCTCAGTTCCACGTTCCTGCCTTCTCCCCATGACCCTTAATTCCCTTGCCTACCAAAAACCTATCTACCTGTGTCTTAAATATATTTAGCGAGGTAGCCTCCACCACTTCAACGGGCAGAGAATTCCAGAGATTCACCACCCTTTGAGTGAAGAAGTTCCTCCTCAACTCCATTCTAAACTGCCCCCCTCCTTATCTTGAGGCTGTGCCGTCTTGTCCTGCTGTCCTTTCTGAGCGGGAAGAATCATAAGAACATAAGAACATAAGAAATAGGAGCAGGAGTAGGCCATCTAGCCCTTCGAGCCTGCCCCGCCATTCAATAAGATCATGGCTGATCTGTCGTGGCTCAGTTCCACTTTCCCGCCCTCTCCCCATAACCCTTAATCCCCTCTCCTATCAAAAACCCATCAACTCTCTACCTCTACCCTATCCATTCCCTTCATTATCTTATATGTCTCTATAAGATCCCCCCTCATCCTTCTAAACTCCAACGAGTACAGACCCAGTCTATTCAGCCTCTCTTCATAGTCCAGAGTTTAGAACATTCTGAATTAGATTTTTACTGTTCTCATCTATGGTATTCAGTGATAATCTGCTAAATACAGTGTCATCATTGAAAATACATGATACTTGGTCTAGATCACCAAATTACAAGTCAGTATCTCTCTAATTTAGACAGAATTCCCTATGTTTGTAGTATTATAATTTGGTTAACAATTGAGCTTTACACAAGCAATAGTACTCTCCCTGAGTCAGTAATATGCTCAGGCCTCACTTTCATACTGCACAACATAATCCAGGTTAAGACTCCAGTGCAGTATGAGGGAGCTGGAAGTGTCAGCTAATTTGATTACATTAACAAGGAGGTTCAATTACTTTGATCACATTAAAATAAGTACTTGCATTAACTGTTCCAATGGTTCAGATGGATGTTAATGAGCTCATAGTGTAGTTCAAAGAGCAGAGGTTTCCCCTATGTTCACTCAAAAATAATGGCCATGTTTGTCTAAATTTTTTCGTTTGTTCATGGGATAAGAGTGTGCAAGCAAGGGCAGCATGTGCTGCAATCCATGCTGTATATCCGTATTCTGTAGGTACCCCCATAGCAGGAGTGGAGTTTGTGATTTTGACTCTTGACAGTGATGCAATGGCAATACAGTCCCAAGTCAGCATGTTGTGTGGCCTGGTGGGAAACTTGACAGTGACAGCACTTCCATGTGTCTACAGCCCAAGGCCTTCCAGTTGGGTTCAAAACGTTCCATTGCAAGAGGCATGGCAGGTTATTAGAATGCATCTTGTAAATAATATACTCAGTTGCCAGTGTTCTGGTAGTGCAGGGAGCGAATGTTTAAGATGGTGGATGGGGTGCTGATCAAACAGGCTATATCCTGGATGTTGACATAAAAGCAAAATGCGAAAGGTGTTGGAGATCTGAAATAAAAACACAAAGGGCTCGATTTTACCATCAAGTTGCCCCCGTTTTCGGGCATGAAAACTTGGTAAGGCCAGGCCTGAGGAGAGTAGGGTGACCTGTGACTACCTTGGGCACTGCAGCTTCTCAAGAGGTAAGTTCAGAGCTTCCGGCGGCTCTCTAACTCAGATTGGTGGTGGTGGCGGGCACTGTGGAGCCATCTTGGCTTAGCATAGGGAGGCTAGTTTGCATGATGGATTGGGCTACATTCACAACCGTTTGTAGTTCCTTGCGGTCTTGGGCTGAACAGGACCCATGCCAAGCTGTGATACAACCAGAAAGAGTGCTTTCTATGGAGCATCTGTAAAAGTTGGTGAGAGTCGTAACTTACATGCCAAATTTCCTTAGTCTTCTGAGCAAGTGGAGATGTTGGTGGGCTTTCTTAACTATAGTGTTGCCATGGGGGGGACCAGGACAAGTTGTCGGTGATCCAGACACCTAAAAACTTGAAGCTGTCGACCCTTTCTACTTCATCCCTGTTGATGTAGACGGGGGTATGTTCTCTTTTACGCTTCGTGAAGTTGATGACTATCCCCTTTGTTTTGTTGACATTGATGGAGAGATTATGGTTGCCGCACCAGTTCACCAGATTTTCTATCTCATTCCTGTACTCTGTCTCATTGTTTGAGATCCGACCAACTACAGTGGTGTCATCAGCAAACTAATGGTTTTATTTCCTTACTACTACCATCACGACCCTTTTTGGCTTATGTTCCATGATATCTTTGGTACTTAATCTCCACCACAGTTTAACCTATCCCTCACCTTCTCTGGCAGGGCCATGGGGTTCAGTACAGGAAAATGGAACTAATTGGATTGTTCTCCAGTAAGCCGACATAGACTTTGGGCCAACTAACCTTCTTTTGTCGTAAGAATATAAGAACATAAGAAATAGGAGCAGGAGTAGGCCATCTAGCCCTTCGAGCCTGCCCCACCATTCAATAAGATCATGGCTGATCTGTCGCTGCTCAGTTCCACTTTCCCGCCCTCTCCCCATAACCCTTAATCCCCTCTCTTATCAAAAACCCATCAACCCGCGTCTTAAAAATATTTAGCGAGGCAGCCTCCACCACTTCAATGGGCAGAGAATTCCAGAGATTCACCACCCTTTGAGTGAAGAAGTTCCTCCTCAACTCCGTTCTAAACCGCCCCCCTTTTATCTTAAGGCTGTGCCCCCTAGTCCTACTGTCTTTTTTGAGCGGGAAGAGTCTCTCCACTCTATCCTATCCATCCCATTCATCATCTTATACGTCTCAATGAGATCTCCCCTCATTCTTCTAAACTCTAACGAGTACAAGCCTAGTTTATTTCAGCCTCTCCTCATAGCTCAACCCCCTCAACTCCGGTATCAGCCTAGTAAACCTCCTCTGCACTCCCTCCAAGGCCAAAATATCTTTGCGCAGGTGCGGCGCCCAAAACTGCACACAGTACTCCAGCTGCGGCCTCACCAATGCCCTATACAGCTGCAGCAAGACCTCCCTACTTTTATATTCAATCCCCCTCACTATGAAGGCCGGCATCCCATTCGCCTTCCTGACCACCTGCTGCACCTGCAAGCTGGGTTTTTGCGACTCATGCACAAGGACCCCGAGGTCCCTCTGCACCGTCGCCTGCTGCAGTTTTTCGCCCCGTAAGTAATAGTCCTTCCTACCATTCTTCCTACCAAAGTGGACCACCTCACACTTGCCAACATTAAATTCCATTTGCCATTTCCTGGCCCATTCGCCCAGCCTATCTAGATCCTTCTGCAGACTCTCCACACCCTCCGCACAATTTGCCGTTCCCCCAATCTTGGTGTCATCAGCAAATTTCGACACCCTACACTCGGTTCCCTCCTCCAGATCATCTATATAAATGGTAAATAGCTGAGGCCCCAGCACCGACCCCTGGGGCACTCCACTAGTCACCATCCGCCAATCCGAATAGCACCCGTTGACCCCCACTCTCTGCCTCCTATTTGACAACCAATCCTCTATCATGTAATGATCCAACTTGTACCTTGTAGATAGTGGACAGTCTGAGGAACCAGGAGGTGAATTAGTCACTGCAGAGTTCCCAGGCTCTGACTTTCTCTTTCGGCTATCTGGCTGGTTTCTGGAACATCTAGGATTCAGGTGGGGGAATTCGGCAGTGATAATGTCATTGAATGTCAAAGGGAGATGATTAGATTCTCGGTTGTTGGAGATGGCGGCACAAATGTTGTTTACCACTTATCAGCTCAAGCTAGAATGTTTTCCAGGCCTACTACATGTGAGCATGGTCAGCTGCAGTATCTTAGAAGTTGCAAACATTACTGAACACTTCAGTGAACACTTCAGAGGGAAAGATATTGATGAAATAACTGAAGAAGGTTGGCCCTACGACACTACCCTGTTGGTCTTTTTTCTGATCCCCTGTTGCTAGACCATAGCGTAATTTTTCTTGAATCATAGAAAAGTTGTAGCATAGAAAGGAATCATTGAAGTTTCGCCAAAAAAGAGAGGAAGAAATAAACTAGCATCTCATTTTAATCCCACTTTCCAGCACCTGATTCGTAGCCTTGCAGTTTACAGCATGTCAGGTCCAGCTTCACATACCTGTTAAATGAGTTGAATTCAAAGGCTTAAAAATAAAGTAAATGCAAACAAATGTTGATAAGCATTTTTAAAGGGCTTACAACTTTTTTACTTTTATAGGCATTTAATTAATTGGCATTGTGCATGTTTTCAAAATCCCTGGATGCCAGGTGTAGATCATATTGATTACTATATTCTCAATCTTTGGAAAAGAGTACAAATATAGCTTTACTATAATTTCTTTTCAATCAAGGGATGCATGCACTAATGTAGAAGTAAAAGAGGTTAATGATTAATTTAAAAGAAATGAAAGTTATTTTTTCTGCATGGTTCCATTGGGATTTAGCATTTGGAGTCATTTCTGCTCTCATATATTAAGATCTGAAAGGTTTTGTGCTGATTAAGAATGTAAACTTGACCCTTTGTGACCCATTTCCAGCTTAGTGGAGGTACTCCTTGATTTTGTTGCAATGCTTATTCATGGGCAAAACCCAGAAGCAAGAACTGAAAGGTTGGTGTGTGGGAAAGGGCTTTTAGATCAATGTTTGTCCCAAAGGATTATTTTAACTGATCCGATGAACACTGGAGCAGTGATATTACGGTGGATTTAAAGTTGAGTGAGTACTACAGCCTCCCAACGACCAGATTAGAATAAAATAGCTGCTACCTTTTTTCTAGTTAAATTGATTTTAAGATTTTGTTTTTAGCTCTCATTTGAAGCTGCACACCCTTGATAAGAATTCTAGCGAACCTAACTAATCAAAATTGTGCAAAGGCTGAATTCACTTTACTTGAGAAAGTAGCAACTTTAAGCTAATATCTAGAGTCCATCAGTACATAGAAATATCTTGAAGTTCAACATGGAAACAGGCCATTTAATTTGCATTGAAGTTTACTCTGCACTCGAGCAAATATATCTAAAGTATTTCCCATTTGTTCTCATATCCCTTCCAAATATTTTCCTTCATCCAGCTATCTGATTTAAGATTAACTAAATTAAAGATTTACTTAGTTTCTGCCTGAATCACTTGAATTTCCCATCCTCATCTCTTACCCTCTGTGGCAAGTTTCTTGCATTGAATCTGTATCTATGGCTCCTTGTTTTTGACCTGTCAGCTTATGCATTGGAAAAAATCTGCTAACCACCTGTTCCAAACTTTCATAATGTTAAATGCTTCTGTCATATCTCTCTGTAATCTGCATTGTCTTCCTTTGTATTGTTATTTTTAATATAGTACTGTATTAACCTATTAATTATTGTGCTAATTTTTCCTTCCACCTCATTTGGCTTGTTACTCAATTTTTTATAATGCTCCCAAATCCAATCTGATCTAGGTTGTGTTCTAATCTATTTCCTCTGTTTTTAAACTTTTACTGTTGTCATTCTCTGAAGGTGCTCACCCTACTATTTCATTACTCACAATCAGGTCTAGCAATATTCTACCACTATAGCCCTACTAATATAATGTTTCAGGAAGAAGGACTGCACATATTTATACAGTTCTATTCCACTTACTAACACCGTCCCAATTGATAAGTAAATAAAATCTTGTAAAATGATAGGTTTGTTACTCTTATTTATTTCTTCAATCTGACTGAAAATTTCCTCTTCCATTCCTTCCCACAAATTGGATCTGTGATGCACTCCTGGTAATACAGCAAACCATTTTTGACTTTGCGTTCCAACCATGTTGTTTTAATATGCTTCCCTTTCTTGTGTGTATCATATCCTGTACACTTTATAGCATATTTTTTTCTTTCATCAATATTGCTACTCATTTCTCAATCTTTTCTATCCCTCCCAATATATTTATTTTCTATTATTGACCAGTTTACAGCTAGGTTTCTTTTAATTCCATTCTAATGCCTAAATCCCCCTGTAAAATCAATGCTTTGAATTCTCCCAGTGTTTTACATTCTATATCGTACATGAACATTTGAATTAGGAGCAGAAGTAGGCTACTGTAAACATGCGTACATACAATTTAATACTACTTTTTCATGGTTTTCTTTTGCTCGATTAGGCATAAATATTCATATTATAAATTTATTGAGGTACTGTCATCTTGGACAAAGAAATAACATACTGGACCTTGCGTTATAAAGTGGGCTGGTTATACATCAAAGCAAATGGCTTATATTAAAATCAATGGCAAATATTACATATTGAGTATAGGTAAATACACTGAGATTTTAGATATGTTGAACTCAACTGATTTGTGCTTTGTTATTATTAAATTCCTTCATAAGGTTAACTTAAATATTCAAGGATTGAGTTAAAATTTCAAATTTAAGTTGCAAGTGTTGCAGAGAAAATAGTTTTCAGGTTGAATGAAAATAATACATTGATCTGATCTTGTGCTTTGCACTGGAGATACTATGAAACATTGACATTATTTCCTTAAACTTGGACAGACATTTGTCTGCATTTTAATTTAAGAAAAAAAACCTTGTTTGTAAACGAGGTTGACCAACATTACCTTGAGACAGAAAAAAATATTTTTGATCCACTTAAGGATATAGTTTTTTGCCTACTTGTCAGCTTGCAGATTCAGATGCATTCTTCCCTATTGAGAAATTGTGGGTCATGTGCTGCTTCACGACGGAATACTTTTTTTGAAAAATATATTTTACTCATTAAATATCTGAATGAGACATTACAAAACATTTGAAATTGTTATAATAAAGTGCAGCAATATTCACATTTTCTCCTGAGAGCAAGATGCATGCTGAGGGGCTTCAATTCAGTAATGAGAACATTACAAACATGTCAACATTTTAGTTACAGAGAATATAATTCTGTCCAAACTACATACATTAGAAATGTTCTATTATGAAGTGCTTCAACACAGTTATATTCAGTTAGGAGTAAGCACAAACAGATTACCACAGTTACCAGCCCCTCAGTCTACATTGGCTGACAAGTCTTACATAATGGCCTTTCCCTGTTGTGCCTTGGTAATGACTGCCCCAAGCTTGTGCCCCTCAGCACATACTCCTGGAATTTGGAATGTGCCAGTCTGCAACACTCCTGTCGAGGACAGTTCTTTGTACCCGCAAGATCAACAGATTTCGGCCAGATCAAAGAGCATCTTTCGCTGAGTTGATGACCCTCCAGCAGCGGTTGATCTTTGACCCACTGTGCATCCCTGGGAATAGTCCTGCTTGAGATGAGCCTGGACAAGTAACACTGTATCCCTCTCCAGTTTGTCTTTGCAAAGGCATGTTCCATAAGAGCGACCATCTGTTACCAAACGCATAATTTAAATGGACACTTCAGTGCAATGCAGGGGAAGGTTACTTTGGCAAAGTGCTGTGTGTTAAATGGAGATCCCACTTACCTGTTCAGGTGGATGTAAATAATCCCATTGCACCTTTCTGAGTTACTCGATATCTTTCCCTGAACTGACTCCATCAAAATCAAATTAACTGGTCATCGAACATGTTTGCTGGGTGCTGGTTGGTTGCCACATTTATTCATAAGATTGCACAGCAAATTCATTGAATGTGATTTCTTAGATGTCAAGTTGCAATTAAAATCGCAAATGTTAAGTTTTTTTCTCAAGGTTTTGGGACCGTTTCCTTCTAACTTTGTTTATAAAATATTTTAATATCATCCACTCCTGATTAAAAACTTGATTGTATCACGGCTTTTTGAAGAAGTTTTTATGAGCATGTGGTCTTTTTTCAAAGCTGGAAAAAATAAAAATATATTTTAGTTTTATAAAACCTCATTAAATGTGCAATTTACTGTTGACTTGGCTGAAAACGGTTGCTTGAAATGTTATCAATTAAATAATCCTCTGGGGAAACTTAGGACCACTAAGAATTAAAATGATGAAGAGAACGGGGGTACTCGCAGACATCTTTAACCTCTCCTCACACCAATCTGAGGCCCGACCTGCTTCAAGAAGATTACCCTCATTCCTGTCCTTAAGAAAAGCCAGGCAGCGTGCCTTAGTGACTATCACCCAGTGCCTCTGACATCCATCATTGCGAAGTGCTTCAAAAGGTTAATCATGGCATGGATCAATTCCAGCCTCCCAGATTGCCTGGATCCACTACAGTTCACCTATCACAACAAGTCCACAGCAGACACCATCTCCCTGCCCCTACTCTCAACCCTGAAACACCTGGATATCAAAGAAACCTATGTCAGACTCCTATTTATTGACTACAACTCAGCCTTCAACATCATTAGTCCAACAAAACTCAACTCCAAACTCCATGGCTGAGGACTTGGCTCCTCTGCGACTGGATCCTAGATTTGTTAGCCCATAGACCACAATCAGTAAGGATAGACAACACCTCCTTCACAATTATCCTCAGCACCAGTGCCCACAAGACTGTGTCCTCACCCTCTCACTATACTCCTCATAAACCTATGACTCTGGCCAAATTTCCCTCTCCTCTGGTAGTGGGCCAGATTTCAAACAGTGATGAGACAGAATATAGGAAGGAGATAGAGAATCTGGTGAATTGATGCCACGCCCATAATCTCTCCCTCAATGTCAGTAAAACAAAGGATCTAGTCATTAACTTCAGAGACCGTAGTGGAGGATAGACACCTGCCTGCATTAATGGGGGATGAAGTGGAAATGGTCGAGAGCTTCAAGTTTCCTCGATGAACAATTTGTCCTGGTCTCTCCATGCCAACACTACAGTTAAGAAAGTCCACCAATATTTCTACTTTCTCAGGAGGCTAAGGAAATTCAGCATGTATGCTACAACTCTCGCCAACTTTTGTAAATGCACCATATAAAGCATCCTTTCTGGATTTACCAGAGCTTGGTTATGGCTCCTGCTCTGACCAAGACTGCAACAAACTACAAAGAGTTGTGAATGAAGCCCAGTCCATTATGCAAACCAACCTCCCATCCATTGACTCTATCTACACTTCCTGCTGCCTCAGAAAAGCAACCAGCATAATAAAGGCCCCCACGCTCTCCCAACTCTATGACCGGTGTGCTTTGTCTGTAGAGTGCGCAAGAAACAATATTTTTCACTATACGAATAAATGTGACAATAATAAATCCAAATCAAATCCTGCATGTGAATCATTACACTGGATGTCATTGTAGGTTTGCTTTTGAGGAGCCCAATAATCTTCCAGTATATCCTGTCTTTTCAGAACTCAAAGCACCATTCCTGTCTTACCAACACTGACTCCAAGCTTCCATGGGTATTCATTCCCCCAGCTACCTATCTCCTGCTCTTCTCGATTCAGCTCTTAATCTGCCACTCTCTTCACAGTGTACTGGTATATTTAATAGGTTATCTAACTTTATATTTTTCAAAAAACTTGGAAGCCATTTTGTTGAAATAAAACCATTTGTTTTAGTCCCAATGATTCAAGTTATCTCCCAGTTTTCTGTTCTTGATGTTGTACATGTACAGTGGTGACAGTGCATGAAGCAGTCAGGGCACATTAAAATCAAGTT
This sequence comes from Carcharhinus amblyrhynchos, assembly GCF_965287045.1. NCBI lineage: Eukaryota > Metazoa > Chordata > Chondrichthyes > Carcharhiniformes > Carcharhinidae > Carcharhinus > Carcharhinus amblyrhynchos. Next base: position 5,779,936 of record NC_137346.1, on the reverse strand, counting down.
TCCCACTCTCTGGGGAGCCATATTGGATATTCTTCCAGAGTGAAGTTCTGATTTTAATGTATGCTGACTGTTCCATATCACCACTAAACACCAATACAATAGAGGAGGGGATGACTGCATTAAATTATTTAAATTAATAATGAAAGAAAGAATATTTCACAACAACCAGATGTTTCAAAGCACTTTACAGACAATTAAGTGTTTTTGAAATATAATCACTGCTGCAGTGAGGAAATGCTACAGCTAGTTTGCGCAAAATAAAAGTCCACAAAGAGCAATATGATAATGACCAGATAATTGCTGTAACATCTGAGGTTCCCAGCACTGGATTTGGGGGAGAAACCCAAAGATGTGCTGGGGAATCCCTTTTGGAAGTTCAAAGGTAAGGCATGGCAATTGTTCAGGTGCGCAAATTTCCACTGGGCGATTGTCCTTCGCTGGGATGAATCTGAAAATGCGATTTAAATCGCAGACTTTAGATAGTTCCAGCTGTGTTACACAGTTATCCAGCAAAAGTTAAGAGAATTAAAACCTCTTCTAACTTCTCAGTAACTATTGTAAAGGCACAGATCGGCCCCTCCCAAGACTCCTGATCCCCACAGGGGACTTCCCTCCCCACCCTGACATTTATGCAAAGCAAGAGCCATTTCACAGAAACAAAAGTAGCAGTATAATTGTAGTCCAAATATTCCACTTCCACATTTGTGTCCTTTCCCCATTTTCTGACTGTGTTCTATTCTTTATCTTAATTTCAGCATCTCTTCATTTGCCTTTCAATCTTGCTTTTCCTATCTTCTTTTCTACCATGTAAAGCAGAATCAGGAGGATGCAATGATATAGTGGTATTATCGTAGAAAGCATAGAAACTCTACTGTACAGAAAGAGGCCATTCAGCCCATCGAGTCTGCACCAACCACAATCCCACCCAGGCCCTACCCCCATATCCCTACATACTTACCCACTAATCTCCCTCTAACCTACGCATCTCAGGACACTAAGGGCAATTTTTTTAGTATGGCCAATCAATCTAACCCGCTCACCTTTGGACTGTGGAAGGAAACTGGAGCACCTGGAGGAAACCCACGCAGATATGTGGAGAATGTGCAAACTCCACACAGACAGTGACCCAAGCTGGGAATCAAACCCAGGTCCCTGGAGCTGTGAAGCAGCAGTGCTAACTGTTGTGCTACTGTGCCACCCACAGTATCACTGGACTAGTAATCCAGAAACCCAGTGTAATGCTCTGGGGACTCGGATTTGAATCCTATCATGATAGATGTTGAAATTTGAATTCAATAAAAAAAATCTGGAATTAAAAACCTAATGATGACCCTGAAGTCATTGCCAATTGTTGTAAAAGCCCACCTGGTTCATTAATGCCCTTAAGAACATAAGAAATAGGAGCAGGAATAGGCCATCTAGCTCCTCGAGCCCACCCCGCCATTCAACACGATCATGGCTGATCTGAAGTGGATCAGTTCCACTTTCCCACTTTCTCCCCATAACCCTTAATTCCCCATCAACCCATGACTTAAACATATTCAGCGAGGTAGCCTCCACCACTTCAATGGGCAGAGAATTCCAGAGACTCACCACCCTTTGAGTGAAGAAGTTCCTCCTCCGATCTAAACTGTCCCCACCTCCCACCACCTTATTTTGAGGCTGTGCCTTCTGGTCCTGCTATCCTTTCTAAGCAGGAAGAATTTAGGGAAAGAAATCTGCCAGTCTTACCTGTCTGATCTATATGTGAATTCAGATCCGCAGCAATGTGATTGACTCTTAAAAACACCATCTGAAATGGCCTGGCTAGCCGTTCCGTTTAAGGGCAATTGTGAATGGGCAATAAATGTTGGCCTCGCCTGCCAGCAATGCCCACATTCTATGAGCGAATAAATAAAATTAATTCAATTCTATGTAGGAATAGCAGTGATTATTTTAATATGAAAATGTATTTTTCAGGGGAATATTTAATTTATAATCAGACTATGGTGATGAACTGTATTAGAAATTTCTATTAAGTATATTTTGTTGGAAATCAGGTACTTTGTGTGTTACTTCCACTTTCATTCCCATTTCTCATTCCATCGGCAACATAAAGAGAATTTTTTTAAAAAATCAATATTTTAATTCAAGTCAAAAAATTTGTCAAAGTTGGCACAAATGTTTAATTTGCTTTCTTTTCCTTGGGTGGAGTGATCAGCATTTGTGGCTTCTTAATAAAGATTTTAATAATGGTGATAGCTGCACTGAGTCTTGTCTTGTTGACAGTAACACAACTGGGTATCTGTAGTTAGCATACCTCAGGAGAAATAATAAATGTGACCACAGTTAATTGGTGTTGGGCACAGTCTGTGTTCAGTCCTTTAGGGGTTGCTATATTGACATTTTAAGCCTTTGAGTTTTCAGTAATTAATAATGCTGTGGAACCTGCTTGTTGCAAATTCTGTAATACTAAAACTGTAGAGTGCTTATGGCTAAATTTATGATGCTTTAGGAAACATGATGCTTATGGCAAGTAATTGAGCATTAAACTTTCTTGCTAATTCGTGGGATGAATATCTATCAATTGAATGTACACTAGTGCCTTCAATCATAAAACATCTGAATTGATAGCTATACAAGTCAGCAAAACATCCTTTAGGATGCCAAAATCTGCTTTTTTTGATATCTCATGGTCTCAATTTTCATGTTAACATCACAGTATGTTTTACATAACTGGATAACCAGATATTAAAAAGATAAACCCTTTTCAATTCTTTGAGAATACTCTGCACATCTACCTATAGCATATTGAATGGACGTGCTTTAGCTGGTTCCATCATAAATTCTCATATCGACATCCATACTGGAAGCTGCCTGTGTAAAGTTACTCCCACAATTACATTCAATAACAGATTTTGCACTTCCACCACTGACAGGAGTGGGTAATTACACCATTACAATCACACAAAAGCAGTTTCTAATTTAAATGTGGACGTAGACATTTATGAATTAAATAATAAAAACAATGTACAATATTAAAAATTAAATAATGCCTGCATGCCCTGGACTAATTATTCCCTTGCTGTTTAATCCCATTTCATTATAACTTTACACTAGTCTTAATTCCCCAAGTACAATGCCATGGGATGTCAGCTACTTTATAAAATGAAGTAATTAATGATTTAGAAACAAATTTCACATATATTTTACATTTTGGAAGTATTTTTTGCCCTAACTCGTTAAATTGTTCTGGACTATTATCTGTTGGTGGAATTTAAGTTCACTTAATAAATCTGGAACTATAAAATGACAACTGTCATTAATTGTTGTAAAAATCCATCTGGTTCACTAATGTTCTTTCGGGAAGGAAATCTGCCATTCTTATGCAGTCTGGCCTACGTACGATTCTAGACTTGTACCAATGTAGCTGACTCTTAACTGCTTTCTGAAATAGCATACCAAACCACTCAGTACAAGGGCAATTAAGGGTGGGAAACAAATGTTGACCCTGCCAGTGATGCACACATCCCATTGAAAGACTAATTGAAAAAAAATCAGTTTGGTAGGTTGCTAATCCTGGTCTTTTGCCTTGTATAGAAGCTGATAGGTCGACTCACTCTCCAAAGGCTGCAGTCCCATTTTCTGGGAATATGCTTTGTACCTTCTCTCATTATCTAAGTCGCCAGTTTGAGTCGGTGCAACTTAATAAAAACATAAGAACTACGAGCAGGAGTAAGCCATCTGGCCTCTTGAGCCTGCTCTGCCATTCAATAAGATCATAGCTGATTTTTTTGTGGACTCAGCTACACTTACCCGCTCACTCACTATAATCTTCAATTCCTTTACTGTTCAAAAATTTATCTATCCTTGCGTTAAGAACATTCAATGAGGTAGGCTGAACTGTTTCACTGGCAGGGAATTCCACAGATTCACAACTCTTTGTGTGAAGAAGTTCCTCCTCAACTGAATCCTAAATCTGCTCCCTCTTATTTTGAGGCCAAGACCCCAATAGTTCTAGTTTCACCTGTCAGTGGAAACAACTTCCCTTCTTCTATCTTATCTATTCCCTTCATAATCTTATATGTTTCTATAAGATTTTGCCTCATTCTTCTGAATCCCAATGAGTATAGACCCAGTCTACTCACCTCTCCTCATAAGCCAACACTCTCAATCCTGGAATGAACCTCGTGAATCTCCTCTGTACCCCCTCCAGTGCCAGTATATCCTTTCTCAAGTAAGGAGACCAAAACTGTACACAGTACATCAGGTGTGGCCTCATCAGCTCCTCATACAGCTGCAACACAACCTCACTGTTTTTAAACTCCATCCCTCTAGCAATGAAGGACAAAATTCCATTTACCTTCTTAATTCCCTGCTGCACCTGCAAACCAAATTTTTGTGATTCATACACAAGTACACGCAGGTCCCTCTGCACAGCAGCATGCTGCAATTCTTTACCATTTAAGTAATAGTCCATTGTGCTGTTATTCCTACCAAAATGGTTGACTCACGTTTACATAAGAACATAAGAAATAGGAGCAGGAGTAGGCCATCTAGCCCTTCGAGCCTGCCCCGCCATTCAATAAGATCATGGCTGATCTGTCGCTGCTCAGTTCCCCTTTCCCGCTTTCTCCCCATAACCCTTAATCCCCTCTCTTATCAAAAACCCATCAACCCGCGTCTTAAAAATATTTAGCGAGGCAGCCTCCACCACCTCAACGGGCAGAGAATTCCAGAGATTCACCACCCTTTGAGTGAAGAAGTTCCTCCTCAACTCTGTTCTAAACCGCCCCCCTTTTATCTTGAGGCTGTGCCCCCTAGTCCTACTGTCTTTTTTGAGCGGGAAGAGTCTCTCCACCTCTATCCTATCCATCCCATTCATCATCTTATACGTCTCAATGAGATCTCCCCTCATTTTTCTAAACTCTAACGAGTACAAGCCTAGTTTATTCAGCCTCTCCTCATAGCTCAACCCCCTCAACTCCGGTATCAGCCTAGTAAACCTCCTCTGCACTCCCTCCAAGGCCAAAATATCTTTGCACAGGTGCGGCGCCCAAAACTGCACACAGTACTCCAGCTGCGGCCTCACCAATGCCCTATACAGCTGCAGCAAGACCTCCCTACTTTTATATTCAATCCCCCTCGCTATGAAGGCCAGCATCCCATTCACCTTCCTGACCACCTGCTGCACCTGCAGGCTGGGTTTTTGCGACTCATGCACAAGGACCCCGAGGTCCCTCTGCACCGTCGCCTGCTGCAGTTTTTCGCCCCGTAAGTAATAGTCCTTCCTACCATTCTTCCTACCAAAGTGGACCACCTCACACTTGCCAACATTAAATTTCATTTGCCATTTCCTGGCCCATTCGCCCAGCCTATCTAGATCCTTCTGCAGACTCTCCACACCCTCCGCACAATTTGCCGTTCCCCCAATCTTGGTGTCATCAGCAAATTTCGACACCCTACACTCGGTTCCCTCCTCCAGATCATCTATATAAATGGTAAATAGCTGAGGCCCCAGCACCGACCCCTGGGGCACTCCACTAGTCACCATCCGCCAATCCGAATAGCACCCATTGACCCCCACTCTCTGTCTCCTATTTGACAACTAATCCTCTATCCACGCTAACACCCTACCCCCAACTCCATGTCCCTCGACCTTCTGCAATAACCTCTTGTGAGGTACTTTGTCAAACGCCTTCTGAAAATCTAGAAAGACCACATCCACCGGCTCTCCTCTATCCACCATTGAACTCCAACTGCCAGACCCTTGCCCACTCACTTAGACTATCTATATCCCTTTGCAGACTTTCAGCATCCTATGCACACTTTGCTCTGCCACTCATCTTAGTGTCATCTGCGAATTTTGACACACAACACTTGGCCTCCAACTCCAAATCACTTATAAGATAAAGGAACAGAATTAGACTATTCAGCCCATTGAGTCTGCTCTGCTGTTTGATCATGGCTGATATTCACCTCATCCCCATTTTTCTGCCTTCTCCCCATAACCCTTCAACCCATTACCAGTTGGAAATCTATTTAAGTCCTCAAATTTACCCACTATCCCAGATCCACCACACTTTGGGGTAGCGAATTCCACACATTCACAACCCTTTGAGAGAAGTAGTTTCTTCTCGTCCCTGTTTTAAATTTGCGACCCCTTATCCTAAGACTATGACTTCTCGTCCTAGATTGCCCCACAACAGGAAGCATTGCTTCACGTCAACTTTATCCATACCTTTTATCATCTTGTATACCTCAATTTGATCTCCCCTCATTCTTCTAAATTCCAGAGAGTACAGGCCTAAACCGTTCAATCTCTCTTCATATGACAAACCCCTCACCTCTGGAATCAACTTGATGAATGACGACAAAGCAGCAGGAAGTGCACCCGTTAGTCAAACAAACGTGTTTCTACTGCGGAAGTAGGATTCACTGTGTGGAGTTTTTATCATGGTTTTTTTGCTTCCAACTAAATTCAACAGAAATTTAAAAACCCATGTGTGGCATACCCTTTTAATTTACCTCCACCACCCTTCAATTCTGTTTTATTTTGTTGACTCCTTGCAGAATGGGTCTTGATGCTTTGTTTGGATTTTTTAATAGTAAAAATATATTGATAGTTTCCACTGATGGCTATTGTACATTTAACCTTACTTTTGAGATCACATTTCTGATGAATGGAAAATTGCCTGACTAACGCACAGGTACATTTTCAGTTGATTTATAAACACCCCCAAGTTATACTGGATTCTAAATAATAAAATGTTATGACATAAACCCTGGCACCAAAGCAACTTTGTTGTCTTGTTAAATACTCTTTAGAAAATGTGTGTAGTGGTTGTCAACATTGCTGCTGATTTTAATTTAGTTGTTGGCATCTGTATGACTTAATTACTGTAAAATTAAATTTACAGTAGCCTCCTATAACCAAAAAAAAAAATTTCTCACCCCTTTTTGCAGATGCTGGACAAGCTACAAAATCGCTGGATGCTCACGGGATTGTGGGAAAAACTGGAGGAGATCAAAGCTGTTGTCGTTGAGGCGAAGGGAGGTGACAAAAGTGACTTTGATGGATTGCTGCAGTCCTACTATAATGTTATAAAGGACAGAGGGAGCAAAGGTACATCAGAGAGAAAATATCAGTCATTTTAACTCAGTAAAAATATTTGCCTTTTCGATTTGGACTAATGTACAATTAGTCTGTGTGAATTAAATCTCAAATTAAATACCAATTCCATAAACAGAAGTAAACCATTATAAGCCCATATCAACATGAAGATTGATACAGCACACTCAGGAATATGCGAATGATTTTTGTTTTGGTGATTATTTACCAGCTAAAAATACATACATTATGTTAAAAATTATTCTCCAATGTTGACTTTAATGTGGGGAAGAAGAGCCATGTGTATATTATTTTGACAATAGAATTTAATCAGTGAATGTTTTCCAGTCAATCAAATATGGGTGTGTGGAGCTGTACACTGAATGATGTATTCATTGTTATGTAAAATTTTTGACTCAGTATGTAGATAGGCCAACTAGAGGTGAGGCTATATTGGATTTCGTGCTGGGAAATGATCCAGACCAGGTGCTAGACTTGGAAGTTGGTGTGCATTTTGGTGATAGTGACCACAATTCGGTTACGTTCACCTTAGTGATGGAAAGGGATAGGCATGAACCTTGGGTCAGTAGTTTTAGCTGGGGGAAGGGTAATTATGAGGCTATTAGGAGAGAATTAGGAAGCATAGGTTGGACTAGGAGACTACTGGGACTGGGAACGTTCGAAATGTGGAGTTTTTTCAAGGAGCAGCTACTGCGAGTCCTTGATAGGTATGTCCCTGTCAGGCAAGGAGGAATTGGTTGAGCTTGGGAACCGTGGTGCACTAAAAAAGTTGATTCACTGGTTAAAAAGAAAAAGGCTTATGTTCGGATGAGACTTGAGGGCTCAGGTAGTGCACTAGAAAGCTTTAGATTGGCTAGGAGGGAGTTGAAGAGTGAGTTAAGAAGGGCTAAAAGAGGACATGAGAAGACTTTGGCTGATAGGATTAAGGAGAATCCTAAGGCATTCTATAGGTATGTTAAGAACAGAAGGTAGGTTAGGGCAAGATTAGGGCCAGTTACAGACAGCAGAGGGAAGTCGTGTGTGGAACCGGAAGAGATTGGAGAGGCATTGAACCAATATTTCTCTTCGGTGTTCACGCGGGGGGACATAAATGTAGCTGAGGAGAACACTGGGTTACAGGGGTGTAAACTAGACAGAATTGCAGTTGATAAGGGGGATGTGCTGGATATTCTTGAGGGTTTGAAAATAGATAAGTCCCCTGGGCCGGACGGGATTTATCCTAGGATTCTCTGGGAGGCAAGAGAGGCGATTGCAGAGCCTCTGGCTCCGATCTTCAGGTCGTCGTTGGTCTCAGGAAGAGTGCCGGAACTTTGGAGGATAGCGAATGTTGTCCCATTGTTTAAGAAGGGGAACAGAGACTTCCCCGGGAATTATAGACCAGTGAGTCTTACTTCTGTTGTCGGCAAGGTTTTAGAAAAAATTATTAGGGATAGGATTTATAGTTATTTGGAGAGTAATGAATTGATTGGAGATAGTCAGCATGGTTTTGTGGAGGGTAGGTTGTGCCTTACTGACCTTATTGAGTTTTTTGAGAAAGTGACCAAAGAGGTGGATGGGGGTAAGGCAGTTGATGTGGTATATATGGATTTTAGTAAGGCGTTTGATAAGGTTCACCATGGAAGGCTTCTGCAGAAAATGCAGATGTATGGGATTGGGGGTAATCTAGGTAATTGGATCAGGAATTGGCTAGCAGATAGGAGACAGAGGGTGGTGGTTGATGGTAAGTATTCGTCATGGGGTTCAGTTATGAGTGGTGTGCCTCAGGGATCTGTTTTGGGGCCACTGCTGTTTGTAATTTTTATTAATGATCTGGATGAGGGTATAGTTGGGTGGATTAGTAAATTTGCTGATGACACCAAAGTCGGAGGTGTGGTAGATAGTGAGGAAGGGTGTCATAGTTTGCAGGGAGACTTGGATAGGTTGCAGAGCTGGGCCGAGAGGTGGCGGATGGAGTTTAATGCGGAAAAGCGTGAGGTAATTCACTTTGGTAGGAATAACAGATGTGTCGAGTATAGGGCTAACGGGAGGACTCTGAATAGTGTGGATGAACAGAGGGATCTAGGTGTATGTGTACATAGATCCCTGAAAGTTGGGAATCAAGTAGATAAGGTTGTTAAGAAGGCATACGGTGTCTTGGCGTTTATTGGTAGGGGGATTGAATTTAGGAGTCGCAGCGTCATGTTGCAACTGTACACAACTCTGGTGCGGCCGCACTTGGAGTATGGTGTGCAGTTCTGGTCCCCACATTATAGGAAGGATGTGGAGGCATTGGAGAGGGTGCAGAGGAGGTTTACCAGGATGTTGCCTGGTATGGAGAGGAGGTCCTATGAGGAGAGACTGAGGGATTTGGGGTTGTTTTCGTTAGAAAGAAGGCGGCTAAGAGGGGACCTTATTGAAACATATAAGATGATTAGAGGTTTAGATAGGGTGGACAGTGATAGCCTTTTTCCTCGGATGGAGAAAGCTAGCATGAGGGGGCATGGCTTTAAATTAAGGGGGGGTAGTTATAGGACGGATGTCAGGGGTAGGTTCTTTACCCAGAGGGTGGTGAGGGATTGGAATGCCCTGCCTGCTGCAGTTGTAAATGCGCCTAGTTTGGGGGCGTTTAAGAGATCCGTGGATAGGTTAATGGATGGAAAGGGATTGGTTTAGGTTAGAGGGTCATTGTTTTTTAACTGGTCGGCGCAACATCGTGGGCCGAAGGGCCTGTTCTGCGCTGTAATGTTCTATGTTCTATGTTCTAAAACTACAGCTAGTTCTGGAGCTACAAACACTGTGGAGGCCAGTGATTTTTTAAAGGTTTGAATTCCGACTTTAAAGAAATTGGGTGTCAAGATTTCAAGTTTTAAGACAACAAACTAAAATCAAAATTGACTAAATGCTACTTAATAGGGAACTAATACCAAGCTACAGAAAAGGCATTCCTTATTCGAAATTTAACACACTTGAAAACCCCACGTCTCGCTTAAACTTCGTGCCACATGCTGTCTGTGGAATTGCATTCATTACAGAAAACAGTCTCCAGTTACCCCCAGCTACCAACAGACTCACTTCTCTCTGTTTAGATAAGTTGTAACAACCAGTTACCACTGAAAATCCTTTACCTCAGCCGGAAAATGCCAAACCTACCTGTAGCCCATGTTTCATTCCAGTGATTCCTTCCCCCCAGCTTTAAAGTTTCTAGGTCCCATTTCTTCAACCAGAGAATGTTTTCACATCCGCATTCTGTCCAGGGGCTAACGGAGAAAAACTGCCTTTTTCTGTGCTGCTAATTCTAGCAACTGCTATTCCAGTCTTTCTCTCTCTCCCTCTCTATGGGACTTGCATCTTTCTCTCTTTCTCTGTGACTAGAGATTTTTTTAAATGAAACTGCCCAGGAGTCTATAAGCAAGAACAGCTGCCTTCCTCTTTGTGTTTAGGTGTAAAATATGGCACTTAGGTTTCAGTAAGTCTTGACAGGAGTACGTTGTCCCCCTTGGTAGCCATAACCTGGCTTGTTGCCTGGCAGAGTCTAATGCAAGGCATCTGTTTTACCTTAAAAATAAAGAAGACAGTTGAAAATACAACCATCTTATAACACCTCATATTCGTCATTTTATGGTACTTCCCAAAACCTTCTCTTGTATCCTCATTAATCTCAAATTTATTTTACTTATCTGTTTTATGACCAGGTAAGAAGGGGTTCCCCTCTATTCAAACTCCTCAGTTGGTTACAAAAAAGGTTGTACTTTTACTCAAGAATACGCCTTTTCTTGAATCCAAATGCGATTAATTATTTAAGCTGTGAGCAATAAAAATGCGACAGCTCTTTCTCTCTTTCTTTCACTCACACACACACACACACACACACACACACACACACACGTGTCAGAAATTAGGGAAGTTAGAGTCCAATTTTAAAAAGGTTAAATGAATGGGATGTGGTGCAATGATCAAAGCTAGTGCAGTCTGAACTGCATCTATAATGGACTAAAATGACCTATGTGTGCTAGACCTTGTAGCCCCAAGACAAAATTTTTAGCTATCCATGTTTAGTAATCTTTTGCAAGCTGATTTATCTTTACCCTTTTAACCTTCCTTTTGGTGCAGTCCCTTAATTTTCCTTGCTGTTTTTATTCTTAGGTGGAGCTCTCTTGGTAGCTGTTTGCAGGGGAAAAGTCAGTGAAGGACTTGATTTCACCGATGATAACGCCCGTGCAGTGGTTACAATAGGCATTCCTTTTCCAAATGTCAAAGACCTCCAGGCAAGTAATCAAAACTAAGGAAGGATGGGCTGCTGAAACCTTTCCACTTGCAAAATAACCCATAAAAATGTATAGGTTAGAACAAAAATGCCTGCAGGATCACATAAAAAATATGTCAAGTCCCAGCGCCTTTGTTATTGTGCAATTCGTGCATCAACACATCTGTGCCGCATTTTGTCCCTAAAGTCTACTGGCAGAAATGTAATACCAAGTTAATTTAACATTTTAAAAAGAAAAGTACTCAATATACAAGAGAAAACTTCACACAACTGTTTTTCTTAAAGCCTTAATAAACCAATTTCTAGTAATCCAATGTATATTGAAAATTGCAGGAATATTTCAGATTTAAAGGTTCCGTTATAATTTTGTGCACATTTTCTGTAGGTAAATATTCTTATTACTTTATTAAAGTGTTTTTTGATTTTCTTCACTACAATTGAAAATGACCTGCAAAGTGATCTGAGATCTGCTATAAATTTATTCGAACTTAAAACAAAAATTATTATTTTTAAAAAGTTAGACTGGTTTTAATTGAAAAATTAAATATTGAAATCTTATTAAAATTAGATATGTGCAGGCAGCCAAAATGAACTATAAGTGAGGGTATAGACATTAAAAGGTCAGCTTTTTAGCCATTCTCTTCTGCATATTTTCAGTCTTATTCCCACTTTTCAAATCTCCAGTAACCCATAACTAAATGATAACAAAGGGTAAATCTCATGCCTAATTTACTGCTGTGTACTTGAGTTTGCCTCTCCGATCCCCTTAACTTGAACAGTTCATATTGTGTTCTTCCACTCTAGATATTTCCCATTATTCCCCTTGATTTGTGAAAGTAAGAAATATTGCAGTTGAGGTCTACTACTGAAATTGGATTTATTGTACAATGTGCACTGTATAATAGTTTTTGTGTTGCTTATACGCTGCTTGGCTTACAAAACAAAGATTTTACATTCTATCTGAAAAGCAGAATACAGGTGCAGGAAATCTGAAGTAAAAGCAGAAAATATGCAGCAGGTTGGGCAGTATCTGTGGAGAGGGAACAGAGTTAATATTTCACTCTGTTCTCTCTATACAGGTGCTGCCTGACATACTGAATATTTCCAGCATTTTCTATTTATATTTTATATTGTAAATGCAGCTGTATTTCTTTCGGAACTCTCTTCTGTATGCCATTGACCAATTCTTGATATATTTGCATGAATTGTGCTCTGTTCCCCTTCTCCTAAAGGTGATGACTCATGCTAGGTATGAGCTCACAGGTGGGAAGGTCATCTGTACTTCATTCAATTAGCTATTATTCTCTGTGGAAATCATCAAAGTAAAAAGTCTGACAACACCAGGTTTTAGTCCAACCGATTTATTTGATAATACTCACAAGCTTTCGAGGGGACTGCCTCTTCGTCAGGTGAATGGAGAGTTCTGGCCTCAGACAGAGCATATAAAGCACAGACAGTTTAGAGATTACTGATTAAAATTTGCATTTTAATCATCCAGCATTGATGATTCGCTTCAGTTTTCTTAACTTCCTCCCTAACTTGAAGATGCTGTGGCAAATGTAGTAGTTTTAATAGCTGAAATTTGCTCCGTAATTACTGGGAATGAACATTGTACTTTGTTGGTCTCTAGGCCGAATGCAACACCAGGTGCATTTCTCACTAAGAGGTTATTGCAGAAGGTCAGGGGACGTGGAGTTGGGGGTAGGGTGTTAGCGTGGATAGAGGATTGGTTGTCAAATAGGAGGCAGAGAGTGGGGGTCAATGGGTGCTATTCGGATTGGCGGATGGTGACTAGTGGGGTGCCCCAGGGGTCGGTGCTGGGGCCTCAGCTATTTACCATTTATATAGATGATCTGGAGGAGGGAACCGAGTGCAGGGTGTCGAAATTTGCTGATGACACCAAGATTGGGGGAAAGGCAAATTGTGCGGAGGGTGTGGAGAGTCTGCAGAAGGATCTAGATAGGCTGGGCGAATGGGCCAGGAAATGGCAAATGGAATTTAATGTTGGCAAGTGTGAGGTGGTCCACTTTGGTAGGAAGAATGGTAGGAAGGACTATTACTTACGTGGCGAAAAACTGCAGCAGGCGACGGTGCAGAGGGACCTCGGGGTCCTTGTGCATGAGTCGCAAAAACCCAGCTTGCAGGTGCAGCAGGTGGTCAGGAAGGCGAATGGGATGCTGGCCTTCATAGCGAGGGGGATTGAATATAAAAGTAGGGAGGTCTTGCTGCAGCTGTATAGGGCATTGGTGAGGCCGCAGCTGGAGTACTGTGTGCAGTTTTGGGCGCCGCACCTGCGCAAGGATATTTTGGCCTTGGAGGGAGTGCAGAGGAGGTTTACTAGGCTGATACCGGAGTTGAGGGGATTGAGCTATGAGGAGAGGCTGAATAAACTAGGCTTGTACTCGTTAGAGTTTAGAAGAATGAGAGGAGATCTCATTGAGACGTATAAGATGATGAATGGGATGGATAGGATAGAGGTGGAGAGACTCTTCCCGCTCAGAAAACACAGTAGGACTAGGGGGCACAGCCTCAGGATAAAGGGGGGGCGGTTTAGAACGGAGTTGAGGAGGAACTTCTTCACTCAAAGGGTGGTGAATCTCTGGAATTCTCTGCCCGTTGAAGTGGTGGAGGCTGCCTCGCTAAATATTTTTAAGAAGCGGGTTGATGGGTTTTTGATAAGAGAGGGGATTAAGGGTTATGGGGAGAGGGCGGGAAAGTGGAACTGAGCCACGACAGATCAGCCATGATCTTATTGAATGGCGGGGCAGGCTCGAAGGGCTAGATGGCCTACTCCTGCTCCTATTTCTTATGTTCTTATGTTCTTAAGCCATAAAATGTCTGAAATTCCTATTTGCATTGAGCTTTATTTCCATTTTGAAATATTATCAGAGAACTTTACTTCCTCAGCAGTTCTCTTCGCTGTGATGCACTAAGTTGTTCTGGCCATTATTACACATTGTTAAATTTCCTCGAAAATGAAAGTGTAATGTTTAAAAATAAATAGCAAAAGGATGTGCAGTATTCAGCTGCGGGAATTTCCCTCTACGTTATTATTGTTACTAAATAATTAAATTGAGATTTCTGTAGAGTGAAGGATATAATGTTTTCCATATGATATAAGGCTGATCTGAATTGCTTTTCAGTATTTGCCTTACCTCCTGTTGGAAGGCTGCAGGGGTTAAGAATGGACTATATATCATGCACGTGATTTCCTCCTTTTTGTTCATTCATGGAACATGGGCATTGCTGGCTGGCCAGCATTTAATGCTCATTCCTAGTTGCCCTTGCAACTAGGTGGTAGTGAACTGCCTTCTTGAAAAGCTGCAGTCCACGTGCTGTGAATTGACTCGCAATGGCATTAGGGAGGAAATTCCAGAACTTTGACCCAGCGACTGTAGGAGCAGCAATATATTTCCAAGTCAGGATGGTGAATGGCTTGGAGGAAAATTTGCAGGTGGTGTTCCAAGGTATCCTTGTCCTTTTAGATGGAGCTAGTTGTGGGTTTGGAAGGTGCAGTCTAAGGATATTGGGATTTTAGCAGTGCATCGTGTAGAAGTCTACAGTGTTGCTACTGAGTGTGGAGGGAGTGAATGTTTGTGGATATGGTGTTAGTCAAGCGGGCAGCTTTGCCCTGGATGGTGTTAATCGTCTTGAGTGTTGCTGGAGTCGCACTCATTCAGGCAAGTGGAGAGCATTCCATCACACTCCTGATTTGTGCCTTTTTGTGGTGGATAGAGAGAACAAAGAACTGAAATTGCATTTATATGCAGTATTTTATGGCACTGGACATCCAAAGTGTTTCGCAGTCTTATTTATTGCTTTTATATAGTAGCCACTATTCTTACACAAACAAATGCAGGAACTGTTTTGCATAAAGTATGATCCCACAAAACAGTAAAGAGCTCGTTAAAGCACTCTGCTTTGAGTCATGAATGTTCAGGGAGGAATGCAAGCCAGAACAATGGAACTTCCATTTCTTCTTTGATTTATTATTGTCACACATATTAGTTTACAGTGAAAAGTATTTTTTCCTGTGTACTATACAGACAAAGCATACCATTAATAGAGAAGGAAAGGAGACAGTACAGAATTTAGTGTTACAGTCATAGCGAGGGTGGAGAGAAAGATGAGCTCAGTGTGAGGTAAGTCCATTCAGAAGTCTGATGGCAGCAGGGAAGAAGCTGTTCTTGAGTCGGTTGGTACGTGACCTCAGACTTTTATATCTATACAAAATTCACCTCACACTACGAGATCTTTCAAATTTGAACAGTGCAGCAAGGCTTCAATTTAATGTTTCCTTTAATGGAATTCTGAGACATAAGTGCTATCAGCTGAGACAAGCTAACATCTTTTTTCTTCATATTAAGCCCCATGAAGACTCATAAGTTGAAATGTATTGTGGACCTTCACTTCTTCAGAATCAATTCCCCTAATTAACTAATTTCCTTTATTTAGCTGATCATTTTTGCTTGGAGATCTTTGATGTTCTAGCAAGACTTACACTAATGAATTCTATCTTTATGGAAGGCATAGGAGCTGAATCAGATTGTGATTCAGCCACCTCACTAGAATTTTCTAACAGAATTTTTATTGGTAAGAAAATAATTGCTTGACAAGCATATGAAATTCCAGCAGAGCTGTCACATGGGGGAGCAGGAAGGTATACTTGGATTCTTTTTCTTAGTGCCTTTATATAGCGGTTGAACTTTTTTTTCACCACAAATGAAATAGGAATTGTATCCTTCCTTACTGGTTGGAAATGAAAACTGGTAAGTTAGCAGCAGTGGAATGGAACTGTGCAACATCTTCCAAACAAGAGCTTAAAACTTCTAGTTTTCACTGTCTGTTTTTTGAATTGTAAATAATAAATCTGTGAAAATGGCAGAGCAGTCCAGCTTTTTCTTTGTTTATCATGTCCTTAGCAAGTTGCATTGACCTTTAAGATTTTACTTTCGATCAAACTGTGCACGGGGTCTGAAAAGTGGAGCTGTCACCTTGGGGATTCTTAATAATGATTGACACTTATAGTTCACCTTAGACACAATGGCATGAAGCATATAGCAGTGATGTACCTCCAGGGAAGCTGTTTGATTTTTTTCACTTCTGCTTGGCTGACAGTAGATTGAATTTGCTGTTCATAAGAGAGTTTTGGTTGCATTAGATTTTAATCATGTCACTTGTTCAGAAACCCTGGAAGCAACTGGGATTGAGATGAGTAGATGAGACCAGGATAAATTTGCACCATGATTTCTTGAAGCATGATGTTTTGTGTTTGTTGAAATGCCACATGGTATGCTACTAATCACTGCAAGTACCTGTCCCTCACATTGGCACTCAAAATTGAACAGCTGTAAAAAAAATTATAGAAACTATACAAAGAAACACTTGGAACTACAGACTGTTTATTCATTTCAGTACAAATCTGATTATTTGATATTTTGCACTCATTAATGGGGTCTTCATTTTCTAATTTTATAATAATTGGAGGCCGAATGGCCATTTTCTGTGCTGTAGTTCAAACTGAATCTGGGGTGTTAAATTTGAACAAAGGAAATTATGAAGGTTCGAGGGGCAAATTGGCTGAGGTGGATTGGGAAAATACATAAGCAATACATTAAAAGGTGTAACAGTACATCAGCAATTGATAGACTTATTACAGAGTTTACAGCAACTTTATTCAAGACACAAAACCCTAAAAAGAAGTCAAACTGTGGCTAACAAAGGAAGAAATGTTTATGATTAAAAGAAAGGGGCTGTGAAATTGTCAGCAACAGTAGTAAACCTGAGGATTGGAAGTATTTTAGAATGTCGTAAAGATGGACAAAAAAACTGATAATGAAAGATGAGGAAGAACTACTTTTCTCGGACGGTAGTAAATCTATGGGAATTCTTTACCACAGAGGGAGGTTGGGTCATTAACTATGTTCAAGGCTGAGATAGACAGATTAAGGGTTGAGGTGGAAAAATGGTTTATAACAGATTAGTCATGATCTCATTCGCTACTTCTACTTCTGTGTCATATGGTCTAATTGAATATGAACATAAACTAGCAAAAAAATTAAAAATAGTCTGTAAAAGCTTCCGTTGGTGCATTTAAAAAATAAACATTTAGCTAAGACAAATGCGGGTCCATTATAGAATTTATACTGGGAATTAGAGAAGTGGCAGAGAAGCTAAATAATTTATACAAGATACAAGAAATTTCCCAGAATTAGAGATTTAAGGGACTAGAGAGATTGAGGAATTGAAGGAAATGAATGGAAAAAAGAAAGTTGTATTGGAGAAATTAATGGGACTAAAGTTGATCCCGTGGACCTGACGTTCTTTGTCCCAGACTGTTGAAAAAGGTAACTACGGAGATAGTGGATGCATTGGTGATCATCTCCCAAAATTCTATATTCTGGAATGGTTCCTGCAGATTGAAAGGTTAAAAATGGCACCCCACTATTTAAGAAAAGAAGATGAAAGAAAACTGGAAACTACAGGCCTGTCAGGCTTACATCAATAATAGGAAAATTGCTAGAACCTATTGTGAAGAATATGATAAATGGCTGCTTGGATAATAATGATCTGATTGGGTATATTCAACATGGATTTATCAATGGGAAATCGTGTTTGAGAAACGTGTTAGAATTTTTTGAGAATGTTACTAACAGAATTGATAAAGGAGGTCGGTGCACGTAGTTTACTTGGATTTTCAAAAGGCTTTTGGTAAGTTCCCCAGAGGAGGTTGGTTAGCAAAATGAGCACATTAGGATGGGAGGTAATATACTGACGTGGATTAAAGATTGACTAACAGGCAGAAAACAGAGAGTAGAGATAGGAACATTGGAAATAGGTGCAGGAGTAGGCCATTCAGCCCTTCGAGCTTGTACCACCAAACAAGATGCTCATGGTTGACCATGCACTTTCAGTACCCTACTTCCACTTTCTCATCATATCTCTTGATCCCTTTAGCACAAGGGCCACATCCAGCTCCCTCTTGAACATATGTAATAAACTGGCCCCAAAAACTTTCTGTCATAGAGAATTCCACAGGTTCACAATCCTCTGAATGAGGAAGTTCTTCCTTATCTCAGCCCTGAATGGCTTACCCCTTATTCTTAGACTGTGACTCTTAGTTCTGCACTTCCCCAACATAAGTGGGTCATTCTCACATTTTTGGCTGTGACTAGTGGGGTACCACAAAGACGTTTAATTGGGCCCTAGCTATTTATAATGTATATCAATGGTTTTGACATGGGAACCAAATGTAATATTTTCAAGTTTGCAGATAACTCAAAGCTAGGTGGGAGTATGTGTAGTGAGGAAGATGGAAGAAAAGTGGCTTCCAGAGGATTTGGACAGACTTAGTGAGTGGGCAAGAACATGACAGATGGAATATAGTGTGAAAAAATATGAGGTTGTCTACTTTGGTAGAAGGAACAGATGTACAAAGTATTTCTGAAATGGTAAGAGATTAGAAAATGTAGTTGTAAAAAGGAACCTGGGTGTCCTTGTCAATAAGTCACTGAAAGCCATCATGCAGGTGCAACACGCAGTTAAGAAGACTAGTGGTATGTTAGATTTCATCACAAGAGGATTTGAGTACAAGAATAGCAACATCTTTCTTACCTCACCTGGAGTACTGTGTGCAGTTTTGACCCACTTACCTTTGGAAATAAATTATTTCCATAGAGGGAGGTCGACAAAGGTTCAACAGACTTGTTGCTGGGATGATGGGACTGTCCTATGAAGAGTAAAAGGGGAAAATGGGCCTGTATTCTCTAGAGTTTCGAAGAATGAGAGGTCATCTCATTGAAACCTACAAAATACTTAAAGGGATGGTGAGGTAGATGCAGGTAAGATATTTTCCTTGTTTAGAAAATCTAGAACAAGGGGACGCAATTTCAGAATAAGGAGGAAGCCACTTAGGACTGAGATGAGGATAATATTTTTGACTCAAAGTGTTGTGAATCTTGGGAATTCTTGACCACAGAGGGCTGTGGAAGCTCAGTCATTGAGTATATTTAAAGCAGAAATTGGCATATTTCTAAATACCAAGAACACAGGAGTGTGGGAATAGTGTGTTGAAAAAGGCATTGAAGTGTATGCCAGCCACAATCATATTTAATGGCAAAGCAGGCACAATGTTTTGAATGGCCTACTCCTATGTAACATTCTATTAACTTCATGATTTCAGTGTAACAGCACCCTGGATACAATATTTGACCTCAATAGTCTTGGGTTAGAAAGGGACTAATCAGCTGGAATTCAAAGTGTTGGTCGCTAGCCACTGTCTCCTGTTGATTGGTTCATGTGCATTAATGTGAGGTGACAATTCTGATTTTGCGAAATGTAATGAAAAAGTAACTACTTCAGTAGAATTACAGCAATTGCCAATTGTGTGTAACAATCAAAAATGCACTGTCACTTCTTAACATCTTTCTTTGCCTGCTGTTGCATTTCATCTAACTTGATTGTGGTCTTCCTTCTGTTGTTTCCACCATCTTTTATAGTAAACATTAGTGTTAGAACGAAACTGCACCGCATGGGATCTGAAACTAATATTTCCAATCTGACATTCCATCACAATTTGTAGCATTACTTACCAACAATAATCTGATGGAGCTAGCAGATTGCAGTGTAACTATCTTCAAAGTGCATTTAGTGGTCTTCTGCATTGGTGTCTCATTAACATAGAACATTACAGCGCAGTACAGGCCCTTCGGCCCTCGATGTTGCGCCGACCAGTGGAACCAATCCAATGACCCTCTAACCTAAACTATTCCAATGTTATCCATATGCCTATCCACTGACCATTTGAACGCCCTTAAAGTTGGCGAGTCCACAACTGCTGCAGGCAGGGCATTCCACGACCTTACTACCCTCTGAGTAAAGAACCCACCTCTGACATCCGTCCTATAATTACCACCCCTTAATTTAAAGCTATGTCCCCTTGTGTTAGCCATCACCATCCGAGGTAAAAGGCTCTCACTGTCCACCCTATCCAATCCTTTGATCATCTTGTATGCCTCAATCAGGTCACCTCGTAACCTTCTTCTCTCCAATGAAAATAACCTCAAGTCCCTCAGCCTTTCCTCATAAGACCTTCCCACCATACCAGGCAACATCCTGGTAAACCTCCTCTGCACCCTTTCCAATGCCTCCACATCCTTCTTATAACGCGGCGACCAGAACTGTACACAATACTCCAAGTACGGCCGCACCAGAGTTTTGTACAGTTGTGACATGACCTCACGGCTCCGAAATTCAATCCTTCTACCAATAAAAGCTAACACACCGTAAGCCTTCTTAACAACCTTATCAACCTGGGTGCCAACTTTCAGGGAGCTATGCACATGTACCCCGAGATCCGTCTGCTCGTCCACACTACTAAGAGTCCTTCCATCAGCCCTATATTCTGTACCCCTGTTATTCTTACCAAAGTGAATCACCTCACACTTTTCCATATTAAACTCCATCTGCCACCTCTCGGCCCAGCTCTGCAGCTCATCTATGTCCCTCTGCAAACTGTAACATCCATCCTCACTGTCTATAACTCCTCCAACTTTGGTATCGTCAGCAAATTTACTAATCCATCCTTCTACACCCTCATCCAGGTCATTTATAAAAATGACAAACAGCAGTGGCCCCAAAACAGATCCTTGAGGTACACCACTTGTAACTGCACTCCAGGTTGAATATTTCCCATCAACTACCATCCTCTGTCTTCTATCAGCTAGCCAATTCCTGATCCAAACTGCTAAATCACCCTCAATCCCATGCATCTGCATTTTCTGCAGTAGCCTACCATGGGGAACCTTATCAAACGTTTTGCTAAAATCCATATACACCACGTCAACTGCCTTACCCGTATCCACCTCTTTGGTCACCTTTTCAAAAAGCTCGGTAAGGTTTGTGAGGCACGACCTACCCTTCACAAAACCGTGTTGACTATTCCTAATCAATTTATTTCCCTCTGGATGATTATAAATCCTATCCCTTATAATTCTTTCCAAAACTTTGCCCACAACAGAAGTAAGGCTCACTGGTCTATAATTCCCAGGATGGCCTCTACTCCCTTTCTTGAACAAGGGGACAACATTTGCTATCCTCCAGTCTTCCGGCACTATACCTGAAGCCAATGACGACATGCACTATACCTGAAGCCAATGACGACATGATATTAAAAATAATATCAAGCCCATTCTTCTAAGTTATCGGAAATTTAATGGGTACTCAGTGACATGTGAACAAAATGCAGTGTTTTGTATTTGACTTCATTAGTGGCAGTGTTTTAATTGCTATTTTCCTCAACACTAAATGTATTTCTGGTGTTGCAATAAAACTGGACATTGGAGAAGTTTTTAAGGTTTACTAATCTTCATACGAGTATTAATCTGTAACCTTAATCCCAGGATATAAGAAAATGTTTGGTTAAGTGTACAGTACTTTTGTTTTAGTTTTAGTGATTTTTATTTTCACAGTTAAATCTAAATTATTTAGCACCTGAGTGACAGATGAAAATAGAAAATGCTTCGTTACATGTCTCAATGAAACAAGTTGTCACAGCTGTTTTTTCTTTTGGACTAGAAGATTTTATATGTTCATGTTACTCAATTGCTTGTTCTTAAACATTTCTACTGACGCACTACATTAACTAAACAATTGTGCATTTTTCTGATTTGGTTTCATTTCTACGCATTCTTTTAAAAATGTGCTTTACATTTTACTTCAGTTTTGTGTCTTTATTTTGCTGCATGCGTTTCTTGTTGCCTGCTGCCATCTTTCAAGTAGACAGGCAGTTGATCTTTTCTACAGATTCTTCATATTGTGTCCATCAGTGGTACTATAATTTTGTAATGTGAGGTGCATTGTAGCTATCACGGGTACCGATCCCTATTATTCATAAGAACATAAGAACATAAGAAATAGGAGCAGGAGTAGGCCATCTGGCCCTTCGAGCCTGCCCCGCCATTCAATAAGATCATGGCTGATCTGTCGTGGCTCAGTTCCACTTTCCCGCCCTCTCCCCATAACCCTTAATCCCCTCTCTTATCAAAAACCCATCAACCCGCTTCTTAAAAATATTTAGCGAGGCAGCCTCCACCACTTCAACGGGCAGAGAATTCCAGAGATTCACCACCCTTTGAGTGAAGAAGTTCCTCCTCAACTCCGTTCTGAACTGCCCCCCCTTTATCTTGAGGCTGTGCCCCCTAGTCCTACTGTCTTTTTTGAGCGGGAAGAGTCTTTCCACCTCTATCCTATCCATCCCATTCATCATCTTATACGTCTCAATGAGATCTCCCCTCATTCTTCTAAACTCTAACGAGTACAAGCCTAGTTTATTCAGCCTCTCCTCATAGCTCAACCCCCTCAACTCCGGTATCAGCCTAGTAAACCTCCTCTGCACTCCCTCCAAGGCCAAAATATCCTTGCGCAGGTGCGGCGCCCAAAACTGCACACAGTACTCCAGCTGCGGCCTCACCAATGCCCTATACAGCTGCAGCAAGACCTCCCTACTTTTATATTCAATCCCCCTCGCTATGAAGGCCAGCATCCCATTCGCCTTCCTGACCACCTGCTGCACCTGCAGGCTGGGTTTTTGCGACTCATGCACAAGGACCCCGAGGTCCCTCTGCACCGTCGCCTGCTGCAGTTTTTCGCCACGTAAGTAATAGTCCTTCCTACCATTCTTCCTACCAAAGTGGACCACCTCACACTTGCCAACATTAAATTCCATTTGCCATTTCCTGGCCCATTCACCCAGCCTATCTAGATCCTTCTGCAGACTCTCCACACCCTCCGCACAATTTGCCTTTCCCCCAAGCTTGGTGTCATCAGCAAATTTCGACACCCTACACTCGGTTCCCTCCTCCAGATCATCTATATAAATGGTAAATAGCTGAGGCCCCAGCACCGACCCCTGGGGCACCCCACTAGTCACCAACCGCCAATCCGAATAGCACCCATTGACCCCCACTCTCTGCCTCCTATTTGACAACCAATCCTCTATCCACGCTAACACCCTACCCCCAACTCCATGTCCTCTGACCTTCTGCAGTAACCTCTTGTGAGGTACCTTGTCAAACGCCTTCTGAAAATCCAGAAAGACCACATCCACCGGCTCTCCTCTATCCACCGCCCTAGACACATCCTCATAGAACTCCAGTAAATTTGTCAGACAATGTCCATTCCAAGTGAACTTTGGAATCTGATTCAAGTAAGTCTATTTTCTTCTCCCTAATAACATGGTTTACCTCTGTTACTTCTCATTTGTGAATATATGTCGTGTACACCTGTTATGTAATCAATTCTCCGTCCCCTATGGGAAGAGCAAGTGTGGTCGGTGAATGTTGTCAGTGTTAACGTCTTGAGATGGAGGTGCTCCAGTGCCTTTTTTTATTCATGCAAGGGATATGGTCTTCACTGTCTAGGCCAGCATTTATTGTCCATCACGAATTACCGTTGAGAAGGTGGTGGTGAGCTGCCTTCTTGAACCACACTAAGAAGTCTCACAACACCAGGTTAAAGTCCAACAGGTTTATTTGGCAGCACTAGCTTTCGAAAGCTAGTTTTGCCACATAAACCTGTTGGACTTTAACCTGGTATTCTGAGACTTCTTACTGTGCTTACCCCAGTCCAGCGCCGGCATCACCACTTCTTGAACCACTGCAGTCCTCGTGGTATAGATAAACCCACAGTGCTGTTAGTGAGGGAATTCCAGGAGGTTAACCCAGCAACAGTCAAGGAATGGCAATATATTTCCAAATCAGGATGGTGAGTGGTTGGAGGGGAACTTCCAGATGAAGGTGTCCCCATGTTTCTGTCGCCTTTGTCCTTCTAGATGGTAGCAACCATGGGTTTGGAAGATGCTGTCTAAGGAGCCTTCGTGAGTTGCTGCAGTGCACCTTGTTGATGGTGCACAAAGCTGCCACTGTACACCAATGGTGGAGGGAGTGAACATTTATGAATGGGTGCCAATCAAGTGGGTCGCTTTGTCCTGCATAGTGTTCACCTTCTTGAGTGTTGTTAGAGCTGCACTCATCCAGG
The DNA here is from genome assembly GCF_965287045.1 of Carcharhinus amblyrhynchos. Classification (NCBI taxonomy): domain Eukaryota; kingdom Metazoa; phylum Chordata; class Chondrichthyes; order Carcharhiniformes; family Carcharhinidae; genus Carcharhinus; species Carcharhinus amblyrhynchos. The sequence goes on along the minus strand of NC_137346.1, from coordinate 5,755,547 downwards.
CAAGGAGTAGGTATTCCATCAGACTGTTGACTTGTGTCTTGTGGATTGTGGACTGGCTTTGGAGAGTCAGGAGGTGAGTTGCTGCAGGTCATTAATGAACCATCATTGAGAATGGCTGGGCCTTGGACTGTACCCTGAGGAAGTCCTGCAGTGATGTCCTGGAACTGAGACCTCCGACAACTACAACCATCTTCCTTTGCGCTAGATATGACTCCAACCAGCGGAGAGTTTTCCCCCTAATTTTAATAGACTCCAGTTTTGCTGGGCTTCTTCCCAAAACTTGGGAGAGAGACGGAATGAAGATCTATGGAGACCTTCTAGTCAAAGGGAAAGACCAGTAACCCGGAAAAGATTTTATTAAGTAAACATAAGAGTGACAAGCATAGACTCAAAGTTAAAGACAGCTGTAAGGTGTAGAGAGGTCAGAGATCTAAGGAAATCCAGTAGGTGATAAATGTTTACTAAGGGCCTGTGAAGCAGTTCTGTTGGCACGGCTGGGTATCTAAGAGATTATATGTAAGGTGAAATTTGAATGCATGTGGCATTCCAGGGCAGAGGAACATCGAAATGAGAAGTTGAAACCCTGGAGGTGGAGTGTTGATGAAGTCATACAAGAAAAAATATCATTTGAGAAAAATTACAAGGTGTGTCTTTCAAGAGTGGGGAATGGAAACACTCATATGGAAACACTGGAGTTCCAGTGAGATCAATTTGGCTGATAGAGTGACAAGCGTCTTGGGGGAATTGAGGAGAAATCTGTAGAAGTTGTTTGAATGGCATCTTCCACTTGGATTCAGAGTTTAATACTATCCTTAACTTCTTTGGTTAATCATTGTTGATCTATCCCCTTCTAGGAATCCTCCTTCTTCATTGGATATATTTTTGTTATAAATCATGAACTATTTTCATAAACAGCTGTCTTTGCTGATTAAAAGTCTTTTCTGCTAAACTCCTTTCCCAGTCCATGCCAGCCAACTTTTCCCTAATTCCTTTGTAATTATCTGTGTTTAAATTTAGCACCGTTGTTCTTGTTAACTCCTCCCAATTGAATAGCTTCCTATACCATGTTGCTGTGATCGGTGTGCTTTTGTCCCCACTATCCACAAGACCATCAAACCTATTAGACATTGCAAGAACTGAGACCTCTCCACTACTACCTTGCCAATCTCCTTTCCTGTCTCAGTTGTAGTCATACCCTCCTGTCCCTGATCACTGACCACATCAGAAGACCTTAGTCTAAGGGGTGTGACCACCTCCTGGAATAAAATGTCCAGGTAACTTTTCTCCTCCCTGATGCATTGTCTGCAGTTTGGCTCACTCATTCTGAACCAAAGCTGCTGACAATTGCTGAAGATGTGATTGCTCTGGTTGACTCTGTTCATCCAGAAATTCCTACATTCTGCTGTTGCAACATAGCACTTGCCCTGCCCTATTTGTTATATGTTAATTAATTTATTTATCATGATTTTCTTAATTTATAATTAGTAAATCCATCTACTCTCAATTAGCTTTACTACAGCTGGTAAACCTTACAATTACAAATTAAACCTTATCACTACTAATAAATTATACAAGTTTTGAAAATAAATTAGCAATGCACTCACCAACTGCTTAACTGTTTCCCATCTCCTTTACTGCATCAAATTCCCATGTTCACATTGGGACGAGCTGTACTCCATTATAAGCTGCTAGTTTGTACTTGCCAACTTTCTACAGTTTTCCAGACCACTTATATTTATACGAGCTGAAATTCTACAGAGATGAGTCAGCACCGCTGGCTGGAGAAACTAGTTCAAACTAGCTGTCTACTTAAATAACTGCAGCTACCTCTTCTATAGAGAACTTGTTTATCCCTGGCCAAGACTGAGAAAATCTTTACAACAATTCTAAATGCAAACTAGACTAGATTTTGGAAAGAGATTAACCCTTAAATTTAACCCTTAAAATTTGCTCATTTGCCAAAAACCAGGTTTATACTCTGCGATTAGATGTATTCAGTGGTCAGCTACAATCTTTGTGCTTGTTCTGGGTTCATCACATTGTTTTTATCCTCAGCATCCTATTTGATATCAAGCTGACTTTCCATCACAAAAGACCATCTGCTCCCATTTCATAACATCTCTCATTTCCATCCCTACCTCAGCCCATCTACTGCCGTAAACTTAATCCATGCCTTTGTTTCCCACTGTTTGGAAATGGTCAAATTAGCAGAACGGGGTTTTCACAGTAACTTCATTGCAGTGTTAATGTAAGCCTACTTGTAACATTAATAAATAAACTTTAAACTTGAAAAACTTTAACTGGGAGTGACAGATTTTCAAGAGCTGCTGATTTGACAGATATTCAACCTGCATATTCTGTTAATTATTATAGTATATTGACCTTGTGATGTTACAGCCTTGCAATGCGCAGGGTTAGCACTGCTGCCTCACAGCACCCTGAACTCTGGTTCAATCCAACTTTGGATGACTGTGTGGAATTTGCCATTTCTTCCATGTCTATGTAGGTTTTCCCAGCGTGCTCTGGTTTCTTCCCACAGTCCAAAGATGTACGGGTTAGGTGGATTGGCCATGCTTAATTGCCCCTTAGTGCTCAAAGATGTGTTGAATAGGTGGATTAGTGATGGTAAATGCATGGAGTTCTGGGGATGGAGCAAAAGGGAGGGCCTAGTGGGATGGTCTTTCGGAGAGTTGGTGCAGACTCAATGGGTTGAATGGCCTTCTTTTGCACTGTATGGATTCTGTTCTTTTTGGAATCCCACTCAAGCCTCAAATTGAAACAAAATAATCTTCCTAGTTTTCCAATTTGTGATTATAAACCACTATGAATTTACTGACACCTCAATAATAAATAATTTCATAGAATCCCTATAGTGCAGAAAGAGGCCATTCAGCCCCATCGAGACTGCACCGACCACAATCCCACCCCAGCTCTATTCCCATAACTCCACATATTTACCTTGCTAATCTCCCTGACACTAGGATCAATTTATCATGGCCAGTCAACCTAATGCTCACATCTTTGGACTGTGGGACCACGCATACACTGGGAGAATGTGCAAATTCCATGCACACAGTGACCTGAGGCAGGATTGGAACCTGAGTCCCTGGCACTGTGAGGCAGCAGTGCTAACCACTGTGCCACCATGCCATACTTTGTTAGCACTGATTTTTTTTAAGAGTAATCTTTATGCTTGGAGCAGTTTCAATGAAGGATGTGTGTAGCTCTTGGAGTTCAAAATAGGGGATCAGTGCATTTGGCAGCACACCATATGGGCATATGCAGTTTGCTGCAAATGAATATTTTATCATTGGAAAAAAAGAATGTTATTTAGTGTTGACACAAATAATTTAAATTCATCTTTCTCTGTTCAACAGGATTCATTTTAAGGAAGAATGGTTAATATGTCATTGATACATCTATGTAAATACAATTAATGTTGTATTTTTGAGCATTGTAGCAAAAACTGCACAAGGTGTATTGGTATTTTCCAGTTTGTGGCTGACATTCAGTGTCACAATGGTTACTTGAGGTGAAGCAAGATGACTATTTTGGTGATTACTGAATCTTTCTAATGCCAAGTTCAGCAAGCTCTTTACAAAAGATTAATACTTGTAGGTTTTCAATACCTTTCTATCACTTTTGCCAAATCGCATAGTAAGCATAATTTCCTTTGACATACTGCAACATGTGTCAGGTTTGAAGTCAGGGAATGCAATTATTGTGACATCGGTTGTCTTGTTCATCATTGTCATGTATTGTCCTTTAGCTGACATAGTTCAGGAGCATTTTGCAACAACTGTGCTTGATCTGAGGGAGTTTCTCTTCTGTTTCAATCAGTACTGTCAGGAGTTTTCCACATAGCCACACTTCTGGTGTCAGATTCTGCCCCAAAATTGATTATAGAGCAGCCATTATCCCAGCTCATATGGTATTGAGTAAGGATTTGTGTCACATCTGGTGTACAATTATAGTTATTCCATGTTAGTTAAGCGAAACAGCTGATTCAGTGCTGCATACACTGTCATATCCTGTGGGTCAGAGTAAAGATCTAAAGAGATCTTAATGATGTTTACTTGACGGACAGTTTCAGTTGAATGCACAATAAAAATTTAGTTCATCTTTCTTAATTGTTCAGTACTGTATTAATTTTATCAATTTCTGATTACATATGTGTATGTATCCCTGCAAGTTTAAGCGCCCATTCTATTTTGAAATACTTATCATTTCTGGCACCACTATCCTTATAGGCAGAGATTTCCAGCTCATTGCCACCATACATTTAAAAAACAAGTTCTTCCTCATATCCCCTTTTTCTCTTGCCTAAGATGTTAACTTTGTGTCTCCTAATCCTTGTAACATTAATCAATGAGAACAGCATTCCTTTATCTAATTCATTTGGTCCTGCCATGATCTCACATATGTCTGTCAGATCTTCCCAAAATCTCCTTTGCTGCAAGGGGAACAACCCCAATTTCTCTAACCTAGTCTGATAGTCCAATAGTCAAAGTCTGAGGTCGTGTACCGACCAACCCAAGAACAGCTTCTTCCCTGCTGCTGTCAGATGTTGAACGGACTTACTCTGCATTAAGTTGATTTTTCTCTACACCCTAGCTATAACTGTAACACTACATTCTGCACTGTCTCGTTTCCTTCTCTATGAACGGTGTGCTTTGTCTTTTCACTGTATGTTAATACATGTGACAATAATAAATCAAATCAAACACAGTACTGATGGAACATTGCACTGTCAATGGTGCCATCTTTTGGGTGAGACATTAAAATAAGCTGCCATCTGCCCACTTAACGTGGATGTAAAAGATCCCAAAGCACCATTTTGAACAGGATCAGAAGATTTTGAAGTAAAGTGCTTTGAAACATTTGGTGGTTGTGAAAAACACTATGTAAAAGCAAGTCTTTCTTTCTTGTCTCATTGCTTTTCATTCTGTCTAACCTTGTAGCTACAATCCCTTGTGCGGTTGTGATTGTGCTAGAAAGTGTGCAGTCTAAAGGGTGCAGAGGATTTTTTTTATTTGTTCATAGGATGTGGGTATTGCTGGCTGGGCCAGCATTTATTTCTCATCCCTGTGGGGAACTAACAGACAACCACATTACTGTGGATCCAGAGTAGGCCAGACCAGACAAGGGCAACAGATGGTCCTTCCTAAAAGACACAAATGAACCAGATGAGTTTTACAACAACCGACAATGGTTAAATGGTCATCATTAGACTTTAAATTCCAGATATTTATTGAGTTCAGATTTCACCATCTGCCATGGTGAGATTTGAACATGGGTCTCCAGGTCATTATCCTGGGTCTCTGGTTTACTCATCCAGCAACAATTCCATAATGTCACTGTCTTCCCTCATTCACTAGGATGCTGCCTGAGCTGGAGCGTTTCAGCTATGAAGAGAAGTTGGAGTTGTATTTCTTGGAGCAAAGAGGGCTGAGGGGGGACCTGATTGAGGTGTACAAAATTATGAAGGACATAAATAGGGTAGATAGGAAGAAACTTTTCCCCTTAGTAGAGAGGTCAATAACCAGGAGTCATAGATTTAACATAATGGACAGAAGATTTAGAGGAGATTTCAGAAAAACACGTTTTCGCTCAAGAGGGTGATTGGAATCTGGAACTAACTGTCTGAAAGGGTGGTAGAGGATGGAATCCTCAACATTTAAGAAGCATTTAGATGAGCACATGAGACACCATAGCATACAACACTACAGACCAAGTGTTGGAAAATGGGATTGGAAGAAATAGGTGCTTGATGGTCGGCATAGACCTGTTGGGCCAAAGGGCCTCTTTCTGTGATGTGTAACTCCAATTCATCCCTGAAACATTCTGGTAAACCTTTGTGCCCTCTCAAGGATCGTCATCCTTCCTAAAATGTGGTAACCAGAACTGGGTGCAATGCTTCAATTGTGGACCAACCAAAGTTTGAACGTTCGGTGTGATTTCCGTATTTTTGTACTTAGTGCCTCTACTTAGGAAGCCTGAGATCCCATGTGCTTTTCTAACCACCATCTTCCAAATTCTACTTCAGATTGTTCCTTGCTCTTCGCTTTTACTAATCTAAACCTTATGACACAATGATCTCTCTGAACCAAGTGTTCCCTTGAGACACTTGTTTCATCTAACCAACCTTATTCCCTTGCACTAGGTCCAGCAATGCCTTCATCCTTGTTGCGACCATGGACTTCTGGTTAAATAGGTTCCTCTAAATGCATTTATAAATACCTTCTTTTCCTTACCCTTTATTCTTAACTCTACTCCAGTCAATGTTTGTATCAGTAATACACTTAAGTCTCATCACTCTATAGTTCTTGCACTTTCCTGTGATTTCCTTGCAGAGATGCTCCTCTATCTCTCTCTCTATTTAGATCCCAGTAGAATACCTCCTGTAGCATACCATTTTTGCTTCTCAACTCTAACGAAATGGATTTTGTCTCTGGCCCCCTCAAAACACCCTAACTTTCCAACATTGTAGTCTTTTCCCTAATCAGTACTGGCACCCAATCTCCCTTTTTCTTCTTTCCTTATTATTCTGAACTCTTTATATCTTTGAATCTTTCCTGAATATTTTGTATTCGTGGAGATTAAGCACCTGTTCCTTATTATTTTTAAGTCACTTTTCTATTAGTGCCTTTCCGTCATGTTCCAAGACAAACAGATGTGGTTGTAGCTCACCAACCCAATTCACACATTCTACACATATGCATTTTGAGCTCTATGTTTGCAGACTACAAAAAAAAAGCTGATGATTACATATGATTTAGAGGAACAATTAAACTATTTTTTCAGGTTGTGGATGACAAATTCTTCTATGTAGCTTCTTTTACTGCTTTATTTTTCATTTTTACTCCATTATTAAATTTACAAAACCAGTGCACAGTGGGGAGTGGGCAGTCCCAAATCCATCTCTTTTCTTGCTCCAAAAATCAAACTAAATTCATGACCCCCACAAGGGAGACATACAAGATCCAACCTGTTTAAAAAAATGGAATTGCAACCCATCTTGGTCTTCATCTGATACTTGATTTTAGCCAAAAGGCTGAGAAGTGATCAGATGCCAATGTCTTATTAATTACATTGTTACAGTTTAATGACAATTACGTTATAGAATCCCTACCGTACAGAAGGAAGCCATTCAGCCCTTCAAGTCTGTATCGACTACAATCCACCCAAGCCCTAATCCCGTAACCCCACACATTTACCATGCTAATCCCCCTGACACTAGCGTCAATTTAGCCTAGCCAATCAACCTAACCCGCACATCTTTAAACTGTGAGAGGAAACCAGAGACCCAAAGGAAACCCTCGCAATCATAGGGGAGAACATGTAGACCCTGCACAGACAGTGACCCGAGGCCAGAATTGAAACTGGCTCCCTGATGCTACAAGACAGCAGTGCTAACCACTGTGCCACCCACAGTGATTTATGGTTTAATGATAATTGCATGGTTAAACAGGTGAAGGGTATTTGTACAAGCTGCAACGTTGGTGGAGTGGAATACTGTTGATTGTGAACCTAATAATAAGCGTGTGGGAAGTTTTTTTTTCCTGCTGGAAATTGTTTCAGGGATGGCAGTTCAGGCAGTAAGCTGCACCTCCTGCGGTATGTATGTGGTGAGGGACACCAAGAGTGTTTCTGCTGATTTTACCTGCAGGAAGTGTGTACGATTGCAGCTTCTGGAGGAGCGTGTTAAGGAGCTGGAGTTGGAATTGGAGGAACTCTGGGTAATTCGGGAGGCTGAGGCGGACATTGATAGGAGTTACAAGGAGATAGTCACTCCTAAAAATGAGTCTTGGGTAACTGCTAGGAAGAGGGGAAAGAAGCAATTGGGGGGACAATCCCCTAGGGCTGTTCCCCTCCAAAATAGGTTTTCTGTCCTGGAGGCTACAGTTGAGGAGGAATCAACTGGAGATAGCCAAAGGGAGCAGGTCTCTGGAGGTGAGCCTGTTGTGAAGGCTCAGGTGGTTAGGGGATGTAAAAATTGGGCCTGGTGATTGGGGACTCCACAGTTAGGGGGACAGATAGGAGAGTCAGAAGTAATGGTAGGGACTCAGGGCTGGTGTGTTGCCTCCCAGGGGCTGGGGTCCGGGATGTTTCAGAGAGGGTGTTCAGGACTCTTAAGGGAGAGGGAAATCAGCCCCAAGTCGTAATTCATGTGGGGACGCATGACATAGGGAGGTTAAGGGAAGGGGATATTAAGCAGAAATTTATGGAGTTGGGGTGGAAACTTAAGGCCAAGTCAGACAGAGTGGTTATCTCGGGACTCTTGCCTGTGCCACGGGATAGTTTAGAGCGGAACAGAGAGAGGGAAAGTTTGAACTCGTGGCTGAGGGGATGGTGTAGGAGGCAGGGGGTTCAGGTTCTTGAGCAATTGGGGCTCATTCTGGGGAAGGTGGGACCTCTACAAGAGTGATGGTCTACACCTGAATCAGAGGGGAACCAATATCTTGGGGGGAAAATTTGCAAAGGCTATGCAGGGGGGTTTAAACTGATTCAGAGGGGGGTGGGATCCTGAGTAGCAGGGATGAAAGTGAGGGGGGCATAGATGGGGACTGCAATGCACGGCATCGTGGGGGTGGAGCAGAGCAGGGTTTGAAATGCGTATAATGCGAGGAGTATTCGCAATAAAGTGGATGAACTTGAAGCGTGGATCAGTACCTGGAACTTTGATGTTGTGGCCATTTCAGAGACATAAGAACATAAGAACATAAGAAATAGGAGCAGGAGTAGGCCATCCAGCCCTTCGAGCCTGCCCCGCCATTCAACAAGATCATGGCTGATCTGTCGCTGCTCAGTTCCACTTTCCCGCCCTCTCCCCATAACCCTTAATCCCCTCTCCTATCAAAAACCCATCAACCCGCGTCTTAAAAATATTTAGCGAGGCAGCCTCCACCACCTCAACGGGCAGAGAATTCCAGAGATTCACCACCCTTTGAGTGAAGAAGTTCCTCCTCAACTCCGTTCTAAACCGCCCCCCTTTTATCTTGAGGCTGTGCCCCCTAGTCCTATTGTCTTTTTTGAGCGGGAAGAGTCTCTCCACCTCTATCCTATCCATCCCATTCATCATCTTATACGTCTCAATGAGATCTCCTCTCATTCTTCTAAACTCTAACGAGTACAAGCCTAGTTTATTCAGCCTCTCCTCATAGCTCAACCCCCTCAACTCCGGTATCAGCCTAGTAAACCTCCTCTGCACTCCCTCCAAGGCCAAAATATCTTTGAGCAGGTGCGGCGCCCAAAAATGCACACAGTACTCCAGTTGCGGCCTCACCAATGCCCTATACAGCTGCAGCAAGACCTCCCTACTTTTATATTCAATCCCCTTCGCTATGAAGGCCAGCATCCCATTCGCCTTCCTGACCACCTGCTGCACCTGCAAGCTGGGTTTTTGCGACTCATGCACAAGGACCCCGAGGTCCCTCTGCACCGTCGCCTGCTGCAGTTTTTCGCCCCGTAAGTAATAGTCCTTCCTACCATTCTTCCTACCAAAGTGGACCACCTCACACTTGCCAACATTAAATTCCATTTGCCATTTCCTGGCCCATTCGCCCAGCCTATCTAGATCCTTCTGCAGACTCTCCACACCCTCCGCACATTTTGCCGTTCCCCCAATCTTGGTGTCATCAGCAAATTTCGACACTCTACACTCGGTTCCCTCCTCCAGATCATCTATATAAATGGTAAAAAGCTGAGGCCCCAGCACCGACCCCTGGGGCACTCCACTAGTCACCATCCGCCAATCCGAATAGCACCCGTTGACCCCCACTCTCTGCCTCCTATTTGACAACCAATCCTCTATCCACGCTAACACCCTACCCCCAACTCCATGTCCCTCGACCTTCTGCAATAACCTCTTGTGAGGCACATGGATAGAGCAGGGACAGGAATGGTTGTTGCAGGTTCCAGGGTTCAAATGCTTCAGTCGGAGTAGAGAAGGAGGTAGAGGGGGGGAGGGGTAGCATTATTAGTCAAGGATTGTATCACAGTGTCAGAGAGGAAGTTTGATGAGGACTTGTCTGTTGAGGTAGTATGGGCTGAGATTAGAAATAGGAGAGGAGAGGTCACCCTGTTGGGAGTCTTTTATAGACCTCCTAAAAGTTCTAGAGAGGTTAAGGAAAGGATTGCGGAGACGATCCTGGATAGGAGTGAAAGTAATAGGGTAATTGTTATGGGGGACTTTAACTTTACTAATATTGATTGGATTAGCTATAGCTTTAGCTCATTAGAGGGGTCAGTTTTTGCACAAAGCGTACAGGAAGGTTTTTTGACTCAGTATGTAGATAGGCCAACTAGAGGTGAGGCTATATTGGATTTGATGCTGGGAAATGAGCCAGACCAGGTGTTAGACTTGGAAGTTGGTGTGCATTTTGGTGATAGTGACCACAATTCGGTTATGTTCACCTTAGTGATGGAAAGGGATAGGCATGAACCTCGGGTCAGTAGTTTTAGCTGGGGGGAAGGGTAATTATGAGGCTATTAGGAGAGAATTAGGAAGCATAGGTTGGACTAGGAGACTACAGGGGCTGGGAACGTTTGAAGTGTGGAGTTTTTTCAAGGAGCAGCTACTGCGAGTCCTTGATAGGTATGTCCCTGTCAGGCAAGGAGGAAATGGTCAAGCTAGGGAACCGTGGTGCACTAAAAAAGTTGATTCACTGGTTAAAAGGAAAAGGGAGGCTTATGTCAGGATGAGACTTGAGGGCTCAGGTAGTGCACTGGAAAGCTTTAGATTGGCTAGGAGGGAGTTAAAGAGTGAGTTAAGAAGGGCTAAAAGAGGACATGAGAAGACTTTGGCTGATAGGATTAAGGAGAATCCTAAGGCATTCTATAGGTATGTTAAGAACAGAAGGTTGGTTAGGGCAAGATTAGGGCCAGTTAGAGACAGCAGTGGGAAGTTATGCGTGGAACTGGAAGAGATTGGAGAGGCATTGAACCAATATTTCTCTTCGGTATTCACGCAGGGAGACATAAATGTCGCTGTGGAGAACACTGGGTTACAGGGGTGTAAACTGGATAGTATTGCAGTTGACAAGGAGGATGTGCTAGATATTCTTGAGGGTTTGAAAATAGATAAGTCCCCTGGGACGGACGGTATTTACCCTAGGATTCTCTGGGAGGCAAGAGGGGCGATTGCAGAGCCTCTGGCTCTGATCTTCAGGTCGTCGTTGGTCACAGGTATAGTGCCAGAAGATTGGAGGATAGCAAATGTTGTCCCATTGTTTAAGAAGGGGAACAGAGACTTCCCCGGGAATTATAGACCGGTGAGTCTTACTTCTGTTGTGGGCAAGGTTTTAGAAAAAATTATTAGGGATAGGATTTATAGTTATTTGGAGAGTAATGAATTGATTGGAGATAGTCAGCATGGTTTTGTGGAGGGTAGGTCGTGCCTTACTAACCTTATTGAGTTTTTTGAGAAAGTGACCAAAGAGGTGGATGGGGGTAAGACAGTTGACGTGGTATATATGGACTTTAGTAAGGTGTTTGATAAAGTTCACCATGGAAGGCTTCTGCAGAAAATGCAGATGTATGGGATTGAGGGTGATTTAGTTAATTGGATCAGGAATTGGCTAGCAGATAGGAGACAGAGGGTGGTGGTTGATGGTAAGTATTCGTCATGGAGTTCGGTTACAAGTGGTGTGCCTCAGGGATCTGTTTTGGGGCCACTGCTGTTTGTAATTTTTATTAATGATCTGGATGAGGATATAGTTGGGTGGATTAGTGCTGATGACACCAAAGTCGGAGGTGTGGTAGATAGTGAGGAGGGGTGTCATAGTTTACAGAGAGACTTGGACAAGTTGCAGAGCTGGGCTGAGAGGTGACGGATGGAGTTTAATGTGGAAAAGTGTGAGGTAATTCACTTTGGCAGGAATAACAGATGTGTTCAGTATAGGACTAACGGGAGGACTCTGAATAGTGTTGATGAACAGAGGGATCTAGGTGTATGTGTACATAGATCCCTGAAAGTTGGGAATCAAGTAGATAAGGTTGTTAGGAAGGCATACGGTGTCTTGGCGTTTATTGGTAGGGGGATTGAATTTAGGAGCCGCAGCGTCATGTTGCAACTGTATAAAACTCTGGTGCGGCCGCACTTGGAGTATGGTGTGCAGTTCTGGTCCCCACATTATAGGAAGGATGTGGAGGCATTGGAGAGGGTGCAGAGGAGGTTTACCAGGATGTTGCCTGGTATGGAGGGGAGGTCCTATGAGGAAAGACTGAGGGATTTGAGGTTGTTTTCGTTAGAAAGAAGGCGGCTAAGAGGGGACCTTATTGAAACATATAAGATGATTAGAGGTTTAGATAGGGTGGACAGTGATAACCTTTTTCCTCGGATGGAGAAAGCTAGCACGAGGGGGCATGGCTTTAAATTAAGGAGGGGTAGTTATAGGACGGATGTCAGGGGTAGGTTCTTTACCCAGAGGGTGGTGAGGGATTGGAATGCCCTGCCTGCTGCAGTTGTAAATGCGCCTAGTTTGGGGGCGTTTAAGAGATCCGTGGATAGGTTTATGGATGGAAAGGGATTGGTTTAGGTTAGAGGGTCATTGCTTTTTAATTGGTCGGCGCAACATCGTGGGCCGAAGGGCCTGTTCTGTGCTGTAATGTTCTATGTTCTATGTGAATAGACATTCCCCACTCTTTCTTTCCTCCCTCCCCACATTCCCCCCCGCTCTCTCTCTGTCTCTTCCCCCATTCCCCACTCCCTCCCCCTCCCCAATTCCCCACCATCTCTCTCTTCCCCCATTCCCCATTCTCTCTTTCTCTCTCTCTCTATCCCCCCCATTCCCCATCTTTCTCTCCCCCCTCCCTGCATTCTCCACTCTCTCTCTCCCTCCCCCCCATATCCCACTCTCTCTCTCCCCCACCATATCCCACTCTCTCTCTCTCTCTCCCCCTCCCCACTATGAACCATGTGAGTAGACACTTTCCAAAGAAAGCTGCTGTGTCTTAGTTTTAACTTCACCAACCAGTATGGATCCAGTTAACAATAGGCAGCAAAATTTCAGGTAACAACTGCAGTTTTTCCTTTGCTATTAATGACAGCTGTAGGAAAACTGATCATGCCAGCAAAAATCAGTTTTGAATTCGGAAGGTGTTTGTAGTTATTCTAATTTCTGTTCAATCTGTCCATTCACAAAATAAACTACATTTCAGTTTCATGCCAACTCATGTTTTAAAATCTTGTACTTTATTTCATTTTTCAAACTTTGACTGGTGATTCTTCCAAGTAACGATTCCATTGTATATCAATTTGCCAACTTTATCTCCACCTTTGTCCTGAAACTATTAATTATTTGCTGCTTAGAGTTCTACATTAATTGGGTGCCCTCCAACTTTTCATATGCGTGAACCTAGACATTGTGTGCTGGCAAGTTATTAAATGGTAGCGGCATCATAGCTGACTTTGATTCTCCCTTCATCCAACAGTTGCAGCAGAGATTGTTATAAATGATTGGAAGCAGAAACCTTGTCTGTTTTTTTTTTGTTTTGTTTTATTTAAAGCACCCCTGTTGTTATTTTGGATGAATTCACTTAATGTAGCACAGTCCAATCTGTTAAGAAAAGGAATTGCACCCCATTGCAAGGAATTGAATTGAGATTTCCTGATTTATATTATCATAATAAGCTCACCCATCTAGGAGCTGATTACACTGTGGTTTTATGGGAGTTTATCAGAAGGGATACTGTCAGAATACCTACGTCCAAGAATTGCAAGTCAAGACACAATGATGCTGGTCCCCATTTATTGTCATGCTCTTGTAGCACGATGCCACTGAGTCACACAAGTACTCTTTTGGTTCAGCACACAAGTTGAAATCTTCTTGAAATCAAGCTTCTTATATAATCAAACAGTGAAGTCTGAATAGCTAAAGCTCCATTGTGGCTTTTAACACTGCAAAGAATGGACTTCCTATCCACGTTAGCCTGTGAGGTCTGTAATTTTGTTCAGTGTTGGGTGAGGAACTGAACAAAACATTCTTATGATAATCACTGCCAAAAATTATGTTTAAGTTATGGAGAACTCCAGTTTTGAACTCTAAATGGGAAAATCAATGCCATTTACACCACTGGAACTAGGTGGTTTGGCAAAAATCTGATCGGATGTCTTTTTTATTTGATTTCCATCAAATAAGTAATAATGGATCATATTCCAAAATCAGAGAATTAATGGTTTAACTTTGAATTACTGTTGACTTCAGATGTATCAAGTAAGTTTTACACTATTATTTTCAGAGACATGCTGTTTAGGTGCATTCGCCATGCTAAATTCTCCCTCAGTGTACTTGAACAGGCGTGGGAGCGTGGTGACTAGGGGATTTTCACAGTAACTTCTTTGCAATGTTTATGTAAGCTTACTTGTCACAAATAAATAAATAAACTTTATAATAACAGAGGATTTCTCTTTTGGTTGAATTGAGTTGTCTTTGGTATTACCATCTGAGCTAATGGTTCACGTGAAAAATGGATTCCATTATAGTATGTAATTCTTTTAAATATGCATGGGAGGAATTGAAAATGAGATTGCTAATTAGTGACATATTTTTCTTCAAATTCCGGTTTCTCTTCAGTGCCTTGTGGTTGAGATTTTTGTTTCACTCTTTATTGAATTGTTTAAAGGCTAATTGAAGATGAGCGATTTATTCATGTATCACAGAAATGTTATTAAGAGGGATTCCTGCCAGTGCCCCCTTAAAAATCAGAAGTTGTCTGTATTATGTTTAAATATGGTAGTTTTTTTGCCTTCAACCTATCTATTGGCACATCTTCTGGTCTTTGGGCAGATTTATCGGGATAGGACAAGCTCCATTATTTATTATAATGCTTATTGCACTGTCAAGGGAGTTGGAATGCAAAAGGCAGGAAGTTATGCTTCAGTTGTACAGAGCCTTGGTCAGGTCCAATCTGATCAAACACAGGCAACAACAGCCTTTTGGAGAGTGAGTTCCAGGTTTCCACTAGCCTTTGTGTGGAAAATGTGTTTCCCAATTTCACTCCTAAATGATCTACCCCTAATGTTAAAATTATGCCTCCTTGTTCTAGATTTCCCCCCCACCAGAAGAACTGTCATGTCTATCTACTGTGTCGAACACTTCAATAATTTTAGCCATCATAATTTGATCACTCCCTCATTCTGAGCTCAAGAGAATACAAGCTATATTTATGCAATTTGTTCTCATAATCCTTTAAACACAATTCTGGTGAATCTACACTATCTCTTCCAAGGCAAAGGAATAAAAAGGGATAAGCATCAATGGGCTGAGAGATAGTTTTCCTCATCCCTGACTTTTCTTATGTTATAAAACGATACTACAGTAATCAAAAGAGAAAATACTGGAAAATCTTAGCAGGTCTGGCAGCATCTGTAAGGAGAGAAAAGAGTTTCAAGTCCAAAGTGTATCAAAGTGTCGGAACGTCAGCTCTTTTCTCTCCTTACAGATGCTGCCAGACCTGCTGAGATTTTCCAGCATTTTCTCTTTAGGTTGCTTTTAGTTACTATGATCAATTTTTGCCTCTCTTCGAAAGTGCCATTAGACCACACTTGAAAACTACCTGAATCAGCTTTCCATTTTTAGAGCATTCGCAGGTTTCTGCTGATTGTCAGCTGGTCATTTTTACCTTCTGAATCTTGAAGATACACTTTTTCTCCACTTAGTTCTCACAATTGAAAAAAAAGGCGCAGAAATTATTTGACTTTGCACAAGCTAAACTGTAAAAATTTCCATCTTTTTCAGCCAGATGTCCAAAATGTTGAACTGCAGAAACAGTTTTTAAAATGATAGATAACACTACTGTTATCTGAACCGTGTGTTTTGAAATTTGATTTGTTTAAGTCTTCGCCTTTCAAGGCATCACATCTGTAGCTGAGAAAGCTGCCTGGATGGCCAACCGGTGTTTCAGCAATTAAGTCAATACTGAAGTTATTAGAAGAATTAGCTTAAAGCCAGAAATAAATAATAAAAAACACTATTCTCTTAAAAACATTATCAATTTGCTTACAGATCATAGGCATCAGGTTGGTAGTGTTTTTTTTCATGGCTGCTAACCCAGTCAATTTGGCTATTGGCAATTACAGCTACTGTGGCTAATTATGGCAGCTAGTCAAAACAATTAACTTCATTCTTTGAACTGTCAGGTTTAGCATGACATATCAGTAGACTTGAGGATAATTGCTTACTGTTGTAATTCTGTTTGAGGTCAGTGCACATTATAGTGACATAGACATATGACTAGAGCTCAAATTTAGTACAAGCAGACCAGAAATGTATGATTTTGTTTCAGTTTTGCTTTTCTTCATTCCAACTAGTTACTACAAAATGCTACTTATAAGTTTGCAGCAGTTTATTTTCTGGGTATGCTGCTGATTGTCAGGTACACCTTAGACTTTTGAAAATATGCGCTCATTTAATATATGAATGATATCAACGTTTGAGCAAAATCACTCTGGATATCATTACTGAAAATAATAGATAATGGGATATTTGCAGCTAAAATAAATAAGGAAATAGTAGCGAACGGAAAATGCGGAAAGGTTGCACACAGCATCTGTCAGGAGAAAGGATAGGTTGTTGTTCAGAGTGTGGATCCGTTATCAGAATTGAACTGGGAGATGAGCTGCCCTTATTTGGGAGACTGAACAGAACAAGGACTGAAAGCAACAGATAAAAAAAATCAGTCACTGACTATATTAATTCCCACCATAAAGAAACAGATAATGAAAAGATTGTTTCAGTCAGGTGGTGAAAAGACAAAAGTAGAGGACAAAATAACTCCAAAATACAGAGGATTGAAATGAAGGTGAAAGGGAGAAATTGGCAAGAAAATTGGAGATACAATTTTGCTCTGAACTTGCTAGTCATGTTTGGATCAGAGGAGGTCAAAAATAGGGCGGCATGGTGGCACTCTGGTTAGCACAGTACCAGGAACCCAGATTTGATGCCTGACTTGCGTCACTGCCCTGTGTGGAGTCTGCACATTCTCCCTGCGTCTGCATGGGTTTCCTTCCACAGTCCAAAAGATGTGCTGGTTTGGTGCATTGGTAAATTCTCCTCAGTATACCTGAACAGGTGCTGGAGTTTATTTCCTGAGTATGCTGCTGATTTTCAGGTATACCTTAGACTTCATTGCAGTGTTAATGTAAGCCTACTTGTGACAGTAATAAATAAACAAAATGAAGTAGCATTATAAAACATTGGAGAGACCCAAGGTAGGAACAGTGTAAATGAGAACAGTTCAATTGACATACCACAAAGTGGTTGGAATGATCATTGTGGGTGGAACTGAAATCTTCACAAAACTGACAAACAGTATATGTTTGATTTCCCAATTTAGGAAAAAAACTTCACTGTAATCAGCAAATAGATTAGATTGCAGCAAACACTTGTAAGTTGCTACTTCACGTGAGAAATGTGTTTTGGAACTTGGCAATGATGTGGAAGCAGGTGAATGAACATATTTTGAATCTGCTAAGGTTGTTTCTGTATAGTACATTCGCTGTTTAAGGGCTAGCTAAGGGTCTTGATAAGCATCAGTACAGACTCGATGGGTCAAATGGCCACTTCATGCGCTGTAGGGACTCTGATTCTATGATAGACAGAGTGTGAAAGAAGCTCTAGAGAGAGGTTTAGTGGTCAAGGAGATCTTAATGCACTCACTCAATCCTACAGCACATTGGCCTTGATTTCTATTGCTCCAAATTCAACAAGGCCTTTTGTTTTACATGTGACATTAGTTACACACCTCTTTGCCAATGTTGTCTTTTAATTGTCACAGTTAATATTATGATATTTATAAAGATAAATATGCTTAGAACATTGATATACCAACTTCCCAATTTAGTTTTGTTAATAAATGTGCCTGTTCCTGATTTAGTTTTGTTAATAAACTGTTTGGATTTGAAACCTAGTGATTTGGCTCCAGATCAAAGTTTTTAATGATTGCCTAGAATTGAGCATGTCTAGTTTTAACTAAATGTAAGCTGTAAAATGTAAGTGATACTTTAATTGTTGGATTTGCAGGAATGGTTTCTCTTTGTTCAAACTGCTTTAAAATTAGTGCCATGTTTTCAACTAACTTGGAGGCTTTTGAAATTTGGAAAATTGTGTTTAAATGCCAGGCATTGCTGCATACCCTGTTCATTTTCCCCTGATGAAATTTCCCATTAGTAAGGTATTACACAAACAAGCTGAATTTCTGGATTGATGCCAGTGCAAATGGCTAAAGATTGATAAAATGAGTAGTGCACTATTAGTTGGGTGGCAGCATTCATTAAGAAATCAATCATCTCCGTATTTCATCTTTTCAAAACATTGGGTTGACCCTCTGAGAATTAACTTTGAAAGCATGTAGGATGCACTTTTGCTACCAGAATCATTAATTTGAGGAGAAGTAGTAGGTTCCATTCAGGCCTTTAATCAGAACTATTACTGGTGTTTTCTGGAAATGCAAAAGAAAGGTGGTCACCCATGTTTAATTATTTGATTCTTTATCACCTTTTTGTGTCGGTTGCATTTCTGTTTTCAGTAAATTAAGACAAACATATTTGCAATCTAAGCTATTATATTTGCTGTTCACTGCAGTTTTTTTTTCCAAATTGAGAAACCAGACATAGATTGTTTGTCAGCTCTGTGAAGATTTCAGTTCCACTCACAATGATCATTCCAACCACCCTGTGGCATGTCACTTCAGCTGTTCTTCTCATTTACATTTTTTCTACCTTGGGTGTCTCCAGGGTTTTAACCAAGACAAATACAAACTTCAGAAATGCTATTTCATTTTTGACCTCCTCTGGTCTGAGCATCACTGTATCAAATTCAGCCACTGATTTTTCCTGCAGCTTGATCTCCTATCAAAAACATTCACTCATTGCCATGAGGTGACTTCAAAATCCACATCTGCTGCACCATATGTATTCAGCTGCCTTTTACTGCCACTAATTTCTGTTCAAGAATCTGCCATGTTTTTTTAATCAAGAAAGTAACCCCATTGATTTGAAGAGATCTCCAACAGTGTCTGCCTTTGTGATTCGTTTTATTTATTAGTCACAAGTGGGCTTGCATTACCACTGCAATGTTGTTACTGTGAAAATCCTCTACTTGCCATAGTCTGGAGCCTGTTTAGGTACACTGAGAGAAAATTTAGCATGGCCAATGCACCTAACCAGCACGTCTTTCGGAGTGTGGGAGGAAACTGGAGCACCTGGAAGAAAACCACACAGACACAGGGAGAATGTGCAGACTCCGCACAGACAGTGACCCAAGCCAGGGCCCTGGTACTGTGAGGCAGCAGTGCTAACCACTGTGCCACCCCGGAAGAAGCTGTACTAACCTTTTACAAGTCAGAAATGTTTCAGAAGCTTAGAAGAAAAGTGTCCACATAATCATAAATCATAGAAATCATAGAAACCCTACAGCACAGAAAGAGGCCATTTGGCTCAGCGAGTCTGCACTGACCACAATCCCACCCGGGCCCTACCCCCATATCCCTAGATAATTACCCACTAATCCCTCTGACCTACTCATTTCAGGACACTAAGAGCAATTTTTAGAATGGCCAACCAACCTAACCTGCACATCTTTAAACTATGGGAGGAAACTGGAGCACCCGGAGGAAACCCGCACAGACACGAGGAGAATGTGCAAATTCCACGCAGACAGTGACCCAAGCCGGGAATCAAACCCAGTCCCTGGAGCTGTGAAGCAGCAGTGCTAACCACTGTGCTACCATGCCGCCCGTACCGTACTGTAAATGCTGGACTTCAACCGATTCAATTCATTCCACATATCATTAAGAAACAACTGAACACACAGAATTTAGCGCAGACTTTTTGGTCCCAGCGGCATCTCAGCTGTGGTACTGAAGACCTGTATTCGAGGCCAGAACGCTAGCTAAATTGTTTCAGTACAGCTATAATACCAACAAAGTTGAAAATTGCCCAGATATGTCCTGTCCATAAAAAACAGGAAAAATCCAACCAGCAAAGTACCACCCTATCAATCTTTACCCAATCATCAGCAAACTGAAGCATGAACAGTATATGAGAATAGTGTGCAGAATTCTGTTGGGTTCTGAGATTAGCGTTTTACATATACTTACATTTATTCTAGCCAGCAATACTTATAATATTGCTCTGGGGGAAGGATAACGTAAATCAATATTTGTATCTCTGCACAAGTAACATTTTGACCAGTTTCTGCATTACTTTTGGTATTTGGCTTTCAAGTTGCCATTCTTGAATATTTTGTCTTTTGTTCACAGTTTTGTTTGACACAGATTTCTTCATAATTGATGTATTACATGCCAGTTTATGACAGCTGGCAATTTTGAGGACCAACACTAGATCATGATAGCTGGTCTCAGACTTTACTGTAGTTCATTGGATGCTTCATGTTGTTCTAAACATTTGGTTATGGTTTGGTGCAATGCAGGCAGTTGAATTTTGCCTTTGAAATATTACTAATTTTAATGATGTATTTGAAAATTCCAGTGAATTATTTGAAGAAAGTTCTGCATTGTAGGACATCATCCGTGGGACAACTCACTATTTCTCAATACACAGAATTTACAAGCTAATTTCTAATGTATATGCATGACCCAAGCTAGCTCACTAGCATTTTTCAAATAATTAGGGATTTTATATTCCCAGTAATAGCTGATAGCTTAACAGAGCTAAATATATTGAACACCAAGTTACAGTCACATGCTTTTGTTGCTTCTGGCCCACCTGATGTCGTTTGCATTGTTTGTAAACCTGTGACTTCTGAAGAAAAAACACACAATCATGTTCTTGCATGTAAATAGTTGAGTTTTGAGATGAAATGTTATACTAAAAGTAGAATCTTCCGTAATGGTCTTTAGTCCGGTGACTTTCCAACCAAAAGGTGTCAGCAGGAATCACTCCAGGACTAAGACTGGAAAACCGTTTTAGGTGGTTCGAGTGTCAGTCATCAGGTTTGCAATTTTTTTAATGCATGTTTTTATTGTTTTCCATTTCACAACAAGACTCAACACATCCCCACAAATTCCAGTACAGTACTGAGTGATCATTATTTCACATATACATACAGAAAAGATCAGAAAGCACTCCTACAAATTTTTCAGATTATCATTCATTGTAATTGTTGTAGATGGTGTCTTTTTGTACAGATAAAGGAAGGATACCAGAAAGAGTGGGGGATATCAGGATAACAGAGTAAAGCCATGAGCACATGGCACCACGGTGCACACTCTCCTCCACAAGATATCAAAAAATGAGCTGCAGTATACTGGATTCCTTATGGGATAGAGTGCAACCAGTTGGGACCTAACTTAGCATCCCAAGACCTCCAAGCTTTGAAAGGGACCCCAGGAAAAAGGAAATATCAGGATACTGCTATTGTTACATGACGTGGTATGGCAGTGTGCACTGTTTGATTTAGTTTGATTTATTATTGTCACGTGTATTAGTTTACACTGAAAAGTATTGTTTCTTGCATGTGCATAGAGAAGGAAAGGAGAGGGTGCAGAATGTAATGTTACAGTCACAGCTAGGGTGTTGATAAAGATCAACTTAATACAGGTAGATTCATTCAGAAGTCTGACGGCAGCAGGGAAGAAGCTGTTCTTGAGTCAGTTGGTATGTGACCTTAGACTTTTGTATCTTTCTCCTGACAGAAGAAGGTGGAAGGGAGTATGTCCAGGGTGCATTGTGTCCTTAATTACACTGGCTCCTTTTCTGAGGGAAGTGGAAGGGAGGCTGGTTTGTGTGATGGATTGGGCTTCATTCACGACCCTTTGTAATTGTTTGTGGTCTTGGATAGAGCAGGAGTGATATGAGCTGTGATAGAACCAGAAAGAATGCTTTCTATGCTGAGTCTGTAAAAGTTGGTGAGAGTCGTAGCAGACATGTCAAATTTCCTGAGAAAAAAGAGGCAGTGGGCTTTCTTAACTATAGTGTCAGCATGGAAAGACCAGGACAGATTTTTGGTGATCCGGACATCTAAGAACTTGAAGCTCTTGACCATTTCCATGTCGCCCCAGTTGTTGTAGATAGGGGTCTGTCCTCCACTACACTTCCTGAAGTCAATGATTACCTCCTTTGTCGACACTGAGGGAGAGATTGGTGTCGTCAGCAAACTTGAAAATCGAGTTGGAGGGTAATTTGACCACACAGTCGTAGCTGTATAAGGAGTATAGTAAGGGGCTGAGGACAAAGCCTTGTGGGGCAGTGGTGTTGAGGATTATCATGGAGGAGGTGTTGTAGCCTATCCTTATTGATTGTGATCTGCGGAATAGGAAGTCTAGGATCCAGTTGCAGAGAGAGGAGCTGAACACCACACCACAGAGTTTGGAGATGAGTTTTGTAGGAATAATGGTGTTGAAGGCTGTAGGGCAAGGGAGATAGTGTCTGCTGTGGACCTGTTGTGGCGATAGGCAAACTGTAGCAGATCTAGGCAGTCTGGGAGGCCGGAAATGATTCATGCCATGACTAACCTTTTGAAGCACTTCATAAATGATGGATGTCAGAGCCAAAAGGCTGATCTGATGTCTGCAATGATGACCACGGCCGAGGCTTATAGGATGGAGGGCGTACCCCTGCTCAAAATGGGTGTAGAATGTGTTGAACATTGGTGCCAACGATTCTATATGCCTTCACTGGAGTCAGTAAACCAAGGGTCATTACGTCACACCAAGGCTTGCAACTCAACAGATCTCACTCCTCTTCAGTCAATTCAGAGGCACTATTCAGAGTGCCCCTCCCCAGAAAACTTAAACCATTTTCCACCAAGGAAATCCTATCAACTACGAGGAGAAAAAACAATAGGCTATCTCTGAGAGATACAGTTCTCTTCCTTCTGACAAGGTGAGGGAAACCCTCGAGAATTAAGTACAACAGATTAGAGCCTGTTTCATCGCCTCACCTACTCAGGTAAAGAAAGAGGAATACCAGGATTAGTATTAGATGCCAGGCGTAGTCTAACAGTTTGGATCTTTACAAAATGGATGCCAGGAACAGACAGCATAACCTTATAAGAAACATGATACTGAACACCCTCTCCAAGGTGAACCCCAGCCTCAAGAAGGAGGACAATTTGGGTATCTCTATATAAAAGTACTTGGAGAGGTGGGGGGGGGGAGGAGTAACCTATTCCAGCCTGAACACCAACCAAAGAAAAACGCTGAACCAAAGCACTTGCAACGCCTAGCCTTCAAATTGAGATTGCGAAAGCATGACAGCCAGTTCTCAAATTCAGCCAGGAATTCATCCCTTGCTCCTCTCAGCAAACTGGATTCATGGATTCTCCTTCTCTGGCCCCATTTCCATCGATCAGCTGGTGTCTTCGAGATACCGAAGCAGGAATTTCAAGGACAGGAGGCGAACCCCCATTGAGGAAACTGCCCTGTCAAATGACAAGATTCTCTTCCCGCTTCAACCATTCTCTTTAGGCTATCTCACAGTTCATCAGTGTGAGCACCAATAACTGGTGACAGGGAGCCAACACTTGTCCACAACTTCACTCACAATGGCAGCAATCATCTCAAGACAATGGCGTCACTGAAGAATAAGCCCGCTCACCAGCAAAATCACCATTACGAACTGCACCCCACCCCGGCCAACTTGACTGTCGCAATTGAACATGAATTTTCTTGACTCAACTTGGCTCCCAATGACCATAATTTAACCAGGATTTTCCAAGAACCTAGCACAAATTATACACATCAGGATCAAACAATTATGAGTTGTGCATCAAGATTAAAAGAGACGTACTGCTAGAGCTCATGAAATGCATTTGTTCCTGTCTTTATATCATGTGATCCCCAATCTTTATCTTTTTAATCTCACTGGAGTCTGCAGTGGTAAGAATGGCAGTGGTCACCCCAGTGCACCAAGCCCGCAATGCTGAAAGCAATGGAAGATCTATGAATTGACAAGCACTCATGCTATTTGTCGTACTGTAAAACCCCTTGAGAAGTTACGCTTTGAATGTAAAAATCTTTCCTTCAGCTTCAATTTTAATCCAGTCAGAAATGTTTATTTTGCGATCTGAAACTTTAAATTTAAAGAAAAGGATACTAATTTACTTTAACTTCCTACTCTGCTGTGAATGAATAATTCAAGGTGATTGGCTGCTCAGCTGTTGCTGACATCACCGCTGCTGCCTGCCAAAAGATCCCCTTGACTTGGCGCTATATTTAAACTGCCATCTGGTATGGGGAAGTCAGTGCCCAGAGGTCACTGGATCCTCATGGGCAGCACTCATTGATGTCATCAAGCAGCTTTGCTTTGCTGCTACCTGCAAAATCAGTGTATCTTGCTCAGCAAATACTTTTGAGAGTCTGGTAATCATAAATTTATAGTATACTGCAGTATGCTGGTGTAAGTTATGTCCATTGGAAAACTAAGCTCACTCAGTGTTCAGACAGTATGTTTAACTCATTTTCAGAAACCTGTTTACTTGAGTTGATTTTAACACTTACTGATCTCCAAGTCCTCCTGCGTGCCACATTTGCCACATTATTGAAACCTAATCTTGCTCACAAATGTTTTAACTCTCCGCAATTGGCCAATAAATGAGGAGAATTTACAAACTACTGCATTCCAATCACAATTTCTATCTTTGTTTTAAAGCTTTGGGAAAAGGATCAATTGTGTCAATACTTGACAGCAGCAAAATTATGCAAAAAACTATGTGCTGCTTGCTATTCTTTAGCACTGATGATTTTAGTGCAAACTCGTTTTGGAGGAGAAGTTTTCAGAATTAGTAGCAAAATTGCAAATTGTCTAAAATGTAATTATACAGCTGCATATAGTTTGTTCAAGTGCAAAGTACTGCATTCAAGAAATACTTTGAGTAGAAGAGCAACTCTGTTCAGATTTGCACTGAATGGTCTTTTTCTCAGATGTTTCTTCTTAGTAATTACTCATTTAACTATTGTAAGTCACTGGTTTGCGAGATCAAAACTGGACAGAGAATCCACAGAATTGTTACAACACAGAAGGAAGCCATTTGACCCATTGTGACTTCACCACACACTCGGGTAGTGCATTCCAGACCTTGACCACACTGTGTGAAAAAGCTTTTTCTCATATCGCTTTTCCTTTGGCAATTCGCTTTTTCTTCTTTTACTTTAAACTGTGTTCCCTGGTTCAATAATAGCCAGAGCAGGCAGTCTGAAATTGCCGTGCACACACTCTGTTTTACAGGCTTTTTGTGCCATGTCTCCATTTCTAATGATGTTTCTGTGTATAACAAACAATTAATATAGTTCAGGTTATTATGTTTTATGTTGAAGAACCAGTGTTTTTTTTTTGACGAACACAAAGCTTTATCATTTCCTAGTTTTTCTGTCCCTTTGGTTTTGAAACTTCAGAACAAAAATAAAGAATGCTAGAAATTCTTAATGGGTACATCCAAAGACTTGATTTGATTTATTATTGTCACATGTATTAGTATACAGTGAAAAGTATTGTTTCTGGCACACTATACAGACAAAGCATACCATTCATAGAGAAGGAAACAAGAGAGTGCAGAATGTAGTGTTATAGTCATAGCTAGGGTATAGGGAAAGATCAACTTAGTGTGAGATAGGTCCATTCAAAAGTCTGGTGGTAGCAAGGAAGACGTTGTTCTTGATTCGGTTGGTATGTGTCCTCAGTCTTTTATACCTTTTTCCCTGATGTAAGAAGGTGGAAGAGAGTATTTCTGGGGTCCATGAGGTCCTTGATTACGCTAGCTGCTTTTTCGAGGCAGTGGGAAGTATAGACAGTGTCAATGGGTTTGAGGCTGGTTTGCGAGATGGAGTGGACTTCTTTCACGACCCCTTGTAATTTTTTGAGTTTTGGACAGAGCAGGAGCCATAATAAGCTGTGATACAACCAGAAAGAATGCTTCTATAGTGCATCTGTAAAAGTTGGTGAGAGATGTAGCGGACATGCCAAATTTCCTTAGCCTCCTGAAAGAAGAGGCGTTGGTGGGCTTTCTCAACTATAGAGTCAGCATGGAAAGGCCAGGATAGGTTGTTGGTGATTTGGACACCTAAAAACTTAAAAGCTCTTGACCTTTTCCACGTTGTCCCAATTGATGCAGACAGGCCTGCCCTCCTGAAGTCGATGACTATCTCTTTCCTTTTTTTGACATTGAGAGAGAAATTATTGTCATCGCACCTGTTCACCAGATTCTCTATCTCTTTCCTGTACTCTGCCTCATCATTTTTTGAGATCTGACCCACTATGGTGATGTCATCAGCAAACTTAAAATGGCGTTGGTGGAGAATTTGGTCATAATCATGGGTGTATAAGGACTATAGTAAAGGGCTGAGGATACAGCCTTATAGGGCATCATTGTTGAGGATGATCGTGGAGGAAATGTTTTAACCTATCCTTATTGATTACGATCTGTGGATTTGGAAGTCTAGGATCCAGTCGCAGAGGGAGGATCTGAGGTCCAAGCCACAGAGTTTGGAGATAGGAATAATAGCGTTGAAAGCTGAGCTGTACTCAGCAAATAGAGTCTGACATAGGTGTCTTTGTTGCCTAGGTGTTCCAGGGTGGAGTGTACGGCCAGAGAGATAGCATCTGCTGTGGACCTGTTGCAGTGGTAGGCAAACTGTAGTGGATCCAGGCAGTCAGAATTGACTCATACTATGACTAACCTTTTGAAGCACTTCATAATGATAGATGTCAGAGCCACCAGACAATAAATCATTAAGGCATGCTGCCTGGCTTTTATTTAGTAATGGGATGATGGTCATCTTCTTGAAAAACATGAGGATCTCAAATTGGTGTAATACCTCCACCAGCTGATTCACGCAGGATCTGACTACTTGTCCGGGTATCCCATCTGGGCCACTTGCTTGTGGGTTGACTTTCGAGGAGGTTGCTCTGATGTCTGTGATGCTGACCTCGGACACAGGTTCATCCGATGCTTCCGGGATGGAGGGCGTACTCTCGCTGACGTTTTATAAGAACATAAGAAATAGGAGCAGGAGTAGGCCATCTAGCCCTTCGAGCCTGCCCTGCCATTCAATAAGATCATGGCTGATCTGTCGTGCCTCAGTTCCACATTCCCGCCCTCTCCCCATAACCCTTAATCCCCTTGCCTATCAAAAACTTATCAACCCGCGTCTTAAATATATTTAGCGAGGCAGCCTCCACCACTTCAACGGGCAGAGAATTCCAGAGATTCACCACCCTTTGAGTGAACAAGTTCCTCCTCAACTCCGTTCTAAACCGCACCCCCCCCTTTATCTTGAGGCTGTGCCCTCTAGTCCTACTGTCCTTTCTGAGCGGGAAGAGCCTCTCCACCTCTATCCTATCCATCCCATTCATCATATATGTCTCAACGAGATCTCCCCTCATTCTTCTAAACTCTAACGAGTACAAGCCTAGTTTATTCAGCCTCTCCTCATAGCTCAACCCCCTCAACTCCGGTATCAGCCTAGTAAACCTCCTCTGCACTCCCTCCAAGGCCAAAACATTCTTGCGTAAGTGCAGCGACCAAAACTGCACACAGTACTCCAGCTGCGGCCTCACCAGTGCCCTGTACAGTTGCAGCAAGACCTCCCTACTTTCATATTCAGTCCCCCTCGCTATGAAGGCCAGCATCCCATTTGCCTTCCTAACCACCTGCTGCACCTGCAGGCTGGGTTTTTGCGACTCATGCACAAGGACCCCGAGGTCCCTCTGCACCGTTTGCATGCTGCAGTTTTTCGCCATGTAAGTAATAGTCCTTCCTACCATTATTCCTACCAAAGTGGACAACTTCACACTTGCCAACATTAAATTCCATTTGCCAGTTCCTGGCCCATTCTATGCCCATTTTGCACAAAATGGGCATAGAATGTGTTCAGCTCATTGGGGAAGGGTGTATTGGTGCTGGCAATTTTACATGCCTTCATCTTGTAGCCTGTTATGTCTTGCAGACTTTGCCATAGATGGTGGGAGTCCGTGTGGCTAGCCTGGGACTCAAACTTGGTCTAGTGCTGACTTTGGCATCTCTGATGGATCTCTATATCATCTCTGGATTTCTTACATAGCTCAGGGTCACCTCAGACCTAGACCTCAGCAAGCAGTGGGTATCCCTCTCCATCCATGGTTTCTGGTTGTGAAGCTCCTGGATTTGCTTCTTTGGCACAAAGTCTTCTACACACTTACTAATGAAGTCAGTTACTGAAGTAGTGGCATAGTTGTTCAGGTTGGCCGCTGGGTTTTTAAATATTGACCAGTCTACTGACTCCAGACAGCCCCGTAGGAGATCTTCCGATTTCTCAGACCAACAATGCATGACTTTCTTGAATGGATTCTCCCATTTAGTTTTTGCTTGTAAGCCAGAAGCAGGAGCACAGCCTTGTGGTTTGATTTACCAAAGTGTGGGCTGGTGATAGAGTGGTAGGCATGTTTGATATTTGCGTAGCAGTGGTCTAGGATGTTTGGGCCTCTGGTGGAACAGGAGATGTGTTGGTGGTGCCTTGGTAGGACGATCTTGCGCTTGACCTGATTGAATTCCCCAGCCACGATGAACAAGGCCTCGGGATGTTTTGTCTCGAGGCTCCTTGTGGTGGTGTATATTTCGTCCAGTTCAGTCTTCATGTGAAAATGATTTGTTCTCAACGTTGACGTAAATAATGAACTGAACCAGAGGAGCTGAATATCTTTTATCTTGAATGTTGCCTCCATATATTCAGAATGATTTTTTTTTATTACAAAATTGTGTTTAAAATCATACTTATAAAAGAATGTAGAAATGAAAATATATATTAAATTATAGGGCAGAAAATAATTGAAAAAGCAAAGATATTGCCAAATAAACATGTAAATAACATTTGAAACTTTAAGTTTCAGTGTTTAAAACATAAGACTTCAGAATTGATTTGAACTCATCTATAATATTGAAAAAGGAAATGCTCCAATATGTTTTGAGATGTTGGGTGTGATGTAATGCATATTTTACACACCACTTGACTTTTCTGGTGGATGTTGGGAAAGAAATGGTTTTCTAAAATGGAAGACACCAGGTGATTTGGGAGCGAAGTCAGTGATTGGATATCCAATCATGGACTGTAGATGATGTGGACTCCATAGATTGAACAACTTATGCTCTAGATTTTCATATATTCTTAACTGCAAAAGACTGAGACTTACGGATGCAGTTGTGGAACAAATTAAGATTTCTTTATTCAAAATGATCTTTTTTACTTTACTTTTAAGCAGCCAGTCTGGTTCTAGATTCTCCCACAAGAGGAAATATCCTTTCCACACTTACAACAAAGATAATTTTACTATTGTAATGTGGGGAGAACATAGAACAAGTAAACAAGTAAGGTGGCACAGTAGCACAAGGGCGGTACAGTGGTTAGCACCGCTGCCTCACAGTGCCAGGGACCCTGGTTTGATTCCCACATGGGTCACTGTCTGTGCGAAGTTTGCACATTCTCCCTGTGACTGTATGGGTTTCCTCCCATAGTTCAAAGATATGCAGGTTAGGTGAATTGGCCATGCTACATTCTCCCTCCGTGTTCCCGAACAGGTGCCAGAGTGTGGCGACTAGGGTTTTCATGGTCACTTCACTACAGTGTGAATGTAATCTTATTGTGATTAATAAACTTTCAATTTTAAATATTTTAAATGTGTAAAGTTTAAAATTGGAATAAAAGATATAGAATAAGAATAAAAATAACTGGATAATTTCAGCAAGTCAAGTGGCATCTGTGGAAAGAAACAGAGTTAACAGATGTAATCTTGTGGATTGGGGGAACCTCACCAGCTGACAAGAGATCTGCAGTGCCTTTTCTCGGGAAGGCCTACTAAGCCGTACAGCAGGCCATGTCAAATGAAGCAATGGTTAGATCTGGAATCAACATAGCACAGTGGGAGTCATGCCGAGTAAGAGTTGCCAACCAGTCCAAGGCCGACAACTCTTGCATTCAGCAAGAATCATTGAGGTGAATATGGCTGCTGCTGGACAGGCACTACTCAGAGGCCCTGGATAATAGAGGATCCAGGGTATAGGTAAGTGTTGTGACACAAGGACAGGGAGGTATCTCTCAGCAGATCCTCTGCCCCTCCTTCCTTATGTTCAGTCCCTTTATCAGTTGATCAAGAGACCACCACTCCATTAAGATGACAAGCAACTCACACAGGTTCACCTATCATGCACACTGCAGGCAATAGGCCCACTAACAATTGGGTGAATCCCAGAGGAGACAGGATGAGGCCATTAAATGGTCATTAATTAACTACATAAGGGTTTCAATTGGCAGCAGAGCGGGATGGTTTTCATTGGCCCTCCCAACCAGAACTTTGCTTTAGTGGTGGGGTTCAGCAATGCCACTGCATTGCCTAAGTAAGTGGAGCAGAGCAGAATTAATTTTTTTTCAGCATTTTAATACTTCTGACATCAAAGTAGCATAATCACTGTAATTTGGTTTTGTGCTTTAGTTAGTTGACACCTGCCTAATAAGCAGGAGACCCAGAGTTCAACTTCCAGAACTCTTTTAGGAAATTTTTATAGTGTAATTGCTATCATGTTCACCTTAACACAAAGAAACATTTCCTTTTCGATTCAGTTGGGCTAATTGGATAGCTCTTTTGAAAAGCAAGCACAGGCGTGATGGGCTCAATGGGCTTTTTGTGCTGTGTTATGTCTGATTTGATGACTGGACATTTGTGTAGCAAAAGAACACAACATTTCCTTGTGCTTTTCAGGTGCTTTAACCAACCAGACCAGATTACAGCAATTGTGCAACAAGAGTAGCGGCATATAACTGTTCGAATGGGTATATTGACAGCATTTGCTGAACAGTATTGAATATTCTATTTTACACATTGAGAATGGTGTATTATGGTGCTGATTTAATCAGCATGGTACAACAGGAAATTTTGATTAGGAATTTTAAGGTTTTGACCATTCTGTCAAAGAATGCCATGTTCCTGTCAAATATATTTATTTGTTCACTTTCACTACACTTGAAATTAAGGGAGATTTAAACAATATTAGAGTAGGATGAAGCCAGCGGAGAGAAAATAAATCAAAGTACACCTTTTCAAACAAACAGTAACTACACAGCTGCTTAAGAACATGTGTAACAATAATTAAAAGAATGGACAGTAATAAGTAACTGAACTGTACAAAATTCTGTGTACAGGCCATGTGAATACTGCCGATAGTTGTAGAATCTCAAGTGTTCCATCAGCAGATAACAGCTAATCTCTCAAATTCAAATGGTGAAAGGAAATTGAATTAGATGAACTTGTTTTTGTGTATCCAAATGAAGATTTGAATTCAATAAATATTTCAATCAGCAGTTGAACTGTGTAGGGAATTGCTTCACTTAAAAATGGTAGACATCATAGAATAGATCCATAGAATCCCTGCAGTGCAGAAGGAAGCCATTCAGCCCATCAGGTCTGCACCAGAGATGGGAACGAGATGGACGGAAGGTTAAAACAAATGAACACCAGCCAGTTTGAAATTAGAAGAAAGCTGTGTGCAAGACGACAGGCCCATCAATACCTGAAAAAGAGAAACCAGGTTCTTCAACAGATTATCAAGCTCAGGCTTTCTTGTTGGATTTGTGCTGTGACTTTCATTTAAATATCCAGTTGTATGAGTTATATCCATTCTCATTCTACACGATGGATCAAACCGCCTTCCCATTTACTCCCACTGTACACGATCCCAATTGACCCAAACACCTACCCATTTACTCCCTCTGTACACAATCTCAATTGACCCAAACCTCTTCCCATTCACTCTCACTGTGCACAATCCCAATTGACCCAAACACCTACCCGTTTACTCCCTCCGTACACAATCTCAATTGACCCAAACCTCTTCCCATTCATTCTCACTGTGCACAATCCCAATTGACCCAAACAGCTACCCATTTACTCCCTCTGTACACAATCTCAATTGACTCAAACACCTACCCATTTACTCTCACTGTGCACAATCCCAATCGTCCATACTTTTATGAAGTAGTTAGAATAGAAACTAGTAAGATTATGAGCTGCCTTTCAATTGGAAGTGCCATTCAAAAGTATTAAAATGTTTTGTAAGCTTCCTTAAATATTTTGTTAATATTTGATGGCTGCTCATTTCAAAAAGAACACTTTTTTTTGCTTTACCAGAACATTCCAGAGTAAACGGTTATTGAAAAAGATTGCGGCTCACAATGCTGCAAAAATTTTCAGATAGCTTTCCATGAATTGGAAGGCAGGAGTTTCACTTTGTGAATGTAGGTAACTGAAATTATCTCCCTTTCCTTCTCTACTCCCAAAATTCAGTGTTTATTTCTATTTTTAATAAATAGCAATAATTCCTTCTAGCTGATTGATGTTTTTGCTATACGTTGATTTGAATCAATGGACTAAATCAACTTAGTCCATTCAGCAATTCCAAATATCCCTCATATTTACAGCTCAACTTGATGTTTGGTCTGTTAGATTTTAATCTTGCATGCTTGATTGGCTTTTTAAAAATAATTATAAACTTGCCACAGGCAACTTTTAACGTGCAGCTCTAGCTCTTTTCCAGTTCCTGCTTTGATCAACTGTAAATTATTGTGTCTAATCCAATTAGTTTACCTGTAATAAATGATACATGTGGAAAGGCCTGCTTAATGTGAAATCTCAGAGTAAGTTTAACTAGTATTTATTTAGGTTGTTCAGGATACTAGTAGTCATTAAAACTGCAAAAACAGTTCATTTGCCCTTAATTTTTTTTAATATTTAAACATGCTTTCCATTTAAACCCGCTATGCTTGCAATATTAGAATCCATGTTTGTGTCTGTGGTTTTGCTGAGCCTGCATACTTTTGATGCATGCTTACTTGGTTTTAAATATACAGTATGTACCTTTAAAGCAAAATCATTGGGTTAATTTAAAACCATTGCTTCTTTAATGTTAACTTGGGTGGTGATTCACATCTTTAATTAATGGGGTTATTTTAAACTGTTTATATCAATCAACTTTTCATATATAATTTTATCAATAAGTTCAAAGGTATTTGGAATTTAATCTTTCAACCGGACAGCATTTTAAGTTTCTTAAAAAGGGAAATAAAAATAGAGAATCTGGTGAACTTATGCGACGACAATATCCCTTCCTTAGCGTCAACAAAACGAAGGAAATTCTCATCGACTTCAAAAAGCATAGTGGAGGACGGGCCCCTGTCTACATCAATGGGGACAAAATAGGAACGATCAAGTGCTTTAAGTTTTTAGGTGTCCAGATCACCAACAATCTATCCTTGTTCTCCCATGCTGACACTATAGTTAGGGAAGCCCACCAACGCCTCTACTTTCTCAGAGGACTAAGGAAATTTGGCATGTCCACTATGACTCTCACCAACCTTTACACCGTAGGAAGTATTCTTTCTGGGTGTATCACTGCTTGGTATAGTTCCTGCTCTATCCAAGACTGCAAAAATCTACAAAGGGTCATGTACGAACCCCAGTCCATCACTCACACCAGCCTCCCATCCTTTGACACTGTCTACACTTCCCACTGCCTTGGAAAAGCAGTCAGCATAAGTAAGGACCCCACACACTCCAGACATTCTCTCTTTCACCTTCTTCCATCAAGAAAAAGATACAAAAATCTGAGGACACATACAAACCAACTCAAGAACAGCTTCTCCCCTGCTGCATCGGACTGTTGAATGGACCTAACTTGTATTAAGTTGATCTTTCTCTACGCCCCAGCTATGACTGTAACCCAGCATTCTGCACTCTCTCCTTTTCTTCTGTATGACTGGTATGCTTTGTTTGTTTAGTGCACAAGAAACATTACTTTTCACTGTTTACTAATAAATGTGACAATATTCTCGTGAGAATTTCATTTCAGATTATGGAACATTGAATGTATAATTTGTGTTCAAATGTGTATTATTTTGTGGATATCAATAATGAGGAATATTAAATCTGGGGAATGGAACACTTTCTCTTCACAGCATATCCAGTGTCAAAATAAGCACTAACAGATCAGACACCACATGGTTAGATGCAATGCAGAGCTTATCTCTCCTATGCTCCAGTAATGAATTTCAGCTGCAATACCAGTGCAAAATTTTCCAAAATAGCTAGCCCCATCTGCCAGGTTGGAAATGCATTGTGAACCAAGGGACAGTTGTGTACTAACGCACCATGTCCAAAAGGAATAGGGTTGAAACCACGCAAACTCAATCCCAGCAAATTTGCATGAGCTACCGCGTCCTTAATGGTGCCCATAAGTAGAAACTTTTATTTGTTCAATGCTTTCCATAGCAAGTTAAGGCGTTTGTCTTAAAGGATACTATTCTGTATTAAATACTTGCACGTTGCTGTGTCTGATACAACATTTAGAAGAAAGCGACCTAGCATAGCCTTGCAATAAACCGAATACTTGATGGTGGTTAGAGTCCAGTACCTTGACTTTGTTGGATATATTTGGCCAATTCAGCAACCTACACCTTTTCAGATACTGATTTATTATGCAGATGGGTGAATTCTTCCATGACACCAATAAATCACCATTTAGATTAAAATTACATTAAGTTTTTGAGAATGTTTTCGATCTTTTCTGATAATTTAGTTACAAAAAATTGATAAATCAGCGCTGCCCATTCTGCTACTTTTTAAAAAAAGCTTACATATATGAACTTGACAACATTCTGAACACTGCACAGAGGCCTTGATGGTTCAAAGATTAATGTTAAAATTGCATTATAAATTGTACTTAAAAAAGGGCACAACTCTGTGAATATTATTTGACTTTGTGTTGTGAACACTTTACTAATGCCTTCAAAGCAGGATACAGCGAGGCTTTATCAAATACTAAGATTGAAGACAACTGGTTTGCTAAAGGATATCTGAAAGCGTGAGCTTTGATCAATTTTCTCGCTGCTAGCTTCATCCTGCTCTGTACTAAGCTGAGAAGCAGCCCAAAATAATCCTTTATATGGAAGGCAATGATAGTTGCATGTTAATTTTTTTTCTTTCTTTTATACTGAGATTCCAGAGTGGGCTTCCACTCTCTGTTGGGCCCTTGGGTCATGTCACTTAAGGGCAACATCCTAAAGTGGCTCTATGTCACACTATAGGGGCAAGGTGAAGCTCAAAAGCTGGTTGAGAACTGCTATGGATTTGGGAGATCCCAGAAACCGTGTTTTAGTTGTAGAATCTTTATCGCCAATCCAATTTCCCAGATTCCAGTAAAGTTCAGAGCACCATAACCCTCCCTATATTAATCGATCTATTTTGGAAGTTATAGATTGATGTTATTAGAAAGGTAGCTGAAATGTTATCCTCCAAAAGAATCTTGACAGTAAGAGAACTGATTTTTTTTAAAGGAAGATGTGCAATTACGTTTTCTCCAAGTACTTGAAATGTTGTTATTTACTAGTGTAGCAGTAATTCTACAGTTGCTGGAATCCCCTGTTGCAATTACAATTCACCCTGAAGACATAACCTTGGCTAGTGGTTTTGTAACCAATTTGTTGTCTACTTGATGAGATGTATGTAGTATAGAAAGTTGCAGTACTGTGTTGCATATGCTTTAGGAATCTTATATAAATTGATGCGATACCTATTGGTGCTAATTAGTTTGATTTACATTAAAATATATTGTGTTCTCCAGCTATGCATGTGATAGCTAACTATTTAAAGGCCAAATGACTCCAGATTAGCTTCCAGGCTCCCACACTTATTTTGTTCTACCTTGATTACCCAGTTGGAAAGATTTGACAAATT
The DNA here is from genome assembly GCF_965287045.1 of Carcharhinus amblyrhynchos. Classification (NCBI taxonomy): domain Eukaryota; kingdom Metazoa; phylum Chordata; class Chondrichthyes; order Carcharhiniformes; family Carcharhinidae; genus Carcharhinus; species Carcharhinus amblyrhynchos. The sequence continues at coordinate 5,719,834 of NC_137346.1, read as the reverse complement.
AATGTAGTTCAATATCGTGTTAATAATACTGTTTTTATATTAAAAGTACAAGAAACAGATGCAAACCTGTGCACTCTGAGGCTTCAGCTTAAACTAATGTCTGCACGACCTCCCAGATAGATCAAAGAGTTATTGCTCTGACAGCTACAAGACGGGAGTATTAGCCGTAGGCCTCTTGTGGATCATCCGCAGAGCTGCTGTGTCTGTAAAGGATGGCTGGTGGCTAATTGTCTATTTTGAGGATGAGCAGGTAAAGAAAGGGCTCTCTGCTGACATTTGGTTAATTCCTGGTTGCCTGTGGTTTATTGCACATCCTGGATATTTGCTAGCAGGAGGGATTGGCTTTTTCACATATGTAACATGTCATTTTTAATCAAACAAAAATGCACTGTTTGAAATTGCAGTATAATAAGTTGAAATGGATTCTGATAGCATGAATGTGACACATGCTGCCTGTGGCTGCTGTCCTTTATCTCCACTGGCTTTGATGTTCACAGTTAACTCTTTTTAGTGCAGACCAAAGTCACACTACACAAGCACTATCATAAAAAGTAAATTTCCATATTTATTTAATTAATTATATTTAATTTTTCCCAAAGATGAATTTTCTGTATTACACTCTGTTCAACCTGTTGATTTTTTTTTGTATAATTTCCCTATCTCCCAGAATGTACAGTTTATTCCATTTCACTACAAAGATTATCCAAAAAGATGCTCAGTTCTAATCAGGAAAGTAAATGTAATTTCATTGATAATAAACTGCTCAGCTGAGTCCTGGATTAATTGGGATGCCCTGGCATTAAGTAGCAGAGCTGAGAAAGGCAACCGCCTTATGCTTTGTCGTTTCAGTAGGAAAATAACTTTACTGAAGTCCGTCCTTTGACCATATTGTAGGTTGGCAGTTTTGATTGAGCTAAATCTACAGCTTTAAACTGTTTTCATTGAAATAGGAGTCATCAAAAGGTAGATATTACTATGGTTTTAATTATATTTTGCCTTCATTTGAAAATAGCTTGTAACTGTCTCTCGGGAGTTGTTTATGTATTTTTTCAGAATTTTGTAAGTTTTGCTTATATTTCTATCTTCCCTGTGCCACATGTTTAATGTAATGTTGTTATTTCTGCTTGTCATATATTGGTATAGCCAATGACTTGTGAGTGATAGCAAAGCTGAAATAAAAACAGAAAATGCTGTAAATATTAAGATTTGGCAGCATCTGTGGAGAAAGATCAGAGTTAATGGGTGAAATTCTCCAGCTGCGTGTTTCCCACCAGCGGGAGGTGGTCAGTTTTTTACTGGCGGCGGGATTCTCTGGTCCTGCCGCTGTCAATGGGATTTTTCATTGATGTCACCCCACATTGGCAGGAAACCATTGAGCGGGGGTGCTGTGCCGGCTGGACCGGAGAAACATTCCAATGTGAACAGTAGGAGAATTCTGGCCAATGTTTCATGCCATCTGATGAAAGGCCATTGATCTGAAAAGTTACCCCTGTTTCCCTCTCCATAGATGCTGGCGGACCTGCTGGGTATTTGTAGTGTTTTCTGTTTTAATTTCAGCATCTGTAGCATTTTGCTTTTGTTTGCATGATAAAGCTGCTTTGTTTTATAAACGGAACTGAGGAAAAAAGTATTTGATTTCACAAAGCTTCTTGGTTTAGATGGTAAGAAAGAAAAATAATCTTTTTAAAAAAAGTTAAAGTAGGGCAAGAAATTATTGTATATCAAGATGTTGTACAGAATGTTGGAGTTTACATTCTGCTCCAAGGAATGGTATACTTTGGAGTTGATCTGAGGCCATAAACTCATGCTTCACTCTCACGACATGATCTCAACTCATTGAAAATATTGGCTCTCAACATATTGCAGATTATATGCCATCATAGAAATAAAGCTCTTCAGTTAAACATTGAAAGTAAGGTTGTTATTTGCATTTTTAAATCATGGAGACAATTACATGCACTCAGGATAATGCAGTGGGGTGCTTGGGACATAGCCAAAGGTTACATCGCAATAACGAGTTGGTTTGGTATCCATGAAAAGAATATGAACATTGTAAAGCCTGGTATTGAAATTTTGAGCATCACAATGGAACCAGATAATTTTGAGTTACAGTATTTGAAATGCAGATGATGTATTTTTCCCCCATTTTTGTATTTTCCCAATTTCCAGGAGTCTTCAGAGTTGACAATTGATACACCCAAATTAATAGGTTACTAGAGAGGCCATTCAATAATAGATCACCTGGGGTTACCATTGTTATTGTGTTCAGATTACCTACCTACACACTATCAGGTCCTGAGGTGGTTATCAAAACCCTTGTTACTTTCCTCATATTTCCCCCTCATTACCTTGCCTCCAATCCTTTCCAATGTGGTTCTTCTTTTATGGGATGTGGACATTGCTGGCAAAGCCAAGAATTTGTTGCCTATTCCTAATCACCTTTGAACTGAATGACTTACTGAGCCATTTCAAAGGGCAGTTAAGAGTAAGTCACCTTACCATGAGACTGAAGCCACACATAGATGAGAACAGGTGCCAGACCAGATAAGGACAGCAGATTTCCTTTCCTAAGGATCGTTAATGAACCAGATGGGTTTTTACAGCAATCAATGATAGTTTCATGGCCACCATTACTAAAATTCCATATTATATGAATTGAATTTAGATTCCACAAGCTACCATGTTGGGATTTGAACCCGTGTCCACAGGGATTTCACTGGAACAGTCTATTGCTAGTTCAGTGACATTATCACGACATCACTGCCCTGCGCCACCCGCCCCGGCTATATCAGTTATATCATTATGATATAACTGATCTTTGCCTTTTTAACAGGTGGTGTTCCTCATAATTTTGGAACATATCTAGGCCAGTTTGAGTTGGCTATATGTGCTGCAAATGCTCGTTCGTTTTCCACTACTTTAAAGAGAAATTCTGTTTAAATAATGGGCTCTTTTAATAGTTTGTTGTGTTTGGAATTCTTCCTCCTACCATTGAATAGGTAGAGCATTATTTTGTACGGTGTTGTGGTGCAAACATTGTAATATCCCCACAAGAATTAGAAGCATGAATAGGCCATTTTGCCCCTTGAGCCTGCTCTGCCATTCGATAAGATCGAGACTGATCTGATTGAAGTCTCAACTACACTTTTCTCTTTGCATCTGCCCAGCCCCTTGATTCCGTTGTTGATCAAAAGACAGCTTTGGATATATTCAGTGACCCAGCCTTCACTGCACTTTAGGGAAGAGAAGTCCACAGACCAAGGATGAAAGGAAATATTTCTCATGATCTCCGTCTTAAATGGGTGACCCCTGATATTTAAACTGTATCTCCTTGTTCGAGGCTTCCCCACAAGGGAAAATATCCTCTCATCATGCATCCTGTCAAGTCCCCTCAGGATCTTGTATGTTTCAATAAGATCACCTCTAATTCTTCAAAACACCAATGGATATAGGCCCAACCTGCTGAACCTTTCCTAATAAGATAACTCCCTCATCCCAGTAGTCAGTCGATTGAACCTTCTCTGAACTGCTTCTAATACAATTGTATCCTTGCTAAGTAAGGAAAAGAAAACCATACATAGTAGTCCAGATGCAGTTGTACTAAGGTCCTGTAGCAACATTTACTACTTTTATACTTGATTCCCTTTGTAATAAATGCCAACATTCCATCAGTCGTGTTAATCCCTTGCTGTATCCACATACTAACATTTTGTGATTCATGTACCAGGATACCCAGATCCCTCTGTGCTGCACATTTCTGCAATCTCTCTCCATTTAGATAAAAGGCTGTCAAAATGCATAAGTTCTCATTTTCCCACATTTTATACTCCATCTGCATTTTTTTGCCCACTCACTTAACCTATCTAAACCCCTTTATAGACTCTTAATATCCTCTTGACAACTTACTTTTCCACTGATCTTTGTGTCATCAGCAGATTTAGTTACTCCAGTCAACACTCCTTCAAGATGAACCAGCAATTTCAATCTAGACTACAGTTATTGGTGCTCACGATGTGAATTCTTCTACATCGGGGACACCGAATGCAGATTGTCTTATTATTTTGGAGAACCACGCCATTTTGTTTGCAGGCATGACACCACACCTCTTCTCTCCACCCCTCCGCCCCCCCAAGACATCTAATGACCTGTCATTTGAATCCTCTGCTTTGATGTCATGCTGACATTTCTGTCCTTGGCCTACTGCACTGTTCCAGTGAGGTTCAGTGCTTCAGGAACAGCATCTCATCTTTCAGTCAGGTAGCATTTTCTTGCTCCAGCTAGAGCAGCAAGGTGGCATAGTGGTTAGCACTACTGTCTCACAGCACCAGGGACCTGGGTTCAATTCCAGCCTCGGGCAACTGTCTATATGGAGTTTGCACATTCTTCCTGGATTTCTTCAGATGCAGATTAGGTGGATTGGCCATGCTCTTTTTTCTCTTATTGTCAGGGGACTAGCAGGGTATGTATGTGGGTTATGGGGAGAGAGCCTGGGTTGGATTGTTGTCAGTGCAGGCTTGAAGGGCCAAATGGCCTCTTTCTGCACTGTAGGGATCCTGTGATCTCCATTCCATTTGGCCCTGCAGGATTTACTTGTCCATCATTCAATTTCTGCTGTCTTCCACCTTTCTTTTGCCCTTGTCCCACCCATCCTTTGCTCAAATCCTATTCCACCTTTAACTTTTCCTAGTTTAGATGTAGGTCACAGACCTGAAATGTTAACTCTGTTTTTCTCTCTCAACACAGATGTTGCTTAACCTGCTAAGTTTTTCCAGCATTTTCTGGTTTTATTTCAGATTTCCAGCATCCTCTATATTCTGCTTCTTTACCAGTGATGCCCAAATCCCAAGAATGAATAAAAAAAGTATACTCATTCTGATTCATCTACCATCTATTACGCTCATTTTTAGCTTTCTCGTTAATTATCTCCTGCTGCTTGTCTTTTTAGAACATAGAACAGTACAGCACAGTACAGGCCCTTCGGCCCTTGGAGGAGCTATGTCCAAACCCAAGATCAAGCTATCCCACTCCCACTGGTGTGCTCCGTGTGCCTATCCAATAACTGCTTGAAAGTTCCTAAAGTGTCTGACTCCACTATCACAGCAGGCAGTGCATTCCACACCCCAACCATTCTTTGAGGAAAGAATCTACCTCGGACATCCCTCCTATATCTCCCACCATGAACCTTATTGTTATTCCCCTAGTAACAGTTACATCCACCCGAGGATATAGTCCCTGCACATCCACTCTATTTATCCCCCTCATCATCTTATAAACCTCTATTAAGTCGCCTCTCATCCTCCTTCGCTCTAAAGAGAAAAGCCCCAGCTCCCTCAACCTTTCCTCATAAGAACTACCCTCCAAACCAGGCAGCGTCCTGGTAAATCTCCTCTGCATCCTCTCCAATACTTCCACATACTTCTTATAGTGAGGTGACCAGAACTGGACACAATATTCCAAATGTGTTCTCACCAACATCCAGTATAGTTGCAACATAACCCCACGCCTCTTAAACTCAAACCTCCTGTTAATAAACGCTAACACACTATAAGCCTTCTTCACGGCTCTATCCACTGGAGTGGCAACCTTCAGAGATCTGTGGATATGAACCCCAAGATCTCTCTGTTCCTCCACATTCCTCAGAACCCTGCCATTGACCTTGTAATCCGCAATCAAGTTTGTCATACCAAAATTAATCACCTCGCACTTATCAGGGTTAAACTCCATCTGCCACTTTTCTGCCCAGCTCTGCATTCTATCAATGTCTGTTTGCAGCCTACAAGAGCCCTCCACCTCATTCACTACTCCACGAATCTTGGTATCATCAGCAAATTTACTAACCCACCCTTCAGCCCCTTCTTCCAAGTCATTTTTAAAAATCACAAATAGCAGAGAACCCAGCACTGATCCCTGTGGTACACTGCTGGTAACTGGCCTCCAGTCTGAAAATTTTCCCTCCATCACCACCCTCTGTCCACTATGAGACAGGCAGTTACTTATCCACTCGGCCAAATTTCCTTCTATCCCGCATCCTTACTTTCTTCATGAGCCTACCGTGGGGAACCTTATCAATGCCTTGCTAAAAATCCATGTATACAACATCAACTGCTCTACCTTTGAGGAGGTAACTAAGTGTTTAGACAAAGAATTCAATCAAACTTGTGAGACAGGACTTACCTCTCACGAAACCGTGATGACTATCTTGGATTAAACTGCATCTTTCCAAATGGTCATAAATCCTATCCCTCAGGACCCTTTCCATTAGCTTACTGACCACTGAAGTAAGACTAACTAGTCTATAATTACCAGGGTCATTCTTATTTCCTTTCTTGAAGAGAGGAACAACATTCACCACTCTCCTCTCCTCTGGCACAATCCCCGTGATGTGGGTATGCCGGCGTTGGACTGGCGTAAACACAGTAAAAAGTCTGACAACACCAGGTTTTAGTCCAACCTATTTATTTGATAATATACTCGCAAGCTTTCGGGGTTAGCCCCTTCGTCAGGTGAATGGAGAGTTCTGGCCTCAGACAGAGCATATAAAGCACAGACAGTTTAGAGATTACTGATTAGAATGCGAATCCTTACACCTAACCTGCTGTTCAAGACCTGAAGTGGCTGATAATGTGAGTGGAAGGAGCACTGATCACAGTTTAAAGAGATGTGTATTGTCTCCAGACAGTACAGTAAGTGAGGTTTTGCAAACCCAGGCAAGTCACGGGGGTTACAGATAGTGCGACATGAACCCAAGATCCCTGTTGAGACCGTCCTCATGTGTGCGGAACTTGGCTATCAGTCTCTGTTCAGCGACTCTGCGCTGTCGTGTGTCGTGAAGGCCGCCTTGGAGAATGCTTACCCGAAGGTCAGAGGCTGAATGCCCGTGACCACTGAAGTGTTCGCCAACAGGAAGGGAACAGTCTTGCCTGGTGACTGTCGAGCGATGTTCATTCATCCGTTGTCGTAGCGTCTGCATGGTCTCCCCAATGTACCATGCTTCGGGACATCCTTTCTTGCAACATATCAGGTAGACAATGTTGGCCGAGTTGCAAGAGTATTTACCATGTACCTGGTGGACGGTATTCTCACGTGTGATGATGGTATCCATGTCGATGATCCGGCATGTCTTGCAGAGGTTGCTGTGGCAGGGTTGTGTGGTATTGTGGTCACTGTTCTTCTGAAGGCTGGGTAGTTTGCTGCGAACAATGGTCTGTTTGAGGTTGTGTGGTTGTCTGAAAGCAAGAAGTGGGGGTGTGGGGATAGCCCTGGCGAGATGTTCGTCTTCATCAATGATATGTTGAAGACTCCGGAGAAGATGTCGTAGCTTCTCCGCTCCGGGGAAGTACTGGACGACGAAGGGTACTCTGCCCACTGTGTCCTGTGTTTGCCTTCTGAGGAGATCGGTGCGGTTTTTCGCTGTGGCGCATCGGAACTGCCGATCTATGAGTCGAGCACCATATCCTGTTCTTATGAGGGCATCTTTCAGGGTCTGGAGGTGTCTGTCACGATCCTCCTCATCTGAGCAAATCCTGTGTATACGGAGGGCTTGTCCATAGGGAATGGCTTCTTTAACATGTTTAGGGTGGAAACTGGAGAAGTGGAGCATTGTGAGATTGTCTGTGGGCTTGCGGTACAGTGAGGTGCTGAGGTGACCGTCCTTAATGGAGATGCGTGTGTCCAAGAATGCAACTGATTCTGGGGAATAGTCCATGGTGAGTCTGATGGTGGGGTGGAATTTGTTGATATCATCATATAGTTGTTTCAGTGATTGTTCACCATGAGGCCAAAGGAAGAAAATGTCATCAATGTATCTAGTGTACAGCATCGGTTGAAGATTCTGTGCAGTGAAGAAGTCTTGTTCGAACCTGTGCATGAAGATGTTGGCATATTGAGGTGCAAATTTGGTCCCCATGGCTGTTCCATGTGTCTGGATGAAAAACTGGTTGTTGAAGGTGAAGACATTGTGGTCCAGGATAAAGCGGATGAGTTGTAAAATTGCATCTGGAAACTGGCAGTTGTCAGCATTGAGTACTGAGGCAGTCGCAGCAATGCCATCGTTGTGGGGGATGTTGGTGTAGAATGGAAGCCATTCCCTATGGACAAGCCCTCCGTATACACAGGATTTGCTCAGATGAGGAGGATCGTGACAGACACCTCCAGACCCTGAAAGATGCCCTCATAAGAACAGGATATGGTGCTCGACTCATAGATCGGCAGTTCCGATGCGCCACAGCGAAAAACCGCACCGATCTCCTCAGAAGGCAAACACAGGACACAGTGGACAGAGTACCCTTCGTCGTCCAGTACTTCCCCGGAGCGGAGAAGCTACGACATCTTCTCCGGAGTCTTCAACATATCATTGATGAAGACGAACATCTCGCCAGGGCTATCCCCACACCCCCACTTCTTGCTTTCAGACAACCACACAACCTCAAACAGACCATTGTTCGCAGCAAACTACCCAGCCTTCAGAAGAACAGTGACCACAATACCACACAACCCTGCCACAGCAACCTCTGCAAGACATGCCGGATCATCGACATGGATACCATCATCACACGTGAGAATACCGTCCACCAGGTACATGGTAAATACTCTTGCAACTCGGCCAACATTGTCTACCTGATATGTTGCAAGAAAGGATGTCCCGAAGCATGGTACATTGGGGAGACCATGCAGACGCTACGACAACAGATGAATGAACATCGCTCGACAGTCACCAGGCAAGACTGTTCCCTTCCTGTTGGCGAACACTTCAGTGGTCACGGGCATTCAGCCTCTGACCTTCGGGTAAGCATTCTCCAAGGCGGCCTTCACGACACACGACAGCGCAGAGTCGCTGAACAGAGACTGATAGCCAAGTTCCGCACACATGAGGACGGTCTCAACAGGGATCTTGGGTTCATGTCGCACTATCTGTAACCCCCGTGACTTGCCTGGGTTTGCAAAACCTCACTTACTGTACTGTCTGGAGACAATACACATCTCTTTAAACTGTGATCAGTGCTCCTTCCACTCACATTATCAGCCACTTCAGGTCTTGAACAGCAGGTTAGGTGTAAGGATTCGCATTCTAATCAGTAATCTCTAAACTGTCTGTGCTTTATATGCTCTGTCTGAGGCCAGAACTCTCCATTCACCTGACGAAGGGGCTAACCCCGAAAGCTTGCGAGTATATTATCAAATAAATAGGTTGGACTAAAACCTGGTGTTGTCAGACTTTTTACAATCCCCGTGGACAGTGAGGACCCAAAGATCAAAGCTAAAGCTCCACAATCTCATCCCTTGCCTCCCCAAGTATCCTAGGATGTATCCCATCTGGCCCAGGGGACTTATCAGCCCTCAGGTTTTACAAAATTGCTAATACATCTTCCCTGAGAACATCTACCTCCTCCATCCTATCAGCCTGTATCACACACTCATCCTGAAAAACATGGCCCCTCTCATAAGTGAACACTGAAGAAAAGTATTCATTCAATGCCTCACCTATCTCTTCTACTCCATGCACAAGTTCCCACTACTATCCTTGGCTGGCCTGAACCTCACCCTGGTCATTCTTTTATTTCTCATGTAAGAGTAAAAAACCTTGGGGTTTTCCTTTATCTGACCCGCCAAAGACTTCTCATGCCCCCTTCCAGCTGTCCTAAGCCCTTTTTTTAACTCATTCCTAGCTACCTTGTAATCCTCAAGAGACCCAATTGAACCTTATTTTTTCGTCCTTACATACACTTCCTTTTTCCTCTTGACAAGACATTTAATCTCCTTTGTGAACCATGGTTCCCTCACTCAGCCATTTCCTCCCTGCCTTCCAGGGACATATCTATCAAGGACACACAGTATTTGTTCCTTGAAAAAACTCCACTTTTCGTTTGTGCCCATACCTGATAGTTTCTGTTCCCATGTTATGCTCCCTAATTCTTGCCTAATCGCATCATAATTACCTCTGCCCCGATTATAAATCATGCCCTGTCTTGTGACCCTAACCCTCTCCATTGCAATAATGAAAGACACCGAATTGTGGTCACTATCTCCAAAGTGCTCTCCCACAAACAAATCTATCACTTCGCCCGGTTCATTACCCAGTACCAAGCCCAATGTGGCCCTATGTCTTGCCGGCTTATCCACATATTGTGTCAGGAACCCCTCCTGCATACACTGTACAAAAAGTGTCCCATCTGGACTATTCGACCTATAAAGGTTCCAATTATATTTGGAAAGTTAAAGTCACCCATGATAACTACCCTGTCACCTCCACACCTATCCATAATCTGCTTTGCCATTTCCTCCTCCACATTTCTATTACTATTTGGGGGGCTATAGAAAACTCCTAACGTGACCAATCCTTTCCTATTTCTAACTTCAGCCCATATTACCTCAGTAGGCAGATCGCCCTCAAAATGCTTTTCAGCAGCCGTTAAACTATCCTTGATTAACAATGCTACTCCTCCACCTCTTTTAATGCCTTCCCTACTCTTACTGAAACATCTGTACCCCAGAACTGCCAACAACCATTCTTGTCCCTGTTCTGATCATGTTTCCATAATGGCCACAACATCATAGTCCCAAATACCAATCCATGCTCCAAGTTCACCTACCTTATTCCTGAAGCTCCTTGCATTGAAGTAGATGCACTTCAACCCACCCTCCTGTCTGCCTGTACACTCCCACGACCTTGATACCTTCCTCAGTACCTCGTGACCCTCAACACTGGCTTTTGGGCTACAACTCATTTTCCCATCCCCCTGACAAATTAGTTTAAACGCCCCCGAAGAGCCATAGCTCTTATTGCTTATTGTTTAATTTTATTTCTTTGGCCCAGTTTTTCGCTTCCAGATGGGGTTTGTAGAGAGTGGAAAGTTCCTGGCTCTGAGAAATCTGACCTTTAAAAATGGCAGCCCGCAGTTATGATTTGCATTTCAGGGAGCAGGCTAGATAAGAAAATGGGCCCGCCACCATGGAAAGAATGTGGAGGCTGCCAGGTGGAGAAGCAGGCTGGCCCTGCCTTTGTCCTCTGGCACTTTGTTGAATTTAATATTTTAAAAAAAGTTATTAAAACAAAAAACAGCCCCCCAGCCTTCACACACCCACATACTTCCTATACCACCTCATGTCTTCCCCACTCATCCCCACGGTCCCTTATACCCATGCCAACAGATGTTCCTCTACCCAACTCCATGATCCTCATATCCCTATGCTGCCAACATCCTCAATGCCCTTTATAACCCTTAAGCCCAATTAGTGCCAGCCTGTGCTCCCCACCCACCACCTTTGCCCTTACTCCCATCATATCAGCTCACCTAATATCCACCATGGGCAAACCTGAAAAGCCATGCGACATAATGTTATTTGCCAATTGATTATGGCACTCTCATTGATTTAAAAAAAACATTCAATAGATTGAAGTTCCTTCAAATAATCTCTAATGGAAGCAAACATTCCTATGCTATAACCACTTGGAGTTGTCAATCAAACTGCTCACTTAACTGCAAATTTAGGCACTTTTACATACAATCATGTTTAATTTTAACAATCCCAAAGGGTGCCTTACCCTATTTCAAAGGTGTCCTGGGATCATATTCAAAAGGGTGTCTTACCTCCCCAAAGAAATAACTTGCCTATCCAAACAAATCCACCATGTTCAGCTCTTAACTGGTGTGCACATGCTGTGTTTCACACTCCTGGTCCCCATAATCCCACTTCAGCAGAGGCAGCTGATGATTTAAATAGTCAGCCGCCTCCAAAAAACCCACATGCATGAATCCTGGCCCAACTTTACCCCGTAAAAAGTCTGACAACACCAGGTTTTAGTCCAACCTATTTATTTGATAATATACTCACAAGCTTTCGAGGGGACTCCATTCACCTGACGAAGAGGCAGTCCCCTCGAAAGCTTGTGAGTATATTATCAAATAAATAGGTTGGACTAAAACCTGGTGTTGTCAGACTTTTTACTGTGTTTACGCCAGTCCAACGCCAGCATACCCACATCATGCCAACTTTACCCCCACAGAGATAGGAAATGCTGTGTTTTAGTCGGAGCTTAGCATTTTTGGCCATTTCTGCTATTTTTGCATGACAGAGAACTTCCGGCTTCTGATTCCCTTTATCGCCCACTTCATTGTTTAATTGTTCTTTTATTTGGAATTGTAATCCAGTGTCTGTGAATTCTGTTTCTTCAATTGCAATTCTTTTGTGCCTCTTTGGATAAGTGAACTGTTATAAACAGTGGACCATACAGTAATTTTAAAAAAACACTAGTGTTTGAAGAAAATAGTTGAAGTGCCAAATTGAGAGATGGAAACTTATTTTATTGGGAGCCTTAATGCTGCTGAGCCACAGTGTTTTTGGCAATGACTAGTAGTGATGATAACATCTGAAACTGGAAATAAGCAAAATCCCATTTATAACCAGTTCAAGCCAACTTGCAGGAGCATCTAGCCAAATTCACATACTATGCGACCGAATTAACTTAAATGTTATAAAATGCTGTATATTGGTAATCTGCAATGGCTTCTGACGTATAAGTGTTTGGCATAGAAATGGTTTGAGTGGGACTGGGTACAGTAGCGCCTACAGTGTGATGTAAAGGAACACTGGGCGGTCTTATACTGGACAGAGACATGTATAAAGGCAAGCATGGAAGCCACCTGCAGCTTTAACCTTGTACGATATTTAAAGTAAAGTTTATTTATTAGTCACAAGTCGACTTACATTCACACTGTAATGAAGTTACTGTGAAAATCCCCTAGTTGCCACACTCCGGCACCTGTTTGGGTACACTGAGGCAGAATTTAGCATGGTCAATGCACTGAACCAGCACATCTTTGGACTGTGGGAGAAAACCAGAGCACTCGGAGGAAACCCACGCAGACAGGAGGAGAATGTGCAAACTCCTCACAGACTTTGATCCAAGCCAGGAATCGAACCTGGGTCCCTGGTGCTGTGAGGCAGCAATGCTAACCGTTGTGCCAAGGTGCTGTCTTATATATAGTTAGAAGTAGTTAATAAACAAATTTAAACTATACTTGGGGAAGACGTGGGTTGATCAAGGCAGTTGCCTCCTGGAAAATTTAAACACTAAAATTGCAAATGTTATTACTGGAGGAGTCTGCCAGAACTGACAAGTGCAGGAAATATCATTAAGAAGAAGCGTACAAGAGTTCCATCTCGGATTTCCTAATAACATTTAAAGCTATACAGACTTCTAATTTTAAATAACCATAGATCAAAATCTACCTTAAAAAACCAGTTGGCCTCACACCAGAGCCAAACCTAGTGCAGAATTTAGTATCGTGGAAATTTTTTTTTTTAATTACCAGAGTATATCAGATCCAAGTAGGAAATCAGAAGAAGTCCAAATCAGTGTGTTTTTACATTTGTTTGGTGAACTTTCTGATGAAGTAATTCTAAGGCAGTACATTGATGAATCCTCAATCAACTTTGATGAAATATTGAAAGCCTTTGGCACATAATGGAGTACACACAACTTTAAGAGAGGATGAAAAAAAACCATGAAAGAGCAAAAGACAATTCCCAAGAAAACCACATGATGGCACCAGAGAGACAGTGAACATTTTGGAAATCTTAAAATGAATCTTTTTGAAAATCCCAACACATTAGCCAAACTACAGCAACAGGTGGTTGTGCTGAACCACCTGACTATAATTGTAGCCACAACAATAGAAGTTTCCAAACTGCAACTGGATGAAGAAAAGACAGAAGCAAGATTTGAAACTAGATTTGGACCAGGGGATGAGAAGGAATAACATTGGATATTGCAGACTTGCTGCAAACGTTCAGTCATTGAGAAATGAAATGGCTGAAATAGAAATCAGGAACCTAGAGAAGATCATGAATGATCTGATAATCATATCAAATCTGCATCCCCGCCTATCCCTGATAACCTATCAACTCTTTCAGAACCAAGAATCTTTCCACATCTGCCTTAACAATATTCAAAGACACTACTTGCACCACCTTTTCATAAGAGAATTCCACAGACTCACTGCCCCTTATTTTTAAACAGTGACCCCCAATTCTAGATTCTCCCTCTACATCTAACCTGGCAGGATCCTTCTGGATCTTATATGTTTCAATCAAATTGTCTGTTATGCTTCTAAACTCTAGCAGATACAATCTAGCTTGTTCAATCTTCCTTCATAAAACAACCCACCCCTTCCAGGTTTAATTCTGTTAAATCTCCTCTGGACTGCTTCCAACGCATTTATGTCCTTCCTTAAATAAGGTGACCAATACTTACACAGTACTCCAAATGTGCTCCAGTTGGTGCCTGTATAACTGGGGAAGCATAACCTCCCTACTTTTGTATTCAATTTTCCTCACAATAAATGATTACATTCTATTAGCTTTTTCAGTTACTACATTTCCCCACATTATATTCCATTTGTTAGGTCTTTGCCCACTCACTTAGTCAATCTATAATCTTTTAGTAGTTTCCTTATGTCTTTTTCACAACTTACTTTCTTGCATCAGAACAGTTGGCCTGAAAACAGATTAAACGATGAAAACTGAAGAAATTCTTGATATTTGATCTGAGCTAAACAATACGAAGGATGAGATGTGCAGTATGGAAGAGCAAATCCAGGCTTTGAAAGTAGATACAGAAAATTTGACGAAACAGATTGAAGATCTAAGAAATGAATTGAAAAAAGAATTTTTTGGAGGCACAGTCAGTGACCATGGAAAAAGCGTTCTAAAAGAACTGAATGCCCAGATGAAGCTGTTGAACTTTAGATAACTCTTTAACAAAGCCAATTGAACTTCCCAGAGTATTTGCTAGGCTGAACGAAAAGATTCTAATGTTTGAAAGACAACTGGAAAATACAACAGTATTCAAATTTTTGGCTAAAGTTGTAAAACAAGTGGGAATGAAGGTTCCATTTCTGAAACTCCAACATACATTCCGGTGAACCATGTGTAGGAAGAAAAACAGAATGGGCACATAACCGACTCCCCTTAAGAATGAAAGAAACCAATGACCATTGGTACACCAGGTGGAGAGTTGAAAAGGAGGCCAGGGAGGAGGAAGGTGGGAGGGCGGAATTGGATGTTGGGGAAAGTGGACGGCCGAGTGGGTTGGAGATTGGGAGGTCAGGCTTTGAGTCTGGCCTTGCAGGCAGAAGGATGTGTGCGGAGCTTAGGAATGGGTTGTGGGGAGAGAGGATCAGACTTTGAGAGGGGTGAGGGGAATAGCACCTGTGAGGAGGAGGTTATCTGGTCGGGTCCAGTTGGGCCACAGGTAGTGGGGTGCCTCAGTTTTGGTCTGGTTGGGTCAATGGCTGAGGTCTGAGGTGGTAGAGAGAGACACAAGTCTCATGTAGGTGGGGGAATCCTGGCAGGGGGGATCAGTGAGGGGGAGAGGAGACCCAAGCAGTTGGTAGTTGGGGTTTGGGAGTGCTTCCTGCAGAGGTCAGAGATGTACAGGAGTTCTCTGTGGATTTGGTCTGGATTTCTACAACAGTTACCCGGATGTAAGAAGTTTTAATATTTTTATCTTCTTCAGGGTTACTACTGGTGTGACCTTGTCGAAACCATTCAAAGTGTGCAATTTAAGTTGCATTTACAGATGATTCCCAGTGTCGTGCAAAGCCATGGGGAAGTTTGCACATCTGTGCAAAGCTTTTCTGGGAAGCTCTGAACAGGGTTCCCCAGTGAATCTTTGCAATACCCACCCAATCCAACACAGGAGAGCCTGGAAGTTAAGGCATTTTTCAAACAGTCAAGTGAGAATTAGAAAGTTATTTGATCATCAGCTGTGATATCCTGATACAGATTTTCACTCAAGATCCAACCATGCACATGCACTTTTCAACTGAAGTTACTGGATTACAATTAGAGTGAGAGCAAGCACTGATTTTCTACCCCTGTAGCTCAGGAGCGTTGTGGTCAATTATAGCATTCCTTGATGTCTTTGCGGTGATCGTCAAACTGAGGCCTTCTGATCTATTTGGCTAAAAAGCATTCTGTACATGCTTTTACCCATTTAGCATTCAGCTGAGCCTCATGTCTGCATTTTTAATATATGAATTGATCTGGTCAAAATTATCAACGAGCAGGTAGGAATTTCTAGATTTTGCCCATTAGCAAATTTACCCTTGAATGAACCACAACAAACCTTTACTCTTTGAAGCAAAACTAAACAAATTTGTTGTTGGTAACAATAGAACTTCTAAATGATTATCTTGGAGATTATGTGAAACATTTAAATTGAGACGATACACTTTTGAGATGCTATGTTAACATGAACTGTAGAGCATCATTATGATCAGATTTGTAAATAATGGTCAACAGCAATTATTTCTTGGCCGGCAGCATTTTATGTCAAAAGAATATTCACTGAAAGTTGTAAAAAGGTTGCATGAGCAGTGAGTGATCATATCTTGTTTGTTTGTGTTTTATGGACAAATTACCTTCTTTGTCAGTCTTTCCAATGCAATTTTTATGATTATTAATCTGTTGAGTGCATAAGCATTTTGTAGTTTTAAAAGCACCCATGTTTTCTATCACATAACATTAACAATATTGCTTTACCATGAATTTCTGAGGTGGAATATTTTAATGTAAAATCACTGAATTGTGAGGAATACTTCTTTCTTCACAGCATCTTCAACTTTTGTTAAACTAACAAGGGAAACGTAGTATACATGGAACATAAAAACCCCAGTAAAAAAAGCGACGTCTCATCTACGCACTTTATTTCTCAGTAATCCTTTCTGCTCAATGCTGTAATCTTGTATTTTCGTAGAGAAAGGGAAGAAGACCTATTCTTCTCTTGCGAGGTAAAATTCTGGAGTCTTAACTGTAGTTGCAGATGGTAATGGAGTAGATAAATTATTCACAACAAAACTTAACAAAGATTTTGATCCAATGGTGCTGTTGGTGGATAGGTATTTGTTACAAATTCAAATTCTATTTTCTGATATGGGTAGCATGTGTCTTCGTGGATAGTTACGTGGTAGGTATCAGCTAAATGTATCTAATCATTAAATAGAAACCTTTTAATTCTGAGTGCAGTATGTGGACTTGCTTCTAAAAGTGTGTATTGAACTCAAAGGTTCCCATTCATTTCATTTTCTTGAACTGACCCCACATTGCTCTAATTGCCCTTTACCTTGTGTTATGATCCTTGGCCAGACCTTAGAACATGGGGATAGCTCGTTATGGATCTAACAATCTCCACAGGGACACACAAATCAGTGGATTTCTGGACAGTAGTTTATCCAGATTTTCACAAATTGAAAACAAAATACTTTGGATGCTGAAATAAAAGCAGAAAGTGCTGGAAAAAACTCAATGGACCTGGCAGCATCTGTGGATGGAGAAATAAAATTGACATTTCAAGTTCAATATGACTCTTATTCGGAACTCCCACTACCAGTTCCAAAAAAAGAGTCATGTTGGACCTGAAATGTTAAGAGAAAGCATCACACAGGTACTAAAATAAGGTTTTATTCCAATTCTGTTTAATATTGATGGAAAATTTCCATGCAGGGACATAAATTTAGAAATCTGCTCTGATAAGTGAGATGCCTGGAAAATGTATAAAAACATCAGTGATTTGATTTGATTTACTGAGTTAAAATGGATAATCCCAGTTTTTTAATGTTGGTCAGAGCTATCTCAATTTACAATTAGCTTGAAGGTTTCTATTACAACAATGAATCTTAATGGGAATCAACAAAGGCTGATAGTGGGTGGGGAAAAATGCATTGAAGCTGTGACAGCAACTGCACCTTTCTCCGCTGTATCGTTCAGGACTTTGGTTCAAAAAAATCAAGGGGTGGGTTCCACGTCAAAAGGTTGGCAGGGTGGGCTCTGACTGAGCCCATCTTGCCCAGGTGTCACCCTCCCCCTGCTCAATGCACTGATCTGAGCTCCTCTGGGAGGTTTGCTTGGCAGGTCTCAACTAGGGAGACCAGTTAAGTTTTATGACTCAGGGTGAACATAAAATGTTTCGCTCCAGATACGATTTGATTGACCCACTAAGAAGCTTTTATTAAAACAAACTTTATTTAACAACACAGTTAAAATGTAACAAAAAAAAATTAGGGTAACTTTTACCGATTGAAATACTCAATAAGGTATAATTCTTAACAGCTAGCTATCTCTGTGGTTCTAATGTAGTCCCACGGACATAAATCCTTCTTCAAAATATGTTAGCACAAAAAAAAACGTTCATGTGAATGCTTGATTTTGAGCCTTTAATCCCTCTGGACAGATACAGAAAGATACCTGTCTTCAGTACAGCAGCCTCATTTCCTACCAGATTCCAGTCTCCAAGTCCAGAGAGACACAGAGAGAACTACCTCTCTCTAAAGATCCTGAACAGCAACTGAGCTTATTTTTCTGTGTAAGCCTAGTCCTGCCCAGCTACATGATTTTTCCTGTCAATCAACCTAATCAAACCCTGCTCTGAAAAACTGCAGAAAAAAAGTCAAAAATACAGAACTGCATTAGTCCAGATTAAAACAAACACTTTAGAAATTAAGATCAATTATGCTGCTGCAGGGGCTACCAGTTACAGATATGTGGCATTACATTGTAGAAAAGATTAAACAGTTGAAACAAATCCTGCACAAGAAACATGACACAAATACATTTCTTAAAGGCACAGTATAGCCACATGTTCCCAAAGTTGAACATCGGAAAATGTGCTACATCACTCACGGGGGAGAGATATGGTATGTCACGCATTTATGTCAGCGTGATGCACAATTTGAACATCTAGCGAGGTTTTCCTCTCCCATCTGAGAAAAATCGGAGCAGAAAATCCCAGCCAAAATGTCTCTGAAATGATAATAATTACAGAGGAATACCTGTGAAATTAATTGTTAAAATGGTGAGTGGGTAGATCGTATGGTGCCATGTTTGTTATAGGAAAAAAGACTTGCCATACATTTATGCCAACTCTTTAAGGTCAATTAAATTGATTTGATTAATTTGAAAAAGAATAAATAATACAAGGGATTACACATGAGCACTGCACTTAAAGCTGATCTGTTGTTAGATTATCATGTGTATGCTTAAACAGCTTTTCACTTGAAGTTGTTACAAATTGGTCATAACGGTTATGTGTTCCTTGAAGCATACTTGTGCATTTTTCATAGTAATTCTGTGTTCATTTGTTCTGTTTACGTGAAGCACATTAAAATTGGTTCCTAATTCTTAGAACATTGTCATTCCACATTGGATTGTAGCTTGCACATATTTGTTGAGGTGAGGGTTGTGCACTGTATTGTATGGAAGCATATTGGAATCAATGAAAGGCATGTTAAAATGAACGCTGCATTTATACTTCATGGTTGCTTGGTTTCCACCTAGATTATTTGGTTTATGCTTGTTTGAATCAAGCATATTGAAATAAGCATCAAACACACTGAACCATTGCTTTTAAATATTTTCTGGCTTTGGCATCTGTTTTTCATTCAAATACAAATATTTCTGTAACAGAATGAAATTTAAAGTGATAGGTTTGTGCAAAGATATAGGCCAAAACATTGCAGTTGTAATGATGTTGAAATTGTAGACATTCATTGGCATTACTCAATGAAACTGACAGCAACTTCTGGTATACAAACATGCGGAGTTGAATGTGGAAATCCAACTCCTAATGTGAGTGATTTCCCTGCTCTTGCACAGGATGTGCTATTGGAGTTCTTGTAAATGGAAATCAGTTAGAAATCATAGAATTGATGTAAACGTTCACATTTTACCATACCATTCTTGTTAAAAAAACTTTGAAAAAGTTGCATCGTGTTGAATGAGGGCTAACTTTTTTTTATTGGATTCTAAGCCATTATACTGCTAAACATCCTCTCTGGCTCTGAACAACTGATCCTTTCTTCATGGAAGGTCAGATTTCTCCATTGCATGATATACATTCTATAGATTTTTATAATAATATATTTTTAATATGGATGATGATACTTCAGTTTCTAACTTAGTCCCACCTCAGTATTTATTTTGGTTTCACTAAAGTTATTAAAAAGGTGATTGATAAAACATGTGTGGGAAGTATGGTGGCACACTGGTTAGCACTGCTGCCTCACAGTGCCAGGGACTCCGGTTCGATTCCCAGTTTGAGTCACTGTCTGTGTGGAGTCTACACGTTCTCCCTATGTCTGCATGGGTTTCCTCTGGGTGCTCCAGTTTCCTCCCACAGTCCAAACATGTGAGGGTTAGATAAATTGACCATGCCAAATTGCCCCTTAGTGTCAGAGCTAGAGTAGCTCTGACTAGCTAGGGTAAATGCATGGGATAATGGGGATCCCTGGCTGGGATTGTGATTGGTGCAAGCTCAATGGCTGAATGGCCTCCTTCTGCACTGTAGGATTCTATCATTCTACATGTGCCACTTTCTGGTTTACTGCATGGGAGCAATCACTAATGTGATGGGCTGCTTAGCCTGCTAGGTAACATTGCTGCCTCTGAACAGCAGTGATCCCTGACAGCTATTGCCAGAATGAAATTAAGATCAGGAAAGATTAAATCTCCATCACCAAGTTTGCTAGATTTTTGTGGGCATCTTTCTTTGAGATCATTGGTGAGCACCAGCACTAACTGTAAAATCCTGGCCTTTAACATTTTGTAGTGTTCAAAATTAATTAGTGTGATCATTTCATTTTTCCCATTTGGGAAAGAAAAGAGAGTTACCTTTGTGATGTTACATATTGGGCGGAATTTTGCCATCCTGCCTATCGTGGAATTCGGTACAGGCAAGGGGTGGACCATGGAAAGTTCCATTGACCTCGGGCGGGAATTTTCAGTTTCAAGGCAAGTGAGCCTGGAAAATCCTGCCCATTGTATTTGCTGTTAGTAGATAAATCAATGCATCTTTTACCTTATGTGAGTAGAGAGTGATTATTTACTGTGTGGTTAAAATCCTGTATTCTGAGAAATACAACTCCTGTAGCTCAGTATACTGATCATAATCTATAAATCAATAATCTATAGATCAATAATCACTGTTTCTCCAAGTCTTAACACGGGAATGAGGAACCATAAGCTGTCTGCATCATTTGGTAAGAAATTGTGCTTTAACCAGACTGCCTCTATCTCAGTACTTTTTTTAAAAACTAAGTGTTCATTATCAGTTAAGCTGATTGTGCCCATTTGTATTTATATTCTATGTCTTCAGTAGATCATCTTGAAGGGGGTCTTTGAAGCAATCTTTAAAATTACATATATTTTAAAGCTTTGTTCCATAGGGCATTTTGAATCTGATTTTTCAAAAGACATTCTCTGTGTCTTTCATAAATAAGTTAAACAGAGAAACATATTGAATCTCATAATTTGAGTGAGCTGGTGTCTAGGTGAATTATTTTCTCACCATTCAAACAATATTCCATTATAAATCTATCATGTAGTGTAAGACAGTCCATTAGTCTGCCTCTTGAGTGGCACTTACAAGACTGTTCTCTCTGTCATAAAATAACACTGTGTGTGTTCTCAACCTTCAGTTCATTCTCTTTTAATCAAGGAAGAATCATAGAATCCCTGCAGTGCAGAAGGAGGCCATTCGGCCCATCAAGCCTACACCAACAACAGTCCCATCCAGACCCTATTACCATAACCCCACATATTTACCCCACTAATCCCCCTGACATTATTATGGTAATTTAGCATGGTCAATCCACCCATCCCACACGTCTTTGGGGTGTGGGAGGAAACCTGAACACCTGGGGCAAACCTGTGCAGACACAGGGAGAATGTGCAAACTCTACATGGACAGTCACCTGAGGCTGGAATTGAACCTGGGTCCCTGGTGCTGTGAGACAGCAGTGCCAACCACCATGCCGCCAAAATATACATTTGCTTATAGCTGTAGGTTGGCACTGATATTACTAATATAATTTTACATTAGTTAGCAAAACCCAATCTGGCCATTTCTGCTTATATAATTCACATCCTCATGATACCCCAAAGACCACCAAATTAATTATTGCCACCGAATTAATTTTTGAATGGTAATGACTTGTTTTTGGTAGCAAATACAACAGCTAATTTACACACAGATAGGACCCACAAACATCTGTGAACTGAAGGGAATAAATGAAGAAATGTCCTTGCCCTGAAAGGTTAACTCTGTTTCTTTCTTCATTGATGCTGCTGGACCTGCTGAGTATTTCCAGCATTTTCTGTTTTTATTTCTGATTGCAGGCATCTGTAGCATTTTGTTCATAAATTGGCTCTTCCAATTTCATTAGTTTAGGTGGTTCTGGCTGATATGTTAGCTAGAATTCTTCTCTTCAAAAAATGTCACATGGTACTGTATGTCCAGTTAGAGAAGGCAAAAGAATTAATAGCTCGTATGAAAGATAGCATTTCTGACAGTGCGGCATTCACTCAGTACTGCACTCAAAAGTTAGCTTACATTGTATTTTTAAGAACATTGTGTTTTTAAAGCAGCCAGCATAATTAAGGACCCTATGCACCCTTCCACATTCACTCTTCCACCTTCTTCCATTGGGAAAAAGATTCCGGTCAGGTACCAACCGACTCAAGAATAGCTTCTTCCCTGCTGATGTCAGACTTTTGAGTAGACTTACCTTGCATTAAGTTGATCTTTTTCTACACCCTGGCTATGATGTAACACGATATTCTACACTCTCTTGTTTCCTTCTCTATGAGCGGTATGTTTTATCTGTATAACACGCATGAAATAATACTTTTCAATGTATGTTAGTGCATGTGGTAATAATAAATCAGATCAAATCAATCTGAAGTAGAACTTAATGCCAGAACTGTGTTGCTCAGGATAGACCACCTCAGGAATTGCACAGTGGTTAGCACTGCTGTCTCACAATGTCAGGGACCCGGGTTCAATTCCTGGCTTGGGTCACTGTGTGGAGTTTGCATGTTCTCCCAGTGTCTGCCTGGGTTCCTCCGGGTGTCCTGAGTTCCTCCCACAGTCCATGCTAAATTCTCCCTCAGTGTACCCGAACAGGTGCCAGAATGGGAATTTCACAGTAACTCCATTGCAATGTTAATATAAGCCTACTTGTGACACTAATAAATAAACTTTAAACTTTAAGAACATTAGCAGTGAGCCAAGCTGACACTCAATTACTAACTTTGAAATACTTTTAGCCATCTGCTTAATGCAAGGTAACTTGTCAAGAATGAGACACATATGGCCAGTATATAGAAGCATTTGTTTAAAAACTAACCTTAAAAATTAATGTGTGAGGCGTACTTAAATGCACTGGTGGGAAGAGACAGTCTAGTTTTATGAAGCCTGGTGATGACAGCACTGATTTCTTACTAATTGGTCATTTGAATTAGTGAGGCGATCGTATATAGTGAGAAAATTGGATGTTGTATTTAAAATAAACTTACATTGTGGAGCATTTTAACTAACTCTTCGCAGTATGATTTCTGATATTTTTCTTTGAGAAAAACAGTTGTCAGAAATCAGTATACACACCTGACTTCGCCCAGCTGTGCACAATCAGCTCTACTTTCTGGCAAGGCACTATTATCTGTTGGGGAGAAATCACACTTAAGTTTGGATATGGATAAAACAACTTCAGCTTTCTGGAACACTGTACCCTTGCCAGCTGTTATACTAAAGGCAACACCTTGCTACTCCACTTTTGGTCTAGCAGATAGAAGATCATTTGAGTTGAGTGTAGTTTGCCGATTTTTGAGGAAAAATAAGCCCAGGTAAAAATGGAACCACTTATTAGCGCTTTGTAGACTTTAAGTCTTATTGAGCTATTACCATTTTGCAATTAAATGTGATGAACATAGTTTATACAAAATTGAATAGTGCAGCACTCACTGATTACATCATTTTTTCATTATATTTAAATGATACAAAGATAGGTGGAGGGGCAGGTAGTATTGAGGTGGGGAGGCTGCAGAAGGACTTCCACAGGTTAGGAGAATGGACAAAGAAGTGGCAGATGGAATACAACGTGGGAAAGTGTGAGATTATACACTTTGGTAGGAAGAATAGAGGCATGGACTATTTTCTAAATGGGGAGAAAATTCAGAAATTGGAAGGACAAAGGGACTTAGTCCATTTCAGGGTTCTCTTAAGGTTAACTTGCTGGTTGAGTTGATTGTTAGGAAGGCAAATGCAATGTTGGCATCCATTTCGAGAAGACTGGAATACAAAAGCAGTAATGTACTGCTGAGGCTTTATAAGGCCCTGGTCAGAGCACATTTGGGATATTGTGAACAATTTTGAGGGATGTGCTGGCCTTAGAGAGGGTCCAGAGGAGGTTCACAAGAATGATCCCAGGAGTGAAAGGCTTGATGTGTGAGGAGCCTTTGAGGGCTCTGGGTCTGTACTCGATGAAGTTTAGAAGGATGAGGGGAGATCTCATTGAAACATGCAGAATACTGAAAAGCCTGGGTAGAGTGGACGTGGGGAAGATGTTTCCACTAGAAGGAGAGGCTATGATCCAAGGGCACAGCCTCAGAGTAAAGAGGTGACCCTTTTGAGCGAAAATGAGGGATTTCTTCAGCTAGAGTGTGACGAATCTATGGAATTCGTTGCCACACAAGGCTGTAGAGGCCAGGTCATTAAGTGTATTTAAGAGTGAGATAGACAGGTTCTTGCTTGGTAAAGAGATTAAAGGTTATGGGGAAAAGGCAGGAGAATGGGGTTGAAAAACTTATCAGCCATAATTGAATGGCAAAGCAGACTCAATGGGCTGAATGGCCTAATTTTGCTGCTACATCTTATGATCTTATGGTTTTTATCTGTTTAAATCCTGTGAATGTGTAAGAGCTTCCTTCATCAGAGTATTAGTGTAAAATGTGAAAGTTAAAATCAATTCTGTAATTTCTAACGGATTTCCATTTGCAAGAACTCCAATAGCATATCCAAAGGTGTACAAGCTTTACCAATTTTAAGGTGCAACTATTTGACTTGTGTTTGTTGTTTCCTCCAGGTTGAACTGAAACGGAAATATAATGACCAGCATTCCCGAACACGTGGTTTGCTCCCTGGTAGTCAGTGGTATGAAATTCAGGCATTTCGAGCGTTGAATCAAGCCCTGGGCAGGTAAAAGTTCAGAGTCAAGTTGAGAAACTCCTAATCAGCCAGGGTTTTGTGAGTGGCTAACGATATTTGGGCGTTGTAATCCATTAAATAAAGTCCAATGACCAGGAGGGGAATTATGTTATAAATCCTGAGACTGAAGATGCCGACCTCAAGAAAATGCACTTAACAAAGTAACTGTGGCACAGTGTTTAGCACTGCTGCTTCACAGTGGGACCCTGGTTCAATTCCAACATTGGATGTCTGTCTGTGTGGAGTTTGCACATTTTCCCTGTGCCTGCATGTGTTTCCTCTGGGTGCTCCAGTTTTCTCCCACACTCCAAAGATTTGCTGGTTCGGTGGATTGCTCTTGTTAATTTGTTCCATAGTGTCCAAAGATGCCTAGGTTAGGTGGATTAGCCATGGTAAATGTATGGGGGTAGGGCAGAGGGGAATGCCTGGGTTGAATGCTCTTTCAGAGTGTTGATGCAGCTGAATGACCTCCTTCTGCACTATAGGGATTCTATTTTAAAAAGTATGATTCTGGGAAAACAGCTTTGTAATTGACCATTGGATGCTGTCGTAACAGATGGCCAGACAAACAATTTGCAAACATGTGATCCTGATATTTGGAAGGATATCTGATCACAGGTGTTTATGTGAATGTAATTTGATTGATCATGGTGTTAAAGCTCAATAAATTGTTCTTCAATTTTGGACAGATCCCTGGCTAGCCTACATCATAAAGCACAACTTGTCACAATCTGTGGCTTGCTGAATTACCCTGGTACCTGTGTAACTATTACAAACATCTTCACAACGCTGAAGAAGTGCAGTCATTGTACTGTATAATTACATTTTCTAGGATCAAATCCCATGAAGTAAATTGTTCACCTGACTGCATTCCTTTTAAAACTTCTTACTGAGAAGTGTATAGGCAATTTGTTTCCTGTCCTCTGCCATCACTCCTGCTAAATTTGTTGTTTTTTTGGGTACTCCAGTTTCCTCCCACACTCCACTTTTTGTCAATCACAAGGAAAGATGATCTGATTGTACAATGCATCACATACAACCATGACATTTTATCTACCATCTTCTACTGGAAAGGCCCTACTAATGCCACTCTGTGACAAACTTTTGGGTTGAGCCCCAGCACTCTCTCCCACGCTCTGTCTCTCACCAGAGTACCCTCGCTACAGACAGTGTTGCTGCTCCTCCCTCCAATCACAGACTGCTTCTCTCCCACATTTGCTGCTTATAGGGAACAATCCTTGATTGGAGGAGCAGTTTCTTTCAGACTTTTCTCTCCACTTATCAGCATTTTGAAAACTGCCTCCAGATCTGGCCTACAAGCCACGTGACAAGCCTTTAGAACCCCCTTCCTCAGGCTACTCACCATTGGTGAAAAGCAAAACCTACAGCCATCCAGCCTCATTCTCAACTTCTTCAGTTTCTACGAGTGGCCATTAGTTGCCATCCGTAGGATTTCAGATTTATTATTTTATCTTTAACACATACCCACACTCCAGTCACTTCTACATCTTACTGAAGAAAGAGCATTACTTACAGTGCACGTGATGCAACTTCCCTGGGACAGAGAAGTTGAAGTGATCTTTATCACACTTATAATCAGAAGTGTGCGGGGGTTCAGTGTTCATTTTAGAAGCTGAAAATATTATTTACTACAGAGTGGAGTATTTTTGTCAGAAGATAATAGCGGATTATAATTACATTTACTTACAGGTGTATTCGACATAGGAATGACTGGGGAGCACTGATCCTGGTTGATGACCGATTTAGAAGTAATGCCAAAAAGTATATAAATGGTAAGATACGATTGTCAGGTCCTTTTAATTTTTTTGTTTTCAAGCTAATTAGAATTTGGTTATAAAAGCAAACCTGACAGCATCTGTGGAGAGAATTTGGTGAGCTCTGGCTTTTTTAGAAGCTCACTTAGATCAGGAAGTAGATTATTGTTATGTATACCATATAATTAAAGTGATTATTTTGATATTGTACTTTAAGATGAGTAAAACAAAAGGCTACTTTTTTTAAAATTATGAATTACATCTGGCTGTGCCACACCCTGTTTTTTAAGTAATTAATGTATTCTCTCCAAATGATTTCTTCATGTCCTGTTCCGGCATGGTGGCACAGTGGTTAGCACTGCTGCTTCACAGTGTCAGTGACCTGTGTTCGATTCCCAGCTTGGGTCACTGTCTGTGTGAAGTTTGCACGTTCTTTGGGAATCTTTTGGGAAGTTTGGGAATCAAGTAGATAAGGTTGTTAAGAAGGCATACGGTGTCTTGGCGTTTATTGGTAGGGGGATTGAATTTAGGAGTCGCAGCGTCATGATGCAACTGTACACAACTCTGGTGCGGCCACACTTGGAGTATTGTGTGCAGTTCTGGTCCCCACATTACAGGAAGGATGTAGAGGCTTTGGAGAAGGTGCAGAGGAGGTTTACCAGGATGTTGCCTGGTATGGAGGGGAGATCCTTTGAGGAGAGACTGAGAGATTTGGGGTTGTTTTCGCTGGAAAGAAGGCGGCTAAGAGGGGACCTTATTGAAACATATAAGATGATTAGAGGTTTAGACAGGGTAGATAGTGATAGCCTTTTTCCTAGGTTGGAGAAAGCTAGCACGAGGGGGCACGACTTTAAATTAAGGGGGGGTAGTTATAGGACTGATGTCAGGGGTAGGTTCTTTACCCAGAGGGTGGTGAGGGACTGGAATGCCCTGCCAGCTGCAGTTGTAAATGCGCCTAGTTTGGGGGCGTTTAAGAGATCTGTGGATAGGTTTATGGACGAAATGGGATTGGTTTAGATTAGTGGGTTAGTGTTGTTTTTTTTTTAAAAGCTGGTCGGCGCAACATCGTGGGCCGAAGGGCCTGTTCTGTGCTGTAATGTTCTATGTTCTATGTTCTCCCCATGTCTGCGCAAGTTTTCATAGAACATAGAACATTACAGCGAAGTACAGGCCCTTCG
Organism: Carcharhinus amblyrhynchos; assembly: GCF_965287045.1. Taxonomy (NCBI): domain Eukaryota; kingdom Metazoa; phylum Chordata; class Chondrichthyes; order Carcharhiniformes; family Carcharhinidae; genus Carcharhinus; species Carcharhinus amblyrhynchos. The sequence continues at coordinate 5,691,842 of NC_137346.1, read as the reverse complement.
GCCCGCGATGTTGCACCGACCGGTGGAACCAATCTAATGACCCTCTAACCTAAACTATTCCAGTGTTATCCATATGCCTATCCACTGACCATTTGAATGCCCTTAAAGTTGGCGAGTCCACAACTGCAGGCAGGGCATTCCATAACCTTACTACCCTCTGAGTAAAGAACCTACCTCTGACATCTTTCCTATAATTACCACCCCTTAATTTAAAGCTATGTCCCCCCGTGTTAGCCATCACCATCCCGAGGTAAAAGGCTCTCACTGTCCACCCTATCCAATCCTTTGATCATCTTGTATGCCTCAATCAGGTCACCTCATAACCTCCTTCTCTCCAATGAAAATAACCTCGAGTCCCTCAGCCTTTCCTCATAAGACCTTCCCACCATACCAGGCAACATCCTGGTAAACCTCCTCTGCACCCTTTCCAATGCCTCCACATCTTCCTTATAATGCAATGACCAGAACTGTACGCAATACTCCAAGTGCGACCGCACCAGTGTTTTGTACAGTTGTAACATGACCTCACGGCTCCGAAATTCAATCCTTCTACCAATAAAAGCTAACACACCGTACGCCTTCTTAACAACCTTATCAACCTGGGTGCCAACTTTCAGGGAGCTATGCACATGTACCCCGAGATCCGTCTGCTCGTCCACACTACTGAGTCCTTCCATTAGCCCTATATTCTGTACCCCTGTTATTCTTACCAAAGTGAATCACCTCACACTTTTCCATATTAAACTCCATCTGCCACCTCTCGGCCCAGCTCTGCAGCTCATCTATGTCCCTCTGCAAACTATAACATCCATCCTCACTGTCTACAACTCCTCCAACTTTGGTGTCGTCAGCAAATTTACTAATCCATCCTTCTACACCCTCATCTAGGTCATTTATAAAAATGACAAACAGCAGTGGCCCCAAAACAGATCCTTGAGGTACACCACTTGTAACTGAACTCCAGGTTGAATATTTCCCATCAACCACCACCCTCTGTCTTCTATCAGCTAGCCAATCCCTGATTCCTCCAGTTGCTCCAGTTTCCTCCCGTTGCTCCAGTTTCCTCCCACAGACTGAAAGACCTGCTGGTTAGGTGCATTGGCCCAAACAGGTGCCGGACTGTGGTGACTAGGGAAATTTCAGTAACTTCATTTCAGTGTTAATGTAAGCCTTACTTGTGACTAATAAATAAACTTTAACACCCTTGTCTGAGAGGGCAGATGAGCACTTTGCTCCCCAGTTACTACCAGTGTCATAATGAAACAGGGCAAGGGCTTGATTGTTTAGGATTGAGATGAGGAAACTTTTCTTCATTCAGAACGTTATGAATCTTTGGAATTCTCTACCTCAGAAGTGTGCAGATGCTTAATCATTGATTATATTCATGACTGAGATTTTGGACACCAGGAGAATCAAGGGATCGAGATTTAGGGGAGGGAAATGGCGCTGAGATAGCAGATCACACATGATCTTCTTTGAATGGTGGAGCAGGCTCAAGTGGCAATATGAACAACTCCTGCTCCTATTTGATATGGAACTAACAATTAAGAGGTGACTGATTTCCTTTATTCCCTATCGGAAATCACGGGTTCTACCTCATGACTCCTCCATGCTTTGGAGTCAGAAGTATGTGATCTGTGAACCAAGCCTCAAATCTGTGTCTCATCATGCTGTGATACGGTGCATTGGAGTAATACACTGTATTACTCTATTCTGCTCCACCTTATAACAAAAACAAATCCAGATGGTTCAACACATTGGCACACCAGTTTGCTGGAATGTGTGGTGTTGGGATCCAGGTTCAATCTTAAATTTATATCTGTTAAGTTTTAAATCTCATTGTCACAATGATAGGATAACTTCTGGGAAGGGAGTAGTTTGACTGAATTATTTTAGCTGCTTTTGGGTTTGTTATTATTTGCTTAGAAATAATTGGAATAATTTTGCTCTGTCATCAGATGCGTCTGTCTGAGATCAGAGATTTGTGTACGTGGTTTTTAAAGATACGACCTTAAATCTGTTATATTCTTATTTGTGTACTAACTCAAGTCATCAAGTCTCTGCATTTCTCTGTGAACTTAATTTTTAAAAAATTTATTCATGGTACTTGGGTCATAAAATGTAACTTAAGTATTATCGATGCATTTTCATGTTAGCCTATTTTGGTTAATGTTGTTTCTAGAAATCAAAATATATACTCTCCACTTGTTAATTTTGCCTGGTCTCTCGAGATGGAATGAAAATTGGATAGCTTAATCAACCCACCATACGCTTCTGCTCCTCTATAATATCCATTTACATAAATGTGTAGGCATTGTCAAGGAAAAAGGTGATTTCTGTTTTCTTGGTCAGAAAAGGTGTGTTGATAGAATCTTAAGGAAAAAAGTGAACAAAATGTGTTTCAAAACAGAAAGCTGTAATATTGTTCAACATTGGAATTGCTGGATCAAACTGAAAGTTTGCTATAAAATACTGCATGAAAATTGTGGATGTCAAATTGCTGCCCTTTTGTCACTGGATGGTGCTATAACTCTGTTTTGGCATTTAGATTTTGAAAATAATGGAAAACAGCTGCATGCGATATGACTCGATCATAAAACTTTTATTTGCATCAGATTCTTAAGTAATGCTGCTGTTACTTGCCAGTGCAGCAGAATTTAGCTGAAAACAGAAAGTTATGTAACGTGTGTTGTACTAAGATCGTGCCACATTAACTCTTCTCTCTGCTGAATAATGCCTTACCACTAACAGAGCAAATGCAATGATCTAATGCGTTAAGGGTTAAGGAAAAATAGTTAGTTCCTAGTGTACCCATGAGTGCCTGACTTGTAAAATTTTATAGAGCACACAAGCACCTGTAAAGTTTTAGAGGGTACACTCGAGTGAAGTGTTATGACTTTTAGAATTCCATACGTTAGAAGTGTGGACAATGGCAAGTCCTCCAAATGCAAAGAGGGAGATGGGAGATTCAGCAACTTTGCGAAAGGTTTCTTATTCCATCACTTTTCTTCCTGCCTTTATTTTTACATTCCTTTGCACATATTCTAAACTACTTCCCATGTGTTTCTTAAGCCTCTTACCCGCCTTCCACCCCTTCATTGTGAGAAAATGTAAACATAAATCTCTCTTCATTGTTCCAACAGACTTCAGCTTTAAAAGAGCATCCCATAATACACAAGTGTGTTGTTTTCATTTCCTACACCAGCTATTCTTGAGGGTTTACTGAGTCAACTACCAATTAGTGCTGAATAATAGGCACTTTAAGGCTGCGATTCAAGCACTAAGACCTGGATCGACACTGCCCTAATTCAAATCAGTTAGAATCTTTTCACCCCAGTATGGCTGCTTTCCAAAGGTAAAAGGACAATGTGCCAACCCACAGTACCTGATTGCATGATCTTTATTTTAACGACATTAAGTTTATTACTTTTCAGGTCCAGTAAAGTCTAAATGAAGAAACTTGAAATAAATGCAGTGCTGAAAAAATACAGCAGGCCCGGCAGCTTCTGTGCAGAGAGAATCAGCTAAGTTGTTGATGACTGACTCGAAACATTAGTTACTCCACTCTCTACACAAATACTGCCACACCAGCTCAGTCTTTCCAGTGCTTGTTCATTTTTTCCAGATTCTGAGTATCCACAGCATGTTGCTTTTGTTTCAATGAAGAAATTACTTAGGCTACCAATGCTGAAGCTGTGGAGGATTCATATTTCCAGTTGGGTGGAAGTACCCTCTTGGACTTGTAATAACACGCTAGCCTGTGGATTCTGCTTTCAATAAGAATCAAATGGAACTGTTGTAAGGGATCTGTTATCTCTTGTGAGTTGCATATCTCCTGTGTGCTGATTTCCCAAGCTGATCATTCTTTCTCCCCTCCTCTGTGCTCCCAGACTAATCTGTTTTGCTCAAATTCTACTGTGTGTTTCTGGGCTGATTTCTTCCTCCTCCAATGTGATATACCGATTACTACCGACTGTATCTATACTGTAGGCCTGGAAATTCTTTTGTGTTCATTTCCATTACAGCTGGGAATATCATCAAACTTGGCCCATTTGTCAGCTACTTCCTGCTGAAACCTTCATTAATGTCTTTGTTACTTCTAGACTTGATCATTCTAACATTCCTGGCTGGTCTCCCACAGTCTGCCCTTCAAAAACTTGAGGATATCCAAAAGTTTGCTGCCTATGTCTTCTGCATTATCCTGTTTACCTGTTGCTTATTGACCCATGTTGGCTCCCAGTCAATTAAAGTCTTGATTTTAAAATTCTTATTTTCAAATTCTTCCACTTGCCTTGTCCCTCCCTATGTCTGTAAACCCCTCCAGCCTCACAACACATTGTAAAGTCACCCAATCGCTAACACTGTTATTCAGCATTTCATTTGCTACAGAGGAAAAAAAATTAAAACAATTCAGACCTTGATAATGGAGGCAGATACAGTTAGGACTTTTATAGTGAAGGCACCGTTCAGAGGGAAAAGGACTACGAGAAAAAGGCAGGAAGTGAAACCAGTTAAATACCTCATGAAGGACACAGGACTCAATGGGCAAAATTATCTCCTCCTGTGCTGTAACTGTTCTATGATTCTAATTTTCCAAGACATTCATTTAATTCTGGCCCCTTGAGATCCCCAAATCTGAGCACTTCATCATTGTTGACCACACCTTCAGCTGCCTAGATCCTAAGCTCTGCGATTCCCTCCATGTCTCTACTTCCCCTTGCTCCTTTAAGACAAACCTTGATATCTGCTTCTTGGTCATCTGGCCTAACATCCCTTTAGGTGGCTTTATCATACTTGCTTTTATAATGCTCTTATGAAACACATTGCAATGCTTATTACATTAAAGGCACTGCATATAGTTGTTTGTTAATTTCATTAATAGGGTGTTAATTTTCCCATACATGAACCCAGTATTTGGAATTCTGCATAGGTTCAGCACTAATTACCTTTAGCAAGGTCTTAGCTTTTTATTTGATTTGATTTATTATTGTCACATGTATGAGCATACAGTGAAAAGTATTGTTTCTTGCACACTTTACAGACAAAGTATACTGTTCATAGAGAAGGAACGGAGAGAGTGCAGAATGTCGTGTTACAGTCATAGCTAGGGTGTAGAGAAGGATCAGCTTAATGCAAGGTCAGTCCATTGAAAAGTCTGACAGCAGCAGGGAAAAAGCTGTTCTTGAGTCAGTTGGTACATGACCTCAGACTTTTGTATCTTTTTCCCGACAGAAGAAGGTGGAAGAGAGAATGCCTGGAGTGCATGGGGGCCTTAATTATGCTGGCTGCTTTGCTGAGGCAGCAGGAAATGTAGACAGAGTCAGTGGATGGGAGGCTGGTTTGCATGATGGATTGAACTACATTCACAATCTTTTGTAGTTCCTTGCGGTCTTGGGCAGAGCAGGAGCCATACTTTCTTCGAGCCTTTTTTTAAAAAAAACTCCTTTTTGAGAGCTTAGCAATGTTCAGAGCATGGCTAAAAACAGGCAAGGTACTTGAATACTTTGTTTCAAACACCACTTTCATGACTTTTTATTACTAAATTTGGCAAGCTCGGGGATGACTATATGCTTTAAGCACTGATGCATAAATCAAGGTTAGAGATCTTAAAAAATGCCCCCTTAGGCCAATTTATTCATGTGTGCTCATTTCTTTTCTACTTCATTCTTTTCACTGTTCATGGTTGGAAATACATTATTGGAACCATTCCAAACGCAGACAGCACTTGACCGAGTAGTTGCGAGTGTTGCATTTTCAACTATCAAACCAGCAAAATCATTTGTATGAAAACATTCATTGGAGTATTAGAGTGTATTAAATCTCAACATGGAAGTTAACCCAGCATGAATAGGCTGTTAAATAGAAATGTTGAGCAGGAACATAGGGACATTATTTGTGGAATTGTGACAAAACAGCACCAACTGAGAGAAAATAACTCGGAAAGTAGAAAAAAAGCACTTTATAAATTATCTCATGTACTTTAGCAGAATGGTAAAATCAGTTCATTTGCATACAAATAAATAAAATACCTAATGGAAGGGATGGATTCGGTTAAAATGCCCATCTGTTTGGCTAAGGATTTAAGAGCTTTGGTTCTGCAGTAATTGTAGAAGTGGTAGGATTTGAAATGGATTGGGTGAAAAATGGTATTGAAAGTAAATACATTGGGGCAGCATGGTGTCACAGTGGTTAGTGCTGCTGCCTCACAGCGCCAGAAACACAGGTTCAATTCTGGCCTTGGGTGACTGTATGGAGTTTGAACGTTCTCCCCATGTCTGTGTGCATTGTTTCTGGGTGCTCCAGTTTCCTCCCACAGTCCAAAGATGTGCAGGGTCGGTGGATTGGTGACGGTAGTTTTCCCGTTAGTAACCAAAGATGTGTAGGTTAGGTGGATTAGTCAGGGTAAATGCACGGGGGTTACAGGGATTGAGGGGTGGGTCTCTCTGCCAGAGGGGCCAACTGGCGGCCTCCTGCACTGTCGGGATCCTGTAAATTGTTTTAATAAATCTGCTATAAATTATTTGTTGTAAATTAGTATGGAGAACACTGGCAGGGCAAGCCACATTTTCTTTTTAAGCCACATTTTTAAAAAAATTTATTCAATACATTTTAGGATTTTGAAAATAACTACAACAACATGCTAATACTAAAAAAAAAGCCTTTGTAGTAATCTTTGTAGTGGGTGCATCTTTTGTTTAAAATCGAATTGTTTTTACCAAATTTCTGTTTACAGAAAAGTTACTTGATTCACATAAAGAATGGCTTTCCAAAATTTTTAAAGCATTTTTTAAACATTTTCTCCCATTTAAAATGTTTCTTGTCATGTGTTTTTTTTTCAATTTTCATTGATAGTTCCAATTTTTTGTTTACTTATAGGCCTATCAAAGTGGATCCGTCAACAAATCCAACATCATCCCAATTTCAACTGTGCTTTAGATTCACTATGTATGTTTTCCAATGCTCAGCAAAAGGATCTTGAATACTTACCCAAGATTCTCAGTACAGTACCCGCACACGTCGAGGACAAGGGTCATGAGCCACAGATTGCCAGCACACAAATCTTGTTGGAAAATGGTATTCCGAAATGCAGCCCGCCTAATGTTCTCCCAACAAGCCAGAAGACTAACCCTAATGTCATTCCTACACCTGCCTGCTGTGATGTCAGTAAAATGAACCCTACAGAAGTACCTGGTTAGTATTAATAAAATGACCCCCTGTCCCCGTGCCACATATTGACACTGCATTGATGTGACATCAAAGGGAGGGATGGATAGCGAAGTGCCGACTCCGATCCGGGTTGGCGAGGGGAGTCCCTGAGATCTCCACGGAGGGCTGCGGGTAGATTTACTTAGGTTATGATCAGGGCACCCTTTAAAGATCTCTATGCAGCTGTGTTTTGCCAGTGTGTTGAAGCCCCACTGCCCTGCATGATGGCATGAAACACCCACCTTGATTTTTTTATGCAGAGTGTTGTAAGATCTGGCAAGAAATCCAGCCTGTTTCTCTGGAGAGTAACATGCCAGTTTTCCCCCTCCAGAAATAACACACTGCCATTTTTTGGTAAGATTCCCCCATAAATTCTGTTTCTCTCTCCAAAGACACTGGCAGATCTGATATTTTCTGTTTTTATTTCAGATTATCAGCCACCAAGGTATGTGCTTATGACCCTAGCCCCAATTTTGTTAGTTTTTTTTGCTGGTTTGGTTTTCACTTTATCGATTTACTTTGCATTCAGGCAGCTGCTATCCTATCACTCACACACCTAAGCATATCTTTTGTTTCTTTACTCATCCCATTACCACTCCTTTTGGCTTTTTTTCATCTTCTCATCCTTGGTATTGTTCAAGTTTAATGGGCCTTTTACTGTATCTCTAAAATATATTTTCTATGGTGTGGTGCTCAAAACCTGACCAGTTACTTCACAACAATGGCTTTATTTGAGAGTTCAGTACGGTACTGGTGAATAACAGACTTCTTTGAACTTAACATGATTCTATACAACAATCATGATCTGAGTGCATGATCGATGTTCAAACGCTCACTCATGGTTTTATTTAACTTTTCAAAGTAGGTTTTGTATTGCTGTGAAAAGCTAATGTTAGCCTCATTTGGGGTAAAGTTTTGCTGCAGTTCATGACATTTATTATAATAATTATTGTTCGTTTTGCAGACAATGAGGAAACAAATCCTACAACCATAATTACCAAGACCCCACTCTTCAGATATACCAGAAAAGAGAATAAATGTAAAGATGGTGACTCAAAAAACGAATCAAGATCTATCATGCAGTATTTCACAAAAAGGCCTCTGACTTCAACACCTGTCCAAACACTATCAACGCAGTCGTATTTTCCATCCATTCAGTTGATGCAAGATGATTGTAATAAGAACACGATGTTCAAATCTGTTAGACAGGCACAACTAAAAACAGAAATCATTTCATTTAAGTTTGAGAACATGTTACAGGAAAATACTACTACATCAATAAGCAGAGAGGATTTATTAAATGCAGTAAAACATGAGCTACAAGATAATAGAGAAAACCAAACAGCTTATGATAGTGCAGGAAATTCTTATAACAGCTCCATGGTTGTATCACCCTCCTCTGCTGTTGGGATGTTAAGTGAGGATGAGGCAGAGGTGATGGAAATACCATCCACAGTTAGCACTGATATGCAGCAGCCTGCAGAGGAAGAAGATGATGTTAAGGAGGATGAGACACAGTGTTTTACCCCTGAACTTTTTGACAAGGATCCAGAGGAAGAACGTTTAGAAACAGCAAGGGGAGATAATTTACCAGATGTTGTCAAAGTTGATGATATTTTTGGTTTTGCTGCTGCACCTGAGAACCAGCGAGTTGAATGCAGGGAAAAGTTTCAGAGTATAAATGGAGGACCCAGCTACTTTCACAAGCCGACTAAACCCAGTGAAAGTTATATCACACAGTCAGTTTTTGAACAGAAGAAAGATGATCTCACCAGTTTGTGTTCCAACTTGGTAGCGAAAGACAAATCTGTGCCTAACTTAGCTATGCTGATAGATGAGGAGGAGGATGTCAGTGTAAGACATCAGCACGGTGATGAGCTGACAAAAACTGACAAAATAGCAAAGAGCAGACACCATAGGCTGTCCAGGTCTAGAAATAAAGGTACAAGCTTGATAACGGATTATGTATATACATAACATCTAAACTTCCCTACAGACATTAACTAACGTGAAACAAATATCCGACCCATCATGACTTGTTCTCATTTAAGAATATATGTTTATCAATCAAGCTAAGCTATTTAATATAATCTCTTAGCCTATAGGTTTTCTTTAAAGATTTTGTTTAAGATTAGGAATATTCATGTTGGGGAATAGAACATCTTGTGAAATTTCAGGTCACAGATGGAATGGGAGGGAGGGAGGAGAGACTCCTCCACTCAGTCTTAGCAATATGCTTCAGTTCCAACTTCTGAAGTGTATTTTCTACTGCAGCAGTGTTTTAAATTTGCTACACAATATGGACCTTGCTGTATAAAAGAGCCAATTAACCCCAAAATCAGTGCAAGTTTGTTATTTGGACCAATACCAGCTACGAACTGAAATTTCTGTACCTCATTTCACATAGCACTTGCAAAGGTACTAAACAAAAGGATTAGGTAATGACACTAGTAAATTCAAACCATGTAAGAACAATAGATTTGAGTGCCTTTTGCATGAAAATTAATCATAGCAGAATTATGTTGGATTCTGTTATACTTTTGTCACAATGTGTTGCTGATTCACTCCATAAGTTGACATCCAAATATGCTGAAGACATCTAATTGCAGCTATGTGTAGTTGTGCAAAGCACATTTACAGAGAGATTTTATTAGTAAGTTGTGCATTTGTGGACTAGAAATTCAAAAATGTGATCTTAAGATAGCCACCATAGATTCACTGCTATTTGGGAGTATATTGAACAAAAAACAGATAACCATTGTTTATTAAATGGAAATACCTTAATGCAATGATAATGTTTGTTCTTAAGCTATCACATCAAATAGTCTTCTAAGACAAAACTACTGACAGCGAACATTGAGAATTATTGATGAGGCAGTGGTTTTGTAATTATGTTTTTGAGCAGTTTTTAGTTAATCTTGCATTGCTGTCAATTTGTGCAATGTCATATGGCACTTTATGAGAATTTATTTTGGCAGAACTGCTGTGACACCAGAGGCTTTGACATTTATAATCCATTGCTGATTTGCTGCAATTCCTGAAAGGCAGAATGTGTTGTCTTGGAAAAACCTACTTCTTTATGTCTGCTACTTCATAAATAATTTGATTTTTAAATAATAAAATGCAATTGTTAGAAAGCAAAATCATCATGAACCCAGCAATGTGCCCCTTTTCATGGAGCCTGGTTCCTTTAGTGTGACCTTGGTCTGTAAATTCAGAGGAGTAGAGGCGGTGGCACAAAATAGATAGTATTGGATAGACTGACTGATGCAGTCGCTGTGCACAATGAACAGCCAAACCGATAACACCCAGTTAATGACACTGCCAGAGACAACATTTTACCTCCAGGAGTACAACCATCTGTTCCTATTTCATTGTACAGTTTTGCAAAATAATCTCAGTTAGGTCTAATTTCTGGTAGTAGATTGAATCTGATTTGTTCCCAACATATACCTCTGGTCGCACCCCAACCCGAGAAGTGGATTGCCAGGGTACCAAATAATGAGAGTGGAAAAAAGGAGAAGAACATTCCTATAGAGGATCCTTCTCCTTTAGGAGTTTAGAGATTTATAAAAGCTGCTTGTCACAGTCACATGACTGACACATTTGTATCAGAAGCTGTAAATTTAGTTCTGTTTGTAAAAATTAAATGGTCATCAAAGCAAACTGTTAAACCTGTATCTTTTAACTCTGCATGAGAACTGTACCTTGTGTTTTCAAATGTTTATTGATTTAAGGTTTTACTTACTACAGTAAATATAAAAATAGGTAAAATTTCCTTTGGAGGGATTTCATGTGATTAAATTTCATATCTGGAATTCATTGTCAAAATGGCCTAGGTATTATATTTTTGGCTTAGGATATCATGAAATATGTTAAAATGTAATCTCCGGACGTAATAATCATATAGTTAGTGTAATGTGAAGAGAAGAACATTTCTTTTTAGTTGGTAGCTCTTAATTTTAATAGACATTTGGCAAAGTGACGGTTCTCAGTTGACGTCACTAATTTTTGCTGCATTACCCCTGGAGGAATGATATTAGAACATTTTATGCACCAAATTGCTAGTGATTTGTTTCTTAAAGACAATTATTTTCCTCTTTGTGATTTTTCCTCGTCATGTGATATTTCCACATCTTCCCTCTCAATTTTGCTCTGAAACCACGAGAAGATGTGGGAGATGGCCCCATAGGTGTCTTGGCTCCAGTGTTTGCTTCCTCTCTTTGTAGGAGCACCTACCCTCTGATTGAAGCCTCACCATGGTGGCATGGCTAAGATATTATCCCAATAAGAACATTGGAAATCATGGGTCTGAGCTTAAAGTCTGTAACTCCACACTGCAAGACGTTGAAGCCGCAGTATGCTATTTCACATGGTTGCAATTTGAAGTTTCAGTATCTGTGAACAAATGTATTATCCTATTTATCATGTTATTATTGGATACCATAATATCAAGGTCTAATACAAATTGGTTATGTATACTGATACAAATCTACCTGGTTATACATGCTTTTTTTTATTGTTGTATCTTTCACATGTCTTCTGCAGAACATTGTAAGATTGTGTTTGAATGGAATCTCACTGGAACTCTTTCAAGCTATTCAAATTGACAACATTAATCTTGTCCAAATCCTCCATCTCCCAAAAGGCAAGGGAAGAGGGGACACAAGGCAAGGGAAGGGGGGAAAGGGGCAGGGAAATAAAATTTCCCAAAACATACCAAATGAACCATTCTTAAGGAGCACTGGAGGTAATCAACTGAATCGTGAAGCTACTTTCGTTGCCACACTTGTGCTGAGGGTTGTTCTGTTAACGCCCCCCCCCCCCAAGTCACTTCATCACTACAGAGTTTTTGACTATTCCCCATTTTAAAGAAAAAGTGGGACTGAGCAGGAGGCATTTGACTTGAGGATGAACCTGTTGTTTGAATTTAGTGTTAGATTTATGCTTTCTTGTAATATCATTTATTCTGATCTGCAAAATTCAGATTTGACTGTAATGGGGAAGGAATCTGCAGGAATTTTTTTTTTAAGAACAAGAGGGTTGGAATAAAAATTCTGTACTATCCACCTTGATCAAGTGAAATTTAAATTTATTTTACTGGACTGGGCTACAGATCTGTTAAAAGTACTAACACCATAGAACCATACAGCATAGAAGGAGCCTATTTAGTGAATGTAAGAGATGTCCATTTAATCTCATTCCCCAGACCATATCCTTGCAAATATTTTTCTTTTCAATATTCAATTCCTTGTTCAAAGTTATTAATGAATCTACTTTCACTATCCTCCCAGGCAATGCATTTCAGAACACCGTAGTAACTCATTGTTTAAAAAATTTCTATCCATTTTCCTCGGGCTCTCTTGCCACTTATCTTAAAATAGCACCGAGTGCCAAATGTTGTTGCAAATTGAAATGTTACTTTAGATGTTCATAGAAACTACTTAATACTGTTCGACATTTTGAAGTCCATAATTTTGTAATTTACTGGATTGTTGTACTTTATTCAGCAGAAAACTGTATTCCCCATGAGCAATTCCACTCAGCCTTCCCATAGTTTTTAGTTTGATGCAGTAGTTTATTTAGTGGGTTTTTAATAAGCTGAGATTGCTATCAGTGTCGATACATTGTTCTTTTCATTTGAATTGTGACAATACATTCAATTAAAAATTCTTATATCTTGAATAATATCGGTTGCATTTAAAGTGACGGTAGTTGAGAAATTCATTGCTAAAAAGTGACTCATTTATTTTCCACCTTCTTAAATTTCTTTTCCTAGGCACCAATAATTCCTCAGCTTTTTCCGGTGGGAAAAGCCAAGCCATTTTTCCTAACAAGGTTTCTTTGGGTCTGTCAAAGCCCTGTATGCAGGAGGGCCAAGGAGCCTGTTCAGATCAGCGCATTTGTCTAAGAGGTAGAAAAACTGTTACAAAAGAGAATAGTGTTAAACAGCCAACACCAAATGCACTAACTAAGCGTGAAGATGACTTAGAAGCCTCAGATAAGACGCCCAGCCAGAAAAACAAAAATGGCTCTGCTAAAAGGAGCGAAGAGCGCAAACAAAGCAAAATGAAAAGATGCAATAGGAGCCATTTGGCAAAGGGGAAGACTATGAAATCCCACAGTGGGAAGATTTTTCAGGCAGCAAAGGAAAACTTGTTTGTGGAGGAATTAGTGGAAAGACCCACTTTGAGGGGATTAAGCACACAAATTAACCATGTGGCGGATACTTCAATGAAGAGTAAGCCCATTTTATCCAGTGTCGTTGGTTGCAAGAGACAGAGGAAAATGAGAGGAGAAAGGACAGAAGATACACCAAATGAAACAACCTATAAATTAAGAAGTATGTATGTAAATAAACTCTCCAAAAGACCCATGCAAAACAAAACACAGATAGAAAAGCTAAATTGCTTCAATAATAATGAGAAATGCAGCCTGGCAACCCAGACTGATGGAATATATGATGCATCCCATAATGAAAGATCCAGCAAAATACTGTTTCCCAAGGAATATAGAAATAAGCTTATAAAATCTTGTGATTCTAAACCAATGAACAGAATTCAGCTAAAAAAGAAAAGAAAATGTATAAGCCTCCACATCTATGATACCACTTCACAGTTTGAGGAACACAATGGAAAGTCAAAAACAGCAAAAGAAAAAGCATCAGTTATGACATTTGAATTGTTAATACCAGAACAGCATTCTTCCCCATTGGAGATTGTTCAATGCAGCGAAGATAAACTGAAAAGTTCAATTTCAGCCTTAAATTCTAAAGATAATAGGACAATTGTCCAGGGAAACAAATATTCAGATCCAGCGGACATACTGCGACTCAAAGAGGATACAAATATAAATGAAATTAATCCAGTTTTTAATATAGGTAGTGATGCCCTGGTTTTAAAGAAAGGATCGGGAAATAATTCACCAGCTGCAGAAATCGTAATCTCTGCCACAAAAATGCTAAAGGCCAGCTCTGAAGGTGAGAGATTTAACTCCAGGCAGCTGTGAGTTTGTCATGTTATTCCACATTGTAAATATTGGAAGGACTTGAATTTAGAGAAAATTTACTTTTTAAAATGGTCAACTTGTTTTTTAGTAAACTGAAATTAACTACGATAGAAGGTGACCAGAAGCATAGTTCTAAAAAAGTCACTTGTAAACAGCAAAACATGGCCACATCTTTAATTATAAATGATCTGGGCCCTGAGCAGATAATGTGTTTTTGTTGAAAGCTTGAAATATACGTGCAATATAAATGAAGTCTTTAAGGATAATGGAGATTATGTAAGATTATATTGGTATGAAAAAGATAATTCTTACAATCTTACAAAGTAAATACGGTACACCAGAAGTCTTTTTAAAGTTTATTTGTTAGTCACAAGTAAGGCTTACATTAACACTGCAATGATGTTACTGTGAAAGTCTGTAAGTTGGAAAGTGTTGAATGTTAGTTCAACAAAGAGAAATGAGATAGCATTAGGAGGTAACCGTAACCAGTCTGTTTCACATTGATGGTAGAAAAACTCAGGACTAATATAAAGGATAAGAATAAACAATTCGAAAGTAATTGAAAAGATAGATCTTCCTTGAATAATTTCATCAACTTTTTCACAGAAACTGTAAAGTGCACAGACATCTTTTTTATTTGTTTGTGGAATCTGGGCTTGCTGTCAAGGCCACCGTTTATTGACCAAACCTAATCATCCTTAAGAAAAATGAAGGTGTTCTGCTAAGGCTATGCACTGTTGGGTAGGGAATTCCAGGATATAGATCCACTGATGATAAAGGAACAATTACACATTTCCAAGTCAAGATAGCTTGAACGGGAGCTCGTAGGTGGTTGTATTCCCATATAGCTGCTGCTCTTATAGAGTAGTTTCAGATGGTATCAAAGGTAAAGTTACAGCGTTATTACAATACTGTCTAAAAGATAACAAGTAGGAATAGGTAAATATTTCCTCAATTGACAAGCAGTGTTCCTCAGGGTTTTAGTGTTGGGACAATATATTTCATTTTCATTACAGTCTTGATCTAAACATGGATAAGAGAATTGAACTCAAAAGTGTGGTGCAAGTGACTGCCCTTTGACATCAAGGCAGCATTTGATTGAGTATGGCATCAAAGAGCCCTAACAAAACCAAGGCCAATGGGAACCAGGGAAATCTTTCCAAAGCTGCAGTCATACTGAGCCCAATTGTTAGAGGCTAATCATCTGAATCCCAGGATATTGCTGGAGTTGTTCGTCAGGGGAGTGTTCTAGGCAAAACCAACTTCAGCTATTCCATCAATGACCTTCCCTCCATTGTAAGGTCAGGAGTGAGGATGCTTGCTTGCGAGGAATTCACTGCCTTTCACAACTCCTCAGATACTGAAGCAGTCCATGCCCACATGCAGCAAGACATGGACAACATTCAATCTTGTGTTGATAAGTGGTTAGTAACACACCACACAAGTGCCAGGCAATGACCATCTCCAAGACAGAATGTAACCCCCCTCCCCATGATATTCAAGGACATTACCATCACCCAATCCCCAACATCAACATCCTGGGAGATTACAATTGAACAGAAAGCTATCTGAACAAACATTGCCTCTTAACTCCCCAAAACCTGTCCACCAACTACAAAGCAGTAGTCAGGAGTGTGATGGAATGCCTCCACTTGCCTGGATGAGTGAGACTCCAACAACACTAACGAAGCTTGATACAATCAAGGGCCAAGCAGCCCACTTGATAGGCCATTCACCACCTTAAGTACTTTCTCTCCCTCACTACCAATGCACAGTGATTATAATGTGTATCCTCAACAAAATGCATTGGAGTAACTCATCCAGCAGTTACAAATCTGCAACATCTACTACAGTAAATGGGAGGCCATCTATTTTGGTGGGAATAATAGCAAAATGGATTATTATTTAAATGGTAACAAATTGCAGCATGCTACTGTATAGAGAGACCTGGGTGTCCTTGTGTATGAATCACAGAAAGCTGATTTGCAGGTGCAGCAGGAAATTAAGAAGGCAAATGGAATTTTGTCCTTCATTGCTAGAGAGATGGAGTTTAAAAACAGCGAGGTTATGTTGCAGCTATAAGGAGCTGGTGAGACCACACCTAGAGTGCTGAGTACAGTTTTGGTCTCCTTACTTGAGAAAGCACTGGAGGGGTTACAGAGGAGATTCATTGAGATTCCAGAGTTGAGAGGGTTGGTTTATGAGGAGAGACTGAGCAGACTAAGGCTATATTCATTGGAATTCAGAAGAACAAGGGGAGATTGTATAGAAGCACATGAGATTGTGAAGGGAGTAGATAAGATAGAAGTAGGGAAGTCGTTTCCACTGGCAGAACTAAGGGGCATGGCCTCAAAATAAGAGGGAGCAAATTTAAGACTGAGTTGAGGAGGAACTTGTTCACATAAAGGTTGTGAATCTGTAGAATTCCCCACCCAGTGAAGCAGTTGAGGCTATCTCATTGAATGTTTTTAATGCAAGGGTGGATGAAGTTTTGAATAGTAAAGGAATTAAGAGCTATGGTGAGCAGGCAAGTAAGTGGAACTGCATTTATGAAAAGATAAGCTATGATTTTATTGAATGGTGGAGCAGACTGGAGGGGCTAAATGGCCTACTCCTACTCCTAGTTCTTATGTTTTACATAGAAGGACGTGGACAGCAGACACACAGGAACACAACTGCAAGTTTCCCTTCAAAGCACACACCAGCCTGACGTGGAATTACATCATCATTGCTTCAATGTCACTGAGTCAAAATCCTGGAACCCCTTCCTTAACAGCATTATAGATGTATCTACACCACAGGGACTTCAGTGTCTTATGATCCCAGTTGATGTTACTACTGGGAGGGATGGTTCCAGAATAGAACCCTGGCTCAAAACACCATAATTTTTACTTTTCTTAGAAAATGTGGCTGAACAGAGTCACAGCAATGCCAGTTAGGTTTTAGCAACCAAAAAAAATTAAACATGACAAGTCTGACTATAATACTCTTTCACTCCCACTTCACAGCTGAACACAGATTTGAAGAATAATGCAGCTCACAAAGTATATCCTATGCTATAATATTCTCAGCTACCACACAGTCCCTGTACTCCAACTGGCTAACTGGTCAGACAACAATTCACTCTGAAGCAAAGCGGTGAATATCACACAATTGAGTTATGAATTTCTCCTTAAATACCCTCACCCATAGATCATTGTTTCACTCTCAAAAGAAGCAGTTTGGAATCTTCTTACAAACAATATCCCGTGGGTGTTTTCAGCAAGAATCCAGCTCCTGGATTTTCAACTCTGTCTTCAGTATGACTTTGTCTTAAATAGCCAAGTGTATTAAAGTTTTTCACACAATCTCTGAGATGGTCAGTCCCCAACCAAATACTATTGCTCCAAACATTGGAATATAATTAAGATTGCTTCAGATATCAGGCATCTCTCTGGCCAATTTCACCCTGTCTGCTCTTTTTAGTTCCATTTATAACTTCAGTACCCTGCTCAAATTCAAGTTCCTGTTTTCCTTTTTACTTGAATCCCTTGAAAAAGCCTCTTCGTTCCTTAGTTTCTAGGACAAACTGCCCTTTAGTTTCTCTGGAATTTGCTTTCTTGCCATTGTATGGCTTTTCTTTTAGCAGAGCCAAGAGAGCTGTTCCCTCACTGCTAAGTTCTTTCTGCCATGAGTTCAGTTAAACTAAAAAAAACAAGGGCCTGTAACTTCCTTGAAGTAACAATCAACGCTAGATTACATCTCCAGAAGGGCTTGCCATCACTTGGACAGCAAAGCTCCTATCTGCCCAACCTTCTTCAGTCAGGTAGGGTGAAACAGGAGCAGTGAAACACACCCAAGCTGCATTGGCATACAGTAAATTGAGCACAAAGAGGAAAGGCACATTCCCCATTTTTTACTGCACTAACTGCCATAATTGAGGTGGTTAAAGGACAAATAAGTTCAGGATGGGGAAGGGAGACCCAAGGCAGATAGTCTTCAAAGAGGGATTTGGAACAGGTGGGCAGAGTCAGAAGAAGGGTGGAGGGAGAGACCTGGGGCGCGGACAGAGTTGGACCTGGAGGAGAAAGCCAGAGTCATAGTCAGACACAAAGATGTCGGAGTTGTACCAGGAGGGAGTGGGGTGGGAGGGTGGTTGTCCAGTGTTGAGTTGAGCCAGGCCAGAGGTGGCTTGGTTTGGGGGGGTGGGTTTGCAGGGTTGCTGTGGAGGGTCCTGGGTGTCCTATCTGAAGTTCAGTCTGGGTACTTAAAATACTTATTTACAGAGTCATGCAGCACAGAAACAGGCCCTTTGGCCCACCATGTATATCCCAACCATCAAATACCAATCTATACTAATCCAATTTACCAGCACTTTGACTGTAGCCTACACTGCCTTGCCGACTTAAGTGCTCGTCCACATGCTTCTTAAATGTTGCAAGAATACCTGCCTCCATCATCTCTCAGGAAGCACGTCCCATATTTCCAGCACAATCTGGGTGAAAAATTGTTTCCTAAGGAGCCCTCAGAACCACTTCTCACCTTAAACCTATTCCCTCTGGTTTTAGACACCTCTGCCATGGGGAAGAGATTCTTGTAACCTACCCTGTCTGTGCCTCTCATAATTTTGTAGACATCTATCAGATTCCCCATTCAGCCTCCTCTGCTCCAGGGAAAACAAACACAGCCTACGCAGTCTCTCCTCATAACTGAAACTTTAAATCCCAGGAATTAGAAGTTTTTTTTTTCTTCTAACCCTATCAGAGTAACTGTCAGGATTAAATTAGCTGAAATTAACAATTTAAATAGTTCTGTTGGATGGTTCCCTGTCCAGTGCAATTGCCCAGAGAACTTAGCCCTTCTGGACAATTGCTGCGTAACCCTTGCTTGGGAACTTTTTTGAGGGATTCCCCAGCACGGAGGAAGGGGGGTAGTTGGGGAGGATGGTGGGGGTAATCGGGACATGGGAAGTTGGGAAGATAGGGGATTCAGGACGATAGGAAGTGTAATCGAGGAATGGGATAGCCTGGTTGTCAGGTCAGGAATTATTTGGGGAGTGAGGGATTGGGGGGTTGGGAGGATATTCAGGAATGGAGTATAGTCAAAGTGGAGATAGTCGCAGATGAGAGTAGCTGGGGAAAGTCAGGAGAACAGTCGAGGGTGGGTAGAGAAGAATATTTGGGGGCAGGGCATAGAGAGTGAATATAGTTGCAGGTCGGGGTAGTCCAAGGTGGGAAGGGTAGTCAGGCATTAGGTGGGTAGTTGAGGTGGAGGTTAGTGGAGTTCTCTATAGTTAGCCAGGAATTAGAAGTAGTTTCAATTCTTACACCTTTTCTTGGGTAATTGATTTGATTTGACTTATTATTACGTGTATTAGTATACAATGAAAAGTATTGTTTCTTGCATGCTTTACAGACAAAGCATACCACACACAGAGAAGGAGAGGATGCAGAATGTAGTGTTACAGTCATTGCTAGAGTGTTGCGAAAGGTCAATTTAACACAAAGTAAGTCCATTCAAAAGTCTGGGAAGAAACTGTTTTTGAGTTGGTTGGTACGTGACCTCAGACTTTTTTATCTTTTTCCCTGATGGAAGAAGGTGGAAGAGATTATGTCCAGAGTGCATGGGGTCCTTGATTATGTTGGCTGTTTTTCCGAGGCAGTGGGAAGTGTAGGCAGAGTCAATGGATGAAAGACTGGTTTGCGTGAAGGACTGGGCTTTATTCACTACCCTTTGTAATTTCTGCTGAGAGTGCCAGAACCATCCAAAGTCTCTGATTTAAATCAGAGTGTTGCATATCAGAAGTTTAAACTTATCATGTAATCCAGTTCTTGCGTGAGAACTTCCAGTGAGCCCTCTGGTACAGTCTCCAGAGTACTTCCTGGGGATACCACCAACCCCCTCCCCCACCCCAACTAGGGCACAGACATTCTGGGCAAATAATTTAGAATACAAAGCTGAAGCAAGCTCTCACTCAATCTTCTTTGACAAAACTATCTTTTGGAATAAAACAACATCCTAAAACACACAGACTGTTAACAGTGGAATCTATCTTTTTAGTTGGGAGTATAATATGAACTATTTAAATCCAATTTAAGGAGATATTTCTCCAGAACAATTTTCACAGTCTATTAAAAACTAAACAAATTTGGATGTACACCTCTACCCTCCCTTCCTCTCCTCCACCACACTTTCAAAGTTCTGGATATAAATAGATTCCTAGTTAAAGCAATAAAATTTGTATGTCAATGGTTGTAACTTTGGACATCGTGAGGTTGTGAAAGATGTTATGTAAATACCTACCTGCCTTTCTTTATTAAAAAGCTTTATGGTTATCTGTTTAGGGGTGGGATTGAAACTTATTGAAACAAAAAGAGATGGTCATACATTAATTGAATGATGTCTGGAACATAATAGTTCCTGGGTACATAGAGGGAAATATAGTAACAATAATGGGGAAATTACAGAAGCTAACCAATTTCTTGAGTTTGTGCTGGGTGCCTTGCCAAACAGAGACCCAATTGGAAACTAAAAAGTGAGGTGTCCGTGATTTTCTAGATATTGATCTCCCACTATGCCAGGTCAGCAACTTATGCTTCGGATGAGTGCAAATTCAGAAAACTATTCCCAGAATACGATGTTGAACTGATCCTTTCAAATTTTATTTGACTTACCTTTGGGAGAATATGGCCTTTCCTCAGAAAATTAAATGGAATGAGTAGAGCCAAAGGATGGCAAAGTGATTAGCACTGCTGCCTTAAAGTACCAGGGACCCAGGTTCGATCCCAGCTTGGGTCACTTTGTGCGAAGTCTGCATGTTCTCCCCATGTCTGCATGGGTTTCCTCTAGGTGCTCTGGTTTCTTCCAACAGTCCAAAGATGTGCAGGTTAGATGGATTGGCAATATTAAATTGCCCCTTAGTGTCAGGGGGACTGGCTAGGGTAAATATGTTATGGGGATAAGACCTGGGTGGGATTGTGGTTGGTGCAGTCTTGAAGGGCTGCCTCCTGCACTGTAGGATTCTATGATTCAATTTCAGAACGGACATGGCCAGACTGATTTTTTTTTTATTTTTAATGTTCTTTTAATACTTTTTTTTAGGGTTAAAGATATACAGGTCTTGCAAGGGCAGAGCTAAAAGAAGAACTACAACAAAGAGTAGATATAAAGAGAAGAGGATTCTTCCACAAGCAGTAGGAACAAACAGCTAATAAAGAAAATTCTGCAGCATTTAGATATTAGCTTCTAACTGTACTATTAATTCATAGGCCATGCATTTTGACATGTTAAGAAGTATGAAGTAGTTTATTTTAATGAAAACATTTAACTCATAAAACTTGCTGCATTCTTAATACTTTTCCCTGCCAATTTTTCTTTCTCCTCTGAAGGCATTGAATGCTTTGGGTATGATTCTATGGATGGATTGCACTACCTCTCACAGAGGATGGTCAAATTGTGGAACTCACTGCCCCATAGCATAGTGGAGTCTGAATTGTTGAATGGTTTCAAGAGGCAGACAGACATATTTCTAATTTAAAAAAAGGGAAAGGGATATGGGCACAGGTAGAGAGGTGGATTTGAGACCAGGGAGAGATCAGTCAGGATATGATTGAATCGTGGAGCAGGCTCGTAGGGCTGGTGTTAGGCTAACCTGTCTGTAGTTTCCTGTTTTCTGTCTTCCTACTTTCTTGAACAAAGGGTTACATTTGCTATTTCTCAGTCTGATGGGACCTTTCCAGAATCATAGAGTTTATGTTTCACTCTTAAGGGTGAATTTGACTTCTTTTTAACTGAGCTATAACTATAATAAGAGAGAAATTATTCACTTTGCAGAAAAAAACAGAAAGGCAACGTATTGAGCTTTTGGGAAGTGTTGATGTCCAAAGCGATCTTGAAGTCCTTCTTCATGCGTCATGAGAAGCTAGCAGCAATTAAGAAGGCAAATTGTATGTTGACCTTCATCACAAGGGAATTTGGTACAGGAATAAAGATGTCTTGTTGCATTTGTATAGCACCTTAATGAGACTACACCTGGAATATTGTACACAGTTTTGGTTTATAAGGAAAGATATACATCCCATAGAGGGAATGCAACAGGGTGTCACCACACTGATCTCCTTAATGGTGGGATTGTTTTATGCGGCGAGATTGAGGATACTTTGTCTGTAGTCTCTGTCGTTTCAAAGAATGAGAGATGATCTCATTGTAACTCACAAGATTCACCAAGATGTGTAGGTTATGTGGATTAGCCATGGTAAATGTGAGGTTTTGCAGAGATAGGGCAGAGGGCAGGGTCTGGGTGGGATGCTCTTTCGGAGAGTTGATGCAGATTTGATGGGCCAGATAGCCTCCTCCTGAACTGTAGGGAATCTATAGATCAGCCATGAACTAATTAAATGGTGAAGCATGTTGGGTGGGCTGAATGTACTTCTGCACCTATGTTCCTAACAGTGCAAAGTTGAGCTGATTCTGGGTGGTGTATATGTTCAGCAATATCCTAATGTATTTTAAGTGAAAACTTGAGGGAAAGGAATACTTATCAAAGCAGACAATTTGTGAAATAAAGTGAAAACTCTACCCCACTGTGTATAACATTGATCAAAAATAAAATGTCAGTTCCATGTTTCCAGTAACTCAGTGATCATGGACTGAAAATCCAATCTGTAGGAGGGTGCAATCCACTTTTAATGTCTTAATTGTAATTCCTGCGAGTTTATTCAGGGCGAATTTAAAATTGATTACTCATAAACATCAGTATTTTTATCATATTCATTCAACATACAAAGCATATCCCAGATAAAATCATTTTTTAAAAAAATCTGCATTAATACAGTACCATTCAGTGCTCAGTGAGCAGAAATGTCCTCTCATTAAATATTTGGAAGCTTAAAGGGATCAATTTTTGTCCCCCGCTTTAAATTCAGTTTTCTAGCTACCAACTCTGTCCCACTCTCCCTTGCAACAGTCTAAGATTAAGCCAACCTGTTCACAACCCCGGTGTCACATTTAACCCCCAAATGAACTTCCATTCTCATACTTGCAATGTCACTCAGGCCATCTATATCTCACCTCATCACACATTACATGACTTTGTCTCATCTCAATCAATGTGCTGCTAAAATCCTCATCCATGCATTTCATAGAATCATAGAAACCCTACAGTGCAGAAGGAGGCCATTTGGTTCATCAAGTCTGCACTGACAACAATCCCACCTAGGCCCTATCCCCGTGACCCACATATTTATCCGCTAATGCCTCTACCCTATGCATCCCAGGGTACTGAGGGGCAATTTAGCATGGTCAATGCACCTAACCTGCACTTCTTTGTTATCTCTGGACTTGACTATTCTAGCGTACTTTTGGCAGGTGTCCCACATTCTTCCCTTCGTAGACTTAAGGTCAACCAAAACTTTTCTGTCAGTGTCCTAACTCACACTAAGTCCTATTTATATATCACTTCTGTGCTTGATGGTACACTGGAGCAATGTCTTGATTTTAAAATTCTCATTCTCATTTTCAAACCTCTCTAAGGCTGCAGCCCTCCCTATTTATGTAACTATACAACCCTGAGATAACCCCTACACCCAGAGTAATCAAGATAACTCAAATGTTTGACTTATATCCACCCCATCAGATGCTGAAGTGAAGTATCAAATTATCTCCATTGCTTACATGGCTCAGATCCTTAATGAAGTAATATATGATTAAACATATATATATAATGTACTTCAGTGCCTGTAATGTAGGAATAGAGTAGTAGTATATTTTAATTAATTTTTACCCTTTTAGTATCCAATCCACCAATCCCATGTTACCCACTGTATTTGTCCATTTTTGTTACATGCTTTAAAATATGATTAATTAATCTATATATAAATCTTTCAGTGTAAACTACATTGTAGTTCAGTCCTCAGGCTGCAAATGTGTTTCTAAATAAAATAAAATTATTATTTGGGTTCCTTTACTTCTGGCATCTTGACCATCCCCAATTTTAGGTGACCTCAGCTTTTGTTGCCTAGACTCTAAGCTCTGACATATCCTTCATAAAGCTTTCCACCTCTTTACCTTACTTTCATCTTTTAAGACACTCCCAAAATCTTATGCTTTGACCAAACTATTGGTCTAATATCTCCTTTTGTGGCTCGTTCTCATACTTTGGCCAGCACCTTCAGATACTTTGTGTTATTATAAGTTGTTTTCCCAATTTAAGTTACTTCCTTTGCTTTAAAAGTAACTTAATGTTGGGGCAAACATGAGAACTTTTCTCTTTTCCTCTTTTCCCTCTCACTTTCTTTCTTCTCTCACCTTTGCTCTCTCTCTCTCTCTCTCGTTCTTTTCTCTGCTTGCTCATTTATAGCCTGAGCTATTTGGGCACTCAGTTGGTTCTCCAGTGGTGTTCCTCTGCCTTTTTGTTTTTATATTATCACCATCATTCCCAGTGCAATTGGGCAGCGTGAGTGCCAGGGGTACCAAGGGCTTGTACCCTGGCCATGGGGAGCCCTGAGCCCAGTTGCTTTGACATGTACATGCAAGCACTGTGTGTTTATTTGCTACATAAAATATATGAAAACTTCCAATAAACATAGCAAAAAAAATGTAGCCTAGATGAAAATAAATACAGTACATCCTTATGCATTGTCTACTTACATATTCCAGGTGAAGAAACTGCAGCCATGCCAGCCCGGACTATACTGTGCATTGTGTGCTGTTGAAATATTGCAAAACGCTGCAGGTAAATGTCAGCAGCATATTAGTGTTAATTGGTCATGTTTACTTCAGAAAAAGTGATCTACATGTCACTTTGTAAAGCAGTAATTGTCATGACTTTTTCAGGTGTATTTAGGAATTGCTCTTCTGCTTAGGTCTAATAATCACTTATGAGAATAAGCCCTAGTTACCTATGAACCATCATAACACATATATGTAATAGCATTGAGCAAGAAACTTTTACTACCGTCCTTAGCATGCTGTGTGTGGCATGTGCTCTGTGACATTCTAGACTGTCAGAAGCAGGTGATTATACCCATTAAATCCTAAGTTGGGCTACAGAAAAGCTATGCATTCTTCAGTGTAAGAAGGGATAGTGCCAATATCACTGGACCAATCATCCAGAAGCCCAGGCTAATGCTGTGGGTACATTGGTCCATGGGTACATGGCATCACGTCAGCGAAGTTTGAATATTTAATGGAGCGATCATGTGGTGGATAGGCCCTTTAATGATATGCAGATCCAATCAAATATATTTAAATCAGGTTCCCGCCCTTTCTGGGTAGGAATCTTATGACATTGAGAAGCCGGGAAAATCAGGAAACAAGCCTGATTTTAATCATCAAGTTACGCCCATTTTCAGGTGTGAAAACTTGGTAAAGTCAGGCATGAGGTGAGTAGCGCGATCCATGTCTATCTCAGCGCTGGATCCCCCTTTACCAAGGCCTGAAAATGGCTACGATCGGAACTGCGCCAGTTTTGGGCACTACAGCTATTTAAATGGATTTGCA
Source organism: Carcharhinus amblyrhynchos (assembly GCF_965287045.1). Lineage (NCBI taxonomy): Eukaryota > Metazoa > Chordata > Chondrichthyes > Carcharhiniformes > Carcharhinidae > Carcharhinus > Carcharhinus amblyrhynchos. Next base: position 5,666,150 of record NC_137346.1, on the reverse strand, counting down.
TGCATTTGAATTGACTTAATCAGCTGCACACCCAACCTTACTGGCACTTCCCCCTTTGCCACTGTGTTTGCTCATCCAGAATCGGCACGAAACAGATGTGCTCCACAAAAGTCCGATTCGGGCGCTCCAGTTAGTGAGGAGGTAAGTGCCAAGTGTCCAACATTCTCTGCTTGAGATTGGTGGTGGAGGAGGGAGGGGGGAGGTGGGTCCGACAGCTCTCTGCTTGAGATTGGTGAGGGGCAAAGGGGGGTCCGCTGCCACTCTGCCTGAGATCAGTGGGGGTGAGAAGAAGGAGGGGTCCACAATCAGTCCGGGTGACAGAGGGGGTGGGGGTGGTCAGTAATGTTGTGGGAGTGGGGCAATGTCTGTGGGGGCCTAAAGGAGGATTTTCTGGCCTGAGAACATTGTGGCAGAGGAGCTGCATTCTATCATTCTTTTTCTGCGCATGCGCAGTTGGAAGCACCGACCACATCTGCAAGATTTCGGACATGTTAAGCCCCGCCCACAGGCTTCTGCACCGCAATTCAGAATCACTGATAAGTTTTCAGGCAGAGTGCATATGGAGGCACCTGCGAATGGGTCTAAAGGTCGGATCTCCGAGTTACAAGTCTGAAAGGCTAGTCATGGCATGAATTAATTCCAGGATCCAGTACAGTTTGTCTATCGCCATAAGAGGTCCGTAGCAGACTCCATCTCTCTGGCTCTGCACTCAACCCTGGAACACCTAGATAACAAGGACACCCATGTCATATTCTTATTCATTAACTACACCTTAGCCATCAACACCATTATTCCCACAAAACTCATCTCCAAACTCCGTGGTCTGAGCCTCAGCACCTCTCTCTGTGACTGGATCCTGACCTTCCTAACTCATAGACCACAATCAGTAAGGATAGACAACAACATCACCTCCATGATCATCATCAACACCAATGCCCCACAAGGCTATGTTCTCAACCCCCTACTATACTCCTTATACACCTATGACTGTGTGGCCAAATTCGCCTCCAATTCGATTTACAGGTTTGCTGACGACGTCACCGTAGTGGGTTGGATTTCAAACAATGATGAGACAGGAATGAGATAGAGTATCTGGTGAATTGGTGCGGCAACAATAACCTCTTCCTCAATGTCAACAAATGCAGGAGATTGTCATCGATTTCAGGAAGCGTAAAGGAGAACATACCCTTGTGTACATCAACAGGGACGAAGTAGAAAAATCGAGAGCTTCAAGTTTTTAGGTGTCCAGGTCACCAACAACCTGTCCTAGTCCTCTCATGCCGACACTATAGTTAAGAAAGCCCACCAATGCCTCTACTTCCTCAGAAGACTAAGGAAATTTGGCAAGTCAGCTATGACTCTCACCAACTTTTACAGATGCACCATTTTTCTGGTTGTATCACAGCTTGGTATGGCTCCTGCTCTGCCCAAGACTGCAAGGAACTACAAAATGTAGTTGTGAATGTAGCCCAATCCATCACACAAACCATCCATCCCAGTCAAGTCTGCACTTCCTGCTACCTTGGCAAAGCAGCTGGCATAATTAAGGACCTCATGCACTCTGGACATACTCTTTTCCACCTTCTTCTGTTGGGAAAAAGATACAAAAGTCTGAGGTCACGTACCAACTGACTCAAAAACAGCTTCTTCCCTGCTGCTGTCAGACTTTTCAATGAACTTACCTTGCATTAAGTTGATTTTTCTCTACACCGTAGCTGTGACTGTAACACTATATTCTGCATTCTCTTTTTTCCTTCTCTAGGAATGGTATGCTTTGTCTGTATAGCACGCAAGAAACAACACTTTTTACTGTACGCTAGTACATGTGACAATAATAAATCAAATCAAATAAACCAGGTAAAAAATTCCATAACACTAGTTGAAGAAGAGCAAAGGAGTTCTTAAAATGCTTTTATTTACTCCTTAACCAATCTCACTCAAACATATTAACTGGTCAATTATCTTGCTGTATTTTGAGACCTTGCTGTGTGCAAACTGACACATTCCCTTAATATAGTGATCACACTCCAGTATTAGTGAATTGACTGTGCAAAGCTTTGGGAAGTTTTTTGAACATGTGAAAATGGCTATATAATTGAATGTTCTTTTTCTCTTTACATACTTCATATACATTTCAGTCAACATTTTAAGTGCTAAATCTTTGTTGACATTTTTTTCCTAGTCTAATATCTCTTGCCTTCAGATCAAATTTAATTGCAGAATGCCATTTTAGTTCTGAAGGAATTAATAAGAGCTCCAACCTGTTTACCAGTTCAACTTTGTTCCCTTGAGGATGTGTAGATCATGATGAACCTAATGTTGAAGAAATATGTCAACACTTTGAAATTTTGTAGAGTTGAACTGGAAAGTGAATTGAGTAAAAAAGAGCAAACTTTTGAGTAAAATTCTTCTTTTCAGATGTATTGTTTTAAAGGAATAATTTGGAGGAAAATGCTATTCTTATTTCTAGGGTTGGGGAAACATTTTATCTGAGACTGAATCTACATTATATTGTACTTTAAAATTATATTGGAAGCTTAGAAAAAGCTTGTTAGAGCTGTTAACGTGATCTGTGTACACACACATCGGTGATGTTTTTTAATGTTTTAATGGAGTTGAGGTCTATTTTCAGAATTATTGGAAAAAACTACATATAGCAGAGACAACATGACTAAACTGAGGAAAGTCGTCCAAAGTGCTAACAAAGAATTCAACCTTCAAAAACTCTGTTGCACCTGTCAGAATGAAGCAGCTTGTACCACAGACTCCAATGAAGTTTTGTTAGTTATTGAAAATGAAACAGGAATATACAACCTGAAGAAAAACACACAGGCTTATGAAGTCATGGTATTAAGCCAAGGTATGAATACAGTCAGTCTGCATTCTAAACTCATTGAGTTTTGAATTTTTTCCTATGCACTGTTAGCAAAATGCTTAATATCTGTACATTCTTGCCTTTGCTACTATTACTGTGTGTTAAATAGAGAATTTGAATACATGAAACATTAGTCAGCGCACTAAAAATAGTGCACAGAGGAAATTAAATGCCTTAGTAACTCACGATGATTTTCTTATTATTGCTTAAATTTAACCAAGGATCAATTACATAAATAATTGGAAGCGATTTAAAAGAACAAAGAACAAAATCAGCCCGGGAAACAGGCCCTTCGGCCCAACGAGCCCGCGCCGCCATCTCAACACCACCAGTTCCCCTCTCCACCCACGACCCCTGTCTAATGTTTTATGGCCATCCAGATTGAGGGAATCTGATTTAGGGACAATTTATTCCTGCCAATCAGCCTAACGGCACATCTTTGGGGTGTGGGAGGAAACTGGAGCACCCGGAGAAAACCCACGCAAGCACGGGGAGAATGCGCAAACTCCCACAGACACTGGCCCAAATCCATGTGTCTGCACAGCAATCAGCGATAGTCACTGAGCTGTCGTGTTGCCCAGTATCTGGTCCAGTTTAGGCACACACTAACGACATGAAGCACTAGGCTAATCTCGAACAACCAAGAGCAGCCCCAGTACGACCCATCGCGTGTATGCCCCTTGTTGGACACGAGGCGGACCGACCTAAGACTACTGTGTACAGTTTTGGTTTCCTTACTTGAGAAAGGATATACTGGGACTATATTCATGGGAATTCAGAAGAATGTGGGGAAATCCCAGAGGAACATAAAAGATTATGAAGGGAATAGATAGAAGTGGGGAAGTTGTTTCCACTGGTGGGTGAAACTAGAACAATTTATTTTAACAATTATTTACCTGGAACTAAAGTAAAAACTTTGATATTCTTACACAACAACAAATCCCACCATATCTAAGTCACTCTACTCCAGTTCTATATTCAAAGGTGCATCCTCCATTTTTCTGACTGTCCTCCATTGCTTTCCCCATATGCCTAAGGTACCATTCATGAAGAAGTATTCAACCATCTCAGTCTTACATTCTGAAACTTCCAAAAATCCTCAGTCGAACTACCTCCCTCCAAATCTTCAGGATCCTCTTCAAAACCGACTCCTTCAAAATGAACCTGAAACTTTGGTCCGACTTGGGCTAACTCTCCAGTCAAGAGACTGGAAAATGGGGTAGAATGAGGTCACATCTGTATTCCACCACTGTTTTCTTTTTATTTAGCTCCAACCACAGACCTTTTGCGTATGTCACAGACTTATGTTCAGGAATTCCTGGTTATCCTGAAAATTGTGCCATTTTGCTTTTGAAGTGCCTAGGCAAAATTCATTGGTTCCGGGCAATTTTGAATCAATAAAAAAGATAGATTCCTGCCGTCCATTTCATTAGTGTCTGAAGCTTTCCATCTTACTTTCTGACTCACCAAGTTGTATATCAGCATTGATAGCAACTGCTATGAGTAATTACTAATATATTGAGAAAAGCTTCACGTCCAGACAAAACCAAAATTCTTGTTGCAAATTTTAAAGTGTTTTATTATTTTTTAAAACTAATCTTAATTGTACATTCATTTTTTCTCATCATTGTAATATAAAGAGGTGCCATATCTGAAAATTCAGATCTACGATAGTAATCTAATTTTTGGGTTCCTGTGCTGTTAACAGAGTTGGAATCCCTACAGTGCAGAAGGTTCAGCCTATTAAGTCTGCACTAACTCTTCCCTAGGCTTATCCCATAATCCCAACTATATACCCCCTAACCTATATACCTTGGGGCACTAAGGGGCAATTTATCATGGCCAATCAACCTAACCTACACATCTTTGGACTGTAGGAGGAAACTGGAGCAGACACGGGGAGAATGTGCAAACTCCACACAGTCACCCAAGGCTGGAATTAAATCCGTGTCCCCAGTGCTGTGAGGCAGCAGTGCTAACCACTGTTCTACTGCACCACCCATATTGTTTTGTGAAAATCTACAAGTGGATGCATATGGTTTAATTCATCATTCAAATGTCCTTTTTTTAACCAGCAAATTGGTATTTCATTCCCATTCTGCTGACTCTAGTGCTTTTCAGTTTTGATATTTCAACTAGAATACAATATTAACAAAGTTGCCTGGAGCAGCAACAGGTTCACATGTTCCTTAGCACTTATGCAAAAGCTGATCGGTGTCACAGAACTGGCTCTTAATTACAACATAATTTGAAAACTTAATCTCTAATTGTTAATGGGTTTACGAAAGGGATTATTTGTGCCAAAATGCAATAATGACTTAAGCTGAATCTTCCTCTGAGCTCAGGAAAACCCGACACAGCACACTTTACGCATCAAAGACTGCACACCTGACCCACGTATGACTGTAAATTAAATTTCTGTCTTTCCACTGGGATCGGGTTTGCACTGCAGCTTGTCAGCTGCATTGGAGTGCATGAAGAGTATGGGTGCAGAGATAGGCTGGTCAGAAAGCCTACCTCTGTTCTTCAATACAATATTCCAATTAATAAGTATTTAAAGAGTCCCTAACCCTCACCTCTCTCGCCCACCCCCACCCCCATTCCCCATGCTAGTCTGTGCCCCCTCAGATCACCCATGCCACCTCTATGATCCCCATTTATCCTCCATAACCATATGCCCAGCATGCACTATGTACAGTCCTCAGATTTCATACAATATAAATGGAGTCCATTTTACATTCCTTGGGAATGTAAGGCCTTTGTATCATGGATTCTGAGAAATAAAATCATTTTACAATGTAGAATAAACATTGTAATATTTGTATTTCCATGAGCTTGTGTCCACAAACCAGAAACCAAATCAAAGGGCACAATCTGTTATTGCAACTTCTTGAAACAGTCATTCATTCTCTGATGTATGGAACACCTACTGAGCTGAAACCTATTAATGTCAAGCATTCATATTGACCAGAACAATCCAAACCATAGACTATCCTCTGGAAAGGAAATAACAGAAGGTGTTCATTTTACTTTCAAATTAGACTGTCAATCAGTTTAAGGGAGCAAGAGATTAGATATTTTTCAAGCATCAAAGCCAGTTTCTAGATCAGCCAGAGCACTGGCTGTCAGGTTGATTTTGTAATATCTTTTTATTGCATTATGCTATTTTCACCATTGGAAAAGAACTATAGTGCATGTGAATGAATGTACAAGGCTGGTCAACGTAGTAGTCAACTTAACCTTTAATGGGCAGGTCCCTATGATGAATCATTGCTTTAAAATAAACCTACATAACAATACAGTACCTAACAGTGACAGTTGAATATGTGAAAACATTTCAGAATGTTCCAGACTCCTCAGCAGCTTTTCAGTTTTCTTCATGAACTCTCAAACCTGACATGCAGTAAATGGGCTTCTAAAACCCCAAAGCATCAGGCAAAAAATGTGGCAGAAGGAAGACTGATTTTCACCATCCCCCCACTTTTAAATTGGGAAACCTGACTTCAGTGGGGTTGGAGTGTGTTTTGCACACTAGGCATTCCCAATCTGAAAAAAGGCTGGAGGAAAATAGCACATGGTCAGGAATGCAGAGGAATATCGGATTTCTTCCAAAAAAAACTGCATAGCTATTCAAGCACGGAAACACGCTTCCATATCCAGTTAAAAGATCAGCTCAATATATCACCATTATATACTCTACATCACTGAGGCATGCCATTCTTTGTGTGTTTAAATATGATTAATTGAATAGGAAAACTGTTTATTGAATAAGCATTTAAAATGGCTTGTCCCAGTATTCGGAAGTCCCATATATATTTAACTCCTAACCTGAACCTCATTCAAATATTTAATTTAATTTGATTTGATTTATTATTGTCACATGTGTTAACATACAGTGAAAAGTATTGTTTCTTGCACGCTATACAGACAAAGCATACAGTTCACAGAGAAGGAAAGGAGAGAGTGTAGAATGTAGTGTTACAGTCATAGCTAGGATGTAGAGAAAGATCAACTTAATGCGAGGTAGGTCCATTCAAAAGTCTGACAGCAGCAGGGAAGAAGCTGTTCTTGAGTCAGTTGGTACATGACCTCAGACTTTTGTATCTTTTTCCCAATGGAAGAAGGTGGAAGAGAGAATGTCCGGGGTGCGTGGGGCCCTTAGTTATATTGGCTGCTTTGCCGAGGCAGCGGGAAGTGTAGACAGAATCAACGACTGGGAGGCTGGTTTGCGTAATGGATTGGGTTACATTCATGACCTTTTGTTGAGGGGGTTGAGCTATGAGGAGAGGCTGAATAAACTAGGCTTGTACTCATTAGAGTTTAGAAGAATGAGGGGAGATCTCATTGAGACGTATAAGATGATGAATGGGATGGATAGGATAGAGGTGGAGAGGCTCTTCCCGCTCAGAAAGGACAGTAGGACTAGAGGGCACAGCCTCAAGATAAGGGGGGGGGCAGTTTAGAACGGAGTTGAGGAGGAACTTCTTCACTCAAAGGGTGGTGAATCTCTGGAATTCTCTGCCCGTTGAAGTGGTGGAGGCTGCCTCACTAAATATATTTAAGACGTGGGTAGATAAGTTTTTGATCGGCAGGGGGATTAAGGGTTATGGGGAGAAGGTGGGAATTTGGAACTGAGCCACGACAGATCAACCATGATCTTATTGAATGGCGGGGCAGGCTCAAAGGGCTAGATGGCCAACTCCTGCTCCTATTTCTTATGTTCTTATTAGTTCCCTGCTGTCTTTAATATCTATTAAAACTTATATTCTCACAGCCAACCCAGTGCTCCTTTTCCCAATCATTGTCTTTGATCAAATATTTACTTTTCCTTTCTTCACATCTGTTTGATCTGGCATAAAACTGTGATATGGTAAAACACTTCGAGCATTTTGCAAATGTAAAATTAAGTAGTTAGCAGAATTTTGAGTATTTCAGTGCTCAATCCCACAGTCATAGCCCTGTTTTTTTTTAATTTCTGATAGGCATGCAACACGCTGGTTTATCATTAAATGCAACCTGGAATTCGCAGGAATGCACTTTGACCAGCTACTTTCAATGCAGAAACTGTGTCAGCCAGTCAAATCCTCAATGTTTATTGATGGGTGCTGAAATAATACAACTGAAAAATCTTGGAAAACCAAAGGTAGGGAACACACACCAGAAAATTATTTATATGTTGCCAAGTACATAGAGCCATAACATTTTCTAAAGCAGCGTTGGGTGGGCCCCAAACTAGAAAATCCCACCCAATGTTTTACTTCTGTTTTACCTGCCTTTTCAAAAAGCGGCTTGCAGTATTTCCTTAGATTTAAGAGCTGTTCATATTTATTGGTTTTAGTTGCCTTGGCAGCAGGGGAACAGGTTTACAGGTATCATTCATTTGGCGATCTTAAAGAACAAATTATTAGTACAAGTCCCATTATTTCCAATTTGGGGCGGTATGGTGGCAGATGGTCTGCATGGGTTTCCTCCGGGTGCTCCGGTTTCCTTCCACAGTCTGAAGATGTGCCGGTTAGGTTGATTGGCCATACCAAATTGCCCTTTACTATCAGTTAGATTAGCAGGGTCAATACATGGGTTACGAAGGATAGGGCCTGGATGGGATTGTTTTTGGTGCAGGCTTGATGGGCCAAATGGTCTCTTTCTGCATTGTAGAGATTTTGTGATCGCAGTTTTTGTGTGATCCTCCTTTTTGTAATTTTAGGCACAGATAAGTGCGATAATCTAACACATGTAAGTATCTTAAACAAACAGAACATGAAACTCCTTTAAGTCAAGTGTATTGATCTGAAAATTATGAAGACGAGAAGTTGTTACATTTAATGTCTGCTTATCAATGTATCTTTCCTCATTCATAAAGTACTTCCCGCAAATGGCAATCTTGGGAAAAGTGCCCCAATAACCCAGAAAGATGCCCATGAGAAGATAGGAAGTTGGGTCAGTATTACTCCTACTACCTGAATAGTCTGGTGGGAGATGTGTTAATAATTCCATGATTTTAAAATAACTAACAAAATCTTTCAGCTGTCGGGTTATTAACATCACCTACACAAGCCACAGAAACTAAAAATGCTAAGAGACCAATGGAAACCTGTGGAGGAACCCTTTTGGCCTAGAAAGGTCTGAGGTCAAAATGGGACATTTTAGCAAAAGTCATTCAATTGAAACGCTAACAACAAATGGTGGAATACCTGCTTTGCCTGGAATAGCTTTCTTGAAGCACAATATTAATTTAGCTTCTGTATCTATACATGAACAACACTTGCATAACCTCTGAATAGCCGTAATAATACCTATCTTTACCTGTTGAAGAAGAATCGGACTGATATGCTCATACGCTATGCATTCAAAATCACACAGTTACCAGTACTGTACCAAATACAAAAACACACTTTACAGCCACCTGTAACTCCATAAGTGAGTGAATCGCAGTGTGTAAGCAGTCATGGAGCTTGAATGCTTTGTATCTTCACTGGTGGTGATGGGCTGAACAAGACATTGACAGAAGTTTCAAACAGGTAGGTTTACCAGTGGTTTACTAGTATTGTCTCCAAAGTGATTATGTTAAAGTAGCGATCTGATAGCTTGGACTAAAGGATGGAATAATCCATCTGATGCATATAATAAGTCCTTATTTTAGGATGCCTTGCTTAAAGTTGTTTCTCTTTAACATTGTTTATTCTTTAGGGCTTTTAAAATGTTGATGTTGCTATTTTCAGTTTGACATTGGCTGCACTCTGGTCCCTCACTCCCTTGCTGAACTCTGGGGCAGGCACTGCCATACAGTGATGTCAGAGCCACCACTATAGTCAACCAGAGACTGAGGCTGCAGAGCAAAAGCAAGGTCCGAGAGCCAGAAGCAAAAGCACAGGACAGGGATAGGGAGATGGCGGTTGCCAATTGGGTGATGAGTTGTGAGTAGCCCGGGATGGGCCTCCTGCTCCTTCCACTGCTCCCCTCAGCTCTTTCTACTGCCTTCTCAGCTCTTTCTGCTGCTCCCAGCTACTTTTGCTGCCCCTGACTACCCCAGCTCTTTCTGTACCTCACCCCCTCCACCTCTTTCTGTATGCCGTTCCCCCCTTCCCCCCAATCCAAACCTGGCTCTTTTTGTGATTCACCCAGTTCTTTCCCTGGTTCCCTGCCTGTTTTCATGGCTTTTCAACCACCTGGTTTTTCTTTTGCGCTCCACTCCCTTACTGGGTCCATTCACAGCACACCTTGGTACAAAGCTTTATCTCTTCAAACTGCTAGGCAGGAGTCCAGGCTTTTCAGACACAGTGTAAAAGAACCGAGAGAGACAAAGTTAGAAAGGAAAACAAACAAAAAGTTGAGCTGAGTTTCAGGGGGGCTTGTTTGGCTGATTTAGTGTTATCTGATTTAAATTTGTATAGTTTCTCTGCAATATTCAGTAATTTATTTTACCAATCTTGCAAGTGATTCCAGCTAGGGATTCACAGTGTGGCATGTGTATGTTACTGTATCTCAATCTGTACATTGCTTTATCTGGGCAAGAAATGTCTGAAGACGTCTAAGTCCAGCTTTAATATTGAATTCTGCTGGGAATCCATGATTCATTTAAAACTTTTTCACTGAACATCGTGATTTTTAGGAATGTGTCCTCAGCTTTGAGTGGTGACTCTCTGTATTACGTGATAGATCAAGGGCTTTACTACAGGCCACTATGGAGAGAATAGCAACTAATATGGACTGGCCTACCTTCCTCTAAACCCAGGAGTAAACATAATGGCATTTTTTCAAAATATTTTCAGTTCCATGAAGTTCAGTATTTGAGAAACTGTGCACTCAGAGCTGGACAGACTTTTAGAGGGGTTGCAGTCGATCATGAAGTAAGATTTGTAATGTCTTGCAGATCACTGTCTGTACCAAAATCAATGCCTCGTTACATTTGTCCAATCCAGAACTTGATTTTCTGGATCAGCAAAACTAGCGTAACTATCAGTTAGTGCAGCAGCTTTAATGTAGAAAAATGTCACATTGCTTCGCAGAGGATTAAAAACAGTCTGATTCTATTGAGTGGAAGTTGCATGGACAGAAGTCATAATAGAGTGCCTGTTGAAGGAGAACATTAGCAGACTTGTACAGATACAGAAGACATTTACGTTGTTACTGTCTGCCACAGATTGTGGCAATTAATTAAAGTAGATTTTTTTTATAGATCACACTTGAACACTCATCCTGCTTAAATCTTTCTATGCTAACAGTGGAGACTCTGTGACAAGTACAACAAATTATTTGACTACAATTTGAAGTGTTCAAGCAAATTTTCTCATGCATAAAATAATTTCCACGCATTATAATGTGATTTATTTTCTGCAAGATTAATAGTTCTGTTTCAGATTACATGTTTTTGCATTATCCATTTAGTCCAGGAATTTTATTTGATAATTGTATGAACCACTGTAGTTTGTTGTATCAGCTAAGAACAAGGGCCAAAAGTTTGTGCTGCTAATGACGGGAAAACTGTCAGCTTTCGCTGTCTTTACTCCTTTGAAGTTTGAAACATCTGTAGTCTGCACTTGTGCGGTTAAATGTGGAACTCTAGAAATTGATAACAGGGATTTCCATGGGTTGAAATTCCCTGCCCACACCCCCTCAATCCACAATGAATTAGGAATCAGTGAATTGATGAGGACTTGACCACTTTATATTCTTATAAAAGCCCTTGAAAAAGTAACGCCTGGTTGAATGAAGTGTAACTGAGTGTTTTAAGGGCACACTAAATTCATAATTACAACTGAATAATCTCTCTAGCTCCGAAAAACAAATTATGTTGGTGGAATCTCAAATGTCTCTATTTTGATATAAAATGTATTTTTTAAGTGTTTTATTATTATTTCAGCTTTTACCTTAATCTCATTCTCCAAGCATGTGTTTTGCCCTGTAATATTTAATCAAATGTGCAGGATAACTTGTGCAGAATAACTTGTGCATTTTGCCTCCTGGGTTGCTGTTTGTGGGAATACTTCAATGTATTGGCTGCTTACTCTGTTTGATAACATCATTGTTGCTGGATGGTCAGAGATCCCCTTGACTTGGCACATGATTCAAACTAAGATTGGATGAAATGAAATCCATGTCACAAAAATCACTAGATCTTGTTCACTTTTCTCTTTTGTTTCCCCAACTGTATGGAAGGTTAAGCATGAATTGTAACTGAAAATATCGGAAAAGCATAGTATGTTGATCATTTTGTGATATCGAGAGGGCTAAGATGCAAGAGCAGGGATGTAGTTCTGAGGCTGTATGAGGCTCTGGTCAGACCCCATTTGGAATATTGTGAGCAGTTTTGAACCCCATATCTAAGGAAGGATGTGCTGACTTTGGAAAGGGTCCAGAGGACGTTCATAAGGATGATCCCCGGAATGAAAAGCTTGTTGTATAAGAAATGGTTGAGGACTCTGGGTCTGTACTTGTTGGAGTTTAGAAGGATGAGAGGGGAATCTCATTGAAATTTACAGGATGCTGTGAGACCTGGATAGAGTAGACGTGGAGAGTATGTTTCCACTAGTAGGAAAAACTAGAACCAGAGGGCACAACCTCAGGCTAAAGGGACGATCCTTTAAAACAGAGATGAGGAGGAATTTCTTCAATCAGAGAGTGGTGAATCTGTGGAACTCTTTGCCGCAGAATGCTGTGGAGGCCAGGTCATTGAGTGTCTTCAAGACAGAGATAGATATATTCTTGATTAATAAGGGGATTAGGGGTTATGGGGAAAAGGCAGGAGAATGGGAATGAGAAAAATATCAGCCATGATTGAATGGTGGAGCAGACTCGATGGGCCAAGTGGCCTAATTCTGCTCCCATGCCTTATGGTCTTATAATCTAAAAGAGAAAAAAAAGGTAATATTAATATAAGAAGAATACTGCGGATGATTTAGATTTGAAAGAACATAAGAAATAGGAGCAGGAGTAGGCCATCTGGCCCTTCGAGCCTGCCCCACCATTCAATAAGATCATGGCTGATCTGTCGTGGCTCAGTTCCACATTCCCGCCCTCTCCCCATAACCCTTAATCCCCTCTCTTATCAAAAACCCATCAACCCACTTCTTAAAAATATTTAGTGATGTAGCCTCCACCACTTCAACGGGCAGAGAATTCCAGAAATTCACTACCCTTTGAGTGAAGAAGTTCTTCCTCAACTCCGTTCTAAACCGCTCCCCCCTTTATCTTGAGGCTGTGCCCCCTAGTCCTACTGTCCTTTCTGAGCGGGAAGAGTCTCTCCACCTCTATCCTATCCATCCCATTCATCATCTTATACGTCTCAATGAGATCTCCCCTCATTCTTCTAAACTCTAACGAGTACAAGCCTAGTTTATTCAGCCTCTCCTCATAGCTCAACCCCCTCAACTCCGGCATCAGCCTAGTAAACCTCTGCACTCCCTCCAAGGCCAAAATATCCTTGCGTAAGTACGGCGCCCAAAACTGCACACAGTACTCCAGCTGCGGCCTCACCAATGCCCTATATAGCCGCAGCAAGACCTCCCTACTTTTATATTCAATCCCCCTCGCTATGAAGGCCAGCATCCCATTCGCCTTCTTGACCACCTGCTGCACCTGCAAGCTGGGTTTTTGCGACTCATGCACAAGGACCCCGAGGTCCCTCTGCACCGTCGCCTGCTGCAGTTTTTCTCCTAAAAGTGCTGAAAAAACTCAGCAGATCTGGCAGCATCAGTAGAAAGAGGAAAACAGTGTTAATTCAAGTCCATGAATCTTCCTCAAAATTCCTAGGTTAATATTTGGGTGCTATATTTCATCAAAACTTTCACCAGTTATGCAAAGGGGACTTACTGGGAACATTTCTTCTAGGTGCAGGAAGTCCTGCCACACATTTCCATCATTTTCTGCTTTTATTTTGGTCTTTTATTTCCATTTGTCAAGTTTCAGTTGGAAGATAAGAAACCTTGGTCAGGATCTCGAGCCCAATCTCGCCATCTGCATGATCAGCAGCTGAGGTGCAAGATCCGGCTAAACCCGGAAATCGTGAATCTCACCAGTGAGATCGTAACTTCCGATTTTTGCCACCCTCGCTGGCGACGTAGTAACATTCACACCTATAAAAAGAGCACCCCCAACTCAGTGCAACCAAGCTTTATAGCGTGTTTAAGCTTGCCACTCAACTGTGACCGGGTGAGACAGGCCCACCTATTTTTTTGACAGTGTTAGAAGATCTGGAGAGAAAACCAGCCGAGAGGAACACATTGGGCGAGATTCTCCGGCCTCCCAGCCACGTGTTCCCGCTAGTGGGAGCTGGCGCGTTGCTTGCTAGCGGCGGGATTCTCTGGTCCTGCCGCTGTCAATGGGAATTCTCATTGATGTAACCCCATGCCAGCGCTTTTGAGACCAGAGGATCCCACTGACATGAATGGCCAGAAAATTCTGGCCACAATTTTTCAGTAAGACCCTGCCGCTTTGCCAAATTCTGATAAGATCGCCTCCCTTACTTGGAAAATGTAAAACTGATTTAAAGTTCAGTTTTGGTGGGAAGAACTCATTCAGTAAGCTTGAAAATTTGTGGTTCAATAGCCATTACTTACAAAATAACAGCTGGCATTTATACAGCACTTTTAATATAGTAACAATTTAAGGTATTACCCAACAAAATTTGACACCAAACCACAGAAGCAGATATATGGACACATGACCAAAATCTTGGTCAAGGAGGTAAAGTTTAAGGGGCGTCTTAAGGATGGAAAGGGAGGCAATCACAACTAATAACATTTAATCTGCATCTGTTTCTCCATTTGAAAGTCAGTGTTAAACATTTATAGTATAAGCCTGAATCCAGAGCCATCGAAAGCAAAGTGAACTATGATTCTTCACAGGAGGAAAGCCTTTACTTTGTTTCAGAGTCTGTTCAGTTCTGCCACCTAATTTTTAATCCACAATTTTATTACAAAAACTAAAGCTATTTTGCATTGTATGAAACTAAGTAAAAATTAAAGCTGAATGAGTGAATACAGATCTCTATAGATATCCTTTCTTGGGATAAGGATTAATAGAAATGCTCAACATAAATTAATTAGCACTTTTGATGATTGATTTTAAAAAAGATTATTTTGAATTTTATTGCGTGTAATGTCACTGTTCTGTGAAATAGTCTGTGGGTTTACGGTCATACAATCTTTCCTAAAAAAAATTTAGAAAATCAGTATGCATCTTTGCATTGAACAAAATTTATAAAAATGTTACCGTATTTATTATATTAGAATAATCTTATGGAACTATTTACAATATGACTTAAATTAAAGTTTATTTATTAGTGTCACAAGTAGGCTTACACACACACTGCAATGAAGTTTCTGTGAAAATCCCCTAATCACCACACTCTGGCACCTGTTCAGGTACACTGAGGGAGAACTTAACATGGCCAATGCACCTAACCTGCACTTCTTTGGAGTGTAGGAGGAAACTGGAGCATCCAGAGGAAACCCACGCAGATGCAGGGAGAATGTGCAAACTCCACACAGAGACCAAGAAGGGAATTGAACGCAGGTCCCTGGTGCTGTGAGGCAGCAGTGCTAATCACTGTGCCACCATGCAGCCTAACTTCTTGATATATGGATAGTTACCATAAGCTGGAGTGGGATTATATATAGGGGGTATTTTCCCATCCTGCCAGCCACTGGAACCATAGTGAGCGGGTGGGATTGGGGGGAAGAGTGGACCATGCAAAGGTCCGTTGACCTCGGGTGGGATTTTTCCGTTTTGGGGCGTGTGAGGCTGGAAAATCCCGCCCTTAAACTAGTCAATGAAAATGTGAGTTTTTGGTATTTTCTTATTAGAGCAGGTTTCCATTAAAAATAAACTGGATGGAGTGAGGATTTTGAAAAATGACACACTTAAAATGGAATGGGCTGAATTTATTACCCTTTATAATACTGACCCTGTATTAGGATGCATCTAATCCTGCTTTTCACAACAGTCAGTTACTAACACTTTTTATAAAACTTCAATATTGAATCCAGAGAATATATGCGTGCAAGTGAAGGGATTTTCAGCATTATTTGTGCAGAGTTGTTTAGAGAAGGATGTATGTGTGTGGCTGATGTCAGCAATCAATAGATTTCTGATCCTAAAATAAGTGTTTTACAAAGGTGTTGATTTCTATTACAGCAGGTGATTCATGTTCAATTGTGTGATCAGCTGCTTCTGGTTGTACTTACTTTGTGTTTTTGTAAAGCATAGAAATAACAAAGCTGACATTCTCTGCCTACGGCAGGTCTTGACTTACTCTGTTTCCTGCTTTGACAACAGAGGCCAAAAGTTTAATGTATTCAATTGGATTCATGCTACACATCAAGCGCTACAACTAACATTGTTTACTTATTGTATCCAAACTACTTTGTAATAAGATTTTTGGTTTTACTGCTGCTTTTCATTTCTGTTATTTTGAGCAATAGATTGAATCAAAGATCCACGCTAACACATGCACTTGGTATAAAGGACAGTTAACAAATGGTGGCATAGGCAAGATTTAGACAAAAGCTTGTGTCTGTTGATGATTGACATCAGTTTTCTATTAAGTATTCAACTGTGGGTGTGAATTTGAAGAGTTTGTTTCAAACTATTAAAACAAATCTTTAATCTTTTGCCAATTTATTTCTGAAAAGCAGTTAGCAAAGCAAAATGCGGCTTTAAATCCATCTGTGGAATATGTTTGCCTCTCACCTCTTTTATGATTTGAAGTTCTCAGGTGTCTTAATACTTAACCTTCTATAGGAAATGGGAATTACACAGATTAACTAGTGGCTCAAAAGCGACATGCACATAGAAGGCTGAACATCCTTGTCAAGTTACATGCATTCAAAGGGAAACTGGTGTAGATGCAGAGGCCAATATGATAATTCAGCATCAGTTCCCCTGGGAATGCGTGGCATAGGCTTCTATGCATGGAGGCAGACTGAAGAACTGTACTCAACAACAACAGGAAATACTGGAAAATCTCAGCAGGTCTTATAGCATCTGTGGAGAGAGAATAGAGCTAACATTTCAAGTCTGGATGACCCTTTGTCAGAGCTGAAGATTACTGGCTATTACATTCTGATCATTCATTTCATTGCATTTTGTGAAAAGTTACTGGTACAGTACAGCTGTTATGTTTACCTATTAATCGTATCCATAATACTTATAAACAAGAAATTGTCCAAGGCATTTTAGATCAAATATCCTGTATTTAACAAGATTTCATTTTTATGTCCTGGTTTGGACATGCTGAAAAACACATACTGTTCAAAGTTTTAGCTTCTTTCTTGTTACCATTCTTTGTAGTATCCACATTCTCCATTTTTCACATCAAGGAACTTTATATATAGAAAAACAGTAGTGCCAAAACAAGCTGAAATCTCTGCAGAGAGCAGCATGCATAAGTAAAGGAGAACATGTTGAGAGAAATATAGTTTGGCCAAGAGAGAAAGTAAGTCCTACAGACGAAGGAGAGAAAAAAAATATTAAGGTAGGGAGTGTTGACAGGGAGAGGTGCCTGATGAGTGAGAAGGATTCTGAAGAGCGTGTGTCACCATCAGCAGGGGGCCTGTGCCTATATTCCAAAGTAATTCCAGCAGTGGCACCTCAGACCCATAAACCACTGCTGGATGTGCCAGAGGCATTGTATAAACATTGCTAAAACACAGCTGTATATCTTTAATGTGGTTGCTGAAGTGTCAATTTTGGCCTGAAAAATATGTCAAATGTACATTTTTATGTCATAGTTACATGTGTATATATAATATGTATCTATATATATCATACATATCCTTTTGTATAATTTTGATGTCCAGAAGCATTTTTAGTTTATTGAATCACTAAGCAAGACATGAATTTTGCCATACTGCATACAAAAGATCTCTTCCATCAACACAACTTTATATTTTAGATATCTGATAAGAAAGGAATGTACATTTAGCTTTTTGTTTTAATTCTAATTTAATTTAATTCTTTAATGTAACTCTACATTAAAGCATGGGCTACCAGTGCAGTGTATGCAAATATATTCACTGCAGCAAGATTTATAAAAATGATGATACTGGGTAACCTTGCCTCATTCCTCTATATCTAAAATATCCCTATCCTCTTATCACTCACCTGATGAAGGAACAGCGTTCCGAAAGCTCGTGCTACCAAATAAACCTGTTAGACTTTAACCTAGCATTATGAGACTTCTTACTGCGTCTATCCCTAAAAGGGTGGAACATTTTGTTGAAGCACAAGTAAAGAATTAATTATTCTTTCATTTGATACTTTCTTTTGCATGCCTAGTCTCACTGCGCTTTTGCCAATAATAGGTTGCAGCCCCCAAGTCACCACATATTCCACTCTATGACTACAGCAATAGCATTTATAATGTGTCTTTAACCTAGAAAAACACCCCAAAGCAATTCAGAGTTATAATCAAAAATAAGACACTGAGATAACCCCTTCATCCCAGGAATCAATGTACTGAACCTTTTCTGAACTGCTTTTCTGAACTGCAAGTATATCCCTCTGTAAGTAGGGAGACCAAACTATCTGTATGCAGTACTCTAAATGTGTTCTCACAGATACCTTATGTACAGTTGTAGCAAGATTTCCCTACTTGTATATTCCAAACCCTTTGTAATACAGGCCAGCATTCCATTTGTCTTCCAGAGCAGCATGGTAGCACAGTGGTTAACACTGCTGCCTCATAGCGTCAGGGACCTACGTTCAATTCCTGGCTTGGGTGACTGTCTGTGTGGAGTCTGCACATTGTCCCCATGTCTGTGTGGGATTCCTCTGGGTGCTGCAGTTTCCTCCCACAGTCCGAAAGACGTGTTGGTTAGATGCATTGGCTATGCCAAATTCTCCCTTGGTGTATCCAAACAGACACTGGAGTGTGGCGACTAGGGGATTTTCACAGTAACTCCATTGCAGTGTTAATGTGAGTCTATTTGTGACAAAATAAATAAACTTTAAACTAGTTGGTTGCTGCACCTCCAAGCTAACTCTTTTGACGCCTCTGCCAGCATTCTGCAGTCTCCCTCCTTTTAAATAATATTCTGCTTTTCTATTCTTGCCACCAAAATGGACAAGCTCACGTTTTCCCACTTTATATTCTGTATGCCAGAATTTGGCCAATTCACTTAACTTTCTATATCCCTTTGCAACTCTTGCATCCTTGTCTTAACTTGCTTTTCAACCAACTTTATATCATTGGTAAATTTGGCTACAATATACTTGCAGAAAGGATTGTTATATCAGAGCTTTTGCTATTATGGGGTTTAGCTATTTGTTGCAAGAGAAAATTAAGAAATATCAATTTAAATTAGATTTTTAAAATAATATTTAATAAGCAGATAGCATCATATTATTGTATTTATCCTTTTCTTTACATACGCTGTCGTCTTCTTATTAACCAATCCAAAGCAGTCCTCAGTTTTAAGTAATGACTTGCATTTTTTGAACCTTTGCACTTAAGACATTACTTAACACTGAAAAGTTGCTCTCTTTGTTTTTTTAAACCACAAGAAGTTGATTCATCAAAATCTTTATGGGTCACAGTGTGGATTTGTTTACTTTGGATAAAAATTTCATCTATAATAAGAACAAACTTGAATTTTTCCTTTGCAGGCTCACAGTGTTGCAACAACACTACTTAATAATCCAAGTTCTTTGCCAATTGTGACATGCAATCTTCCTTTTCGGTCAATATCGTCAATGAATTGGAGTTTTGTTTTCAAAGGTGAAAACTCCATAAAGGTGTATTATTCCTGTTAGCTTGGACAGAATTCTCCCACAAGCCCCATGGAAAGGGAGGGGACTCAGGAGAACTAGCAGCCACCAAAATCACATGCATGTATGCTACAAGCCTTCCCCTTGCATGTTGGTGTGTTCAGGTGATCCACAACTCTTCTGCCCAAATTGCACTGTCACACAGAAGTGGACCATCCTACAAGGGCAGGAATGAGAACTAAATCAAATTCCAGTGCATCAAACGATGGAGCTTACAACTATCCTCAAGCATTCTCTTCTTTGAGCAGAAGAAGCTTCAACACAAGTAAGCGGAATGGGAGAAGACTGGACTGGTGTTGGGGGAGGAGGGGAGGGGGTGACTACACCTAAAAGTTCTCACAGAGTTGAGGAGAGGGCATCAGAGCTCATGGGAGTCAAGCATGAATGAACAATTGAAGATGGGGAACTTAGCCATGGGTGTCCACAAAGTAAGGATTCATCCATTCAGTGCAAACCTGAGGGTCAAATGTGCCTCCAAGTTGGAGTTAGCTAATGCTGTTGTTTGATTTTCTCTCACTTATCAGTTCCTTCAGGAAGTGACCATGACCTGACAAGGAGGATGATTCCCTTTCAAGCCCCAGCCACAGCCAAGAAAGAAGCCAGGAGGGAGCAGAAGAGGGCTTCACACCTTTTGAGGTATCACAGCACTCACATGCACTCTGCACCAGCTCAGATACATTCACTGTAACGACCTAAACAAGGCCCATGAATTTGGCCTCTTGGAGTATGAACTCCCTGATTGAGGTAATCAGCAAAAGATGTCCCTGATTGAAGTAATGATTGTTGTCCAATCAAGGACTCTCACCTATATGAGGACCACTGACACGCCGCTTTCTGACTTTGTACCGGAAGCACTCTTCGGAGTGGAATTAACTTTGTAAATAAATGGAATCTGGTGAAAGGACACCAGCCTCCAGGGAGTTATTTCACATTCCTTGGTGGGTATGCGAAAGTAGTCATTGACTCTACAAACCCTTTGTTTGCACCTTCACATGGACATGATCCCTCTTCTTTACAACTTTCTCTCTCTTCTCCCTCCCTCTTATTCTTTCTCCTCTCTGAACTCCCCCCCACCTGACTCCTCCCCCCTCCCAACTCACCCCTTTATACTCATTGCTTTCTGTTATCCGTATCTCTCAACTTTCACCCTTCTCCCCTTTTACCCCTTCTTATATCCTGACAGCTTCATCCCTAAGAACTTCCTCACTTCCAGTTTCAGGACCCCACTCTGACACCTTCATTCCTCCATCCCAACTTCATCCATCCTTCGCACCTTCATCCCTGTAGCTCATGCCAGAGACCTCAAAGTTCCAATGCAGGCCTCACATCAACAAATCCAGAGCTGCTGCATGGAGACCTCCGCTTTCTGATGGTGTCTGTGATCTGAGCAAAGTCCTAAAGGCAAGTCCTGATTTTTGCATGCTGCGTTGGTCCAGACGTGTGTAGCACTGGCATGTTTTCCCGTTGGCATTACAAAGAATCTGGCATGGGAGGAGTTCTCCGATTGAGCCTTCATCTGTATTCCATTAGCAGAATGAAAATCGGTTTCAAGGCAGCTTCCAATGGAATTCCTAATCTGCCACGGTGGGCACCAGCTGAAGATCCTGCTGTAAATCCATGCTGGCGTAAAACCGATTTTTCTGCCTCTTGCTGAATCCTTCCCCGCTGGCGGCCATTGATCCTGCTGGTGAGAGTATAGGAGAATTCCAGTCCTTGGCCAGAATTTTCCAGCTGTTCATGCTGGCTGGATCTTCTGGTCCCACCGGCAGTGCATCCCAGCTGCGGGTATCCAGGTGGCAAGGAGTGCATTCAATGGGAAAGCTCGTGGGATGAGAAGATCCCACTGCCAGCAAAACCCGAGGTAGCTTGTATGGAAAGTCCCATACTTTGTGTCAGTTTTCTTTGCAGCTTGTGGACAGATGGCAGGCCACCTTAGCAGGCAACCAAATTGGGGATCATGCAGAATTCACACTAACTACACCTTACAACATCAGCTTAAATCTCATCATTGTATCTGGGTCATTCCAGGCAGATTCTGCTCAAGTATTCATTGTTGTGTCTTTTCATTGGAATTGTCAATACTATAAGCAATGTAAGTTATAATGACATTACACTGTATATGAAATTCAATAGGAGCAATGAGCTTACATAATGAAATACTGAGGACTTTGTTCCCTTCTTATTGCAGTATAGAGCCGTGTATGTTCAATAAAATGAACACCTGCTGTAACACATTAAAGAACCCACTGTTACTCAGTGCCAGTGTGGAAGGCAAGAGTTTGTGACTAAGAATTGATCCTTCAATAATGCTTTGTTAAGGATTTTGGTTCCAGATTTTGCTTTATTTAATAGAGGCTTTCAAAAAATGAATACCATCTATCAGGCAGAATTGTAGGAATTAACTCCAAACAGCATTGTCAGTGGCTGAACTCACAAACAGACTGTTGTGTAATTCATAGAAACCATAAATTCCACATAAGCCCCAGAGGCTTTCAGTACTCAAGCTAAAATTCTGTCATTGAAAAACAACTTTTAATAAAGCTGTTCCCATTTTCCTAAAAGGGCACAAAAATTAATAATTTTCTCATCTCCTTTCTAATACATTTTGAAAGCTTTGTCATCCTTTAAAGTAAATTAAATGTCAACTACTTTTAAAAATAAAACAATTGATTTATCTCATCCTTGCAGTACACAAGTACATAAATACCTTTTTTACCAAATTACTAAAGCGTCACCAGGTGTTTATGAGATATTTTTATTCTATCATTTGTGAGACATGGATGCCGCTGGCTGGGCCAGCATTTATTGCCCATCCCTAGTTGCCCAAGGGCAATTGAGAGTCAACCACATTGCCGTGGCTCTGGAGTTACATGTAGGTCAGACCGGGCAAAGATGGCAGATTTCCTTCCCTAAAGGACATTAGTGAACCAAATGGGTTTTTCCGACAATCGACAATAGTTTCATGGTCATTAGTAGATTCTTACTTCCAGATATTTTTAATTGAATTTCAATCACATGTGGTGGGATTTGAGCCCAGGTCCCAAGGACAATACCTGAGTTTCTGGATTAATAGTCCAGTGATAATACCACCAAATTTTTCAAATGTGTAGGGGCTAAGTCAGCTGTACAAACACTAGCCCATGTTAAAAACACGTAAAGAAATACAAGAAAGAGTAGGCCATTCAGCCTCTCAAGCCTGCTCTGCCATTCAGTAAGATCATAGCTGATCTGGAATAAAGTACTGCAGATGCTGAAATCTGAAGCACAAACAGAAAATACTGGAAAATCTTAGCAGGTCTGACAGCATTTCTGGAGAGAGAATAGAGCCATTATTAACCTGATTGTGGCCTCAGCACCTTTTTGCCGGTCTCCCTGAACCCTTGTTGAGCAAAATTCAGCCTTAAATATATTTAATGACATGGGAGCGATTCTCAAGACTCAAGCAGAGCCCGTTTCGCAGGCTTCCCGCTGGGCACCACGGCCTCTGAGAGTCTCCGGCAGCTGGATTTCCACCAGTTTTTCCATTTGTGGGGAGCTAGTGACCCCGCTGGAATGATGGGAGGCAATCAAGGCCACCCAGAAGGTTAGAGTAAGGGAGGATGTCCCCTGGGTGTTGCCATCTTGGCAGTGCCAGCCTGTGCCCAGATATTACCCAAGGGGCAAAGTGCCAATGCCTGGGGGCACCTTGGCAGTGCCCAATTGGGCAGTGCCAAGGTGCATGGCTTTATGGGATGGCACCTAAACAGGGCAGGGCCTTTGGGCGCAGTTGGTGGGTGTGGGGGGACCTGCTGCTACTCTGCATAGGGAGAGGTCAGGGGTGCCGGGAAGACAGATCAGGAGATTGGGGCTGCTGGTTTTGGCGGGGGGGGGTGGGGGGCGGGGTTAGTGGCATGGGTTGGTGATTGGGCGGTTGGCAGTGTGGGGCTACTGCGCATACTACAGACATGGTGCTGACAGATCGGCACATGCACAGTGGCCTGCTCAGTGCTTTGCTGCCGGTCTCTTCAGCAGGAATAGGCCCCATCCCCTGAATTTTCGCATGATTCATGCTAATGCACTCTGCAGTTCACACAGTGTGTGAGATTCATATTGAAACTTCTGCCGAGAAAGACCAGTGGGATTAACACCAGTTTTTATGCAAATTCGACATTTAGAATCTTCTTGGGAGAGTCACCCCCACACTACCCGCGCCCCCCCCCACCCAGTCTCCATCACTGCCTGGAATAGAGAATTCTATTGATTACGGACCTTCTGAGAGAAGAAATTCCTCCTTTTCTTTGTCTTAAATGGGAGATCCTTTATTTTTAAATTGTGGCTTTAGTTCTAGGTTTAGTCTGGGGGAGCATAGCACACTCTCATTACCTAACCTGTCAAGCCCCCCTCAGAATCTTATGTTTCAATAAGATTAACTGTCATTCTTCTAAATTCCAATGAATACAGCCCAACTTGCTCAACCTTTCCTCATAGGGCAACACCTTCATTTCATGAACCAACTGAATGAACTTTCTCTGAATTTCCTCCAATGAAAATATATCTCTTATTAAGTAAGGAGACCAAAACTATATGCAACATTCTAGGTGTAGTCCCACCATAGCATGTACATTGGAGCAAGACTTTCATATTCCATTCCTTTTACAATAAAGCCTAACATTGCATTTGTCTTCCTAATCTTGTGCTGTTCCTGAGTGCTAACAGTCTGTGATTCATGTGAGGACACCCAGATCTCATCATTTTGTAATCTCTCTCCATTAAAATTGAACATTTAAACAATTAGATTTAAACTGTGGACCCCATCTATAATTTTTTTGCCTTCTATAGATATTGCAGTACAGTTACACCCACCTTATAAACATCTATAGGCACCTTCTGTCATTGCTAACTTTGTTGAAACCAACTCTCATCGCAACAGCAGAAATTGATAGACCTCTTCTCAAAAAGTGCACCCTTCATCCATCTGTTGTTTCCAAATATTGTCCCAAACTTAATCTCACTTTCTTCTCAATGACTTTGAACATGCTATTGCCTGACAACCCCATTCACCTCTTCCATAATTATCAGTGCCCTTTCTACTCTGCGACCAACGCCAAGATTACTATTTTAGTCAGGGTTGGTATTAGTTGGTACACAAAGGACTATAAGCATCTGTCTCAATTTAAAAACTATTTGTTACATAGCTTGAGGGGCAAGACAAGAAAACAAGCCTCGGTAAACTACCACAACTTTAGTCAAAGCCGCAAAGGATTGATTTTGTGTCTGCAGCTGGGGTATTCTTTCTCCTGTTCGTTGACTGCCTGCAGTGTTCAATTAAAATTGACTGTGTGACCTTCCTGCACTTCCTGCTCTCTGTTGCCTAACTTTGTGGGACTGTGCAATTCCACTCTTATCTGACTTAATATATAAATCTTCAGTAGTGGATTTTCTTCAACCGTCTCAAAAACACTTAATTTGATTTATTATTGTCACATGTATTAGAAAATAATGAAAAGTATTGTTTTTTGTATGCTGTACAGACAAAGCATACCGTACATAGAAATGGAAAGGAGACAGTACAGAATGTAGTGTTACAGTCATAGCTAGGGTGTAGAGAAAGATCAACTTAATACGAGGTAGGTCCATTCAAAAGTCTGACAGCAGCAGGGAAGAAGCTGCCGTTGTGTCAGTTGGTACTTGTCCTCAGACTTTTTAAAATCTTTTTCCCAATGGAAGAAGGTGGAAGAGAGAATACCCAGGATGCATGGGGTCCTTAATTATGCTGTCTGCTTTTCTTGAGGCAGTAGGAAGTATAGACAGAGTCAACAGTTGGGAGCCTGGTTTGCGTGATGGACTGAGATTCGTTCACGACCTTTGTAGTTTCTTGCAGTCTTGGGCAGAGCAGGAGCCATACCAAGCTGTGATACAATCAGAAAGAATGCCTTTTATGATGTATCTGTAAAAGTTGGAGAGAGTCGTAGCATGTTCTTGGTCCCTCCTTTGCTTCATTTACATCCTTGTCCTCAAAACATCACATGCAGTTATTGATTCAGCTTCCATAATATGCTGGTAAAACCCAGCTGTACCTTTTCCCCATTTCTTTTAACATGTTCATTTTCAACTGCCAGATTTCCTCTCTGACGTTAACAAATGGATGAGTCAAAAACAACTTTCAGGCATTTAATGGGAGAAGAAACTGGATGCTGATGATTACAGCACCCCCAATTACATATTAGAAACAAAGACCTGAAGGGAAAAGGAGGTTGAAATATTTTAAAAATTCGTTTACAGGATGCGGGTTTTACTAACTAGGTCAACATTTATTGCCTATCCCTAATTCCTGCATGATTCCTGTTGGGCAAGCAAATACCCGCTTTTTAGCTCATTATGTTAGAGTACCTGGTACAGAAACCCCAAAGTACGTTAAGAAGCCCAACTAGACCCCCCAGCCATTTTTTTCATTTTGGCATTTGTCTGAGGATTCGCTGTTTCCTTCCAGGTGTGATTCTATTGATACACTAGGAAGCTTTTATCAGATTAAACTTTATTTAACAGTAGTTTAAGTATAATAAATTAATTATCTTAACTTTTATTAATTGAAATACTTAAACATGTCAAGATACAATTTTTAACTACCAAGTTATCTCTATTAGTTCAATTTATGCAATATTCTCCCAGAAGGTGGCCATTTAATTCATCATGCCTGCACTAACTCTCCAACAGAACATCCTTCCCAGATTCTATCCCCACCAATCTCTCTAATCTACACATCTTTGGACACTAAGGGGCAATTTAGCATAGCCAACCCAATATAGACACGATGTAGATGTAGATGTAGACATGAGGAGAACACACAAACTCCACACAGATAGTCACGCAAAGCCAGAATCAGACCTGGCCCTCTGAGGCAGCAGTGCTAACCACTGGGTCACTGTAACGCTCTGAGCCCTCACCACTTAAAAAGTCTGCCAACTGCAGTCCTTTTTCTGTTAAATTCCCAGCACTACTCTGCGAGATCAGTTGAATCTCATCACAATATAATTTGATCACATTTGAAATACTATGTCGAGTTTTAATCCCTCTACTCTAAGATGGATATTAGCCAAGAGAGGGCAACAATGACAATCACCTTCATCCACAAGACATGGGCATTGCTGCTAAGGCAAAAATATATTGCCCATCCCTACTTGCTCTTGAGAAGGTAGTGGTGAGCCTTAAACAGCTCCAGTCCATGTTGATTATAATTTTTCATCACAATTCTGTACCCTACTAGGTTGCTTAAAAGGATGGTTGAGTCAACCACATTGCTGTGGCTCTGGGATCACATATAGGCCCCACCAAGTAAAGGCAACTTCCCTAAAGAGCTTTAATGCATCAGTTGGGATATATGACAAATTTGTAATTATTTGTAGTTATTTGGCTAGCATATTGCAGGCATTCATTTCTATCATAAATTTCTGAAAACATCCAATGCAAATATCAACTCACTATAATCATCTAGAGCATTGATTATAATTTATTTTGGCATCTTTATTTAGCACAAACATCACTTGATTCTATTCTAAAAACGAAGAACCGACAAATACGCAGAAAAAGATTAATCATATTGGATTATGTCCAACACAGCTCAACCCTCCAGCTCAAATGTTTACGTTTATATTTGTTGCAGTTCAATTTGTGTGCCACGAGATATTAAGTTGATACTTACACTGAAGAATATTTTGCTATGAAATATAAAAGGGAAAGTTGTGCACTGTGCCAATCTTGATGTAAATCTGGTGTTAAACTAGTTGGATTTCAGTTGAGCTAACACCCTTTAAACTATGGATTTGAATCCAGAAATGCCCCAGTGCTGTAAATAGTGTGAAGTGTCTTTTTTCCCCAAGATGCCTATTGACTTGGTTGAACCGTAGTAAAATTGATCCTACATATATTTAGTGTTTGCAATCGTTAGTCTGCAACTATAGCAATGGAAGCAAACATCCCAGACGCTATACAGCTGGGTTCTTGCTAAAAGTCTTCTCTGGTTATTTTATTTTCCATTAGAATTTTTGATTTGAATTCAGTGCTTCTCACCCTGATCCTAACTCTCCCTAATAAGGTGTAGCTAAATACATTTTAGGATGGTTACTTGCAGGGTATAGTGTTCTCTACTCCGTACCAGTCTGATAAAAGTAACTTACTTAGCCCAAACCTATTTCACATAGGACCCTTTTAATATAGATATGAAAATGGGTCAGTGCTTAATCTGCTGTGTCTCATTATCCTCAACACCAGTTCCCTGCAAGGCTGTGTCTTCGGCCCCTTACTACATTCCCTACACTTACGACTGTGTGGCCAAATTCCGCTCCAACTCCATTTTCAAATTTGGTGATGACACCACCGTAGGGGTCGGATCTCAAACAATGATGAGATGGAGTACAGGAAAGAGAAAATTGAATGAATTGGTGCTATGACAAAAATCTGTCTCTCAATGTCAGTAAAACGAAGCAGGTAGTGTCATGAGGACATGCTCTTGTCTACATCAATGGAGATAAAGTTGAAATGGTCAAGAGCTTCACGTTTCTCGGTGTCCAGATCACCAACAACCTATCTTGGTCCCTCCACGTGAAGTTTTAGTTAAGAAACGTCTACTTTCTCAGGAAGCTAAGGGAATTCAGCATGTCAGCTATGACTGCCACTAATTTTAACAGATGCACTATAGAAAGCATCCTTTCCAGATGTATCACAGCTTGGTATGGCTCCTGCTCTGACCAAGACCACAAGAAACTACAAAGGATTGTAAATGTAGCCCATCCATCACGCAAACCAGCCTTCTCCCATCCATTGACTCTGTCTATACATCCCGTGGCCTCGGAAAAGCAGTCAGCATAATCAAGGACCCCACACACCCCGGACATACTCTCTTCCATCTTTTCCATCTAGAAAAAGAAACGTAAGTCTGAGATCATGAACAAACCAACTTAAGAAAACCATCTTCCCTGCTGCCATCAAACATTTGAAGGGACCTACCTTATATTAAGTTGATCTTTCTCTGTCCCCTAGCTATGTTTGTAACATTACATTCTGCACCCTCTCCTTTCCTTGTCCCCTATGTACTCTATGAATGGCTTGCTTTGTTTGGATCAAGGATCCTAATACATGTGACAAAATACTTCCGCTTCTCTTTCTTGTTTCCTTTTGTCAATATGAAAGCATTGATTTCCATTGAAATAATAACATTGCATGAGAATGTTTAGAATGTACAGGCAATTAGAACTAACAAATGTGACCCTCTTCAATAAACTTGATCCCATTTAACTGCCTGATTTTCTTTTTTAATTGCTAACTTTTTATATTGGGCCATGACTAAGCAATTCTACAAAGGATTAAAGTATATTGACGAGTATATGGGGAATGGGTTTGTCAGTGTCCTTATACCAATGAGAGCTATACTGATGGATGGAAGGATTCTGATGTGTGAAAAAGTGTCCATTTTTTGGTTACGTGTTGGTATAGTGTTGATTATGTGTTCGTTAAAGAAGATCTCATTGTTCTTCTGTATGTTAACAACAAGTCTTTATTAATTATCTGTAATTACTGGATATACATACATGCAGTAAAGGGTACAGGTGACGAGCCATCTCCAGGTCTAGCTCATAATATGTCTCTGTTTTGGTGTGGTCATGCGCGTTCTTACATCAGTGTATGGGTGGGATTGTTCTCATACCTACATTAGCCTGTATGTCCCAGACCTTTATCCTGCACCTCACCCCAGATTTTTATCTCATTGATGTGGAGTTACACTAGAGTACTTAATGTCTTACATTGTTATTAGTTTAATGCATTTACCTTATTGTTACTGCCTTAATGCTATTCTGACATTATTGCTATTACTGTATTAGCTTTATTACAACATTCTCACTCACACCGTTTCTTCCCTTCAAGTCCTTGAAGTTAGAAGTTCAGGCAGTCCATCCTCTACATATCTCAATTGCTCTTCTTTCAGAGGGGTGTTAGGCTCTATTGGTTCTGGTTCTTGCTGTCAGATGAAGGTTGGATTGGCATTTGGATACACTTTTTATCCTTTTCTTCCATTGCGTTATGTTGAAACATACCTGGTAAGTTTGGCTGTCAGGTTGATCCATGGTGTCAGTTTCTCTTAATCATTACTTGTGGGGTGAATAAACATGGTATTTATTTTCTTGGCACTGTTTTTTATTCTTACACAGAAGATAGCAGCAGGAGGCCATTCAGCCCTTTGACCCTGTTCTGCCATTCATTATGATCATAGGTGATCATCCATCTCAATAGCCTGATCCCATTTCCACCCCCCCCCCCATATCCTTTGATTGACTTGCCTCAAGTGTTTTATCTATCTGCCTCTTGAAAATATACAATATTTTGGCCTCAACTACTTTCTGTGGTAGTGCATTCAACAGGCTTATTGCTCTCTGGGTGAAGAAATTTCTCTCATCTCTGTCTAAACAGTCTACCCTGTATCTTCAGACTGCGACCCCTGGTTCTGGACACCCCCACCATGAGGATCATGCTTCTTGCATCTACCCTGCCTTTGCATTCCCCTTATGTGTCACCTGCATATTTTGAAATGTTACATTTAATTTCCTGATCTAACACATTAATAGATATAGTGAATAGCTGTGGTCCCAGCACTGATCCCTGTGGTACCCCACTAATCACTAACTGCCATTTGGAAAAAGATCCATTTGTACCTACTCTTGGTTTCCTGTCTGCCGACCAGTTTCCTATCCATTTCAATACAATTCCATGTGCTTTAATTTTACATCCTAATTTCTTATGTGGGGCTTTGTTGAAAGTCTTCTGAAGATCCAAATAAACCACATCCACTGACTCTCCCTCATCATCCTTGAAGAATTCCAGTAGATTTGTCAAGCATGATTTCCATTTTGTAAATCCATGTTGACTGTCTGACCCTGCCACTCTTTTCAAGTGTTTTGCTATAAAATCGTTGATAGTGGAGTCTAGAATTTTCCCCACAACCGGCACCAGATTGACTGGTCTATAATTCCCTGTTTTCTCTCTACCTCCCTTTTAAATAGTGAGATTACATTAGGTATCCTCCAATCTGTAGGAATTGTTCCAGAGTCAATAGGATCTTGGAAGATGATCACCAATGCATCCACTATTTCTTGGGCCACTTGCTTAAGTACTCTGGGGTGTAAATTATCAGACTGTGGGGATCTTTCAGTTTCCCTAACACTGCTCTCCTACTTCTCTCCAACATTTCTCCACCAATATCGATCTTCAGTTCCTCCCTCTTACTAAACCCTGTGTTGCCCAATTTCTGGTACTTCATTTATGTCCTCCTTTGTGAATCAGAGCAGGGTATGTCAGCCATTTCTTTGTTACCCATTATAAATTCCCGTTTCTGATTGCAAGGTACGTACATTTGTCTTTACCAATCTTTTTTTCTGTTCTGGCCATTACGTTGATGCCCAGTCTTTTTTTTGCTGCTTGTTGGGTAAAACCCCACACCACTCTTAACCAACACCATGAGACTGAGTACCTACAGCTTTGGCCATTCCAAGGCATCCTGAGCTCTTATCTCAGAGACAGGCATTACTCCAAGGTTGACTGCAAAGCCTTACACTCAACTTGGTCTCTGCGGGGGGCGGGGGGGTGGCGGGATACTTGTCAATACACACCTCAGTGTGTAGCCAAGGGTTAGGAGCATTCTCCTGCAGTTCTGTGCTATTGCTTACTATCTGAGGAATTGTATTTGCTTTCCCACTGAAATCAGTGATTTTGGAAGTCCCCGTGTCAAATATTAACAGCTGAGCAGCAATCAATCTCACACACATATGCAGTGCTTGAGCGTGAATAATTGTGTGAGTAGTTACACTCCAGACATGTTTGTGTTGCAGCTCAGCTGCAATGGGATAGTGATTACTGACATGTCTTTCCATTAGCCTCCTGACCTTGTCAACATCCCAGCTCCAGCTGATCCCCAATCCAAATTTGAGTAAATCCATCAGTCCATGATGATTGACCACCCACCCACCGCATTGCTCCAGGTTTCCCTTCCCTCCGCGAGGCCTTCACAAGAAGCTCCTAACTCAGCAGCAGAAAGCAACTTCAGGAATGATGCTTTTCACATTTGACAGTCTTTCCATATCTTATATGGAATTTGGAATACTTCTATTAAATATTTGGAGAACAAAAGTTCAGTTTTGAACAATGGAGAATAGCATAATGTACACATAATAGATTGTTATCACTCCTAATGAAAAAAAGGAACTGCTTAATGATAGGACTGCAGTAGTGATTTGCTAACCTATTTTGATTGCAGGTTCTGACTTGGTGCATGGAGATTGTTTACTTTACTCCATCTTTTACACTGAATAATGTTATCAAATAGCACATGAAATAGAAACCAAAATGAGCTTAACTTAATTCGTAGGAAAGAAATAAGTTTTCATTGAACTTTGTATTATGTAGGAATTCTCAGTTTTGACCAAACAAAGAAGCCCTTATTTTTATGCAAGGGTGTTAATGTATTTTCAGATTGCAATGTTGCTGAATGAGATTGAATTGGTGACTGTTGAGTTTTTAACTTTCCTATTAAAGTACATCATTTTTGCTGCATTTTAGTCCTGTCTTCTTGCATACCAACCTGACCCCAATCTGTAAAAGAGCCTTACAGCTGGCATGAGCGGCGATTGGAAGAGGATACATTTTTTGAAAAACTGTATATTTGTGATTGCACGTTAATCGGATTCATCGTGTGATAAAGATTTCATCTGCCACATGAAGGCATCATCAGCTGTTTCTAAGCGCCAGTCTCTGTCTTGAACAGATTGTTCGTCCCTTATTAGTGGAAACCAGAGACTTTATTAATTTGCTTTGCATTGTGATTTCCAGCAGACAAGTCTAATCAATATGCAAGCTCTGTGCAAGACAGCAGTAAATCTTGTTATTTCATATTATTAATTGATAGAAGATCCTAATTGCCAATTCCTTTTAGTGCAGAAAAATAATTGCAGACTATGCTTGGTAAATTACATTATGTTGCCTGGTTTTATTAAATATGTTAACTATACAACATGTTGGTATTTACTGTTTGCAGTGCTATTGGAGAGGGTAACTTTAGCAGTTGATTGGTTATTGTTTTATCATAAGATTATTCTTCTGGAGAATTATTTTGAATGGTATGCATGAATTTTTTCTCGAATGGCGCATAAATTTTTTTGTAAATGTTCTAAATTACAGCAGCATAGGAATTACTTCTAATGATATCAGTGGATGAGTAATTTAGTGACCCTATGTGCCATTCCTCCGGCTGTTATTTTAACAGTAAGAAGTCTCACAACACCAGGTTAAAGTCCAACAGGTTTATTTGGTAGCACAAGCCACTAGCTTTCGGAGCTCTGCCCCTTCATCAGGTGAGTAGGAGTTCAGTTCTGCTCACAAACAGGTATATAAAGACACAAATTCAATTTACAAAATAATGGTTGAATGCAAGTCTTTACAGGTAATCAAGTTTTAAAGATACAGACAATGTGAGTGGAGAGAGTGTTAAGCGCAGGTTAAAGAGATGTGTACTGTCTCCAGCCAGGACAGTTAGTGAGATTTTGCAAGCCCAGGCAAGTTGTGGAGGTTGTTTTAAGACAGGGAATAATGTATTTCCTTAAATAATGAACAAAGGAATGACATGAGAAAATTAAACTGATAATTATACTAACACTACATTCTATGCTTAAGTGGCATGACCAGATACAACCTAATACTTTAAAATAACTTAACCTATGAATTGCTGAAGCATCAATTCATTAAAGATTTTACTTACATACTGCATTTGCCCATTGCTGAAATAACTGGGGCCATGCAGACTGTAGCACAGGCACAGACAATGGGCACACGGGCGTAATCTTGTTAAATTTATTCAGTAGATTACATTCTTTGCACATACTTTCTTGCCACGTGTTTGACTGTAGATTGGAAATTGGGAAAGCCTTTAATAGTTCCCATGAAAGAAACTAATATGTGCCATTTTTTCTTTCATGGAACGTAAGCATCACTGACAAGGCCAGCATTTAGAGAAAAATCCAAGCACGTCATTTTTAACCAATATTCCCCAAAATTTCTTGTTTTAAGTATAAACAAACTTTATCGTATGTGAAAGACAAACAAAACAAGCACTAATAACTTAACAATGTGGGCCAGGATTCTCCCAAAACAAAACTAAATGCCAATGGGGCATACTTACCAGAACAAATCTCTGACAGTGTGATTCCCTCTGGCAAGTAAAGGGCAGAGCCTATTCCCATCGAAGGGGCTGGCAGCATAGTGCTGAGTAGGCCACTGTGCATGCATCAATCTGTCAGTGCGGAGATTGGCGCATGCGCAGTGGCCCCCCAGGTACCAACCTCCCTGATTGCTGGCCTACTGGACCTCCTTGGGCCAGTCCTGATCTTCTCCCCACCCTGCCAACCCTACCTGCCAACCCTACTTTCCCCTACCAGTCAGTGACCAGGCCTGATAACCCCCTCCACGTGGTCAGACTCAATTGCCTCATCCCTCTCTCTTCCACTGATCCCGCTTGAGGAATGATCATTACTCCCAGCAAGACTCCTGCATTTTATCCTTTGTAAATCTGAGGCCATCCACAACTCTGTTGCGCATTCTGTAACTCACACCAAGTTCAAGTCAATAAACCTATCGCCTCCCCTCAATAGCCCTGACCTCCAATATGCCCTGCCTCCTCTGGCACTGCCTACTTGGCTCTGCCTGGTGCTTGGTGGGCTGTGCCAGTGTGCCCCTGGGCTGTGCCAGGCTGCACTGCCAGGCTGGCACTGCCCAGTGACCTCCCCAGAGGCCTCAGTGACCTCTGTCCCCACCAGCGGGGTGAGGACACTTGTTCCCTGTTAGTGGGGCGCAACCGTAAACCCCACTGGAATGAACCACTCCCAGAGCTGGGGAGGGGTGGGTATGGGACACTGACTGGCCCAGAGAATACTATCCCAGGTTCGCTAATTATGGAAATTGTAATTTCCGTATGATAATCAGCTCCGTGCCAATTTCTGACCTAGGTGAGTTGCACTTTCAGACAGTTGGTGCAGATTTGATGGGCCAAACTTTAAAATTGCTTGAACAGGAGGTAGTGTAGGTCTGTGAACATGGGTTTGGTAGGTGATTGGAACTTGATGTGAGTTACAAAATGGGCAGCAGAGTTGTGGATGGCCTCAGATTTACAAAGGGTAGAATGTAGAAGACTTGCCAGGAGTAATAATCAAGTCTAGAGACATGAGAATGGCACAAATGAGGGTTTTCAGCAGCAGATGAGCTGAGACAGGTGAAGTCAGCCAGTCTTACAGAGGTGGAAATCTGTTGCATTTCCCAAATGATATCTTATTCACTTTGTAGCATCTTTATTAAAGTCAAGCTCATAACTGAAGTTTTCATGGCCTTAGGAATTAACTGTTGACCTATGGATTGATTCTTAGGAGTTAGCTTAGCAATCCATTTTGGCAATCTGATAAAGACAGATCTAAATTTCAACAGATAAAATTTGAAAGAATGATTTATTTCTATCAGTGAGAAACTGGAATGCAGTTTTATATTTGTGGCAAGTTGTCATCTTTTCAAAAGTCATCATTGTTTAAAGACTAGGAGCAGGATTTTCCAGCTGCACTTACCTCAAGACCAGTAAATCCCACTCAAAGGGTCAATGGAGCTTTGTATGATCCTTTCCCGCCTGCAGACAGGATGGGAAACTTCCGCCTTAGATATTAAAACTACTGCACACTCTATCAATCTACTAGTTTTTGTTTAAAAATACTTGGGGGCAATTCTCCCAACAAAATTCTAAGTGTCAGATTTGTGTGAAAACTGGAGTAAATCTTGCAGATATTTTCATAGGGAGTTTCAAAATGAATCTCCCACACTCACATGAATCACGTAAAAATCAGTGGACAGGGCCTGTTCCCTCTGGAGAGGCCGGCAGCATAGCACTGAGCAAGCTATGGTGTATGTGCTGATCTGTCAGAATAGGCCCGCACTGCCGGCCTCCCGATTGCTGGCCAGCTCTGCGACTCCACATCGTCGGCCCTGCAACCACCCCGCCACGGCCCAATCACTGGCCCCCCCCCCAACCATTTTCAGGCCAGAGCATGACTCGCCCTCACCCCAATCTCCAGCAAACTGCCAATTCTCCCCCCCACCACTGTTCTGTTCCGTCCCCATTTCCCTGCAATGCCAAACCCCTTCCCCAGCAGGCTGACCCCTCCCTCACCCTGATGGCCAGCACCGATCACTGGCCTCCCTTCCTCCCCCACAGATCTCAACTGCAGAGTGGCAGCGGGACCCCTTTACCTGCATCGATTGTCCCCACCCCCATAAGCTCCATTCTCTTGGCACTGCCCCACGTCTACTGGGCAGTGCCAAGATGCCCCCTGAGCGTTGGCACTTTGTCTCATGGACAGTGTCAGTGGAAAAGGCTATCACTGACAAGCTGCCAAGGCAACCTTCACAACACATGACAGCGCAGAGTCGCTGAGTGAGATTGATAGCCAAGTTCTGCACACTTGAGGACGGCCTCACCCAGATCTTGGGTTCCTGTCACACGTAACCCCCATGACTCGCCTGGGCTTCCAAAATCTCACTAACTGTCCTGTCTGGAGACAATACACATCTCTTTAACCTGTGCTTAATGCTCTCTCCACTCACATTGTCTGTACTTTTAAGACTTGATTACCTGTAAAGACTCACATTCCAACCATTATTTTGTAAATTGAGTCTGTGTCTTAATATGCCCTGTTTGTGAACAGAGCTTTCACTCACCTGACAAAGAAGCAGCCTGCGCCCCTAAAGCTTTTGCTACCAAATAAACCTGTTGGACTTTAACCTGGTGTTGTGAGACTTCTTACTGTGTTTACCCCAGTCCAACACCGGCATCTCCACATCAAGGTGCCAATTTCCCAGTGAACCCCACCCCCATGCTGCCTGAATCTCTGGGGTGTCCCGATTGTGCCTCTTCACTCCAGCAGTGTTGGGCTGTCAGGTACCTGAAAGTGGGGAGCTACTGCAAGCCCCACTGGAGTGAAATACTCCTAACGGTGTGGGAAAGGCTAGTGGGCATATTTCTGGCGCAGAGCTGATGGCACCGGATGCGAGGGGTGCTCAGGGCTGGACACCCAGCATGGATCGTGGTAATTTGGCTTTGCTTAAATTTCCCATCCTGCTGCGCTAATCTTTCAGCGCAATGGGATGGGAGAATCACCCCCACTGTTTTCCTTCTGTCAGTAGGGTTCAGCAAATACCTGCTTTAAGTACTCTTTTGTGTTCTTTAAAAAACTTAAAAGTTGCACATGTTGCTCAATTTCAGGTAAAAGATTTATTCATCTGATGTTTAATCTCTGTGAACAATACAACTTTCAATTGGACTACTCTCTGTGTTGAATATATTTTGAATTGATCAGCCATATCATGTGGAATTGTGCAGCAGAGCTGCAATGTTATTCTACATCTGATGTGTGCTCTTTTCAAGTGTAGTTTCCACACTAGGGGTACAGAGTTATGCTCCATTGGCACAGCCAGGTCTTGGACTTGTATGTGGAGGCTGGTATGTCAAATCAGTTGAATTGTGTGGGCCTCCAAACAGGGGAAAATGTTTCCCTTTGTTGGAGTCCAGGTAGATGCCTAAACCACAAAAAGATGATGGTTTGTTTTTAATACTTCATTCCTGGGACATGGGCATTGCTGGCTGACCAGTTGCTCATTCAGCCTAAAGCAATAATATGCTGCATGCCTTCACAACATGTTGCTACCTCATCTCCATCTCCAGTGAATTGGTCTTCCGTAGTTTTGTAGAACTAATCTGCCAATCCTGCTGCTATACATTTGGCAATAATTAATCTGTTTGGGAGTGGGTGTTTCACATCGTGGTCTTCAAAGAATTACTTTAAATTAATTAAGGTATGAACACTTGGAACGCTTAGATAACAAAGCACCTATGTCAGACTCCTATTTATTGACTACAGCTCAGCCTTCAACACGACTATTCCCCTGAAACTCATCTCCAAACTCCATGGCCTGGGCCTCGGCACCTCCCTCTGTAACTGGATCCTGAACTTCCTAACACACAGACCACAATCAGTAAGGATAGGCATCAACACCTCCTCCACAATCATCCTACAAGGCTGTGTTCTCAGCCCCCTATTACATTCCTTATACACCTATGACTGTGTGGCCAAATTCCCCTCCAATTCGATTTTCCAGTTTGCTGACAACACCACTGTAGTGGGTCGGATCTCAAACAATGATGAGACAGAGTACAAGAATGAAATAGAGAATCTGGTGAACTGGTGCAGCAATAATAATCTCTCTCAATGTCAACAAAATGAAGGAGATTGCCATCAACTTCAGGAAACGTAAAGGAGAACATGCCCCTGTCTACATCAATGGGGATGAAGTAGAAAAGAATGAGAGCTTCAAGTTTTTAGGTGTCCAGGTCACCAACAACCTGTCCTGGTCCCCCCATGCTGACACTACAGTTAAGAAAGCCCACCAACACCTCTACTTTCTCAGAAGACTAAGGAAATTTGGCATGTCTGCTGCGACTCCCACCAACTTTTACAGATGCACCATAGAAAGCATTCTTTCTGGTTGTTTCACAGCTTGGTTTGGCTCCTGCTCTGCCCAAGACTGCAAGGAAGTACAAAAGGTCGTGAATGCAGCCCAATTCATCATGCAAATCAATGTTTGCGTGATGGATTGACTCTCTCTAAACTTGCTGCTGCCTTGGCAAAGCAACCAACATAAGTAAAGACCCCACACATCCCAGACTTTCTCTCTTCCACCTTCTTCTGTCGGGAAAAAGATACAGAAATCTGAGGTCACGTACCAACCGACTCGAGCAGTTTCTTCCCTGCTGCTGTCAGACTTTTGAATGGACTTACCTTGCATTAAGTTGATCTTTCTCCACCCTAGCTATGACTGTAACATTGCATTCTGCACTCTCTTGTTTCCTTCTCTATGAATGGTATGCTTTGTCACTATAGTGCTTAAGAAACAATACTTTTCACTGTACGTTAATACATGTGACAATAATAAATAAACTCAAATCAAAATCAAATCAAAATGAATGTTTATCTATTGTGTAACCGCCTCTCCTTCATCTTCCATAGGCCCAGAATGTACAATGTTCAGTTATCATTGAATGTCAATCTGTGAGGATTTTCATGTGTTTATTCTTACATTTCAGTCATCCCAAGATGTGTGCTTTGCGATAGGGGAAGTTATGTTGGTGAACTCACAGCATCACCTTGGCTAACTCTCAACCTTTATTCTGTGCCACTGTTATAGCAATAAGCCATCACTTAAGGTGATAAGTGAATCAGTGCCAGTAAAAATGCCTTGACATGCATATAAAATTTCCACTGTCTTGTGTCTCAGTGTGACGTTCTGTAATCATGCACAAGCTGAATGCATGAAAAAGCCCTAACACGTTTATCTGCTTTGGTGCACAATCACAGATTCTTGAACAAAGGTGTGTATACCGTATTTGTTAATCCCAGTTTCTCAGTCCTGAGGCATTACTATGTGTGCAGATGTTGTAAAGACACAATGATCTTTTAATACTAACCCTTCCCCCATCTTTGCTGTGTGCTTCCATGTGCATTGAATAACTTGAAGTTATTCAAGTTGGTACCTGGTGCAACTTAAAATAGAGCAGCTGCAAACATGTTAATAGTCCTGTGCGCAATCCATCCCTGATATATATGCATACTTATTTTATGGCTGGTTTGTTAGTTAAAATCTCTACAGGTTGCCTTGATTTATAAGTTGCCATCCTATATTTTAAAAATAGGAAAGCACGGATGCAGGTGTGTGAAATGAACCAGATTTTATAACATCTGATCCGAGTGTAAAGTGCCAGGGTGTAAATACCCTACCTTTAAGTCACCTCGTGTGGCATTCCTAATGCAAATGTAAGACAAAAGCGCAAAACTATAAATCTGTGTAAAAATGTCCCTTAACACTTTTGTTAATCAGTTTCATTCCCAAAGTCACAAAGGCCACCAATGAAGTATAAAAATATGATCAATTTCATATAAAATGTATAATTTTATTGAATATTTGAAACAAAAACAGAACATGCTATAAATGTATAGCAGATGTGTCTGTCTCTGAAATAAAGGTTAATTTTTGGCTCGATACTTTTTGCCATAAACTTAACTGTGTTTTCTCCCAGATGCTGACAGATGTTCTCTGCATTTCCAGCCTTTAGTGTTTTTAATTAAGATTTCCAGTGTTTGCAGTTTCACTTTTTTATCTCTCTGATACATTTGTTCCTCAAAATCAAACAGCGATCGTTGTATCAGGATCATACCTAACCATTAGCTCCAGCACCAGTTCTGCTGGGGCTGGTGGGAACATCAGCTCTGCATCTAACTCACATGGGACAGCAAATTGCTTTTTTGACCTCTGTTCCCTCCGATGTGGGAGGGGTTCTACTTCACCATCCATCTTCTACCTCCAGACTCTGGCCACATCTTACCATATATGTTAAATAGGTTTTTAAAACATTTAAAAAATATATACGGAATTAAGAATCTACTGATGACCGTGAAACCATTGTCGATTGTTAGAAAAACCCATCTGGTTCACTAATGTCCTTCAGGGAAGAAAATCTCCTGTCCTTACCTGGTTTGGCTTGCATGTGACTCCAGAGCCACAGAAATGTGGTTGACTCTCAAATGCCCTCTGAACAAGGGCCACCAGGGATGGGCAATAAATTCTGGTCAGCCAGCAATGCCCATGTCCCAGGAATGAAGTATTAAAAACAAACCATCATCTTTTTGTGGTTCAGGCATCAACCTGGACTCCAACAAAGGGAAACATTTTCCCCTGTTTGGAGGCCCACACAATTCAACTGATTTGACATACCAGCCTCCACATATAAATCCAAGACCTGGCTGTGCCAATGGAGCATAGCTCTATACCCCTAGTGTGGAAACTACACTTGAAAAGAGCACACATCAGATATAGAACAACATTGCAGCCTGATTCTTAGACCCATAGCTGAATGCAAGAACATTGGAATCATAGAAATACCACTGTAAAGTCACAATGTAGAACTGAGGAGAAAATGATATCCCAGTACTCTGATCTAAGCATGAACCACAAAACATAAGGTCCAATAATATGATAGCGGGCACCAATTTCCTGTATTGTTGAGTGTGGAAGGCTGAGGTCCACCGCACATCAGGTGCACTTTGTAAACACAACCCAAACTACAACCAATGTTTTGGTACTAAAAACATATACAAATTATAGAGCCTTCTCCCAGTGGAACAG
Source organism: Carcharhinus amblyrhynchos (assembly GCF_965287045.1). NCBI lineage: Eukaryota > Metazoa > Chordata > Chondrichthyes > Carcharhiniformes > Carcharhinidae > Carcharhinus > Carcharhinus amblyrhynchos. The sequence goes on along the minus strand of NC_137346.1, from coordinate 5,625,220 downwards.
CACCAGCATTGAACAGGACATTTCGTTTTACAATTTGATATTCTGTATCAAAACCAGCTTTGTGAATACTGAAATGATTGTGACTGTCTACCTGGCCTTCAAAATAGTTGTGCTTTTTAAGTTTATTATCAATCCTCATTAACAAGAATGAACATCCCTTTTAATCTATTGATTATAGAACGCCCAAGACCTGCCTGTGAAGTTTTCTTAGCACCAGCGCTAAAATGTTGGTCTAGCGTTTTGTTAGGCATTGGTTGTATAATCTGTCTTGCCAATTTATTAACAATAAGAGGATCTAGATCCAAATTGATAAAGGCCAAGTTCATTGTTTGTTTTTGCAAACTTTCTAAAATTTAAGCAGTCATTATATGGTGAATATTGGCAATGTTTGTTACAAAATAAATGATCCTTTCCAAGTGTAAAGGAGTCCTTAAATGTAAGTGTTTTAACAACATCCAGTTGTGATAGAGTTATCAAGGTTCCTTATTATTATTAGTCTGCTGTTTAAAGATGCATGGAAGAAAAATCTCTTGTGTTCGCATTGGGACTACGTTCCCTGTTTTGGTTGAATACTTGTACTCAGTGTGAATGTTGTTTTCTTCAAGTACTTCAGTGATTATGCAAGGACCTTTCTCTTTTATTTTTACAATCGCATTTTTCCAAAAGTTAGAGCTTATTGTTGCACTCGAAGGCTTCTCCCAATAGAGTTTGATGATGTTACACAGATTGCTTTGAATGGGGAATTGTAACATAAATCTGCTTCCTCCGACATTGACACATTGATGCACCGCAGCTGAGGCCACCCTAAGTCATCTTAGAAATTAGAAGCAGGAGTAGGCTATTCAGCCCTTTGAGACTATTCCACCATTCATTTTGATCATGGTTGATTCAATATCCTGATCTCCCCTTCCCCTCATATCCTTTGACCCCTTTAGTCCCAAGAGCTATATCTAATTTATTCTTGAAATCAGGCAACGTTTTGGCCTCAACTACTTTCTGCAGTAGTGAATTCCACACATTCACCACTCTCTGGGTGAAGAAATTTTTCCTCACCTCAGTTCTAAAAGGTTTACCCCTCATCCTCAAACCCACAACCGCTATCATTTAGACGGGCAAGGCAGCAGACATAGGGGAACACTGCTACCTGGAAGTTCCTCTCCAAGCCACTCACCATCTTGACTTGGTAATATGTTGCTGATCCCTCACTGTTGCTGGGACAAAATACTGGAACTCCCTCCCTAAGAGCATCTGTGAACACATCATGAATGCGTATCCACATCCCATGACCGAATAACAATATAAATAAATAATATAATTATCCAGATGATTTCTGGTAAAGCTGTCTGTCGGATCTCTCGTTTCATATTTCTCCTTCATTTCCAGCAATTTTCTTCTCAGCTCTGCTTCTGGACAGCAAAGTGGCACAGTGGTTAGCACTGCTGCCTCACACTGCCTAGGGATTCAGGTTCGATTCCTGGCATGGATCACTATCTATGCAGAGTCTGCACGTTCTCACCATGTTTGCATGGGTTTCCTCCCACAGTCCTTAGACATGCTGGTTAGGTGTATTGGCCGTGCTAAATTCTCTGTCAGTGAACCGAATAGGTGCTGGAGTGTGGCAACTATGGGATTTTCACAGTAACTTCATTGCATTGTTAATATGAGCCTAATTGTGACAAATAAATAAACTTGCTGCTTTTAAAACTTTTTTTCCTTTTTTATTTTAAATGTATTTTTTTGTAATGGAGGGAGATGGAGTGGTGTTATACTTGGAAGAGAATCACTATTACTTATTGAAGGCTACCTTTGCTCTAGTCTTCCTATACTTCATAAGATTCTTACTTCTCTTATTCCTGAGCTGCCATTTCTCCTGTGCATCTGTATGGTAGCCTCATTGTTAAGTTTATAATTCAAACCCTACCATTCCATGCCCCTCATTATAATGGGAAATAATACCTGTGGAATGAGTTTTTTTTTAAAGTGAAGGAAACAAAAATCATTATTTTAAGTACAAATGTGCAACAATTATGAGACGATAATATATTTAACATACCCAGTGACCACAGAGTTATGATTTCAGATGCCCTTTCCAATAATGGTATTCATTTGTTTTGTCACCAGAAATACAGCTGTAATCACACTATATTGCCGAACAACAGTAAATTAATGAAATGTATAATCTTGTGTTTGTGTCCCTGCTTGTGTGATTGTTAAAAAGACATAATGTTGTTTCAGTTAACACAGCATCATTGCAAGCTGATGCTCATTCTCAGAACAGTCATACTGTAACCCTTGATCATGAAACAGTAACACAAAATCATAGTGATAATTTTGTAATATCTTTCGAGATCTCAGCTGGAATACTTGTTACTGTCACTCATTAATCAAATACTGACAGTAGTCTGTTATGACTTCACACCCAAACACAACTCAGCAACTGTTAATTGGACACTGCATCACTGTTGGCGTCTGTTTTATTCCCTTTTGTTTATTTACAAAGGTTTTATGTAGGTCAGCAGCAATACTGCATTGTTGCCAATGTTCAATGCGAGTGCTAAAATGTTTTGTAGATATCACATCAAGATTGAAATGAAGGAATTGTTTTGCAGCCACTTTATATATAGTACACGTAAGGCAATAATTGGTATCAAATTTAACCTACCATAACAAAAATTTAAATTTAAAATTGATTACTTGATTTTAAATAATCTAGCCAAAATTTACATTAAAAATACTTATCTGATTTTAAAGATCATAGAATCCCTACAGAACAGAAGGAGGCCATTCAGCCCATCAAGTCTGAACCGACTACAATCCCATCCAGGCCCTATTCCCATAACTCTCATTTACCCTGCTGATTCTCCGATACTAGGGTCAATTTAGCATGGCCAATCAACTTAACCCGCACATCTTTGGACTGTGGGAGGAAATGTCCTTAATATTTGTGTTTAACTTTTAGTTTTATTCAGTTTCTGTATTAAATCTTGATACGTTGGGCACAGCTTTCCTGGCCCACTGCGCTGCTCAAGCTTGGCGGGCTGGGAAATGTCAGCGGGTGGTCAAAAATAAGAATTGCGACCAACGTCCAGCCAGTCGTGATCTTCTTGGGCCATTCTTTTCCACGTAATCAGTCTCGTACCATGGAACAGCATGAGGCTGATTACAATATGCCAATACTGATTTGCTTCTATTTAGCAAGCCCAGAACACAAACATCTGGGCTCGCTAATGTTTTTGGCCCCTTCAGTGGAGGTCTGCACAGCAGTGAATACATATGGTCCCCAGCAATAGGGACCAGGCATGATAGCCTTGCTGGTGGGACCTGAGGCCATTGAGGCCCCCTGGGACATTGGGGGCAAGAGTGCCCCTTGGCCAGTGCTGACCTGGCAGTGCCAGCATGGCACACAGGCACTGCCTAATGGGCACCCTGGTACTGCCAGCCTGGCACACTAGCAATGCCTAATGGGCACTGGGCAGTGCAAAATGGGCATGGCCAGATGGGGGCATGGCCAGATGGGGGCAGACCCAGACCGGTGGGGTGGGGCAGGTAAGAGAGGAGGGAATGGGGATAAACTCTGCATTGAGGGTGGGGACTAGTGGAGGGGCCGCAGTTCGGAGGCCCAGCAATTCCAAGTGTTCTTGGAGATTGGCACATGCGCAGTGGCCATCTCAGCAATCTGATGCCAGCTCTCCAGCGGGATTAGGCTCTACACTCCCCACATCCCCCCCTTCCCCCCTGACCACTGGAGTGAATCCCGTGTTGCACAGGAAATTCATTAAGCTCAGCTCGCCCAAAAAATGGGTGGGAAAAACTCCCTATACAATTATAACAAAACATTGTGCCCAATATATTGAAATTGATAAGCAACTGCAGGTATTGCTAGGTCAATAGTGAACATATTGAATTCTCTCCTGCCTACTAAAAGGTATTGGAATCATTCAACTTATCACAATTAAAGCAGATCAGATTTGCATCTATATTAGAAGGATGAGGGGATCTCATTAAAACTTACAGGATACTGCGAGGCCTGGTAGAGTGAACGTGGAGAGGATAGCTCCACTAGTGGGAAAACTAGAACCAGAGGGCCTAACCTCAGGCTAAAGGGACAATCCTTTAAAACAGAGATGAGGAGGAGTTTCTTCAGCCAGAATCTGTGGAACTCTTTGCCGCAGAGGGCTATGGAGACCAGGTCATTGAGTGTCTTTCAGACAGAGATAGATAGGTTCTTGATTAATAAGGGGATCAGGGGTTATGTGGAAAAGGCAGGAGAATGGGGATGAGAAAAAAAATCAGCCATGATTGAATGGTGGAGCAGACTCGATGGGCCGAGTGGCCTGATTCTGCTCCTATGACTTATGGTCTTATATGGAACGCCACAAAGCATTTTACAGCTAATGAAACACTTTTGCAGTGTAGTCACTGTTGTAATGTCCAAAATCAGATCCGATGAGGTAGACCTAGAATTTTTTATCCATTGTAGATTATCTAGAGGTGATCAGCAGAGACTGGTTACTTCCTTACAAACAGAATATCAGAAAACCCAGGTTTTCTTTTAGCAGTCTCCTACACTTGCATTTTATGGTGCCAGCAGATAAACAATGGTGTTGGCCCAGGGTAATTTGAGAATCTGAAGAAATATCTTTTTAAGACGTAAGGTTATTTTTTCAGTAAAACTAACGGTACAAGACCATTAAGAGGTTTGCTAATATACAGAGTTGTAATACAGAAATTATTTACTTAATTGTTAGCAACTTTATCATTTCTTTCAAGTTTAGGTTAAAAAGTAATAACAAAGCAGACTTTGGATTAGCAGTGATTAGCAGTACTACTTCACAGTTCCAGGGACCTGGGTTCGACTCCCGGCTTGAGTCACTGTCTGTGTGGAATTTCACATTCTCCTTGTGTCTGCGTAGATTTCCTCCGGGTGCTCTGGTTTCCTCCTACAGTCCAAAGATGTGCAGGTTAGCTTGATTGGCCATGCTAAAATTGCCCTTATGTCCTGAGATGCATAGGTTAGTGGGATTAGTGGGTAAATATGTAGAGATATGGGGGTAGGTCCTGGGTGGGATTGTGGTCGTTACAGACTCAATGGGCCAAATGACCTCTTTCTGTACTGTAGCGTTTCTATGATTCTAGTGTCAGGGGGATTGATAGGGTAAATATGTGGGGTTATGGGGATTGGGCCTGGGTGAGATTGTTGTCAGTGCAGGCTGAATGGGCCAAATGGCCTCTTACTGCATTATAGGAATTCGATGATTCTACATTACCCTTCTACATTATGTATGTGAAAGTCAAATATGAAGCCAATGGCTATAATTTTATATTCATGGTTTTATTAGAACTTTTAAATGTATTTATTTTAAAGGTCAGTAGAATTCGTTGCACACAGCTATCAATTATTTTTGAACAACTAACTAGCAGCTGTCTGGAGTATACCCAACTTTACAGTTGTCTAGTTTGTAAAAAATGAATAGCTGTTGTCAAGCGGCAGTACATTGGAGATAATCATTCAGTCTTATTCACAGTGCAGCTGCTACTGACCTCCCAATTAATCACAACAAAAGCCAGCATTGTCATATGGTATGAGAAGTGATAGCTGTGTATATATGCTAGTTCAACCTTACACAATGAAATAATTCCAAGTAATTTAAGGATTTGTTTGCCTTCTCCTGTAGAGAGAAAACCAACACAGTATTATTATTGCCTTAGCAACACATTGGTTGAAAGTTAGTCATGCTCAGATTTTTTGACATTCATGTTGGAAAGCTTGCCTTATTAATTGAATACACTTCATTCATAAAATTAATGAAAGTATGTTACATGACCATTGAAAGTTGACATTACATGAAATGCAAATCAAATCAGTTTCTTCCAATATGTTACTCACAACATTTACTATTTCAATTAATATTTACAAGTCAGAGAAATAAACAAAGGTTTTTACCCAGTTTCCAGGCCCTCTGGATTCTCTGGCTGGAAGGCCTTGGAAGTAACCTTTCTAATTGTGCCTTTACTGCTTTCATCCAAAGCTTCAGTGCATCTTTCAGCATGCATTCTGCATTTTGGAATATACCCAATCTGCAATACTCAATTGTGGACAGCTTGTTGTACCTGGAAAAATACTTTGTTTTGGGCAGACCAAAGAACATCTTTCACTAAGTTGATGGTCTTCTAGCTGCATTTGATATGTGTCTGGTGTGTGTGTCCCTGTGAATAATCCATTGAGCACAAAGTCCTGTATCATTCAACGGTCCAGGATGAGGCTTGAGAAAAATTGCCTCTCTTTACAGACATTTATAAAGGCACTTTCCAGAAGGAAGTGGACAATGGTCTCTTGCCCACCTCCTTCCTAGTGGTCCAAGTGAGGAGGGAATGAGACTCCAGATGTGCAGGAAAGATCTGACACCAGCAAAGCCAAGTCTTGGTGCTTATTTAAAAGGATTAATTGAAGGCAACATGCATATGGAAACAAATCATTACAATACATTTCAGAAAAAATATTTGTCACTTAAGTTAATGCTCAATGAAAACGTATAACATTAAACGTTACTAACTCATCTTTGAAATCTCTCAAGAAGGGGATGGCAATCGACAGTGGGATTTGACAGATGGGGGGATGGGGGTGATCATGTGGGGATGATCAGGGGAGTGGTTGATCGACCAGGGGAGATGAAAGGGGGGATTGGGGGAATGAATGTGGGAGTGGTGGGAGTGAGATATCTCCCATTGGGAGATCAGGCCCATGCACAATGGCACCCTCTAGCAGTCAGCAGCTAACTTCCTGTTGTGGTCACTCCCCCTACTGGTGAGAATCACACTTTGTCTTTTTTTTCTCTAAGTGGCATAATGTTTGAATTTTTTTCTCGCTGAAGGGAAAGGTCTCTCCCAGTTTCCCACTTGTTCGGCATTTGGAATTTTTTTGATAAGATCGCCCCCTTAAAGTTGTTTGACCATGATCAAAAGGGCATCTGCATAGTTTATGTATCTCTGATCAAGGCTTGTCACCTACCCACCTAACTTCAGTGTTCTGATTTTTATATGAGATACCTGTCAATGCTTCTTTGTCTGGTTAACTTGCATGCGCTTTAAACACCAATGGAAGTTGTCAGAATCAGTTATTCAAACCTTCTAATGCTGAAATTAGAACATAAGCCATCAGACCCGGCAGTACTTAAGGTTTGCTTCAGGGCGGTGGATAGAGGAGAGCCGGTGCATGTGGTCTTTCTAGATTTTCAGAAGGCGTTTGACAAAGTACCTCACAAGAGGTTATTGCAGAAGGTCGCGGGACATGGAGTTGGGGGTAGGGTGTTAGCGTGGATAGAGGATTGGTTGTCAAATAGGAGGCAGAGAGTGGGGGTCAACGGGTGCTATTCGGATTGGCGGATGGTGACTAGTGGAGTGCCCCAGGGGTCGGTGCTGGGGCCTCAGCTTTTTACCATTTATATAGATGATCTGGAGGAGGGAACCGAGTGTAGGGTGTCGAAATTTGCTGATGACACCAAGATTGGGGGAACGGCAAATTGTGCGGAGGGTGTGGAGAGTCTGCAGAAGGATCTAGATAGGCTGGGTGAATGGGCCAGGAAATGGGATGCTGGCCTTCATAGCGAGGGGGATTGAATATAAAAGTAGGGAGGTCTTGCTGCAGCTGTATAGGGCATTGGTGAGGCCGCAGCTGGAGTACTGTGTGCAGTTTTGGGCGCCGCACCTGCGCAAAGATATTTTGGCCTTGGAGGGAGTGCAGAGGAGGTTTACTAGGTTGATATCGGAGTTGAGGGGGTTGAGCTATGAGGAGAGGCTGAATAAACTGGGCTTGTACTCGTTAGAGTTTAGAAGAATGAGGGGAGATCTCATTGAGACGTATAAGATGATGAATGGGATGGATAGGATAGAGGTGGAGAGACTCTTCCCGCTCAAAAAAGACAGTAGGACTAGGGGGCACAGCCTCAAGATAAAAGGGGGGCGGTTTAGAACGGAGTTGAGGAGGAACTTCTTCACTCAAAGGGTGGTGAATCTCTGGAATTCTCTGCCCGTTGAAGTGGTGGAGGCTGCCTCGCTAAGTATTTTTAAGACGCGGGTTGATGGGTTTTTGATAAGAGAGGGGATTAAGGGTTATGGGGAGAAAGCAGGATAGTGGAACTGAGCAGCGACAGATCAGCCATGATCTTATTGAATGGCGGGGCAGGCTCAAAGGGCTAGATGGCCTACTCCTGCTCCTATTTCTTATGTTCTTATGTTCTTATGAAGCCCTTGGATTTCCCATTTATTCCTTCACCATTGAAGGGTTCACTTTGATAATGTGTCATCAGGTGGGGTGGCATGGTGGCACAGTGGTTAGCACTGCTTCTTCACAGCTCCAGGAATCTGGGTTCGATTCCTGGCTCAGGCCTTTGCCTGTGTGGAGTTTGCACGTTCTCCTAGTGTCTGTGAGGGTTACCTCTGGGTGCTCCAATTTCCTCCCACAGTCCAAGGATGTGCGGGCTAGGTTGATTGGCCATGCTAAAAGAAATTGCCCCTTAGTGTCCTGAGATGCATAGATTGGAGGGATTAGGGGGGTAAAATTGTAGGGATATGGGGGTAGGGCCTAGATGGGGATTGTGGTTGGTACAGACTCGATGGGCTGAATGGCCTCTTTCTGCTATGTAGCATTCTATGATTCTATGAACCTCCTTCTGTCTGCTTTGGTCAAAATACTAACAAACATTTTTCTGATTTAAGCAACACAAATTAATCTTTTGAATAGCAGAGATTGACGGGGGAAAGCTAATACCCAATGTTAACCAACTGTTAAGTCACACATAAGCCTAAATCGTTGTTCCTCTCATTGAGAATTGAATCAATGCTGATTTGCATTTTTAGGGCCTTCAAAGAAATAGCTTAATATCTGAGTTTGCTGTTTTGAGTACGTATGCTAAAATAAGTACACATCAGAGCATACAATTGGTAGCTACTTTAATTAATAGAGAGTAACATTTTAACTGCTAAAGTAAAAAGTCAGCTGCTACTGTAATGATTGTGTTGAAAAATACAGTTGTCCAGAGGAAAACCATATTCACATATGAGGCTGTTTGATACCTGCATAGAAATGATGGAGAACTGAGAAACTGAATGGGACAGGTGAATGCTTCCCCCAATGCCAGAAGCATTTGCTACGTTAAGCATGGAATTAAATCACAGGTCAATGATGTATTCCACATCCCCAGGACATAGAAGTTTATCAGGAGAAGATGTCATGCTCAAAGTAATCTGCTAAGGTTAGCTATTACGCATGACAAGCACCTGTCACAAGTAGATATGCAGGAAAGCTAAATCTCTCTTATTTTTACTAACATTAAATCTTGCCATAATTAAAGTAGAGTAAAGATTACCTTGTGCTTGTGGCAGCATGTATGTACAACAATTCTCAATGGACTTCACATATTGATCATGCACTTCTAGGCACGTTCAAATTATGGTCCTAAGCAAATGGGACAAAAATTATACGCTAAATCCGAACTTTCAGGCTAGACTTATTAGTACTGTCCATTTAGCACCTGTTTCATCCTCTTTCAATTAAAACAAACCTCTTGTAGTGACTAAAAATACTGTTCTACACATGGAGCAAACAAAAAGCAATCTCTGTTCTTAGCAATGCAGCAGTCTATTCTGTAAGAAATATAAACAAAGGTTTTATCACTTATAAAATGAAAAAGCAAAAGCTACAAGGAAGTTTTATTGTATTTTCTTTTGTATAATGTAAATACATCAATATATACTTTTGTTAGATTAAGACTGTCTTGTTGATTGTAGATATCATCTCATAGAAAATGTAGATTATGGTAAGATATGGCATCCTTGTTTTGAAATGTGTTAAGATTGTTTGGAATACAAACATCATAAATAGCGAAATGTGACACATACAAGTGATGTACGGTGTTTTAACATTGACTTTTATGTTCAAAGGGTAGATTGTGAAATTCTAAACAGCATAGCAAAAGTAACTTTAAAAATACGATCGAACAATTATTCTGGTCTCACTACCCAACTCCCCCTCACCAATAATGAATAGATTTGTCACAGTGTGCATTGTGAAGAAAAAGGATCTGCAAGTGTGCTTCCATGAATCTGAATTCTAAATCAAATGTAAAAATTGGTATTGGTTCATCCTGTTCAATGAAGAATTGGCTCAGTTAGAACATAAGAACTAGGAGCAAGAGTAGGCTATCTGGTCCTTCGAGCCTTTTCCACCATTCAATAAGATCGTGGCTGATCTTCTTGTGGCCTCTGTTTCACTTACCTGCCTACTCACCATAACCGTTAATTTCTTTACTGTTCAAAAATTTATCTATCCTTGCCTTAAAAACATTCAATGAGGTAGCCTCAACTGCTTCACTGGGCAGAGAATTCCACAGATTCACAACTCTTTGGGTGAAGAAGTTCCTCCTCAACTCAGTCCTAAATCTTCTCCCCCTTATTTTGAGGCCATAGTTCTAGTTTCACCTGTCAATGGAAACAACTTCCCTGCTTCTACCTGATCTATTCCCTTCATGATCTTATGTTTCTATAAGATCTCCCCTGATTCTTCTGAATTCCAATGAGTATAGCCCCAGTCTACTCAGTTAGTTGCACTAACTTACATTGCTTTTCAAAGAAGATATGAGTTCAAGTACAGTAAACTGCAGAAAAACCCAGATATTGGTCTTGGATTTGTGTTTAATGCTATGGAATAGGCAGTTTTCCACATATTATCTGCCATGTTGAATACTCATCTTCATTTTTGGGAGAGTTTCTTGAGTCTCACTATGCTGCTAGATTTACAGAATTTCTTTCTAAAATGAGTGTGTCGGTGGCACAGCCAACATTTGTAGCCACCCCTGCTCGCCCTTGCCATGGAGAAGGTGGTGGTGAGCAGTCTTGTCGAACTGCTACAGTTGAACCATTGCACTTACAGTTCTGTTAGGAAGGTAGTTCTGGGATTTTGATATAGTGATAGTGAAGGAATGGGGAAAAGTTCCAATCAGATTCCAAATGAATCTGATGGCTGGGGATAAAATAGTATCATAGCTGTCATCACCCAGTAAAACATCTCTCATTAGTCACAGAACAGCATTTACTATAGCTGGAATTCTTTGGCTGTTCATGCTGCAGGATCTTCCTATCTTGCTCATGGTGCAACCTTGCCATGGGATTCCTGGCAGCATGGCGTGCAGTCAGTGGGAAATCTGTTGATAGGGATGAGATCAGAAGATCACAGCGTGCAGCATGCTGCCTCCTGCTGAGAGAAACATGCCAAGAGGAGGTGAGAAAATACTCCCTTTTTTTGTCTTGCAAAACAAAACAGTACATTTCACCCTTGACTAGAGTTTTAGAGTTTTAGAGTCATAGAATCTCTCCAGAGCAGAAGGAGGCCATTTGGCCCATTGAGTCTGCACTGCCCACAATTCCACCCAGGGCCTTTCTGCTAGTCCCCCAACACTAAGGGGCAATTTGCAATGGCCAATCAACCTTTGGACTGTGGGGAAAAAACCGGAGCATCCGGAGAAACCTACACAGACAGGGGAGAACGTGAAAACTCCAGACGGTCACCTGAGGCCAGAATTGAAACAAAGCTTCATTCAGCATTGCATATTCACAGAGTGACTGCCCTTGACATCAAGGCAGCATTTGACCCAGTTTGGCATCAATGAGACCTAGCAAAACTGGTGTCAATGGGAATCAATGGGAAAACTCTCTGCTGGTTGGAGTCATACCTAGCACAACGGTAGATGGTTATTGTTATTGAAGGCCAATCATCTCAGCTCCATGACATCATTGCAAGAATTCCTCAGGTTAGTGGCCTAGGCCCAGCCTTTTTCAGCTTCATAAGTGACCTTTCATCCATCATCAGGTCAGAAGTGAGAATGTGCAGTCATCAGCGATCAATGTTTAACACCATTCATGACTCCTTAGATACTGAAGCAGTCTGTGTGTAAGTGAAACAAAATCTAAACAATATTCAGGCATGGGCTAACAAGTGGCAAGTAATATTCATGCCACACAAGTGCTACGCAATGACCATCTCCAACAAGAGAGAATCTAACCATTACCACTTGACATTCAATGGCATTACCATGGCTGAATCCCCCAGTATTAACATCCTAGGGGTTACTATTGCCCAGAAACTGAACCAGGCTAGCCATATAAGTACTGTGACTACAGGAGCATGTCAAAGGCTAGTAAGCCAGTAGTAACTCACTTCCTGACTCCTCAGTCTGCAGGTTCTGCATGTTTTCCCCATGTCTGCACGGGTTTCCTCCAGGCACTTTGCTTTCATTCCACAGTCCAAAAGATGTACTGGTTAGGTGCATTGGCCATGCTAAATACTCCCTCAGTGTACCCAAGCAGGTACCGGAGTGTGGCATCTAGAGGATTTTCACATTAACTTCATTGCAGTGTTAATGTAAACCTACTTGTGACACTGATAAGTAAACTTTCAAAGCCTGTCCACATCTATAAAGCACATGTCATGATTGTGACGGAATACTCTCCAGTTGCCCAGATAAATGCAGCTTCAACAACACTCAAGATGCTCAACTCCATCCAGGACAAAGCCACACAATTGACTGGCACCCCATCCACAAACATTCATTCCTTCTGCCACCAACAAACAGTGGTACAAGGCTCTGTAAGCAAGATATTCATTGTCCTTTTCTTGAATAAACTGATCCCACATTCCAGTTGTATGTATCATTTTAATAATTGTTTCACAGTTACACTCTTCAGTTTAGGATCTTTTGATTCTATCTTCCCAATATAATGTTTTCATCTTTGTTAATTGTCAGTGTATTAAGCTATAACTAAAATTTTCATTGGTATAACAGTGTAACACCCGCATTGAAAAATCTATATATTAAATTCTGATACGATTTAATTGCTGATGGGCGCAGTAATAACAGAAACCTTCAAAACTGATATTCAAAACTTCTTTTAACAAGTATGGCACTTTAGGATCTGTTTTGGAATTTATGCCAAGAATAATGTTTGCACTGATTAAATCTAACTGCTGTGGAATTGTAAGGTGTTAAATTGACATCAGTAGCTGAACCATTAAAGTGTCAAGGCTGAATTTTCTTGGCCCCCTCATGGCGAGCTTGGAAGTGGGAAAGGGAGATAATAGGGGATGGGGGGAAGTGGTGGTACATCAAGACAACCCCTGAATGCATTCATGCCACCAGGGAACATTCCTTAAGGAAAACAAATCTCCTAGGGCTATACTCTTCACGGAGGTGGGCAACTAATTTAAATTGTTATGTGCTGAATTAGAGTCAATTTGCTGTGGGAGTGTTGCCCACAAGTGGAGACCAACATCTCCTTGGAGGTGGCCTCCCTACAGTAGGCTGGGGATGGGGTGGAGGTGGTGGCTTCAGAGTCAAAGTTTCCATATTACAAAAAGAGGGCCATGTTTATAAAATACCTCTGTCATGGCTGAGATTAATCCTGTAGAGTGCTTGCTCCTCCACCCTCCTTAACATCAAGGCAGCATTTGATTGACTATGCCATCAAGGAGCCCTAGCAAACCTGGGGTCAGTGGGAATCAGAGGGAAACTCTCCGCTGGTTGGAGTCATACCTGGCACAAAGGAAAGTGGTTGCGGTGCTTAGGAGTCAATCATCTCAGCTCCAGGACATCACTGCAGGAGTCTGTCAGGATAGTGTCCTAGGCCCAACCTTCTTCAGCTGCTTCATCAATGACCTTTCGTCAATCATCAGGTCAAAAGTGGGGACATCACAGATGTCTCCATGATGTTCAGCACGATTCACGACTCCTCACATACTGAAGCAGCCCATGTGTAAATGCAACAAGACCTGGACAATGTCTAGGCTTATGTTGACAAGTGGCAAGTAATACTTGTGCCACACAAGTGTTGATCAATGGCCATCCCCAATAAGAGGATATAACCATCACTTCTTGACATTCAATGACACTACCATCGCAGATTCTTCCACTATCAACATTCCAGGGGTTATCATAACCAGAAACTGAACTGGACTATCTATTTAAATACTGTGGATACAGAAGCATGTCAGAGGCTTGGAATGACTTAGTAAATCACCACCTACTTCCCAAAGCCTGTCTACCATCTACAAAGCACTAGAGAGGATTGCGATAGAACACTTAGCAGGATGAATGCAGCTCCAACAACACTAGAAGCTCAATACAATCCAAGGAAAAGCAGCCCACTTGCTTGATACCCCTTCCAGAGACATTCAATCCCTCACCAGCAATGAGCAGTGGCTCATTGTATCATCTACAAGATGCGTTGCAGGAACTCACGAAATCTCCTTAGGTAGCATCTTTGAAACTCATGACTGCTACCATCAAGAAGGCCAAGAAGAGCTGATACCTGGAATTTCCTCTCCAATTCACTCACTTTCCTGACTTGGAAATATATCTCCATTTCTTCCTTGTTGCTCAGTTAAAATCCTGGAACTGACTCCCTAACAGCATTGTAGATGTATCTGTATCTCAGGGACTAAGGCACTCAGGCAGCTCATCATCACTTTCTCAAGGGCAATTAGGGAAGGCAATCTGGTGGTCTATGCAGCAATACCCGCATCCCATAAATGATTTTTTAAAAATATCGTAACAGTTTTGATCTTTTTTATTCAACAGTGTGCAGGCCACTGACGTCCCCTCCATGTTGAGCTGCATCTGTGGCCCCCAATCTGTGACCACCTCTCCCAGCGGACCTGCCAGGTAGCTTCACAGATGCCCATCCTCTGAAAGGGCTGACTACATTTAGAGTCCACCTTCTATCCTTAACAAAATAGTGAGCTCAGAGGCCAATTAAGAGGCTACTTTCTGAAAAGTTGTTCCACCAGTCTTGATCCCAAAAAGGCTTGTGGTCCTGTTGTCAAGATTCCAAAGTCCTGAACAAAATCTAGCCCTTAGTATCTAAATTAGAGATCTTTGGCTGCTTAAATGGGCATCCTACCATCTACCCCACTACTTCTAAAATTCCAGTGGAAGTGACAGGGCGATGTAACTACAAAAACATGAGGGAGGAGTTGGCCAGAGTTAATTGAAAAGGGAGCCTAGCAGGGAAGACAGTGAAACAACAATGACAGGAGCTTTTGGGGATTATTCAGGAGGCATAACAAAAATTCATCCCAAGGAGGAGTACACTGATGAGTATAGCAATAGATATGTTAAAGGTAATTTGGCCGATCCAAATTAAATATTGTTAATCTCTATCCAAGGTTGTCTTTCTAACTTTTCCAGTTTCAAATTTGGATCCTTTCATTCCATTTTGACAAGAAAATTTCTGTTCGTCTTCAAATAATTTAGACAGATTCTGTATTCACCTATTTGAAAATTCAGGGTTCTTTGTTGGAAGATTAAAAGCATAATTCCTTGGTTGTATTGGAATTAGTGACTTTAGAAGTAATGATATTGAGTGTTGAATCAGTATGGTTTTGAAATAAAGTGACTGTAAAATGGCTCAGATGATAGCTAAGACCAAGTTGGGAGTAGACGTACAATCTTGAAGAGTTTAAAAAGTACAACTAAAGCTATGTTGAGGGAATTAATGGATATGTTACAATTAGGTTTACCTGCAGGGATTGAGACAGCTGATATAATTGGAAGTATAGCTAAGCATCTAAGATTGCAAAAGATACCTGAGAGATCAGGTTCTCCAAAAGCTGAGGCAAATGAATTAGCAAAAATTCAATTACAAATGATAATAAGAACATAAGAAATAGGAGCAGGAGTAGGCCATCTAGCCCCTCGAGCCTGCCCCGACATTCAATAAGATCATGGCTGATCTGAAGTGGATCAATTCCACTTACCCGCTTGCTCCCCATAACCCTTAATTCCCTTATCGATCAGAAATCTATCTACCCGTGACTTAAACATATTCAATGAGGTAGTTTCTACCACTTCAATGGGCAGAGAATTCCAGAGATTCACTACCCTGTGAGAGAAGAAGTTCCTCCTCAACTCTATTCTAAACTGACCCTGCCCCCCCAATGCCCCGCCTTATTTTGAGGCTGTGCCCTCTAGTTCTGGTTTCCTTTCTGAGTGGAAAGAATCTCTCTACCTCTATCCCACCTAGCCCCTTCATTATCTTATATGTCTCTATAAGATCACCCCTCAGCCTTCTAAACTCCAACGCGTACAGGCCCAATCTACTCAATCTCTCCTCATAAGCCAACCCCCTCATCTCCGGTATCAACCTGGTGAACCTTCTCTGTACTCCCTCCAAGGCCAATATATCCTTTCATAAATGATGCAATGAGAAACGGAAATGAAAAAAGCCTGAACTGAAAGCAAAGAGAAAAGGAAGAGCATTCCAAAGAGAATCAGCAGAAAAACAGGAACAATGCAAAAAAAACTTCCCAATGAAGAAATAAAGTTTAAATTGAAGTGAAAGAGAGAGAAAGAAGATTGGAAATGGAAAAGTTAGCAAGGGAAAAGACAGTGAAGGGGAGAGACATATTCAACTTAAAATGCTGGCAGTCAAAATAAGAGACAACAGATAAAAGCAAGGGAGGACATATTTCTAGACAAGAACGTAGTGGGGAAATCCATATAGGCACTTTCAAAATTTGATGAGAAGGATGTGAAGGCATTTTTCAACTCATTTGAGAAAAAACCTAAATAAATGAAATGGCCACATAGATTTGGACGTTGCTTTTGCAAAGTAAATTTGTAGGTAAGACTAATGAAATATATGCATTTTTGTCAGAAGAAATGTCTGGGGATTATGGTACAGTGAAGAAAATTATACTAAGTGCTAATGAGTTATTACCAGAGGCTTATAGAGAAATGTTTCGTAATGCAAGAGAACAGTTTGAATATATTTGTATTGGATTCAAAAGGGTTAAACAGAGTAATTTTGATTGGTGGATAAGAGCATTAAAGATAGAAGGAACGTATGAGGTGCTTAGAGCAGTAATTATTTTGAAAGAATACAAAGATTCATTATTTTCAGCGATAAGGACTCATGTGGAAGAAGAAAGCTGCTGAGCCAGCTGATGACTATGAATTAGTCCTCAGATCAAAGCCTTTTTTTCAATACCCTCTTAGGTCTCAGATGGATAGAAAATGGGAAGGTGAGAAAAAGGGAAGTCGGGTATGGGAAGGAGTAGTTGAAAGTTCCGAAGAGTTCCCCCCTCAGAATAAAAAAGAAGACGCTGAGGATAAAATGGACATGAGGAACGTTAGATTTAAGTCACGGGTAGATAGGTTTTTGACAGACAAGGGAATTAAGGGTAATGGGGAGAAAGCGGGAAAGTGGAACTGATCCACTTCAGATCAGCCATGATCTTGTCGAATGGCGGGGCAGGCTCGAAGGGCTAGATGGCCTACTCCTGCTCCTATTTCTTATGTTCTTATGTAGATGCTTTCACTGGGCCATACAAAGTCTGAGCGCTGGGGATTTATTGATGTATCGATTGGAATTTTGGGACTTTTATCATAGAATCTACTGTGCAGAAGGAGGCCATTTGGCCCATTGAGCCTGCACTGACAACAATCCGACCCAAGTCCTGTCCTATCCCTGTAACCTCACACATTTACCCTCCTAACCCCCCCCAAACCGCCCCCAATATTAAGGGGCAATTTATCCTGGCCAATCAACCTAACCTGCACATTCTTGGACTGTGAGAGGAAACCGGAGCACCCGTAGGAAACCCGCACAGACACGGGGAGAATGTGCTAACTCCACACAGTCACCCGAGGCCAGAATTGAACCTGGGTCCCTGGCGCTGTGAGGCAGCAATACTAACCACCATGCCACGTGCCGCTCTAAGAAAAGAAATATTAAGTTAGAGACTGTGCAATAAGAAAACCCAGTAAGAGCTATACACAGCAAGAAACAAGCAGTGGACTGGATGGATGTATGAAAAAGAATGTACGGCTTGTTCAGGGCAGAGTAAACAGCAGGTGGCTGATATGTTTAAGGACTTTCTGTATGAAGGAAAAGTCTTTCCATTTTTATGGAATGGAGTGGGTAAAGATATTACGATTTTCAGAGACATTGGAGTAAGTCAATCATTAATGTTGTGGAATGAATATATTTGCTCTCCAGGGGAATCATGAAGGAAGAAGTTTTAGTCAGTAGTATTCATTGGAAGGTTAAAAGAATTCTCCTGGCTAAAGTAAATTTGAGGAGTAGTATAAAGAGAGGAGAAGTGGTTGTGGAGCTAATAGAAACACTGCCTATTGCAGGAGTTCAACTTATTTTAGGTAATGATGTAGTTTGGTCACTGATGATAGTAATAATGCCTACTGTAGTGCTCCAGATTTGCTTATACAGGATAGTAGGTTTTATAGAATATTTCTTTGAGGTTCCAACCACCATGTTTAGATGCCTATTTTACATTTTCTGTGTAATGCAACCAAATCATGATCTATCTTCAAATGGGAACCATTTTTAAAAATAGGTTAATGGTTGTCCACTTTGCAAGAAATGTGAGTGCCACCATATTGAGGCAATTGTTCTTCTTAGATGTGAATCTACTGTTGAAATATTTGTCATTATACAGAATAGACTCTTTGTGTCTGAGGGATCACAAACATTAACCATCATCATTTAATGCCAGCTTTACACACTTAACAGTGGTACTGTTTAAATAGTCTTTTGCTTGGATGACCTAAAGTCAACACAGAAGAAAATATTTTATGATAGTTATGCTAATCGCAGGATACAGACTAAGAAGAGGACATGGATATCCACAAGGTAAAATAAATATTTTAATTTCATTTTGTAATTATATAATAGAATATACTGTAATGGGAATGAATGTAAATGCCTTGAGGCAAAGGAAACCAGTCTCTGGGTAGAGCGTCTGCTGTCCATATCTCGCCCATTAGAACAGAGCAGGAAGTTTGTAAAATAAATCTAGTTTTTATTAGTTCAGCTATTCATTTCCAATAGTATTAATTTGACACAACTTTTAACCAGTAAGGAAAGGATGGGAGGTAAGGATAATTGGTAATGACGAGTTATTGGAAATTAGGGGAGAAACCGTAAAGAAAACCTATTTGATAGCGCTATACCATTTTGCAGCCATTAAGCAAAGCCATTCCATATCGTTGGTGGGGTGCATGCAAATACTCAGTAACATGCCGCGAGTTTGCCACCTGCCATACTGGTAAAGTTGCTGCAGCTTGTGGGTCCAATGTAAATGAGGACCCAGGCCAAATATCACATACTTCTCAGGCCTACCCACACTGACGGAGGGATCCTTCCAATTTCTAGGTCATGATATATGAATAAATGATCTGAAGGTGGACTTAGAGATAACCAGAAAATCCATTGTCATGATTTCTCTCTTACTTGGAAGCATTTTCAATTTGTTGAAGGAATAGGAGGATTAAAACACATCCAGCAGTATCTAATTGTGACTCATATTTCCTATTGATATATTGTCATTTTCTATAGATAGTAAATGGCACAGCATTCACAGTAACTTTTTAATTCTTTCATTGGATGTGAGCATCACTGGCAAGGCCAGCATTTTTTTCCCATCTCCAACTGCCCTTAAGAAGTTGGTGGTGGAAGAAAATTCCAAGTTTTTGAACAAGCAACAGTAAAGGGATGGCAATCTCGTTTAAATTCAGGATTGTAACTTGTGGGTGGAGGTGGTGTTCCAGTGCATCTATTGCCTTCTCTTTCTAGATAGTAGAGGTCATGGGTTGGTTGGTGATGTTAAAGGAGGATTGGTGAGATATAGAGGTGCATTTTCTCGATCATACAGACTGCTGCTACCATGTGATGGTGGTGGAAAGAATAAGGGCGGGACTTAACAGCCTCGCTTGAGTGAGACCGGAAATTCCTCCCCCCCCGAGGTCGATAGAATTTCTGTTGTCCTCCCCTCGCCTGCTCCAATTCCATGGTGGGCAGGGCGGTAGAATTCCAGCATAAATGTTTATCATCATTGAGGACGGGGAAGTTTGTGGAACCTCCTCCTCTGGTTAGTCCTTCAATTATCCACCACCATTTGCAATGCTATGTAGCAGAGCTTAGACCTGATCCACTGGTTATTAGATTGCATAGCTCTAACACATGCTGCTTCCACTGTTTAGCATGCATGTGGTTGGTTGTAGGTTCAAGGATGTATTTCATTTTTAGATATGCCTGGTGTTGCTCCTGCCTCATTCTCCAAAATTCCCCATTGAACCAGGGTTGATCCGCTGGCTTGATGGCAGTTGTAGAATAAAGAATACGCTACATCATGTGGTTGAATACAATTCTGCTTCTGCTGATGACTGAATGCCTCATGGAAGACCTAGTTTTGACCTGTTAGGTCTGTTCTGATTTTGTCCCATTTAGCGTGGTGATTGTGCCACAGAACACAATGGATGGTATTGTAAATGTGAATACAAGACTTTGTCTGCACAAGGATTGTGCGCTGGTCAGTCCTACTAATACTGTCATAGACAAGTGCACTTGTATGTAGGTATGTGGATATGTCTACACCTCAAAGAACAGTTTACTTTTAAACTTTTGTTATAAACTTTTCTTGTTCACTAACTTCATGCAGCTTCTGTTATTGACCTACTGCCAAAGCCAATTCTCTTAAAAATTCTCATTTGCAGTGTTATCTTTAGGATACAATATTATCTGAACTTGCTCCATTTATGGACATAAATGTAAAATAATGAGGGCCATATTATTTCTATAAACTCACTTTGGTGAAATAAACATGTAATTCTATTTTGGATTACAAAATTAAATTGCTCTCAGATGCTTCAACATTTTTAATCATTTGTCCTGCCCTTTTTAAGATTTCAGTGAAGATGTTTTATGCAGTTCAGAAGTCTGTATGTGTAAGTTAATGTTAAAACAGAGCTATAATTCTGAGAAG
Source organism: Carcharhinus amblyrhynchos (assembly GCF_965287045.1). Lineage (NCBI taxonomy): Eukaryota > Metazoa > Chordata > Chondrichthyes > Carcharhiniformes > Carcharhinidae > Carcharhinus > Carcharhinus amblyrhynchos. Next base: position 5,604,390 of record NC_137346.1, on the reverse strand, counting down.
CAGATGTTGGCCAGTTGGAAATCACAGGAGACACCTTGGCCACTCCGTTGACACCAGAGGCCTCGCATGATGCAATTTTCAGACAAACCTGTAAGTGGGTGAACAGTATGCCCACCTCTCTCTGGCAAGAGCTACACAAACATGCAAATGGGTATCTTACACTAACTATAAGACTTTTCTTTGTAATAAGCGGTGTATTCTTAAGGGGAGTTCTGGTTGCCACTCATGAATAGGTTCAAAATTTGTTTTGAAAGAACTTTTGTGGGGCAGGAATTACGCAGGAGTAATACTATGAAAATATTATATCCAGCTGTAGGCTCAACACAAGATGCACCCAGACCCAACCTACTGACGTCTCAGCAATGAGGCTGTCTGAATTACCAATTTCCCAACACTATCAAGCTGCAGCTGAGTATTACTTGGCACATACAAGTACCTGGTGCATTCAAACAGGATTGTACCCAAAAGTGTTCTGCCACCTCAACCCTGGCTTTGAAATGGGACAGCGTAGCTGCTCTGCTAAACCCATGATGTGGAGAAGCTGGCGTTGGCCTGGGGTAAACACAGTAAGAAGTCTTACAACACCAGGTTAAAGTCCAACAGGTTTATTTGGTAGCAAAATCCACTACCTTTCGAAGCGCTGCTCCTTTGTCAGGTAAGTGGGAGACTTCTTACTGTGCTAAACCCATGCCAGTGCTGGTCAAAAGTTGTCCCAAAGATCTGAATTTCAATGATTTTTTGCCAAAGTAAATCCAAGAGACCAATAGAGACCAATTAAGGACACAAATCTTTACCCTACAACAAGAGATTCAAATGTTAACTGCAGATGTGTTTTGCTTCACTCCAGTCTTGTGGTTCTACTCATTTTTAAGAAGAATTTGATGAAGGGACTGTTTGGAAGCATAAGCAGTTAGTTTACTAGACACAAGTCATTTTGTCTCACAATATTAAACTAGAAAGAATGCAGAAAAGATTTACTAGGATGCTACTGGGACATAACCTGGAAGTCAGACTCAAAATATGTGCCCATTCTATAGATGCCAACTTTCCAACGCATCTCATTGCAGTATATGCAACTATTTTTGGAGTACATTTGGAGTACTGTGTATAGTATGGTCACCTTATTTAAGGAAAAATGTAAATGCATTGGAAACAGTTCACAGAAGCTTTACCAGTCCAATATCAGGAATGGGCGGGTTGTCTTATGAGGAAAGGTTAAACAGGCTAGACTTGTATCCACTGGAGTTTAGAAGAGTAAGAGGCAACTTGAAGCATACAAGATCCTGAGAGGTCTTGACAGGGTGGATGTGGAGAGGCTGTTTCCTCTTGTGGGAGAATCTAAACCAAAGGGTCACAGTTTAAAAATAAGGGCTGCCCATTGAAAACAGAGATGAGGCATTTTCTTTCACCCAGAGGACCGTGAGTCTTTAGATCTGTTTTCCTGAAGAGGTTGCGGAAGCAGAGTCTTTGAATATTTTTAAGGCAGAGGTGGGTAGATTTTTGGCAGAGTCTTAGGTTATCAGGAGTAGGCGGACTGCAGTTTTGAGGTTACTATCAGATCAGCTGTGATCTTATTAAATGACGCATTAGGCTCAAGGGGCTGAATGGCCTACTCCTGCTCATTGCTCGTATATATGCTCATTCATCCATCATTTATGTGTGTTTGAGGATCTGCAACCTGGGAAGCTTTTTTGTTTTTATTGTGATTTATACTTGTGTCATAAAACTTTAAAGAAACAAAAAATACAGGACAGCTCACAGTGAAGATGAATTACAAAGAAACATAAAGTGCATTAAAAGACTATAAAAACTACTTGAAAATTGATCATAATTTCAAGAGTGTGACCAAGTGTAATTGTAGTTAACTCGTGTCTTGGGCTCTGCAGATTTGGAGTAGGTCATTATTATGGTTGAACCATATTCAGGACAAGGGAAACGGTAGACAATTATAAAAGATCAAGGAGATTTAGGTGTATTGTGCTTTTACCACCAAAATTACATATATTTTGTTTGTATTAAAATGGCTGGTATATCTGAATGCAGCACCATAATGAATTTCAATGCCAGTGTTTTCATTTATGGTTTATTGTAATTTTTTTCTGACAACGAAAAGGATCAACAAAGATTAAAGAATGTGTAATGACATTGTAAGTTCTTATCTGGGAAGCATCAACAATAATAACCCCTTCAAAACAACCAAGTGTCAAATTTGCTTTATGAGAAGAGAGCACTGCAGTCATAATTGTTTTAATAAGTAAATCTGAGGAATTATCATGTATGAAATAAGAAATAATTTTAATTGTGTCTTTTAAGAATTTTAGACTAGTAGAAATCACCAATGATAATTTGAAAGCCATGTTCAAATTATGTCAAGGAGCCTCTACTTCTCAACTGAATTTTGGAAGCATTCTCTTTTTTTGTTACTCTATTGGTCTATGTCACAAGCTTAAAGTTTATTTATTAGTGCCACAAGTTTGCGTACATTAACACTGCAATGAAATTACTGTGAAAGTCCCTAATATCTGTGTTCCGGCACCTGTTCAAGTACACTGAGGGCAAATTTAGCATAGCCAATGCACGTCTTTGGGAGGAAACCGGAGCACCCAGAGGAAATCCACACAGATATGAGAAGAACGTGCAGACTGCGCACAGACAGTGACCCAAGCCGGGAATTGAACGCGGGTCCTTGGCACTATGAGACAGCAGTGCTAACCATTGTGCCACTTTCCTGTCACTCTAAACATCAAAAAAAATTTTAACTATGTTACGAAGTATGTCTGTAGTTATAATTTTTAACAGAAGCTATATAAAGCCTGGGCAATGTGACAAATAACTCTGACAAAGGATCATCCAGACTCAAAACATTAGCTCTGTTCTTTCTCTACAGATGCTGTCAGACCTGTTGAGATATTTCAGCATTTTCTGTTTTTGTGACAAAGAGGCTATTGTCTTTCTTACAGATATTACATGTTAAAGTTTTCCTTCTCATCACAGGTGCATGTTCAATGAAAAAATGTTGTGCATAGAACTCCAATATTTGACTGCTCTTTTGTTATTAATAGCTTGCATGTATTATGCATTAGTAATGTGTAATTTTGGCATTTACATTGGTCCAGGCTCAGTTAGGCTACAGTCATTCATAGAAGGTTCACCAAAATTGGATGAGATTGGTTGGCGGAAATGAGCTGTCCTGCAATTGAAGTTTTACTGTATTTTCCATGCATTGATGAAACTTCAGCATTTTCATCTCTCAGTCAGAAGGTTATGGGTTTGAATCCCATTCCAAAAATTGAACATAAAAGTCTAGGCTGACACTCCAAATGTAATACTCAGGAGGTGCTGCGCTGACAAAGGTAACTCAGATGACACCAAGGCCATCTGCTCTTGGCTGGACATTACAATTTCCATGGCATTATTTTAAATAAGTTATCCCTGGTCTTCCAACCAATGTTTATCCTTCAAATTAACATCCCAAAAACAGATTATCATAGTGCTGTCTTTAAGAGCTTGTTACGTGCAACTTGACTAAAAAGAGGGTTTAAAAAAAGGCGGCATGGACACATTGGGTGGAAGGGCCTGCTTCCATGCTGTAAACCTCTATGACGCTATGACTACTGTGTTTCCTGTATTGCAACAGTGACTATATTTCAAAAAGTACTTCATTGATTATAAAATGATATATCCATGCAAGTTCCTGCTTTTCTTTATCTTAGGATCATGTGGTTAGGAAGAGATAATTGCTGAGATTTGACTCTTGTTTCTTTAAGTTTGAATGTTGTTGATGTAATGATTTTGCTTATCTACTTAAACAGGTTGTATGCACTTTGCAGCTTTAAAATGGGGTTACTGCTAATGAATGGAAATTTCAATCTTTTTTAAAAAAGGCATTCATAATTAGACTGTAAAAAGTGAAAATGGAGGATCTGTAATTATGAAGATTATTATTGGAATGTGCAATTTATTTTGACAACATTGCTGATACAGACACACTAAAAAGGAAAGTGTTGCAGTTTTCTTACTGCCTTTCATCAGTTACAAGGATTCAAATTTCATGCAAAGAAAACCCATGATAGCTAAATAACAGTAGATGTCAGGTTTACAAAATTCTCTCAAGCTCTTAAACTAGCTAAACCTGAGCAGATGTTTGTGATTAACTGTTTCTTCAGATTCATTTTGCTCTGTCAGACTTTGTGCTCAGCACAGTATACAGTGTCCGGATATTGCTATTAGTGTGTATTGTGGAGAATGTTTGTAGTGAAGTAATTTCTTCCTTGTAAAATTATCCTTCCATCACTGGAGGGAATTTTCTGTGTAACACTACCTCTCACTGGCCCCTCAAAGCAGAATCACTTCATTACAGAAATCCTTCCATTAAGTTTGTTGATTCATATGAAAACCTTTGTTTTTGACAACACTATTTAAATATACTTGTTCTGTGTTTTTTTTAACAGTCTATTTCCACTTAAAGGAGTAGTTTACCTTAAATGTATTAGTTGGCAGATGAGCTACTAGCTTTATTAAAAGAACCCACTCAAAAAAGAACTTGAATTTACGTAAGCATATCTTTACAGTATCCTAAAGTACTGTTGTTTCGTAGGTCCCAAACAGCAGTGAAAAAGTGACCAGTTAATCTGTTTTTGGTAAATTAATTGAAGGATAGAAGTTTTCCAAAATACGATAAGAATTCCTACCACCCTACTGTTGCTGCCATGGGATCTATAGTATCCATCAGAACAGACAGACAAAGACTTTCCACGTCTGATCCAAAAGCAGCACCTCCAGCAAATACAGTTGCAGCTGGATTATGTAATCAGTCTTGAAGTGAACCGACTGACACTTTGATTCAGAGACTGCGGTGCTGCCCTGAGCCAAACTGATACTCATGTTGCCTTCAAAACAACAGTGGCTACATTTTGTAGTCTATGTTTATTGCAATGCGGGCCCCACTTCGCATTGAAACTAGCTTAAGCTCACTGTCACATCTGTCAGCAGCGAGATCATATAAGAGTAGGGAATAGTTAATAGGTTAATGAAGTGCCAGTGTTGTCATAAGAATTTTTTTTCCCAAAAGAATGTCCTTATGTTATGAATACCGGGAGTCTACTAAATGTTTGGCTAAACTTCCCACCTATTCCTAAATATATTCAAATTCTCATTTGTTAATATCTTATCAAATGTAGCCACTGTACGTGAGACTTCTAGCTCCACCAGGTCATTTTATGTTAAACAAAATGTGTCCCTATGAGATCTCACTGTAATATTCACTCCCAGGTTGTTTAGCATCCCTAAATAACTACCTTCAGTCAACCAAAAACATTGCAAAAATTTTTGTGTGGAAATGTTGACATGTAGTATAATAGTAGTTGTATAATAGCAATAAACTTCAGATTTTCCCAGTGTACTCATCAAAAACTAATATGAATAGCCTAGTTTTTAACCTTGGCATTAATTTAAGCTCACAGGAGCTATTTATTGCTTCGTAGATGTGGGATTCTGAATTTTATTGCTTAAGTATGTTTCAAAATGAGTTTTCTGCTGCTTTCAGCAGAAATTGTGTGCAAATTCTGGAATGCAACTGTTATGAAATAGATGGATAGAAATTATTACTGTTGATTATAGCTGTTGAATGTCTGACATGTTTTTATAGCATTCCTTTGCTATTTTAACAGTGGCTTTAACCTATTTACATCATAACCCATTAATGCTTTCAACGTTTTCTGCTATCATCACTAACAATCATTTTTAGCCCTAAGTCTTTACACTTACTCAGTATTCGTCAATACAGGTCTGCTGCAAATTTGCATGATATGAGTTGTGATGTAATATGGAATTAATCTGCTTGTCATTTTTATTGCTGCAGGCATTTTATGTTTAGTAAACACAGAGCATCAAAAACAAATGTTTCAATGTTAATGTTGTACCAGATACAAAGCTTGAAGTAGCATAAACATAATTTTAAGAAATCTGGGGGATTTTCAGCTGAGAATACTTTTGGCCTGCTGAAAATCTCGAAAGTATTTGCTCTCTTTTAAAAGGCATAATTTGCATTTAGCAATACTCAATCTCTAAATGGTAATATTTCCATCTAAATTCCTTTATTGGTAAGACTCCCGTCTGTCAATACGTTATTCACTCAACAAGGATCAACTGCCCCATTATTGAAGCATTCCTGATGGCCAGCCTTTATTGTTAGTAAAAGTGGCACTGTGATGTTTATCTCACATCATGTCAAATAGTTACTGCATTTCTGATGAATGAACCATGAATGAGCTGCCCAGCTTTAGATAATCTTAACAAATGAATTGTGGTGAAAGGTGGTTATTTTAATTTGTAGGCAGACAGGTTAGAACAATAGGTGTGCCTATTACAGGTGAATACCAACATTCCATTTATTCTTTGCACTCCCCCCCCCACCCCCCCACCACCTGCCCACCCCCGCTCAGCCACGATGTGACTTAATGTGATTTGATTGTAACTACATTGTCTTTCCTGAGGTGTTACACATGTAACTGTGACAGCTGGCCAAATATGTGAGTTAAGGATATGTATAACAAATGTGTTATGTGTTATAACAAAAGGATATGTATAACAAACGCTGTATGACAAATTACACTGGAACTACAGTCATATTAATTGTGATAGATTGTGCACAAGTAATTCCATCAGCAATGTTTCTTCTGCTATTTGCTCTGGGAAAACTACCAAACAAACATTGGTGACATTCTTGAAGCCAGCACCACAAGCATTCAGGCAAAACGCATGCAAAATCAACTTCAGTAAGCTAGACGTTAGCAGGAATTTTACCAGCATGCCCACCCCAGAATCGCATTCTCCGTTAGCCTTGGGTGGGATCTTACGAGCCTTGGGCAGGCAAGGAGGTAAAATTCCACAACTGTGTCGAGATGGTCGAAAAATGTCTGCCCTGCCAAGTCCTGCTTCCTCAGCAGTGAAATAGCCAACATCCCAGGATAGGACAAAGAAAACTCTTCAAAAATGCTCTGAAGCTCCCCTTGATGTACAGAAGCATTGACATTGATGACTAGGAGGAGCTTTCTATGAATTATTCAGTATGGCAGAAACTTGTCCATCAAGCTACACCACATTTTGAGACATAATATTTCAATGATAAGGCAGAGTGGCAACAGAGAAAAATGAAGCAGATCCTGCACTCCGGATCCCACAACCCTGTGGGACATCCTGACCCACATGTCCAAAGAAATGCAGGTCGAAAATCAGCCTGCTCAGTCACTTGAAGGCCATGGCAGAAACTCACAATCTTGAGTAAATGTCATTCTCTAATTAAGGAAGAGCCGCTGTTAATAATAGATAATCAGTAAACAGAATCAGAAAGGAAAGTACAGACAGGACATTTTTGTGTAACATGTTCCTCCAAGAACCATGCAAATAAAATAATTCGTTCCCTTACAAAAATAACTAGAATAATTGCTGTTTGGCAGGAAAACCACATTCTGCTGCTCCCCAAAGAGAGTGCAGCAGTATCCAGCTGGGTGTGTGATTTTTTTTGGGTGACAAGTGCTAGTTGCAGGAGAAGGGATCAGGTTTAAATGGTTAATATTGGGAACTAGGACTAAGCCACTTACTGTTCAATAAGACTGGGTCAGAGACAGGAATTGCTACATGAACAACCTCCCTTCTGACTCCCTGAAGCCTGTCCCCATCCACAAGGCACAGATCAGCTGTGTGATGGAATACTCTCCTTTTGCCTGGATGAGTCCAACAATATTCAAGAAGCTTGTCAACATCCAGAACAAAGCAGCCTGCTAGATTGAAAGCACCCATCCACCATCTTAAACATTCGCTTCTTCTACGAACAGTGAACTGTGGTGGCATTGTGAACCACTTAGAAGATGCACTGTAGCAACATACTGAGCTTCCATCAATAGCGCCTTCCGAACCTGGAAAGACGAGGGGAACAGATGCATAGAAATACCACTACCTGCAAGTTCCACCTTAACTGCACAAGAGGTTGTTACAGCCGCATAAGAGGTTGTTACAGAAGGTTAGGGGGCATGGAGTTGGGGGTAGGGTGTTAGCGTGGATAGGGGATTGGCTGTCAAATAGGAGGCAGAGAGTGGGGGTCAATGGGTGCTATTTGGATTGGCGGTTGGTGACTAGTGGAGTGCCCCAGGGATCGGTGCTGGGGCCTCAGCTATTTACCATTTATATAGATGATCTGGAGGAGGGAACTGAGTATATGGTTTCGAAATTTGCTGATGACACCAAGATTGGTGGAACGGCAAATTGTGCGGAGGGTGTGGTAAGTCTGCAGAGGGATCTAGATAGGCTGGGTGAATGGGCCAGGAACTGGCAAATGGAATTTAATGTTGGCAAGTGTGAAGTTGTCCACTTTGGTAGGAATAATGGTAGGAAGGACTACTACTTACATGGCGAAAAACTGCAGCATGCTACGGTGCAGAGGGACCTCGGGGTCCTTGTGCATGAGTCGCAAAAACCCAGCCTGCAGGTGCAGCAGGTGGTCAGGAAGGCGAATGGGATGCTGGCCTTCATAGCGAGGGGGATTGAATATAAAAGTAGGGAGGTCTTGCTGCAACTGTACAGGGCACTGGTGAGGCCGCAGCTGGAGTACTGTGTGCAGTTTTGGTCACCGCACTTACGCAAGGATATTTTGGCCTTGGAGGGAGTGCAGGGGAGGTTTACTAGGCTGATACCGGAGTTGAGGGGGTTGAGCTATGAGGAGAGGCTGAATAAACTAGGCTTGTGCTCGTTAGAGTTTAGAAGAATGAGGGGAGATCTCATTGAGATGTATAAGATGATGAATGGGATGGATAGGATAGAGGTGGAGAGGCTCTTCCCGCTCAGAAAGGACAGTAGGACTAGGGGGCACAGCCTGAAGATAAAGGGGGGGCGGTTTAGAACGGAGTTGAGGAGGAACTTCTTCACTCAAAGGATGGTGAATCTCTGGAATTCTCTGCCCGTTGAAGTGGTGGAGGCTGCTTCGCTAAATATATTTAAGACGCGGGTAGATAGGTTTTTGATAGGCAAGGGGATTAAGGGTTATGGGGAGAAGGCGGGAAAGTGGAACTGAGCCACTTCAGATCAGCCATGATCTTATTGAATGGCGGGGCAGGCTCGAAGGGCTAGATGGCCTACTCCTGCTCCTATTTCTTATGTTCTTATGTTAACTGAAAACTCATTCTGATGTTGAACTATATCACCACTCCTCTGCTGTTGTTGGGTTAAAATGCTGGCACTTCCTCCACTGTGGATGGACCTACATTACATGGACTACAGCAATTCAAAAAGATGGCTCACCATCACCTACTCAGTGGCTATTTGGGATGGGCAATAGGTGTTTGTATTTGTCAGTAATACACACTATGATTAAATTTTCAGTCCCACAGAGATGTGGAATAAGATTGTTTCAGAGGCAGACATTTCAATCCATAAGTAACAAATCTGGAACCATTTAGAAGGAAGAAAACACAAATGTGAAGTATTTTTCCCCTAGTAAAGTAAATAAATGTATATGGATGAATTTAAAGAGAAATATTCGAAAGCGATGTTGTGACCATAGCATGAAACATAGCATGCTTGTTTCAAATTCCTCCGTACTATTTTAACCAAGATTGCAAGCCACATAAAAATAGCCAGATTGATGTTTTTGTTAAAATAGAAGAGAGATTAAATTAAGACATGTACATTGATAAAATAATTATGGCAGTGGTAGTTTCCATCCTGTTAAAACTTCAAGTAGATAAGCGGATTAATGGAGAAAATACTGTACCTCAACTTTTATTCCTCTTAACTGGGTAATTGTAGAACTTTATTATTTAATTTTTGATATCTCCAGGATTCATTTGATTTATTTTTAAAATATCTACAATAAGTGGTAAAATCCAGGCCAGAAACTCCTAAGTGTTTTATGAAGGCTGCCTAGACCATAGATTTTGCACTTTTAATTTGGCATTGAGAGTATTAGGTGTTTCACTCCATGTATGATTCAAGTAACCCACTAGGAAGCTTTTATCAAACAAAGTTTATTTAAGAACACAGTTAATAGGCAGTACACAGTATTGAACAAAGTACATACTGTGTACTGCAGAGGTCACAATTGTGAATCTCATTAAAAAGCTGGAGTCTGACAGTTCTGGAACTCTGCACATGCGCAGGGGCTCCGATTAGTCATTCTCCTCATTTGCTGACCAGCTCGATTGCTGGCCAGCCCAGGACCCTCGCAGTGCTGCCTGTCCAGCCCCTCTTCCATGGCCCCAATCACGGCCCCCCGCGACAATTCCCGGGCCAGCCCCCATCTTCCCCAGTCCTGGAATGCCCCGATGTTCAACCCACCCCCAGAAGTGGAGATCCCTCCTCACCCTGGCAATTCCCCAACCCCCACAATGGCAGACCACCAGCCCACCCCGATCGCTGGCCTTCCTCCAGCCTAGACCATTCGCGATGCAGAGTGGCAGTGGGACCCCCCCCATCCTCACCAATTGCCCCTTGGGCACTGACAGGGGGCATAAGCTGGCACTGCCAGGATGCCCATGCCTGGGTGCACCACCCCCTGCCACCCGATCCCCTGGAGGGTCCTGATTGCACCCCCCTTCACTTCAGCGAAGTGTCTTGCTAGTTCTCTGAACATGGGGAACTATTCTAACCCTGGCGGAATGAAGTACTCCTGGCAGGTAGGAGAATGTATCGCAATTGGCAAGTTCCCAATAATGACATGCAAAGCATATTTAAACTACATTTTAAAAAATTCAAATGACTTACCTCTCTTCCCGCCGGGTTCCAGCATGGTCTGGACTCTGACTGTTCTCCAGCTTGGGAGATGCGCATGCTTTCCTGGCACATGCGCAAATCCCAGAAAAAGACTGATGCGCGATTCTCCCAACCGGACCTGCCAGAAAAGTTGCGGGTCCCAATGGGAGAATCGCTGTCCCTATTTCTAGGTTCTCCTGAAGGGAAACATCAGCCAGATTTCTCAGTCTGTTTGCTGTCTGTTCGCTGCTGCAAGCAAGGGCAGAGAATTTGGCGCAGAGCCAAATCTCCGTTCACTGCAGTAAGAGCAGAGAAACCCACTGGCGTGAACAGCTGGAGAATTCCGGCCATCATTTCAAGCACCCACAAAATCTCATATCTTTCAATAAGGTCACCTCTCATTCTTCTGAACTCCAGTGAGTAAAGGCTCAACCTGCTCAACCTTTCCCCATAAGATAATCCCTTTATCCTAGAAATCAACCTAGTGAACCTTCTCTGAACAGTTTCCAATGCAAGAATATCCCTCCTTAAGTAAGGAGACCAAAACAGTGCATAGTAACTCCTGATGTAGTTTCACCATTGTCATGTAGCAAGACTTCTTACTTTTACACTCCATCTCCCTTGCAATAAAGGTTCTCATTCCATTTGCTTTCCTAATTATTTGCTGTATTTGCATTCTAACTTTTTGTTGTTCGTTATAAAGAACCCAGGTCCCCCTGTACCATAGCATTCTACAGTCTCTCACCACTGAAAACATATTCTGCTTTTGCCCCCAAAGTGGGCAACTTCACATTTTTCCACACTACGTACACCATCTGCCAAATTATTACCCACTCTTAAAAATCCCTACATATCCCTTTGCAGACTCTTTGGGTGGCTCCCATTGATTGACTGTTAGTCCTTGGAGGCGGGATGTACTCCCTTATTGTGACAGATATTCCACCTTGAGCCAATTAATGGCCCAGCAGATATTGAATAGTTGCAGAGTGAGCCAGCCCAATGGAGCTTGCTTTTGACTTAGCATCTCTGTCTAGATTGATAATTTATGAAGAATAAACGGGATGCAGGATGAAAGTGGGGAACAAACCAGCAACAACAGAAAAAACATAGATAGCTTCCCTGACACTAGCTACAAGAACAAAAGAAAATATGTCCATGACCCCCTTGCCCTTGTATGTAGCATTCTTCTCTTCACATTTTCAGTCATAATCAAGATGTTTTTACAGTAGAAATGCTATCTGTTGAAATGATGAGTGACAATTGTTATTAAAAGCTGGTCATAAAGTTAACATTTTTCAGCTTTAGTGTTCAAAATGGATGCAATTTATAACAATGCTTATGGCTGTAAATGCAATGTTGAATGTTGATTTCTGCTAATCGGAGGAAGAAATTGTTTAGACAGTTTGCTGTGCAATTTGTATAGTATCTATCTACAAAATTGTTCCAATCCTGAGCAGCTAAAAAAATTGCGTGCAAATCTAATAGTTTTTGAACTAGCATAAATGGATTCATGCTTCATGGTTTGTTGAACGTGAGATGAGTTCACGGAAAATTCAGGTGTCTCCAGCTACATTCGGAGGCCTCAGTTATAAATAGGTTACTCCATTTTGCCCCTCTGTCTTTTTAAAAATAGTTTTCATTGTACATTTTACAAACGATAACATACTGCCATATTGACATACATAAATAAATCCTGTAGCAGTAATCATGCTTGATAGGATGATGAAAGATAAAAATTATTTTAATATTCTGACTAAGAAATAAAGAATTAAAACGCAAAGTTTAGTTCAATCACACTACTACACCCTTTGGTGATGTACTTACAGGAAAACTTGACCTCATAATGTTTGAATGAGCAATTTTATCTCACATATTTTAGAAAATAATTAAAGGCCAGAATGTTTTAAAATTTGTTTGTGGGACATGGGCGTCACTGGCTGGCCAGCATTTACTGCCCATCCCTAGTTGCCCTTGAGAAGGTGATGGTGAGCTGTCTTCTTGAATCGCTGCAGTCCCTGTGCTGTGCATTGACCCACAATGCTGTTAGGGAGAGAATTCCAGGATTTTGACCCAGCGACTGTGAAGGAATGGCAATAAGTCAAGATGGTGAGTGGCTTGGAATTCCTGCATTGGGAAGGAATTAAGTCTCTATTTACTACTTTGTGGGGGCACAGATTTAGACCAAAACTGAAATTTCTGATCCAGAAGCAACATTGAGATTCAGAGAATGCTTAAGTATTGCCTGCTCTCTCAACATCCACCAAATCTAAATGAGAGAGTTAAGATGGAAGGTTCCCTTGCAAGTCACACATCATTTTGACTTATACATATACCACCATTTCCTCACTATTAATGGGGTAAAATCCTGGAATTCACAGCTAATCACCCTAAGAGCACCATCACTATGGGAACTGAAACAATTCACCCGTTTGCACCTTCTGTGGATAGCTAGGGAAGGATGGGCTTTTAATGTCTCTTGCCACATTCATTGAACAAATAAAGAAAGATTTTTTACATTCAAGGGTGTTAGAAAGAAAACAAAAATCATCTTTGTTTAAAAGTTGTGACGAGTTAAACAGAGAAAAACTGATTCATTCAGCATGAGTCATTTTTAAATGTTGCCTGCAGCACTTACTCATGACATTTCTTTAATGGCTGTGGGTATATATAACAGGTGGGATGTGTACACGGAAAACACCTCAAAAACAAACAAGGCCTATTCTGGCCCAGGAAAAGCTCTGTCACAGAAAAAAAATCTCCCTCTGAATACAATTATTGTGTTATAAGATTGCCTTTATTCCATTAGAGGATCAATCTCCAATGTGTACTTTGTGCTTTATCCAAGACAAGACCTTTTATAAAGATTCCATAAAGGATTCAAAATGGCCCTTTTGGCAGCTAGAAGTTACATGTTCGTCCATAAGGACCTGAATCGATCTTGGCTTTAGCTTTTAAAGGCATTACCAAATGTAACATATAATCACATTGTTCAAACCCATTTTACACTGCTAAATGTGCATAGGGTCTGTAATAAAAGACTTCAATCCAACCTGTAAGCATAATGGACTCCTAAAAATTAAATACTTTTGAAACATCCTTGTAATTTTAGTTGCAAAGGTTGGTAATAACAATGTACAGTTTTTGATTTTGTTTTAGCATCTACTTTTTCAATCTGCTCAGTATGTCTTGGCAGCACCAAAACCAAGTCAAAAGAACACTATCTGTCCCCTTTGTGTCATAGAAACAGTTTTGGGAAGCTGCTGGAGCCTGAAAAACATCTGTAAGTAATTACAGAGTTCAAAGTCTTTTTCCAAATGTACTTCTTATTCCCCCCACTTCTGACAATGTGTTCACTTTAATTGACATCTCCCCAGCTTCTCATGAAATTGGTTATTCTTCATGAGTATGATGACCATGGAACTGGTCATGGTCGTTATTATAGCTGGGTTCAATCCTGTTTTCAACTGATTGCACTTTCCAGCAAATGAGCAATCAGGAGCAGAATAAATCTTTACCCTCAAAAACACTGGGGCACTAAGGGCAATTATGTTCTTCAAATCTTTTCAGTGGATGGTTACTACTGGGTTAAGCCTTTACCATGTACACAGTGGACAGAATTCTCCTATCCTACCCATGAAGGGTTTTGTGGTGGGCAGAGCAGAGAATCCAGCAGGAGCCAAAAAGTCAGAAACCTCCCCAGCATAAAAACAATTTGCAATTCTCCCGATAGCGGGTTAATGGCATGTCAGTTATCTTACAGACAAGTGGCGTGAATGCCGTTTGCATTCTTTTCCATTTAATGGATACTCATTAAATTAGCTTTGCTGTGGAATTACGTGCCGTCTTCCAATCTTGTGTCACACCAATGGGAAATCACATTAGTCGGAATCTCAATTAAAAATGGGTAGCATGCACACGTCAGACCTCATTTTCCCCGTGATGTCAAGGTGCAGCGCAAATAGCACTGGGCTGTCTCATTGTCGTGCTGTTGGGATGCCACACTTCTGGGATTAGAGGGTTGCTGTCATCCTGGTGCTTGCCTCCATGGTTAATACGACACAACTGCAGCAGCATTCAATTTTCAGAACAATGTTGCCACCAGGGGAACATTCGGGGTGGGGGTGACCTACTCCCATTGGGCGCCACCATTGTCCAGAAAGACAGCACTGTGCAGCGATATTGAGAAGCCAACATATCAAGCAGAGGAGGAGTTTGTGGCGCTGGGGAGGGCTATGGTGGGGCAGGGTAAATAGATGTTGTGGGGGAGGCAGTGGAGAAGGAAGGCTATCTAACGGGTTGAAAGAACTGGGGAGGGGACAAGAAGACAGAGAGGCAGGAAGGCTTTGCAAGGTAATGGAGGAGGAGGGGAATTGATGGGAAGCAGTGGGCAGTCCAACGGGTGGGAATCTGGAGTCCGACATGTGGTGACTGACGAGAGATTTCTGCAGCCAATATTTGGGAAAGACGTAGAGTGAAGTTTTGCTGAGGGCTTGTACCTGGGTGGGTGCCCATGCAC
Organism: Carcharhinus amblyrhynchos; assembly: GCF_965287045.1. Lineage (NCBI taxonomy): Eukaryota > Metazoa > Chordata > Chondrichthyes > Carcharhiniformes > Carcharhinidae > Carcharhinus > Carcharhinus amblyrhynchos. The sequence goes on along the minus strand of NC_137346.1, from coordinate 5,589,131 downwards.
ACAGCTTTCAGAAAAGGGGGGTTAGAGATCCATGTGGATCATGGGCACTACAGGAGTGATAGGCTTCGGTTGGAGCGTAGGAATGCCCATCAGAACAACTATAGGGTCCAGTATAATTGCAGGGGGGCGGGGGGAAGGCTGGCAAATGACAGGAGGAAGCTCTACCTTCACATTGGATGAATCCAGGTAAGTATTGGTCACACACACAGTCAGAGAGGGGGGGTGGCGTCATAGTTGGTTTCAAAATAATAGCAGAGAGCTACTATCTTCCTATAATGGAGTTACTGTGCAATTCAAAAGTTAAGCGATTCTGAATGAGGTTGGGTTGGTCCTAGGCTGTTTAAGAGGAGCAGACTGCAGCACAAAGGAGTCCTTTCTGGGGACACCCTTTAACTTGCTGCAAGAGTAATCTGGAGTCTTGTTCCACAGGAAGGAAGATCTGTTGGTGCCTATAAGATAGAGAATACTGTTTCAGTTGATGAACATGAGTAATATAAAATAGCATGTGACTCACTGTGATTGTCATGATGTGATCTGTACTAGGTTGGTGGGACAATCCGATCTCTTCTTCCCCACAGGAGTGATCCCTGTTCTCCCAGTGATCTTACTGCATTGTCTCAAATTGTGTAAGGGCAATGAGGTCAGATATCTCTACACCAGTCTGTGCTATTCTCCTTCTGTTATGTGCCAGCTTGCCCTGGATGAAGATGAAAGAAAGGCATATAATGAGAAGGGATGGAGCAGAGGGTGGGAAAGATGCAAGCCCCCTGTATGTGGTGAGTTGTTCCCAGAAGGGTATGAGGATTGAGTGCAGGCAGCATGATAGATGGGATGGTGGGGCAGCACGGTGGCACAGTGGTTAGCACTGCTGCCTCACAGTGCCAGGGACCCAGGTTCGGTTCCCAGTTTGGGTCACTGTCTGTATGGAGTTTGCACGTTCTCCCCATGTCTGCATGGTTTCCTCCAGGTGCTCTGGTTTCTTCCTACAGTCCAAAGACGTGCAGGTTAGGTGCATTGGCTATACTAAATTCTCCCTCAGTGTAGCCGAGCAGATGCTGGTGGTGACTAGAGGATTTTCACAGTAACTTCGTTGCAGTGTTAATGTAAGCTTACTTGTGACTAATAAATAAACTTACTTAAAACTTATGTTGGGGATGTGAAAGTTTCATGAGATACTCAGTGTTGATATGTATCTCTTGCTAATGGTTCTGTGAGATCCCTGGCTAATGCTTGTGTGAGGTCCCTGGCTAATGCTTGTGTGAGGTCCCTGAAGAGAGTAGCCCTTTGAGTACATGATGCCATGATGGGAGTTTGGTATCAGAGGGAGTTGAAGGATGATGTACTATGATGGACTGAATGTGATAATTCATCCTTTTCCTGCACTGGTTGGCATTTCAGGTATGTTTGCCAGCTATGCTGACCTCTCCTGTGATGTCTCCCCCTTATTGGAGGAGAAGGCTGGTTTACTTCCTGGACCCATCCCCGGGAACACAGTAAAAAGTCTGACAACACCAGGTTTTAGTCCAACCTATTTATTTGATAATATTCTCACTAGCTTTCGAGGGGACAGCCTCTTCGTCAGGTGAATGGAGAGTTCTGGCCTCAGAACTGGTCTGGTCTGAGGCCAGAACTCTCCATTCACCTGACAAAGAGGCTGTCCCCTCGAAAGCTAGTGAGAATATTATCAAATAAATAGGTTGGACTAAAACCTGGTGTTGTCAGACTTTTTACTGTGTTTACGCCAGTCCAACGCCGGCATACCCACATCATGCCCATCCCCGGGATGCAGAACATGCCTGTGCATCTGATTTGCACTTATGAAAGTTTGAGGGCTTGGTGGGTTACATGGGTGCTTCTTGAGGCTTCCAGCAATCTTCTGGTTGAAAAACATCACTGCGTGTGTCCTGGTGACAGATGGGCTGGAGAGAGTGAGATGTATAAAGAACAAAGAACAAAAAACAGCCCGGGAAATAGGCCCTTCGGCCCAATGAGCCCACGCCGCCTGGCTGGTAGTGAAGTATGACATCCAGATGTTCATCACTAACTAACCGTGGGTGGGTGAATCATCTCCTAACCTGACAGCTGTTTCGGTTCAATATTCACCTGTGCATAATTAATGAGTTTCCAAACATGGAATTGGGCACAAGTTCTCACCATTCTAATCAGTGAGATTATCATCCTCATTACAATGGTACCAAAGTCCAATGCCGTTCATTTCTCTCTCCATGGATGTTGTCTGACCTACTGAGTACATAAGAACATAAGAAATAGGAGCAGGAGTAGGCCATCTGGCCCTTCGAGCCTGCCCCGCCATTCAATAAGATCATGGCTGATCTGTCGTGGCTCAGTTCCACTTTCCCGCCCTCTCCCCATAACCCTTAATCCCCTCTCTTATCAAAAACCCATCAACCCGCTTCTTAAAAATATTTAGCGAGGCAGCCTCCACCACTTCAACGGGCAGAGAATTCCAGAGATTCACCACCCTTTGAGTGAAGAAGTTCCTCCTCAACTCCGTTCTGAACCGCCCCCCCTTTATCTTGAGGCTGTGCCCCCTAGTCCTACTGTCTTTTTTGAGCGGGAAGAGTCTTTCCACCTCTATCCTATCCATCCCATTCATCATCTTATACGTCTCAATGAGATCGTACTCCCAGTATTTTCCATCTTTACTTTAAATTTCAGCATCTGCAGTATTTTGCTTTCGTCGTGTCAACATAAATGCTGCTTTAAAGTGACTTACATTATGGTGTTACAAGAATCACCAAGGGAAAAATAATAAAAGAATGTGAAAGAAATGTGGAGAGACAAAAAGGCACCTCAGAGACAGTCACTACATCATAACCCAAAGGCTCTTCTCATAGCCACTTACTTTATCTGCAAAAATGACAACAAATGTCTATCCATTAGAGATTTTGCACTGTCTTCACAGTACAGCTGTTTCATTCTTTGTTTAATCAATCCAGCGATCGCCCTTTGCCTGACATTGGAACAAGGAAGTTAGATATAGGGAAACCAGTGGACGTGATTTATTTAGATTTGCAGAAGGCCTTTGACAAGATGCCGCATAGGAGACTGTTAAATAAGTTAAGTGCCCATTGTGTTAAGATCCTGGCGTGGATAGAGGATTGGCTGACTGGCAAAAGGTAGAGAGTGGGGATAAAAGGGTCTTTTTTAGGATGGCAGCTGGTGACTAGTGGTGTGCCTCAGGGGTCAGTGCTGGGACCACAACTTTTCACAATATATTTTAACAGTTTGGAGAAACGAACTTAAGGCACTGTTGCTAAGTTTGGAGATGATACAAAGATATGTAGAAGGACAGGTGATATTGAGGAAGCAGGGGAGCTGCAGAATGACTTGGACAGGTTAGGAGAGTGGGCAAAAAAAGTGGCAAATGGAACACAATGTGAAAAAGTGTGAGGTTATGCACTTTGGAAGGAGAAATGGAGGCATAGACTGTTTTCTAAATGAGAAAATGCTTAGGAAATCAGAAATACAAAGGGACCTGGGAGTCATTGTTCAAGATTCCCTTAAAGTTAACGTCCAGGTTCAGTCGGCAGTTAGGAAGGCAAATGCAATGTTAGCATTCATGTTGAGAGGGCTAGAATACAAGAGCAGGGATGTACTTCTGAGGCTGTATAAGGCTCTAGTCAGACCCCATTTGTAATATTGTCAGCAGCTTTGGGCCTCATATCTAAAGAAGGATATGCTGGCCTTAGAAAAGATCCAGAGGAAGTTCAGAAGAATGATCCCAGGACTGGAGAGCTTGTCATATGAGGAATGGTTGACGACTCTGGGTCTGTACTGGTTGAAGTTTAGAAGGATAAGGGGGGGATCTTATTGAAACTTACAATGTACTGCGAGGCCTGGATAAAGTGGACGTGGAGAGGATGTTTCCACCAGTGGGAAAAACTAGAACCAGAGAGCACTATCTCAGGCAAAAGGGACAAACCTTTAAAACAGAGATGAGGAGGAATTTCTTTAGCCAGAGAGTGGTGAATCTGTGGAACTCTTTGCTGCAAAAGGCTGTGGAGATCAAGTTATCGAGTGTCTTTAAGACAGAGGTAGATATATTCTTGACTAGTAAGGGGATTAGAGGTTGTGGAAAAAAGGCAGGAGAATGGGGATGAGAAAGATATCAGCCATGATTGAATGGCAGAGCAGATTCGATGGGCCGAGGGGCCTAATTCTGCTTCGATGTCTTATGGTCCTATTGTTGACACATGCAAAATTTTAATGCTTCAGCTCTCCAACTCTCATTGCTAGAGCTTGGATTTAATAGTCTGAACCGAACACACAGCCACCAATCGTGGAGCAATTATAGTTTTAAAAATTCTTTCATTTGACGCAGGCGTCAGAGGCTAGGCCAGCATTTATTGCCCATCTTTAATTGCCCTTGAGTAGGTGGTAGCAAGTTGCCTTCTTGAACTACTACAGTCCATGTGGTATAGGTACATCCTGTTGGGAAGAAAGTTCCAGAATTTTGTCCCTATCTCCTGGGGGCTATATTTACTATAATGCCCCTGGGGAGAACCCCACGACAGGCTCACATCTGGGTCAACCTGCTGTAAACTGTGCTAATAACATTGAAATGTATTCAAATTCATGTAAAGCAGGTTCATGCCTGTTATGGTCATGAATCTAATGACATTGCCAGCGAGGAGCAGGGAAGATCCGAGATCGCTATCTCACTGGTGAGATTTGTGATTTCCGGATCTTGAGTCCCTGCTGGCATTCAAAAGGACGACAGGGGTGGGCTCAAAATCCTGCATATAGACCTTTACAGCACAGAAAGATGCCCTTTGGCCCAGCGTAACTGTGCCAGCTATCAAACACCTAACTATTCTAATCCCATTTTCCAGCACTTACTCCATTGCTTTGTATGCTATGGTGTTTCAAGTGCTCATCTAAATACTTATTGAATGTTGTGAGGGTTCCCGCCTCTATCACCCTTTCAGGTAGTGATTTCCACATTTACACCACTCTCTGGGTGATAAAGATTTTCCTCAAATCCTGTCTAAATCCCCTGCTCGTTACCTTAAATCTAATCCCTGGTTATTGACCCTTCTTCAAAAGAGAACTGTTTCTTTCTATCTACGTTATCTATGTCCCTCATAATTTTGTACACCTCGTTGAGGTCTCCCCCCCATCCTTCTCTGCTTTAAGGAAAACAATCCAAGCCTAACCAGCCTGTCCTCATGGCTGAAACACTCTATCCAGCCAACATCCTGGTGAACCTCCAATCACATCCTTCCTATAGTGTGCCGACCAGAACTGCACACAGTACTTTATCTGTGGCCTAACACATGTATTACACAGCTCCATCATAACCTCCCTGCTCATATATTCTATGCCTTGTTGCATCCTGGATGTCAAATGGGGGGTTGGTCAGATCCCGCTAGATGAAGAATCCTCAAAACTTATCACATGTCTCTAGTAGGCAGCTTTTTTTTGTATGTCGGGTGACGTGGTGGCACAGTGGGTTAGCATTGCTGCCTCACAGCCTGGGTTCCTGGGTTCGATTCCTGGCTTGGGTCACTGTATGTGCGGAGTCTGCAAGCTCCCTCCATGTTTGCATGGGTTTGCTCCGGTTTCCTCCCACAGTCCAAATGGCGTGCTGGTTGGCTGCATTGGCCATGCTAAATTCTTCCTCAGTGTTCCTGAACAGGTGCTGGAGTGTGGCAACAAGTGGATTTTCACAGTGACTTCATTGCAGTGTTAATGTAAGTCTACTTGTGACACTAATGAATAAACTTAAACTTTACCGAGTTGTCAGACACATTTTATGATGGAAGTTGGAGCTATTGGAATTGCGCTTCTTAGTATCAATGTTTATCTTAAATGTGTCCTTGATGTTGATTAGGAACCTCCATATTTCCTTTGTTCTTTTAGCTGCCGACAAGAGGTAAGAAACTTACAGTTGTGCATTCCGCATTTCGAAGTAAGGTCTGAGTCAAGTCTAATCTTCTAATGATTATTAGACCATTACAGTGAATATGGCTATAGGATTGTCCTTATGTGCTACTTAGAAACAAATGGCCCTTTAGCAGCGATTCATGCAATACAGACCAGAAGCAAGCTGTAACTGTTCCAATAATGTTCCACTTTAGTCTCAAGTAATTGCATAAACCTGTTTGATTTTCAACAGAATGCTAAAATTAGAGTTTGTCAAAATTGAAATATCATGACCAAAAATACAGCGTAATAGATCAAAACCTAACCCTCAGTTCCTTTCTCATTTGCACAAACATTAAATTTTTTCACTCTGAGGGTTATGAATCTTTGAAATTTACAATCCCAGAGTAACGATGTTCAGGACTGGAGTTGATAGTTTGAAGTCAAGGGGTCTAAAGTTAGGTCGAGGAATTGCTGTTCATGTAGAAATTCAGCCATAATCTTATTGAATGACAAAGCAGACTCAAGCGGCTGTATGGCTATTCTCACTATTATTTCTCATGTTACTGTGGGCGGAGAGAAACTGGTGCACAGTGGCACAAGAGAATGGTGTGTAATGGCAGGAGAAAGACTATTGCTGGAAGCACGGACACATTAACAAAGTGAAACTTCCTTTTAAAATTTCCTACAAAGGATCATAGAGATTTACAGCATAGAAGGAGGCCATTTGGTCCATCATATTTATGCTGGCTCTTGGAAAGAATCCTACAGTGCAGAAGGTGGCCATTCGGTCCATCAAGTCTGCATCGATCATAATCCCACCCAGGCCTTATCTCTGTAACCTTATGCATTTACCTTAGCTAGTTCCCCTGAGAAGGGGCAACTCAGCATGGCCAATCCACCTAACCCACACATCTTTGGACTGTGGGAGAAAATTGGAGCATCCAGAGGAAACCCACGCAGACACAGGGAGAATGTGCAAACTCCACACACACAATAGCCCAAGTCAGGAATCAAACCCAGGTCCCTGGCGCTGTGAGGCAGCAGTGCTAACCACTGTGCCACCTTCCTGTTGTCCAACATGACTCTTTTATCTTTTAAGAATTAAAAGAGTGCCTCTTTATTTCTACCTTTTCTTGAACAACCTAGGATGCATTTTGAAGCAGTTATCTTAAATATGATTAATTTACCTTCTCTATTTTTTGGTCCTATCTCCAGTAAAGAATATTTGTTAAGTGAATATTCTTTTGCTTAAAAATAAAACAGATACTGAAAATGCTGAAAGCAAAAAAAAATCTGGATGAAACTCTGTCAAAATTGAAAGGTAAAGCGTTGGGTAAATCCATTTTAGTAGGGATTGAAAAGGTGAAGGAAAGGAAGGTACAATTGATGACTAAATCAGAAAAGTTAATAGGTTAAATGACCAAAGATGTGCAGATTAGATGGATTGGCCATGCTAGATTACGCCCTAGTGTCAGGGGGACTTGCTAGGGTAAATGCATGGGTTTATGGGGATAGGGTCTAGGTGGGATTGCAGTCAGTGCAGACTTGATGGGCTGAATGGCTTCCTTCTGCATTGTAGGATTCTATGATTCTATGATCTCTAAACTGGTTAATTTACAGCTGTTAGATGATCTAAACATTTATCTCCATGAGGCAATGGACATTTCTTCACATCAAGATAATGGGGGATAATTGGAGAAAGGAAGGAAAAATAAACCTTCAGATGCAGAAAGTGGAAATGAAGAATGCTGAAAAAAACACACTATATGCACCAGTACCAAAAAGTGATTTAAAAAAACATGGGTTATCATCTGGGCACAGATCCAGTGTTGCGTGTCCTGGCAAATGGTGTACACCCAAAATGTCAACCTGCCTCCCACTAATTACCAATAGACCCACCATAGATTGCCAGGATTTGCTACAGTGATAATGGGGGGTTATAATGAAAATTGGAAGTTACTAAACCAGCATTCAAAGCAGAGGATTACTGGGTACCCAAAATAAATGGATGCTGTCTCTTAAACCTCTGACATTGCTGAATAATGATGTGGAGATGCTGGCATTGGACTGGGGTAAATACAGTAAGAGGTCTCACACATCAGGTTAAAGTCCAACAGGTTTATTTGATAGTAAACCCACAAGCTTTCAGGGTTTGCCCCTTCATCAGGTGAGTGACTCATTTGACAAAGGGGCAAACCCTGAAAGCTTGTGGGTTTACTATCAAATAAACCTGTTGGACTTCAACCTGGTGTTGTGACACTTCTTACATTGCTCAGCAAATCACTTTTGTTTTCCCCTCATGAGGAATGAAATTTGCCAGAATGACTTGTCTTGTTTTCAGGTTGTTTGAAAATATTTCTATTTTCACACCATTGGGACAGTAACTCTCCTCCAACCCAAGATGCTGAGTAATCATGTATGCAAATTCCAGACTTTTGCAGGTGCTGACAATGTGTCACTTCCTAACCCGCACCTGTAGATGTCAGTCTATCACTAGTTTTTAATGCATGTTTCACTGAATGCTGTGTTAGCTCAAGCTATTGAAAAACAATGAAACCAATTTTTTGTCAAAATTGTGAATAAAAGTCATCTATTATAACTGTCCACTTGTTGAATTCAGACTATTGTAGAATCATACTGCACTTCAAAAGTACTTAATTGGTAATGAAGCACTTTGGGGATATTCTGAGGTCAGGATGAGTTCTATATAAATGCAAGTCTTTGGGCGGGATATTCCGGCTGCGTCACCCTGAAACCGGAAAATCCCACCCCAGGTCAACAGGCCTTTCCATAGTCCATCCCTCGCCCGCTACAATTTCCGTGGTGACAGAACGGGAAAATGCACCTCTTTAGTTTTACATGTTGTTCATCCTATCTGCATTGACATATTTATAAAAAAAGGTCACCAAGCAGCAAGTCAGTAATTTTAATGTACTACTTCAGATAGTCACTGGTGTAGATTGGGGCTTTAATTAATTGCTAAATAAAAGATATGAATGTTTATTTATAGGACTTTGTCACAGAAAAGGGCAGCATAATGGCACAGTGGTTAGCATTGCTGCCTCACAGTGCCAGGGACCCGAGTTTCTAGCCTCAAGTCACTGACTGTGTGGAGTTTGCACATTCTCGGGTCACTGTTTGCGTGGGTTTCCTCCGCGTCCTCTGGTTTCCTCCCACAGTCCAAAGATGTGTGAGTTAGATTGATTGGCCATGCTAAATTGCCCCTATTGTCAGGGGATTACAGGATAAATATGTGGGGTTACGAGAATAGGGCCTGGGTGGGATTGTGGTCAGTGCAAACTTGATGGGCTGAATGGCCTCCTTCTGCACTGTAGGAATTCTATGATTATCGACTCCACGAAACCCTCCATTTATTGCGGAAACAATAGTTGATAACTACATCACTCTTCATCTGTCTCCTGTCAAATGTTGCAGCCAGTCTGTTAAGTATTTAATTTCTAGCCACCTTTAAATTTGATCCCCTAATACTTCCTGTAACAGAGCATTATTTAAACTAGCTTCCAATAGCTTGCAATTTATTTTGCAATAGCCAAGTACTCTGCCAAATCAATATGATTGCAATCAGGCCTAGCATACATAAGAATTTCTGAAAAATTATCAGTCAAAGGAGAACACTATATAGCTCTGAATTAATCATATGCTTTTAAGTTAGTATTTGTTAGAAGCAACAATACGTTATTTTGGTGTATATTTAATTTCAATTATCAAATGTATTCTAGTTGTGTGAACAAAACAACGAAAAAAATAATCACCATGTAATTCTTTTGAAACATTTCTGTTCATCATGTATCCATCTGTTGATTCTGTGAAAGAGACATGCAAGCAAATGCATTTAATCCATTCACAGCACAGGTTGAGTTGACCATCAATGTCATTGATCTGAGAAAGCACAATCCAGCTTTTAAAAACTCTTTGAGCCTTGTTTGTTTAACAGCTGTAAAATAGTCAAAAAAGAACAGCTGATAATTGGCAGTAACAAGATACCAGTGCATTAAGGCCCGTATATCACTCATTTAATGAGGATTATGAGAAGTATGTAGTTAAAAAGATAGCACATAATAAAAAGGTAAATATAATTAATGAGAGGAGACACAATAGGAGGTTTAAGTGTGTTGAGCTGGCTGTGTGAAATGGATATTCATATACTGCTCTGAGAGGCAATAATTGCGTCAAACAGTTTTGCTCTAATGCTAAAGCAATCCTGGCAATCACATACTCAACAAATTGTCCAGGAGCTTATTTCAGTTGTTTACTTTCTGCTTGCTCTTTTTGACTAGCAATGGTTTGTTGAGGTGAATTATTTTGTTTATTAAGTAATGCCTTTTTGCTTCTGAATGGCTCTGTTACAATGACCCAAATGGTGAAACCATTTTCGTGCATCAGATCACTTTAGCAGGGAATCAGCCCAATGCACTGGAAGTATGCAGGGAAGGACGACTAGCAAAAGTTATTTTTCTTTTATTTTGGGGTATAGGGAAGGAGAGGACAAATTTTCATAACTTGTAATCAGGTGCAAGTACAACTCTTTCTGTGCAAATGAAGGAAAATGTATAGATAAAAGACTCATATACGATCTTATTACATATGTCCTTTAGTAACTCACAGCAGAGAAGCCCATGCCTGCCATTCCTCCAAGGATTATGAGATCTGTCAACAGAAGCAATAAAATAACTTCTAGATTGATTATGATGGTCCTGTCAGTGACAATATGTCACATGTATAAAAGCTCCCCTAAGTAGACAATACACCTCCGATTGCTCATTACATTTCTGGCAATTATAAAGTGAAGTCCACGCTGAATGATTTATAAATTACAAAATATTATTAGAATTTCTATGACCATGAAGCTACATATGAATGCAATCAGTTTCTCACCTGGAATGTTATTAATGCAGGTGAAGTATATATTTAGAATTTACCCCCAACAATATATGCTTACAACTTAGCCTGATGGTGTGGAAGGAACATTTTGCAGGGAGGTGTTCTGGAGTAAAGTGTCTCCCTCTTGAAGAAAATATAGATGGTGTTACAGTTGGAGGTGAAGCCCATGCAGACATGCAGAGGCTGTTCTGAAGGAAATCTCCAATGGGTGCCTGCATATCAAGACTGGCCACCAGGCTCCCCATTGCTGTATAGACCATGAGGTGAGCAACCTGCCTCCATCTCCTCCAAGACAACATAGGGGCATTTCACAGGTGTGTGTGTGTGTGTGTGTGTGTGTGTGTGTGTGTGTGTGTGTGTGTGTGTGTGTGTGTGTGTGTGTGTGTGTGTGTGTGTGTGTGTGTGAAAACACAGGACACCATCTTGCTGACAGCAATAATGAGTGACTTTAAAGCCACTGGCAAGACACAGGGGTCAATGGAATGTGGCTGAAGTTGTTGCTGGCCATGCCACATATAGCACATAATATCACCACTTTGTAGCTTAACCTCAGTTGCCTTTAGCATTGGTTCTCCATCACATTGAGCTATGATGTCCGAGGTCTGTACATCCTCCCACAGGATAGCACCTTTCCTGGTATGATTGCTGTTGCCTCTTACTTCTGACCTCTGGCCTCCAGTTGCTCATATTGACTGGCTTCTTTGGCATCTCTGTGTGAGGGTGCCACGCCCATCTTGTATCTTCCTTCGGACAAAGCACATTGTGTCATTCTCAAGCACAAATTTCTTCCTATCACCTGATCAAAATGATGGGCCAAAAATAAATGCCCAGGGTGTCCTGCAGACCCATTTCCTACATCCTTGGGTTAAAGCAAGACAGATTGAACTTTTTTTTGCCAATTCTGACACAGTTAAGACAAGTTTAAAAGAAATATCACAGGGTGGGAGGGTGCCTGGTCCCCCCATGCCAACACTATAGTTAAGAAAGCCCACCTTTGTCTCTACTTTCTCAGGAGACTAAAGGAATTTGGCATGTCAGCTATGACTCTTAGCAGCGTTTACAGTTGCACCATAGAAAGCATTCTTTCTGGTTGTATCTCAGCTTAATATGGCTCCTGTTCTATCCGAGACTGCAAGGTTTGGCCATGCTAAATTGACCCTTAGTATCAGGGGGATTAGCACGGTAAATGTGTAGGGTTACAGAAATAGGGCCTGGGTGGGATTGTGGTAGGTCTAGACTCGATGGGCCAAATGGCCTCCTTCTGCACTGTACAGATTCTATGATTCACGTCATCAATCGCTGAAAGTTAGCGCACAAGTACAGCAAGCAGTAAAGAAGGCAAATGATATGATAGCCTTCACAGCAAAAGGATATGAGTATAAGAATAGGGATGTTTTTCTGCAATTGGGCTTGATGAGACCACACCTGGAGTACTGTGCACAGTTTTGGTGTCTTGACTGAGGAAGGATGTCTTTGCTATAGAGGGAGTACAGCGAAGGTTTACCAGGCTGATTCCTGGGATGGCAGGTTTGTCATATCAGGAGAGACTAAGTCACTTAGGATTGTGTTCATTGGAGTTTAGAAGAGTGAGAGGGGTCTCATAGAAACTTATAAAATTCTAACAGAATTAGACAGGGTAGATTCAGAAAGAATGAATACTGGGGGAGTCCAGAACTAGGGGTCATTGTTTGAGGATGAGGGGTAAACCTTTTGAACTCAGGGGAGGGGAAATTTCTTCACCAGAGGGTGGTGAATGTGTGGAGTTCACTACCGCAGAAAGTTTTCGAGACTAAAATGTTGTGTGATTTCAAGAAGAAATTAGAAATAGCTCTTGGGGCTAAAGGGATCGAGGGGTATGGGAAGGAGGGAGGATCAGGATATTGAATGTGACGATCAGCCATGATCAAAATGAATGGTGGAGCAGGCTCAAAGGCCAAATGGCCTACTCCTGCTTCTAGTTTCTATGTTTATTCTTGTTTTGTGTAGGATTATCTCCAGAGAGTCAGAAATGGATATTTAAATGTGCTAATTTAGCAAATCTTGGCAGATTAGAATCATAGCAGGTGTAACTGCAGGGCAAGTGATGCAAATCTGGTGCAATTTGCTGCTTTGCAATTTGGAGCCACGATTTCTGGTGAAAACCCTGGAAGCTGGAAAACTGGTTAGAGTTGAGGCTGAATATGCAGGCTCTAACAGCTCTTTTTAGCAAAAAACAATTTACTGGTATTGGTTTAGGAATTATCTTCAGTTTGTACTGACAGGTTTGGTATTAGGAATATTGTTGCAGTGTTTACATTGTCAGTAGTGACATATTTGTAGATCTAGAGTTGACAGTTTAAATTAGTTGCCAGGCATGTCTAAATTCACATGATCTGACTCTTAGTTGACAGGTTTATTGGAAATTAAGGGTTGCATTAACAGTTCTTGTGTACAAGAGCTTAAACCTCTATTGACTTCTTTTGGGAGTGGGGAAAGCTCTCACAAGTTATTAAAACAAGTCACGCAATGTACTTTGTTTCAGGATGCGCCATTCATTGATGAGATTTTTCAACCTTCAATATTATGTTCCAGAATAGTTCTCTGAACCAATATTCAAATAATAAAAACATGTCAATTTAAAACATTACATTCCTCATTATACTGATTGACAATAAGACCCTCACAGCTGTTCAAGAATATATCGAAACAAATTGCAGGATTTAAAAATTCTCTTTCTGGAATCTTGCTGCTTGTTGGTGGCATGAGCTTACTGTCAAAGCAAAATACTTCCAACCACAACGAATCTTCACTTCCAAAAGTAAGCCTTCAAAATTGTATTTCCATTTTTTTACTGGCAGATTATTGATAATGTAATACTTCAAGTGTGAGATAATGCATTTTGGAAGGTCCAATGCATGTAGGAATCATACAGTAAATGGTAGAACTCTTAGGAGTATTGACAGGGCAGTGTGATCTGGGCGTGCATGTCCATCGATCACTGAAAGTGGCAACGCTGGTGGATAAGGTAGTCAAGAAAGCATACAGCACGCTTGCCTTCATTGAGACATTGAGTATAAAAATTGGTGGGTCATGCTGCAGCTGTACAGAATCCTAGTTTGGTCTCATTTAGAATATTGTGTACAATTCTGGTTGTCACACTACCAGAGGGATGTAGATGCTTTGGAGAGGGTACAGAAGAGGTTTACCAGAATGTTGCCTGGTCTGGAAGGTCTTAGCTATGAGGAGAGGCTGGATAAATTCAGTTTGCTCTCACTGGAATGACGGAGGTTGAGAGGTAACCTGACAGAGGTCTACAAGATTATGAGTGGCATGGATAGAATGGGTAGTCAGATGCTCTTTCCAAGGGTAGAAAAGTCAAGTACTAGGGGACATAGGTTTAAGATGTGTACTGAAAAGTTTAGAGGAGATGTACAAGGCGAGTTTTTTACACAGAGGGCAGTGAATGTCTGGAATACGCTGCCCGGGGAGGTGGTGGAGCAGATGCAATAGTGGCACTTAAGGGACAACGAGATGAATAAATGAATAGAATAGAGATGGAAGGATACGGACTCTGTAAGTGCATATGGTTTTAGTTTAGGCAGGCATCGTGTTCGTCACAGGCTTGGAGCGTCGAAGGACCTGTTCCTGTTGCACTATTCTTTATTCTTTGTTGTTCTTTGTTCAAATGTAGAGTTAAGAGGATGGAACTTTTAACCTAGTAGTGAATTGGACACTGGAGATCAAAATATTATAAATTTGCTTTTCAGCCCTCAGTTTTATGCAGACAAGAGAATAGGACACCCATGGTAGGCGATGTGGCAATTGTATGACTGAAGCCTTTTCCCTCACCAAGTTTCTGCCCTCCTCTCCTGAAAATGCAGATTTGTGGCTCCATTCCACAAGCTGCTGGCCACGTTCTGATTTTTCACATAAACTGGTTATTCTTCAGACACCAAACAGTGAGCATTGGCAAGCTTTTCAACCAGGAAGATATCTGTACCTAAAGCCAATCTGTTCACTTTCAAGCAAAATCTGTGGACAACAAGCCAGGCTTATCTTAAGTCTGGCTCCCTGAAACAAATGATAATGTCCTAGCTGAGATCAGCTATCTCCACATGTGCTCAGTATCAAATTTGAGACTTTGCCTTGAATTTCTACAATGGTGATTATACTGTTTCCAGGCTTATAATAGAATGGGCTACACGTTTCCTCGGTATGCATATTCGCATTTCACCTGATGGTTTTGAGGGACATGTTGAGTTGAGCCCATTTTTTCTACTGTTGAAAAATGCATACATTTCAGAGGACAGCAGAAATCAAGTTTGGCCACATTTCCAGCGCATTGATCCCGTCGCACCAGCCTATGCCTTAAGTTGTTTTGATATCTGTACCTCAGCCTCCTATCCATTGAGTTTGTCTACATTTCCCACTGCCTCAGCAAAGCAGCCATCATAATTAAGGACACCATGCACCTCGGACATTCTCTCTTTCACCTCCTTCCTTTGGGAAAAAGATACACAAGCCTGAGGTCACATACCAACCGACTGCTGTCAGACTTTTGAATGGACTTAGTTCGCATTAAGTTGATCCTTCTCTACACCCTGGCTGCACTCTCTTCTTTCCTTCTCTACGAACAGTATGTTTTGTCTGTATAGTGCGCAAGAAACAATACTTTTCACGTTAATACATGTTAATACATGTTAATACATGTGACAATAATAAATCAAATCAAAAGAAGGCCCATGGTAACATATAATAGGACTAGTCGGGGCCTCTGTCTCCATGGAACCACAGATTGCAGCTCTGAAGACCGTAAGAACAAATTGGAGTACAACATAAATTGAAGTTTCCAACTATAGATAATGCTGACTCTTAGGCCTTGCAGAATCTCATAGCTGTCATTAGTCAAGGGGCATTTTGCGAAATGGCTTTATGTTAGGAGGATGTAAAATAGCTTAGCTTTAAATATGGCTTACAAGTCAGGTTGTCACCATTTACAATAAAGAGAAAAAAGCGAGCATCAGCTGGTAATCAGTAAAATTAAGTCATCTGCACCTCACGTGTCGTTTTCCCCAATCTCTGAAGAATCAAAGTGCGCCTCTGTACAAATGACCGAATTACTCTGTACATACTACCACACATCACTGCTAAGAGTAAGTGGTGAAGTGGGCATTAGGTTCTTTCATTAAGATACACCTAAGGGGAGATCTTACTGGCTCATCCTACGGGGGTGAAATCAGCTTCATGTCCATAAAAAGTGTGAAGCTCAATTCGATATGCATGTAATCCTGGACGCTATCATCCGCACTTACTTGACCTTACCTGCACATTGGTCAAGGTTCTCACCGGCGAGGATCACATATGATCCCCATCAACAAGGACCAAATATCCCTGGCCTGGCCAGTGGGATGGAAGCCATTGAAGCATCCGGGCGGGTTGGGGGCAGAAGCACGCAGTTCCCTTAGGAATGCCAGTCCACCACTCTGGTGCTTCTAGCCTGGCACCCTGGCACTGCCCACTCAACAGTGCCAAGGGGGTGGGAGCTGAGGGGGCAAGGATCTGAGGAGGGCCTGAAGGGGGTGGGTGGGGATCGGTGATGACCTGGAATGGGGCCATGAAAGGGGCGGGAACTCCATAGGGGATGAAAGGCAGGAGGGGAAGCTCTGTTGTGTGGACAACGGAAGGTGGGTACTCTGCAACAGGGCGTGGTGGGCATTGGCTGGAATGGCGATTAGGAGGACAGGGATTAGCATCATCCAGGGTGGCGATCTGGAGGACGGGGTGGGTTGGGATCAGCGATGTCCGGGGCGACCATGTGGTCGGGGAATGACACCTCCCCGTGCACTATGTACACTGTGTACTGGGAGATTGGAGCGGCTGTGCAATGGCGAGATCAGCAGCCGGCTTCCTGGCAGTAATAGGCTCCATCCCCTCCCCATGCTAGTGGAAATCATATCTGGGCTCTTCTTCTTCTGTGTCATAAGAGTGCAACTGGGAGCTTGCCCAAAACATCTGCACAATTCTCTTCCATTTTCATGCTCCTTCAGCACTTTGATCGCCCCCCGCCTCTGTGTGAATGGAATTTGAGTGATCTGTAGATCATCCATAGTTAAGATTTATCCACAAGCAAAGGCTGTGGGTCCTTAATTGCCACTCTGGCAACAAAACCTGTGATCTATGACTTGTAGGATTTCACAACTTACTGAGTTAATGTTTATTATTCTGATTGCATTGAAAAGACTATTAAATATGAAGTTATAGATCCACTAGTGGTTACAGGTGTTATAATTCAGCTTCAAAACTTTGGTTAAAATACTGTTGTTCAGGATTTAAAGAATGATTGAGATGATTTTCTCTGTGCCTGTCCAGACTGGTCTGACTTAACACTGCAAAAATCTATATTGATAAAAAAACAGGATAAAGGCATCCAACTGTTACAGTTTGGTAATTTATCATGTTGTGTATATGTGCAGAAAAGTGTGACCACACCTACACATGTTGATTTCTTCCTTTTTTTTAGCAAATCCATAAATTCATTACGAAGCAGTGCATTTGCAGATTGGTTCAAACTAACACACCAGTGAAAATATTGGCCATCATGTCGCAAGGATCTGAATCAGTGTTGAAAAGCTGGTTGGAGTCCACTCTTCCCTCATGCATCAAATATGTAAAATACCAGACATTTGTTTTATTTTCTTGCTGCAGAGGGCAGTGCAGTGTCATTCTTTCTAACATCTGTGCGCAGCGACTTCCTGGGTTTGTCTGAATGGCAAATTGAGATCAAGTACAAGCAAAATAAGCAATCTGACCGAAAAAGAGAGAGAGAGAGCACCAACAAGCAATGTTCAATTCAAGAAACTAACCCTTAAAATGCCAACCGCCAGTCTCTTTGCTCGTTTTGCATCATATTTCAAAATGGGAAATGTAATTTTTTTTAAGAGCATTTGTAATTTAGGGCACAGACAGTTAGTGCCTGTGAATGAATCTCAAGCACAGAACTCAGCTGAATCCTGAGTTTGCTATGGTGACCCCGGTTTGTTTTTCCAAATTATCTTAACATACAAAAGTAAAATAAATCAATGTGGAAGGAATAAAGGAGGCGATTCTCCGAACTTGGCACACCTGGCGCAGATCGCAACGATCCTGAAGAATGTCGTGCAGGCCTAAGAATCGGTTTCACACCCAGTATTAAACAGTTTGCAACCATCCCAACCCCTTTCCAATAGCGTGAACTGGATTGCACCCAAAAAGGGTGCCACACTGATTTGCATGAGATTGACTGGATTTCAATCTCAGTAGTAAGTTTGGCATGCGATTGTCTGCCCTCCCAGAATGCTCCCACTCTCTAGTGGGAGGTCACACTGACTCATTACTGGTCTCCACTAGTGGAGACTTGGCACAATGGCTATGCCAGAGTGGCTTGGCAAGCGTGGAAGCCCCCAGGTGGCCAGAGCCATGGTTAGATGGTGCCCATTCAGCAGTGCCCACCAGGCACCCCAGCAGTATCAGTTGTGCTGGGTTAGTGGCAAAGGGGTGGGACCTGGGCCGATTCTATGACGGGGGGGCTATGCGAGGGGATGTGATTGGGAGGGGGGGGGGGTGGGGGGGTGGTTCCATGCAGGGATGGATCATGGCGGGGTCCTGATTAGGTCATGTCAGGATCATACTGGGGACGGGGACAGTCGGGGATCAAAAAGGGGGGCACGTCGGGGGTCATCTTGGGAGACCAATTGGGAGGGCTGTGATGCCTTGATGCCAGCGCCCATGTTGAGGAGGGAATGGGAGAAACATGTGGGGGGCGGTGGGGGGAGTCCAACATCCGTGGGGGACGGAAGGGATCTCCCATTGCACTGAGATTAGAGCAACCTCGCAAGACGGTTGTGGACAATTGCGGTGCAGTGCATGCCTGAAAGACCAAGGTGCTCCTATTTTCTTTCTATTATGACACTTCAGTTTTGGGGGAATTTCATACAATTCCAGAGTCTTTATTTTATAAATTGACAATGTGGGTGACACAGTGGCACAGTGGTTAGCGGCCTCGGTCACTGTGTGGAAATTGCACATTCTCCCCATGTCTGCGTAGGTTTCCTCTGGATGCTCCGGTTTCCTCCCACAGTCCAAAGATGTGCAGGTTAGGTGGATTGGCCATGCTAAATTGCCTAAATTAGTGTTGAGGGTCTAGCAGGGTAAATGCATGGGTTGCGGGGATAGGGTCTGGGTAGGATTGTTGTTGGTGCAGGCTCGATGAGCTGAATGGCCTCCTTCTGCACTATAGGGAATCTATGGATTCCTGGGATGACAAATATATGCAAGTTTTTAGAAGTGCTTGTGACCTGAAAGGCAGAATTTTCCTCTAATTGTTAACTTGAATAAATCTGCAAATGCGTTGTTGGTAAATTCATTTCGAGATTTTTTAATACGAGAACCAACATGTGTAAATGTGGCCACACTCCTATGTATAAAATTGCACATTATAATTGAACAAAAATTAACATTCATTAAGCAACAAGGAACCACAACCAAGAGGATGATAAATTCACCAAACAGAAATCTACGTGCATTTTCAATGAAAAATTGTCAGGGACAAATGAAAACAGAAAATCAAAAATGTGTAGTAAGCAAAAAGCAAAGCAGAAGGGGAACTAATTAGATCATCCTAATAATCTTTTGAAATCCTTTAAGATGCCACTTGGTCCCTCACAAACTGATTATTAGAAAGTTTATAAAAATGCTTTAAAAACACAGAAATACAAACACAATGCTAAACTTGTCTTTGATTAACATTTAGAGTATAATACTTCTCTGAAAAACAAAAGGCTTGAAACCTTGATGCTGGCTGGGGCCATCACTCTATCACCTGAGTACACTTAATCTAAACTACACCTTCAACCTAGTAATTATTAACTGGATTAAGAACCAAGAAACCATTTTTAAAATCAGGTAAAATGAATGAGTTTGTCCTTTATATAAAACAAAGTCAAAGCCAAATAAAATATGAACCTTCATCTTTTGCTATGATAATTTTATTGAAGAACAATGTAAGTTAGTACATTTAGCAATTAGAAATGTTTGGTAGTACAGGAATCGAGTAGTTCTGTAAAATAGTTTTTTGTCAAAGCTTTTCATCTTGTATTCATCAGGTCAATGCACAAGAACACCAACGTCAGGGCAAAAAAATGAATCTGTATTGTATGAGAAGAGAGTGCTGTTTGGTTGGCAAGTAGACTCTGATTGGTAGAGGCATTGTCATGGAAAATACACCAGTTGATAGTGGCTGACAGTTAACTGCCAAACATTGTTTGAAATTTAAGCCAGGCAGCTTGATTGTGAATGGTTAAGGCATAGCCGCGAAGAAAAAGCCAACGAATGGTTGTCATTTATTTTGTTTAGTCAAAATAGGCGCAATGTGTGCATGTGTTTTTTCTGTTGGCAAAGAACACACTGGCAGCTACATACATTAATAAACAGGACCCTATTCTTTACTGTAAGTTTGTTGTCTTCCCTTAGACTGATATTCTTATGCATTGATGAATATGATGAATGAAAGATGAAAAGCTTTGACAAAAATGTCTGTTTTTTCAGCAAAACTCAATTTTGAAATATCCCCAATTGTACTTCCCACCAAACCCCAATCTTGCAATCTCTGACTTCCCATACATAATTTCAAGAGAGAACTGATAGTTTTATATTAAGTATAACAAGGTGGACAAAAATAAATAAATAATACAAAATGCTGTCCTTTCGGTTTTAACTTTTCAGATACATCAAAGCAAAATTTACAAGGAATTTAAAAAAGTGTTGACATCTTGGATGTTTTCAGTCTTGACGCAAGACACCTATAACTGAAATTTTAACCATTTTCTTCGGTGTAGATGCTCACAGGATTGAATTTTCAGGATATTCTATTTTTTACCTTAGTTTCCAATATCTGTACCTCACGTTTATTAATCTGAACTGTGTGATACAATCTTTGGTGAGCAGATACACAAATATAATGATGTGTCTGATAAAGGAATATTGGAAAATATTCTTTAAGAAGAATATCCTAATATTTGTGGACCTTTTTGTAATGTCCAATTATAACACAGCAGTTTACATGGTGGGTGCAACCTCTAATTCTGAATTTATATTGCATGTACAAATCAAAACTGATAGTTTCAGCAATGATTCCTCTATCCTAACCAAAAAATTCTGAAGTTCTATTGTGGTTCTCCTAGTATCCTACCATAGCTTAGATGAGAAATCAGTCAAATTTCCACAGAAATGGATTATATGAGGTTGGAAGGTTCTAAAGACCTCATACCATAGAATCATAGTATCCCTACAGTACAGAAGGAGGCCATGCAGCCCATCACGTCTGCGCTGACCACAATTCCAGCCAGGCCCTGTCCCCATAACCCCATGCATTTACTTTAGCTAGTCTCCCTGACACTAAGGGGCAATTTAGCATGGTCAATCCACCAAACCCCCACATCTTTGGGATGTGGAAGGAATCTGGAGTGCCTGGAGAAAACCCATGCAGACATGGGGAGAACATGCAAACTTCACACAGACAGTGACCCAAACCAGAAATCGAACCCAGGTTCTTGGCTCTCTGGAGAGCAGTGCTAACCACTGTGTCACTGTGCCGTTCCTAAAGTTGTATCAGGATGCTGCAAGAATCCCCGTGGAATTTCCAAGCCACTGTACCACAATGAAAACCCCAGAGCTTTTTTGTTTCTGTTTTGGTGAATTTCATCCATTTGTAGCTGAGCTGGTAGATATGAACATTTCATCCCCAGGAAGAGAGGGATAGAAGAGACAAGATTCATGGGAAATTAATGAAGCTGTTTTCAGGTGTCAATTTTGACATTGTCAGGTGACTTAAAGTTATTCCATGCATGATATAAAAATGTACAATCCTTCTCACCTTTATTTTGATGAATGGTTTTGTTTTTACAGTTCACACACATTCGTTGTGGTCCATTGCTGATCTGTTGTATAACAGGATTAAAATGTGTGATTCTTATTGGTATATTTTTGTGGAGTGTTTTGGCACTTTTAAAATCATTTAGGAATTGAAAAAAAAGTTTCTGTTTAATATTAGATTTTTAAAGCAAAATATATTCACATCCATTTTAAAGAGGCACTCAGACAATAGGTAGTCAAAATGGTGACCTTTGTTGTTTATCCACAGACTGTAAATAATAAGCAATTCAATAATCTGTCTCAGCAATTGATAAACAGCTCCTCAAAATCAAAAAATCCATGATCCCTTTTGACCATGAATGAGCAGCAATCTGCCAGGTTCAGCAAAGACTGCAAAATCATTGAGGTTTTTAACCTAAAAAGCTGTAAGAGCCAGCTTTCACCATGCTCAGAAGGAGAACATTGATGTGGGGGAGCATATGTTCATTATGTTATATTATTCTGCATAAACCAGTTCAAATCAATTCATAACCATAGCTCTGCATGTTCATTTGCTGTGAATTCAGGTTAACAATTCATATTGGCGTTGCTCTACTAAGTATTTTTTTTCAGTCTATCATTGAAGAGTTTGAACAAAATGTACAAATGACATGAATATCCAGTTCAGGTGATATGTGGAAAGTGTTGTTGCAACCCTGAGCTATGCTATCACACAGTTAAGTTTGGGCAATATGAGTGCATCCTGAAACATAAACCACCAGACGGTAGATTTTACTTATTGGCTGCTTAAACTCTTTAGTGGTAGGCTCAGCCCAATTTGAGGTTGAGGATCTCCCTTAGAAGCCTGTTGCAATCTACAATCTCCAAACAGATGCCCCACTACAGTTCACAATCCTGGATCAGCACAATCTGAGTGTTCCAGAGCCATGCTGACAGAATGGCATGCCTGGAGGAAGGGCGAGCCCAGAGCTATTGCAGTCCACTGGGAACTGAATCAAGATTCTTCATTTCATATGAGGTCCATTCAGCCTGCAGATAGATGAGATGCATCAATTAGGATGGAAAGCACCCAGGGGTGTTTCTGCATCTTGAACCTCCTGCCTCCCAATCCTGGTCTAACCCCCTGCTTCCCAAGCCTGGTTTGACTCTCCTGCATCCCAATCTCAGTCTAACTGCCCCCCTCCCAATCTCAGTCTAACCACCACTGCCAGTCCCCAATCCTGGTCTAATCCCACTGCCCCCGGTCTACCACTGATTACTGGGATGCTGCCTCCAGGTACCTAAACTGGTCTGCAATGCTTGGTGGGAACATGGAGATTAACTCATTTTAGCTAGCCTAATTATAGTAATTATAGAGAGCTTTCTTTAATTGGTTCCTAATGGACCAATCCACATGTAGGTGGGTCACCATGTTGCCCCATCCATCACCGTAAAAATGAGCAAAGGATGGAGCTGGGGAAGCAGCACGCTGGATGGCAGGGCTAATTTTAGCTCCCACCCACCTCTGATCCTGTGTTCAGTGGAGACGGAAAATCCAGCCAATTCTTTAATCATTTGGATACAAAGGCAAGCCCCACATTGACTAGACATTTCATCACCTAGACTACCTCGTTGCAAGCTTATAATATCTGAACATGGTTATTTTTCAGCCCAGGATTTCTGAAATTAGTAACGCTGAGTTGAAACTCAACATTGATAAATATCTAAACTTGATAGCTCCCATGACTTCCACAGGCTCTGACTGGGCAGATGCTGAGCTAGCAGGAAGCTGCATCTTTGGATCAGGCAGAATTAAAGTTTGCCAGGATGATGAATGCCAACCCACAAAGTGTTCCTCCTGGCAACTTCATTGAAACTTCATTTGCAACTATGGTGAAACTGATGGTTTAGCCAGCAGTCTAGCCCATCCACAGTAAGAAGTCTCACAACACCAGGTTAAAGTCCAACAGGTTTATTTGGTATCACAAGCTTTCAGAGTATCGCTCCTTCATCTGGTGAGTGGAGAGTTGGGTTCACAAACAGGGCATATATAGACAAAAACATAGACAAGATAATGGTTGGAATGTGCGTCTTTACAGGTAATCAAGTCTTTATAGCTATGGACAGTGCGAGTGGAGAGAGGGATAATCACAACTCTTCACTCACCTGAGGAAGGAGCAGTGTTCCAAAAGCTCATGATACCAGATAAACCTGTTGGACTTTAATCTAGTGTTGTGAGACTTCTTACCATGCCCATCCCAATCCAACGGCAAACCAGAGAAATCCATCTATCCACTTGGATTTTTTAATTGCTGTTTTAGATGTAAAAGTTGCTAATACTTTTCTTTCATTAATCCTTTAATCCTTCCTTTCCCCTGCAACAAACTGGAAGCTAATAATTCTCTGATGGTTTGATATAGGAACATTGTGAACGTGCTTGTGAAGATTTTTCTTGTTCGGTATATCAAGCAGAACCTTTAATGTGTTATTTGAAAATAGAATCATAGAATCCTCGTGCAGAAGGAGGCCATTCGGTCCATTGAGTCTGCAGTGACCACAATTCCACCTAGGCCCTATCCCCATAACCCTAGCTAATCCCCTTGACACTAAGGGGCAATTTAGCATGGCCAATCCACCTATCCTGCACATCTTTGGATTGTGGGAAAAACTGGAGCACCCGGAGGAAACCCACACAAACACAGGGAGAATGTGCAAATTCCACACAGTGACCCAAGCTGGCAATTGAACTTGGGTCCCTGGCGCTGCGAGGCAGCAGTGCTAACCACTGTGCCACTGTGCTGCCCTAGAAGGACCAAACAGAAAAAAACTTTACAAATATATCTCAGCTCAACATAGCAAACCAAGAAATTGCAAATGGTTTGTTAGCACTGAAGCAGCACTTACATGATGCTGTCTCAAATAATTTTATATTTGCTTTCCCTGCAGATTTGTACTGTACAGTGTGCATCACAATGTTTGTCAGCTTTTCCTGAAAAGTAACACAATCCAGATTATATACAGCACACTGAAATATGTTCTTGAATCCTGAAAACATACCTCAGATACTAACTCACAAAATCTTTGCAGAAGAGAAGCACGTTACAGGTCTCCCAGATTGCTTAGTGGAAGCAAAAGATAGTTAAAGAAGCAGTTACTTGTTTTGATAGGAAGCCCATAGGTTATTGTAGAAGGTTGAGATGAATGGGCTAAATGGTGTCCTTCAACTGTACTTTGTGATAGTATTTTACAGGCCAATTTTGAGAAGATTCCCTACTTTTTTTCATCTCCATTCTTCAGGTTTCTATTTTATAGTATTCAATAGGTCTTTCGGTGGCACAGTGGTTAGTACTGCTTCTTCACAGCACCAGAGACCTGGGTTCAGTTCCTGGCTTGGGTCACTGTCTGTGTGGAGTCTGCATGTTCTCCCTGTGTCTGTGTGGATTTCCTCTGGTTTCCTCCCACAATCTGAAAGACCTGCTGGTTAGGTATATTTACCTGAACAGGTGCTGGAGTGAAGCAACTTGCGGAATTTCACAGTAACTTCATTGCAGTGTAAGCCTTACTTGTGATTAATAAATAAACTTTGAAGTTTTCATAGTCTTAAGTAGGTTAACTGCATGTATTTATTAACTACAATTATGTACATGCTACATAAAAGGTTTAAGCTAGGAGCTGTCTCTATTGTTACGTGTGCACAATGAGCTGTCGAACACCAGACTAACCCCTAGGTGTGGTCATGTGTTCTTTTGTATCACTGTAAGCAGTATTGTACCCTGTACATGTGCCAGAGCTTTGTACTACACCACCACCCCCCAAAGTTTTTATCCAATGTATTTCAAGTTAGCATAATTTATCCCTTGTATTTACATTGTTCTTATTATCCTATCACCTCCCCCTTCAAGTCTTTGAGTTCATAGGTTCAGGCAGTCAACTCTATTATAAGCTAGTTCATATTACTGTCGCAGGAGTGGTAAGCTGTGTTGCTGCAGATAATTATCGATTTGGAGATTGTTCTGACAGCTGGGTACCTTCCTCCACTGTTCTATGAAAATGGCTGGTTTGGGGTTGAGGAGGCGACTCCTCCTGTTTCTCCTAACTGTACCCTTTGGGGGAGTCAACCCAGTAGGCCTGAGTTGATCACCATCCTTTCCGAAGATGGTATTTTGTCTCCTGAGGACTTTATTTCAGATCTTGGTATGATTTTGCAGTCTTGACAGGTGCCTGGAGATGGTAATTTTTGTAATAGGTGGTAACCCATTTCTACCTGTAGAACTGTTCTCTTGCATGGATGTATCTTAGAATAGAATCCCTACAGTGCAGAAGGAGGCCATTCGACCCATCAAGTCTGCATTGACTGCAATCCCACCCAGACCCTATCCCCATATCCCATGCATTTACCCGAGCTAGTCCCCTGGACACGAAGAGACAATTTAACACAGCCAATCCACCTAACCCGCACATCTTTGGACTGTGGGAGCACCCTGAGGAAATCCACGCAGACATGGGGAGAACGTGCAAACTCCACACAAACAGTGACCCGAGGCTGGAATCGAACCTGGACCCCTGGCACTCTGGGCAGCAGTGCCTCTGTATTCTGCTACCCCTTGGCTACCAACCCTGGTATTAGTTTTTACGACTGAATTGGAGGTGGTGTGCAGAAGTTGCTGTCCGTCAGGAATAGGGGCCAGGCCACATTGTATCATGGTGAACCTGTGAGTTAGCAGTGCTGTGGGAAAATCCATATTTTTTTGGAACATTTTTGTTGTACATCTCTTTCACCTCCCAGTCTGACTCAGGGAATGGGAACAGTCAAAGCTGAACGTGGTGATGAAATGTGCAAAATACTCATTTGAAAATTGTGTATCATCATTGGACACAATCTTATCCAGGATGCAGTAGTTCATGTACACCCTTTTCAATGCCTTAGTTATTGTTTCTATGGTAGCCATATATAATTACCATTTGGAAAAGTAATCCACCACTGGGCACACTCCTCATCTCATTTTTGTTCCTGGTGAATTTTTTGGTGTTGACTTGTGATTGCTGGCAGGTGTCTTCCTCGGTAATGGGGAATAGGCTTCCAGCTCTTCAATGAGATTGATGTCGTATTTTTTCATGTTCAGGAGCTGACTCGGGATTCTGGCTTTTCCAGCATAGTTTTTAAATGGCATTTTCTGATGACTGAACTATTTAAACATTCCTCTGGACTTGCTTTACTGTGGAATTTTAAAGTTTTAGCTCACCATTGCTATGTTTGCCTCAATGGCCCTGAAAAGTGGATCTGCTGTTGTTTGGTTTTTACCTTGGATTTATACCGCCTTGTAGACGAACCCAGTGAGGTGTAGGTGAAATCTCTGGATTCAGGGAGGGATCTCTGCTAGCTCCTCCTCAACCTGTGAGGAGAATAGTACCTTATGGTCTGTTTTGATTGTGACCTTGAAGCTGATGATATAGCCTCAAAACCTCTTGCTTGCCCTTGTGATTGCAAGAGCTTCATTTTTATGATGGTGTATCTCATCTCTATGTTCAACAACTGCCTGGAAGTACAGTTCACTGGTTAGCAACTTTCATCTAGTTGTTCTTGGAATAGGACTGTTGGAACCGTGGATGAATCATCCACTGCTATAGTGATGGACAGGAATGGGTTGTAAAGGGCCGAAATGTCGATTCATTTGACGAGAGCAAAATGTTTGCTCTTGATGTGAGTCCCAGCACAATTTCTGGTCCTTATTAAACAGATTATTTATTGTTTGTTTAGTGTATTTTCACACGCACTGATTTTTTTCTATCCTTTAAGGAATGATGGGGGAAATGATGGAAGGATTTGTGAGCTGATTATCAGCCTGTTGAACCTTCCATGGCTAACAAGTCTTGGCGTTGGACTTGTACCAGGAGCTTCTGATCCAGCGGTCGGGGTGCTACCACTGGGACCACAAGTCCTCCTTCTTAAGCAGACGCCTCAATGGTTCTGTGACCTGTGCCAAATTTGGTAAAAATTTACCAGCAGGTTCACCATTCCCAAGAATCGCTAGAGATCTGGAATTGAGGGTAGGGTTGGGAACTCATTAATAGTTTTACTTTTCTGTGAGGTCTTTATTGCTGATGACATGGGTCCACGAACTGAATTGGTATTTTGGGGAACTCTCCTTTCTCATTCAGTATCAGCCCTGTTTCCTGTTGTGAGTCATTTGTCAAGTTCCTCCACCATTATACCATGAACCAATATGTTTCCAGTGTGGAAAATGACCCCTTTAGGTCCTAACACAT
Organism: Carcharhinus amblyrhynchos; assembly: GCF_965287045.1. Classification (NCBI taxonomy): domain Eukaryota; kingdom Metazoa; phylum Chordata; class Chondrichthyes; order Carcharhiniformes; family Carcharhinidae; genus Carcharhinus; species Carcharhinus amblyrhynchos. Next base: position 5,561,204 of record NC_137346.1, on the reverse strand, counting down.
GGTTTTCATTGAACATTGAAATATTTCTGATATCGAAGCGATTGCAAATGACAGATAGTTAAAGTAGAATCAGCCAAAGGGGGTAATGAATGTGGTCAGCAGCCCTAGACCCGTCGTCAAGGAGAAGTTGCCAAGAGCCGCTGTTGGCATGCACCTTTAAAAATACTGTGATCTCCAAGAGTTTGGTCAGGCTCTCGTCCACTGAAGACACGGGATGCACTTCTCTGGCTGGGACTTTTTTGAACTGTGTCAGGTCAGTGCAAATACAAAGGACCCGTTTCGTTTTGAGACTGGGACCATCCCAGAACATCATGCAGTTGGTTGTGTGACTGGGGAAATGACATCTTGTCCAGCTGCTGCTAAACTTGTCTCATGAGTGAGTGGGGAATCTTTTGTGGGCTGAATGGCACGCGGGTGGTATCCTCCCTCAGTGTGATCTTGTACATGTTTTTCAGTTGCCCCAATTCTTTAAAGAGCTTCAGGAACTCCCTTTTGTACTTGCAGCCAGATTCTTGTTGGTCGACTGACAATTTTTGTAGAAGTTTAAGTTCAACATGAGCTTTGTGACTTTGTAATGAACAGTCCAGGTTGTGGACCACAACCAGGGTCCGTCTGATTCCTTTATCTCTGTACATCAGCCTGACATTAGACAAGAGGTTACCAGCCACGATTCTCTGTTTGATAGGACTCTAACACTGGCTCCAGTGTCCAACTTAAAGTTTTGAGATGGATGTTAACTGAAATGTCCACATTTCAAAATGGAAATCCAGAATCTTTGACCTTGCTCAAGAAGCATGGCTGCAGTCTCAAGCTCATGAATCATTTTTGGGATTTGTTGATTTTTTGTCTAGCAATAATGTTGCCCGCTATCACGCCTACTGGTAAAGCAGTTTGTTAACTTGTTGAGTTTCATTCTTTTTATGTAGACCTGAAGCAATCATGTAATTAAGGGATCTTTTTCTCCTAAGTCCCCAATTATATAACTGCTCTGGAAGAATGGATTTCTGAATTTTAAAGTGTAGGTTCAGCTTTAAGAAGTTGTTGAAATTCATGATGGCGCCATCTTTCATTTGAACACAAAGGGTTTATCCATGCTTGGTGGTTTTGGTGGGCTCACACAGCAGTGATTGCCATCACCCTTAAAAAAAATGTAAACAATGGCCACTTGAATCAACTAGCTGCAGACTCCTTCATTTCCATGCTATGTTTTAGGATTGTGAAAACAATCTTAGGATTGTGAACATTCTGGCTCTTACTTATCGTTGAAGCTGATTTTTTAGTTGTGATTCTTCTGAATTATTTAATTGCTTTTCTTCTGCTTTTTGCAAGCAAAAAAATTCTAAGTGCTGGATTGGTGGAAAAAATGGTGTAGTTGGTTTTTCAGTGGGAGTTCAGACTCGAATCTCCCACACTCTCTGCAATGCAGAGGTCACAATCATGAATCTCATTAAAAGCTCAGGGGATGGGGCCTATTCACGCCAGGGACTGATACTTCCAAGTCTCTGTGCATGCACAGAGGTCCCAAACTGTCAGCCTCCTGTTTGCTGACCAGTTTGATAACTGGCCAGCTCAGCATGCCCACAATGCTGCACCCCACCCCCCACAGCCCAATCGCAACCCCATGAGCATTCCCGGGCCAGCCCCTCGCCCCCGCCCCATTCCGGAGTGCCCCCGATCTCTGGCATCCTACCCACCTCCTGCCAGTGATGATCCCCCCACACCTCCCCCACCCTGGCAGATCCCCTTCCCTACCCCCACGGGAGGCAGACCCCCCCAGCAGACCACCCTTCTTCAGCCTGGTCTGATTGCTGGCCTCCCTCCAGCCTTGACTGACCCCCATGCAAAGTGGCAGTGGGACCACCCAGCCCCACTAATCATCCCTAAACCCTGCCAAATACCCAATGGACAGTGCCAAGGTGCCCCCTGGGCATGGGCACATTATCCCTTAGGCAGTGCCGGGGGCACAGGCTGGCACTTTCAGGGTGCCCATGCCCTGACCCCTGGGAGACCCTGATTGCCCTCTTTCACTTCAGGAGGGTCTGCTGCTAGTTCCCCAAAAGTGGGGAGTTACTCTAAACCTCGCAGGAGTGAAATACCCCTGGCAGGGTGGGAGATGCTATCGGGCCTGGAGAATTCAGTCCTGTGCCCGATAATCACATTTAAATTATATTACAAATAGATTAAGGTCACTTACCTGGTCTTCCTGCTGGTTTCCAGCATGGTCGTCCCTGCTCTCTAGCTGTGGGAGATGCGTAAACATTCCAGACGCATGCGCGAATCCCACAAAATAGCCGACATGTGTATCTCCCAACCCAACATGCCAATCGGGCTGCACATGTTCCGACGCCAACTGGGGGATTTGACTGACAGTGTTTATAAATGGTATAATCACCAGTGAACATCGCGCTTCAGATTTCATAATAAAGGAAAGGTCATTGATTAAGTAGCCAGAAATATTTGGACCTCAGACACTATTCTGAAAAACTGCTGCATCGTCTTTTAGACAACCTTTAACAGCCTTGCTAACACTTTTAGCTTCAACCCTATCCAGCCCAAGCACCAAAACAGAACTTGGCATCAAGTAGAGATATGCAAAGTGCCAGAAGAGATGCATGACATGATTCTTAGAGTATAAGTGGAAAGGGGAGCCAAAGGAATGAGTCACCTGAGGACAAAATCAGGTTAGAATTGAACAAGTTGTCTAGAAGTTACCATGCAGTCCTATGGGAGGGCTGTTTTGTTGAGTGTTGCAAGAAGTCTCACAACACTAGCTTAAAGTCCAACAGGTTTATTTGGTAGCACAAGCTTTCAGAGTATTGCTCCTTCTTCAGGTGAGTGAGGAATTGTGTTCACACACAGGGTATATATGGACACAAACTCAATTTACAAGATAATGGTTGGTATGCGAGCCTTTACAGGTAATCAAGTCTTAAAGGTACAGACAATGTGAGTGGAGAGAAGGTTAAGCACAGATTAAAGAGATGTGCATTGTCTCCAGCCAGAATAGTTAGTGAGATTTTGCAAGCTCAGGTAAGTCGTGGGGGTTAGAGATAGTGTGATATGAGCCCAAGATCCTGGTTGAGGCCATCCTCATGTGCAGAACTTGGCTATCAATTTCTGTTCAGCATTTCTGTGTTGTTGTGTGTTATGAAGACTGCCTTGGAGAACGCTTATTGGAGACAATACACATCTCTTTAACCTGTGTTTAACCCTCTCTCCACTCACATTGTCTGTACCTTTAAGGCATGATTACTTGTAAAGACTCGCATTCTAACCATTATCTTATAAATTGAGTTTGTGTCTATATATGCCTTGTGTGTGAACACAACTCTTCACTCACCTGAAGAAGGATCAACACTCTGAAAACTTGTGCTACCAAATAAATCTGTTGGACTTTAACCTGGTATTGTGAGACTTACTGTGCCCATCCCAGTCCAACACTGGCATCTCCACATCATTGTTGAGTGTTGACATCTCTCATGATGACAGCAGGTCAGTTCCCTAACTATGCACTCAACTAATGGCCCCACTGTGCAGAAAAGCCAGCTGGACCAGACTGTCCCCGCAGCAGCTGAGGTGTTGCAGACAGCAGCAGAGTCACATGTAGGCCAAACCAGGTCAGGACAGCAGATCTCCCTTTCTACAACCCATTAGATTTCACAAGAATTGATGATGGTTTTATGGTCCATATTATTGAGACTTTACTCATCATTGCAGATCTACCAATTCAATTTAATTTCCACTACCCATGTTTCCAGAGCATTAGCCTGGGCCTCTGGATTGCTAGTGCGAGTAACTCGCTAGTGCGAGTACTCCACTGCCTTATCAAATGCAGGGCTAAAGTTAGCACTCAGCAAGGCGTTGCTATTTTATTCTTCTTTCTCTTTTTCTCTAGCAGTTATCTTCACAGGCAGACACTGAGGCTCTCCAGAGCACTGACAATGAATAAGTACCTCAAAACTCTCATTTGGACATCAGCAGCTTTCCACTCATGCTCAAATCATGTGGAAGCACCTACAATACACAGCAAATCTTATTGGCAGATTAGTGATTAACATACATTACAGCACATGGTGCCATCCATTAAACATTCACACAAAGCAGAGTGCAACTTCATACAATGTGTATTTAGGAGGAACTGAACCAGCAATAACAGGTGGTATCTATGTCAGTATATTTGGTGCTTTGGCCGAATTTTTTTCTGGGCAGATGAACCTGATCTGTTTTGTAGAGGACTGGCAGCAACATTAGGATGGATACATGGTTCATGCTGGGATTTGATTTGATTTGATTTACTATTGTCACATGTATTAACATACACTGAAAAGTATTGTTTCTTGCGCGCTATACAGATAAAACATACCATTCATAGAAAAGGAAAGGAGAGAGTGCAGAATGTAGTGTCACAGTCATAGCTAGGGTGCAGAGAAAATTCAACTTAATGCAAGGTAAGTCCATTCAAAAGTCTGACAGCAGCAAGAAAGAAGCTGTTCTTGAGTTGGTTGATATGATGGCCTTTTCTTCACTTTTCCCATTGTTGCACTCTTTTAGCTTCCTTTATCAGTTGATGGCAGATCTTCTGTTGTGGTTTGTGCCATTTTATTCTGAGTTAAAATGCCACATTATGCAGGACACAGCAAACCGCAACAATAAAGGATATTCTTTGTGCCTGTACAGCAAAAAATCCCACCTGGCATAAGCAGGCACCAGATAACTGGTATTTGAGCACGCCAGTTATCTGTTCTGTTATTGATGTAATGCTGCTCCAGCTCACATCTTTGCTCAGCCATAAGACCATAAGACATAGGAGCAGAATTAGGCCATTCAGCCCATCGAGTCTGCTCCACCATTCAATCATGGTTGATATTTTTCTTATCTCCATTCTCCTGCCTTTTCCCCACAGCCCCTGATCCCTTATTAATCAAGAACCTATCTCCAGCCAGAAAATGAGAGCTCTGCAGAGGTGCCAATACCATTTGTATATTGGGTTGCCCTTTATCAAACAACCAGGAGTATCCAAACTGCCGGAGTATGTCACATAACCACAGATTCCCAAAGAGCACAGAAGTGCATAATTTCCTGATGATTACACGCATGTTGCGGAAATTATACCCTTTCCTAATATGGAATGGTTCTGGCTCATGTGGAAATCTGATGGTCGTATGTGTGCACTTCTTTCCTGGGGAACTTGATCTACTCAATCTGTACTGCTCAGTATAATGAATGTTCCACCAATCCACACTATTTTCACCGTGATCAGTCAAAACAGCATTTGGGTCACATTGATATCATTGGACCTGGACTTAAATGTCTGCATAAGCTCCCCATCTGTTTTAGGTGGTCATCTAAAACAGGTGAATGCCTGAGATGCCTAGTAAAAGGATCCAACAAAATGGTATTTGTCAGATTGCCAGTGGGACCAGGGCAGCAAGTTTCATCCCATGATTTTTTTTGGCACCATAGTCCCATTTTCAGCTGGTAGAGCCAGTGAAAAATCTACCCATGGTGTCACAGAAACTCATTGATTGTGTTAATGCCTTGAAGCATGCTCCCAGCCAGCTGTTATTCCAAATAAGGCTTGTCAAAGCTCATTTTGTATATGACTCTTAACAGTTCACAGAAAAAAAGAGACCATCAGCTCCTCATAGTTGGAATTAAACGTAGCCCCAGAGGAAGAATACAGTGTTCTCACACACTGCAACACCTAGTCCCCAATGGACAACCTTTGCCCTTAAAGGAAACACTGCTGATGAAGTCAACAGGAAATTTGGCAGTGGAAGACCAAAGAACCTCATGTGTCCAATAATTCTGTTAATCTTCAATTTTACAACATTATAAATCAATTCTGAAAAGTTTGACATAATATAAAATCTGTTAAATAGTCTCCAAGAAGATTTTTTTTATTATTCAGTTTATTTTGTTTATTTTTTCTTAGTGTCACAAGTTGGCTTACATTAACACTTCAATGAAGTTACTGTGAAAATCCCCTAGTCACCGCACTCTGGCGCCTGTTCGGGTACACTGAGGGTGAATTTAGCATGGCCCAATACACCTAACTAACAGGTCTTTTGGACTGTGGGAGGAATCTGGAGCACCCGGAGGAAACCCACACAGATATGTGGAGAATGTGCAAATTCAACACAGACAGTGACCCAGCCAGGAATCGAACCCAGGTCCCTGGCGCTGTGTGGCAGCAGTGCTAACCACTGTGTTCTGTTAGTTCTGTTAGTGAACTATTACAGTTCCTCATTCTGTACTGTCACTGTTTTTGATTAGGGCTGACAAAATTTGTCATAATTCATGATTTGGTATCCCAGCTATTCAGTCGCTTGTGTCTTTGGCACATGCAGCATAGTGACATATTTGGAAGGCAGACTGGACAGTCTCATTGCTTGAGTTCATATAAAGTATTTTAAAACACTTTGTTTAACACACCACAGATCAGTACATTACAAAGTATTGGTGGCAAGTTCACTGTCACCAATTAATTCATAAATAGTTCTTTCATTCTGACCATCCAACAAACTAAGTATCTGCTGTTTTACATAAGAACATAAGAAATAGGAGCAGGAGTAGGCCATCAAGCCCTTCGAGCCTGCCCCGCCATTCAGCAAGATCATGGCTGATCTGAAGTGAATCAGTTCCACTTCCCTGCTTTCTCCCCATAACCCTTAATTCCCTTGTCTATCAAAAACCTATCTACCCGTGACTTAAATATATTCAGTGAGGTAACCTCCACCACTTCAACGGGCAGAGAATTCCAGAGACTCACCACCTTTTGAGTGAAGAAGTTCCTCCTCAACTCCGATCTAAACTGCACCCCCTTATTTTGAGGCTGTGCCCTCTAGTTCTGCTATCCTTTCTAAGTGGGAAGAATCTCTCTACCTCTACCCTATCTATCCCCTTCATTATCTTATACGTCTCTATAAGATCCCCTGTCGGCCTTCTAAACTCCAACGAGTACAGACCCAGTCTATTCAATCTCTCCTCATAGGCTAACCCCCTCATCTCCAGTATCAGCCTAGTGAATCTTCTCTGCACTCCCTCCAAGGCCAATATATCCTTCCGCAAATGCGGTGACCAAAATTGCACACAGTACTCCAGTTTTCAACTGCTGGGAGATGTAGAAATAGAAATTATGGACACATGTGAAACGAACATTGATAGAGGATTACACTATTGCGATGTAGTAGGCATAAAACATTGTTTTCTGTAATATTGACCACCCTATGCCTCTCTCTATCCTTAGATGCTGGCCTATGTCCTTGTCCAAAGCTAGCAGGCTGTGCACAGGTTTACCAAGAAAGTTCACCAAGATGTTACCTGGTCTCAAGGGTGTTGGCTATGAGGAGAGGTTGAAAAAACTAGGTTTGTTTTCATTGGAAAGACAAACTGAGGGAAGACCTCATAGAGATCTACAAAATTATGAGGGGCATAGACAGAGTGGATAGTCAGAGGCTTTATCTTAGGGTGGACGTGTCAATTATAAGGGACACAGGTTCAAGGTGAGTGGGGAAAATTTAAAGGAGATGTAGGAGAAAGTTTTTCATGCAGAGAGTGGTGGATGCCTGGAGTGTGCTGCCAGAGGACGTGGTGGAACTCCATCGTAGCAACATTTAAAAGACATCTGGATGGGTACATGAATAGGGAAGAAATAGAGCGGTATGGACCGAGTAAGGGCAGAAGGCTTTTTTTAGTTTAATTAGAGCATCATGATTGGTGCAGGCTTGGAGGGCCAGAAGGTCTGTTCCTGTGCTGTACTTTTCTTTGTTCTTTGAGACCTCATAATGGCCCTCTCATTCTTGCAGCCTTAGCAACAGCCTCTTTCTTCATGGCACTGGAGAGCGGGCCTGCAGTGTGGAAAGCCAGCCCATTGTCCTTATTTGACCAGCGAGCCTAGTGACAGTCAATTAAGATGCTGCCACCAGCAGTGGGCTCAAGACCAGCATACGGATCCAATGTTGGAACTGAACCCTAGCTGCTGTCTTAGATTATGCCCTCAAACTCCTTATTGGAGGCTTAAATCCACAACCTTGAAGGTAAGACTACTACCAGCTGAACTGATCGTGATTCTGGTCTTTCAAAATTATAGGAATTGATGGAAGGATGAGGTAGTATGGCAGAATGCCTTTCTCCTCTGTCCTTGCCCTTATACAATGCATAATTTCTATGTAATATGAAACATCCTGAACTGGCAGAACAAAATAATGTTAAGACTTGTCATAGTTTAGCTGAACATATTTAAAATAAAATAATCTTAATTATTTCATTTTAATTTGAGAAGCTGGTTGCGTACTCAGGCCATTAATAGATGAGGCGCAAACTGTTAATGTCACTAAATATTTACTTACCTAACATTATTAAACTTTCGCCTGGGTGTCTTTACTAGCGTTTATTGCATTCATTTACTCTTGTCACGCTCCCGTTGTTGTATATGGAATGGTCCAATAGCCCAGAAGGAATCTTGAGATTCTGATCTCCAGGGTCCAGCCAGACTTAAAGGTTTGGATGGCTCATTCAGCCAGTCCGTCGGATACTGGCTGGTAAGGCACAGTCCTGATGTGTTTTATACCATTGAGGGCAGTGAAGTTCTGAAATTAACTCATGAAGGTTGTTCGATTATCAGACTATTCTTTTGGTGGAAAAACATTGGCAAAATTTCTCAACTGTAGCATGCAATGTGGGAGACTTCACCTCAAACACTTCCATCCACTTTGAATGTGCATTGACAAGGAGCAAATACATTGTGCTCATGATAGGACCAACATAATTAATATGAACCTATACCAATGGCTGGCCAGGCCACTCCCAAGGGTGCAATGGGGCTGCAGCAGACAACCTTTGTTGCAATTGGCACTGAACACAGTGCTTGACGAGGCACTCAATGACGATATCAATGCCAGGCCACCAGACATAACTCCTGGTGAATATCATTATCGTAGATATGCCTGGATGGGCACTATGTAATTCAGCTAGGCACAACTCTCTTCCTGGTACAGGGATGATTATTCTTGCTCCCCAAAGTGTGATGCCATCTTGGCAACACATCTTACCTTTTCATAAAAAGTATTGTTTCATCTCTTCAGAAAGTGGCTCATTAGCCCAACCCATTTCTACGCTGTGCCTCACTTTGGACAGCAGTGGATCCCGATTGGTCCATTACTTGAAGTGTTTTGCTGAAACTGGCAACATGTCTTAGAAATTCAACAGCATGACAATTTCCTGTAGTACTGGGGGAGGTGCAACTGTGTCTTGCAAAGGTAAGTGGCTAAGTGCATCTGAAGTTGTTATGTATATTCCAGGCCAATGCTTGAAGGTATATTTATAAACAGAGAGGATTAGCTCCCCACATTGAATTCTTGCCAATGCGATTGGCAGAATCGCTTTGACTTCCTTAATCAAAAACAATGGTAAAATGCCAACCATATGAAGACTGGTGGAATTTCTTGACACCAAAACTATTAATAATCCCTTTTTCTCAATTTATGAGTAGCCTTTTACAGCTTCTGAGAGGATTCTCAAGTCATACTGTATTTGGCCTTTCAGATCTATCGCCCATCTTGGGACAATTCCCCACCAATGCTGTATGGAGATATGTTACAGGTTCATACCAATTCATTAGATGGATTGAAATGCACTAATAAACTTGATGAATGTAACTGTTATTTCATTCTGGTAAAATTGTGATGTTAGTGTATCTTTTTTAAAATCATGATCTCTGCAGCTCTCACAGTCAGTGTGTCTCATGCTCACAGCCTAAGGTGATATCATTGGTGGGAGGAGAAAAAAACACTGGGCAGGTCAGGTGACAAGGGCTATTTTTAGTTTCAGTTTTGAGCCCCAGTTGGTCTTTAGAAGGGACAGCAAGCTAAAAAAAAGTACTTTCTCTCTCTCCCTGTTGTTTTGAAAATTCTGTTGATTAGCTGAAAACAAGATCTTGTTTTGCTGCAGGGTGAAAGCCTGCTGTTATTGTTGAGGACTGTACCAGAGTCTCCCTGGTGCTTTGGGAAGCTGTCTTGTCTTCAAGCTGTTTGGAGTGAATCCAGAGAAGTGCAGATTTCAACCAAGAGACTCAAATTTCCATTATCATGTGAGCAGTAGCCTGTGCTGTGTTAAATCTGTGAAAAGAGTTGTTGTCTATGGGTTTTGGTTTTATTTGGAACAGCTTAGAGATATTCGTTAAGAGTTATACATTACAATTGTTGTTTTGTTTCTTATTTGGAATTGCTAAAAGTTCTTGCTAATTTTCTTACCAAATATTCTTAAATAACTGTGTTTGATAAAAGCTCCCTAATGGGTTTTTTGAATCACACTTGAAGTGAAACATCTCATGCTTATCCTAGCCAAATTCAAGATACAAAATTTATGATTCAGGCAAGCTTCTGAAAACACTTTGGAGTTTCTAACCTGAATCATAACAAAAGCTTCTCTCTGGGACATCTCCCAAAACCAACGCTGGTGCCTCTTTAGCAACATATGTAAAGGAGACAATAACCTCAACAAATTCAGTAAAGGATGCCCATAATAATTCACCATTCCTAAAAATGCCTTGAACTCAGATGTGCCTTGTTGATTGCTCTGACCTTGTCTTGCATAGGGTGTAATCCTTGTGTATCTGCACAATATCTTAGAAAGTGTATTTTTTCTTTTTTATGCGAACTCCAGCCTCATGAAATCTCTTTAGCACCTCCTCTAAATTCGCTAGTTGCTCAGCTTCTGTCAATCAGTTATCAAAACATCATCCAGGTATAGTACAACTTGTGGCAGTCCTTGTAATAGACTTTCCATTGTTCTCTGGAAAATAGCACATGCAGACGACACAGCAAAAGGCAGGTGCATATACTGGAACACCTTTGCATGTGTTTATCATGACATAATCTCAGCAAATGTCGACTAATTCAAATTGCTGATTTATGTCACTCATACTCAGTTTTGTATGAAACTGATCTCTGGTTAGCTTTGCATACAGCTCTTCAATCTTCAGGACTGCATATTTATCTAACTTAACAGCCTGATTAACCGTCGATTTGTAGTCTCCAACATTATTGTCAGGCTTTATCACGGGGTCTATGGTATTGCCCACCCCATGAATTGAATTGGCTGGATAATATCCAGTTCTTCCAACCGCTTCAATTCCATGTACAATTTTTCTCGCAAGTCTTATGGTCCTGGACATGCTCTAAAAAAGGAGTGCTTACCTCTGGATTGAGATAGATCCTTACTTGGAGGCTCTCAAACTCAATGTTGGACTCCTTCTTTGACTGGATTTATTATTGTCACATGAATTGGTATACAGTGAAAAGTTTTGTTGCTTGTGCACTTTGTAGATGAAGCATACTGTTCATAGAGAAGGAAAGAAGAGAGTGCAGAATATAGTGTTACAGTCATAGCTAGGGTGTAGAGAAAAATCAACTTAATGTAAGGTAAGTCCATTCAAAAGTCTGATGGCAGCAGGGAAGAAGCTGTCTTGAGTCAGTTGGTATGTGACCTCAGACTTTTGCATAGAGTCATAGAGGTTTACAGCATGGAAACAGGCCCTTCAGCCCATCTTGTCCATGCTGCCCTTTTTTGTAAAACCCCTAAATTAATCCCAATTGCCTGCATTTAGCCCATATCCCTCTATATCCATATAAATGCTTTTTAAAAGGCAAAATTGTACCCACCTCTACTACTATCTCTGGCAGCTTGTTCCAGACACTCACCCCCCCTCTGTGTGAAAAAATTGGCCCTCTGGACACTTTTGTATCTCTCCCGAAGGGCCTGTACTGCGTTGTGATGTTCCCGTCTCACCTTAAATCTATATTCTCTAGTTTTAGACTCCCCTACCTTTGGGAAAAAATATTGACTATCTAGCTGATCTATGCCCCTCATTATTTTATAGACCTCTATAAGATTACCCCTCAGCCTCCTATGCTCCAGAGAAAAAAGTCCCAGTCTATCCAGCCTCTCCTTATAACTCAATCCATCAAGTCCTAGTAGCAGTCTAATAAATCTTTTCTGCACTCTTTCTAGTTTAATAATATCCTTTCTATGAACATGTACCCCTAGATCTCTTTGTTCTGTAACTCTCCCCAGCGTCCTACCAGTAACTGAGTAAGTCCTGTCCTGGTTCAATCTACCAAAATGCATCACCTTGCATTTGTCCAAATTAAACTCCATCTGCCATTCATCAGCCCACTGGCCCAATTGATCAAGAACCCATTGCAGTTGGAGATACCTTTCTTCACTGTCCACCATGCCATCAATCTTAGTGTCATCTGTAAACTTACTAACCATGCCTCCTATACTTTCATCCAAATCATTAATATAAATGACAAATAACAGTGGACCCAGCACTGATCCCTGAGGCACATCACTGGTCACTAGCCTACAGTTTGAAAAACAACTCTCTACAACCACCCTTTGGCTTCTGTTAAGAAGCCAATTTTGTATCCGTTTAGATATCTCACCCTGGATCCTGTGAGATTTAGCCTTATACAACAACCTACCATGCAGTGCCTTGTCAAAGGCCTTGCTAAAGGTCATGAAGACAACATCAACTGCACTGCCCTTATCTACCTTCTTGGTTACCCCTTCAAAAAACTCAATCAAATTTGTGAGACATGATTTTCCACTCACAAAGCCATGCTGACTGTCCCTAATCAGTCCTTGCATCTCTAAATGCCTGTAGGTCCTGTCACTGTATATTCGGAAAAAGGTCGAAGAGAGAATGTCTGGGGTGCTTGGGGTCCATGATTATGCTGACTACTTTTCAGGGGCAGCGGGAAGTGTAGACAATGAATGGGAAGCTGGTTTGCGTGATGGACTGGGCAACATTCAGGGCTCTTTGCAGTTTCTTGCAATGTTGGTCAGAACAGGAGCCATACCAAGTTGTGATACATGCAGAAAGGATTCTTTCTATGGTGCATCTATAGAAGTTGATAAGAATCATTGCGGACATGCTGAATTTCCTTCGTCTCCTGAGAAAGTCGAAATATCGAAATGTGTGTTCTCCTATCGCCATGGCAGAGGCTCCTGCACCAACTTTTGTCTTTAAGGGCCTACTGTTTATTAGAAGTATCAGAGTGATGGGGGCTACCATATTGACTTTGACATTGAACAATGGGTGAATATTTTAATGTTTAGTACTGGATTCTTCCATATTATGCATTTACAAACTCTGCTGTTGGTTAGGCTAAACTTATTTTACATTACTCTATAATTTTGTCTTTTAAAAAGCATTTAGATAGTTACATGGATAAGATGGGTATAGAGGGATATAGGCCAAATGCGGGCAATTGGGACTAGCTTCAGGATTTAATAAAAAAAGCGGCATGGACAAGTTGGGCCGAAGGGCCTGTTTCCATGCTGTAAACATCTATGATTCTACGGTACGTTTAGTGACCTTTCCTGTGGCAGAAAAAACATTCAGACTTGTTATATCTGCAGGTTTCAGGGGAGTAATTACCCCCACATCAGTAACATCCTACTTCAATCCTAAGTGATCAATTGGCCATTTTAAGTTTGCTCACTCTATTTGGGGCTGTATTTGCTTCCTGTTTTAAAATTATATCTTTAGTTTTGGCACCACTGCAGCTTCCTACATTAACTGGGGAAATGCACCACTTTGCATTCTCGGAAGCTTCTGTGCACCATTCGTAGCACACTCCATCTCCAGCGCTATCTCTAGTATCTTCTTTAAATTTATACCTGCCTCTGCTGCCTTTGGATGGTCTCATTGTTTACCCTGCAGGTTAAGTAGTCCTGCCACATATCATTGAGAGTGTCTCAGAAGTAGCAGTGCTCTGGGATCTGTCTTAAGCTGGTAATATAAGTTGCAATAGTTTCCCCAGGGACTCTCCCGGTTGAGTTAAGCTTAAATTGCTGCAACGTAATCGATGGCTTTGGGTGGTATTGTGTTTTCACCAATTCAGCTATCTCAATCAGTGACCTTGGATTCAGGTGCACTTGGTGGTGTGAGGCTGCATATACATTGTAGCCTGAGTCCCACATGCACTCAGTAGGATTGCCTTTCCCTTTCTCTCCTCCTTTATTCCATTGGCCTGAAAATTGTAGCCCAAACATTCAATGTATTGTCTCCCATCCTATGCAGAGGCATCAAAAAGGTCAAAAGTAAAAAGTCTTCAGAGGCTGAAGAGCCTTCACCAAAATCCCTTTATTTACAAATTCTAACAGCAATGCACAGAGTGCTATCAGTTAACAGTCTACCTCCGGGGGTGTCAGAGGAACTGACATACCCGGTTAAGTACAAGGCAAAGACTCCCTGATTGGCCCATCAATTGGATCCTTAATCAGGGAGTTCATGCTCCAATAGGCCAACATCAATGGCCCTATTGAAATCATTATATTATCCCTCCGAATAAGGACACATTTCCAAACACTCTTCTGTTTCTCAACTTCGACATGACTTTATATTCATGATCTTGGGGTCCTTTTTTTCCTTTTATCCTCCCATCAATGCAATAATTCCAGTTCACCAGTTAGGCAAATAACAACTGCAACACTTATTTACAAATAACTATAATGGAGAGGCTTATGCCTCATGGCTGCCAGTTGGCTCCTGAGAAGGTTCTGGAACAGAAACCCAAACTCACCAAGGTGATCCCTCACACAATTCCCTTACTGGTTCCTTGGTCATGTGATCTGTACTCTGCAATTAGATCTTAAAGGGACAATTACCACAATCACTTACCCCAAGTGCACAGGACCCTGTCACCAAGGTGATGTTAAAAATGTGCTGCTACCTTTTCTATTTTGGAGGCATTAAATGGGTGTCCATTTGTCTAAGTTGTGACATGTGTGTATACATACTACATCGAAAGTGTGCCACCAACATATTAGCTAAGGTTGAAGTTCTGGGGACTCCTGCCTGAACAGATATTAGGCATATTGCTTATGGAACAGTGAGCCAAAACCTATTTCAGAACTCCTTCCAGAGACAACAACAGTTCAGCTATATTGTTAATGTCATATATATTAGTTAATATAACTATTTTATGTTGGGTCTGCTATTTTTTCTGAAGTTGAGATCATAAATAACTTTCAATCTGGATATAATTCAGAGATGGTCATGTGGGACTTTTTATTGACGACTTTTACTGTGTTTACCCTTATCATATTCTGCAGTTTAGTCTTGGCCCCTCAGCTAATTTGCTCACTTAAAAAAAGAGTACATGTATCAACCAAGGTGATTATAAACAGTTTTCTTCTGGTTTTTCTGCCTATGAGCATGTTAAAAGGCAAGATCATCACCTTAAATATTGCCCAATGTAAATCAACAAGAGCTCACTATTGCAAAGTTAAACTAAATTATTTCAGGTTAACTTATTTTTGAACCTGTGTTTTCATGCATTGTATTAACCACATAACTTTAATAAAACAGTGGCCCAAATGCAGTATGCAAAGGGCGTCAAAACGGATGACAAACAAAAGGGTCTGTTGCAGGACTTGTTTTGTGTACAGTATTTCTAAACTTTTTTTTATCCATGCCGACATCTGATGTCCCACAGGCAGCCAGATATCTGTTAAATCACTTTGATTCATGACCAGCACCTCAGACATGAAAAAAATGACTGTCTGCATCACATTTCATATCTTTATAAAGCATGCATGTTAAGTGCAGAGTCAGACACTGTGTCTTGATAACTTCCTGCTTGACTAATTGTATCAGTATATTGTTTGTGCAGTAGAAAATTTAAGTACACAGTTACTTGTGAGTGTTTTCTGATACACTGGAATGATAAGAGTCGCAGCTCAGAGACATGTATCAGCAGGATCAGTGCTTGCTCAGATTGAACCTACAGTTCTGCGCAAAAGGTACAAAGATTCATGGAAGAGGAATGTGTGTTCTTAAAAGATTAACTTGAGTTTAACATAAAAGAAGATTGCAGTTCCAGCAATCCTACCAATGTTAATGTTTGGGTACGGACTTAAACTGTATCAAAAGGAAGCTTGCTTTCAGGCATTTCTGTAGATAGTTTTTTTTATATACCAAGTAAATGCAGATAAAATAAATTCAGGAGAAACCCATTCACAACGTTTGTTTATATCTTTAATATGTTTGTGCGCACCAGTCAGATAGAACACAGAATCGGTTACAATCTGCCCACCAGCGTGCATTAAGACCCACTTGAAATCTGATTGATGATTTAAACCAGATTCGCCTCAGTGGCTGGTTTCACACTGGCACCAATTCAGAATACAACAGTATAAACTTGGCTCCAGGCTCATTAATGAATAGCCCGTGTCTGCCTTCCACACCCTACACTATGCTTGCTCCATTCTTATTGGACTTCTAATGTAGAAGGGTTAATTATCAATAACTCCATTAACTTACAAACATGTTTTTCAGACTGAGTACAAATTACAGCAGAAAGTCTCTGTACAGTCGAGGAAGAACTTTGTTACTGTCTATAATGTCCTTACGCTACGTGAGGCTCATCATGCGGAAAAAACTTAAGACTCTTAATCTTCAAGATAAGGTTACAAAGAGAATGAATTGCTAATTAACATTAATGTCTACTTAACCATAACATTCGTTTATGCTTATCCTGGAATCAATAATTTTTTTCTTTGAACTATTTAGGTTTTCCTGTTGTCTGGCTTGTCAAGGAATTTATCTAGCATATAAACAAAACACATTAAACTGTTTGCACCAAAAATATGAAAGCACGTTTTTTGGCTGCTTAATGCAATGTCAGACCTTTAATTGTGCCATGACTGCATTGACCCATAATGCTTACTGAAAACATCATATTTTATTGGGTTTTACTTGCTCAGGCTTTATTTCACATACATATATGTTATTTATTTGATGCTACTTTTAAAAAAATCATTCAGAATATGGTCTAGTGTATTATATGTGGCCAATTTACCAAGTCTCTGTTGCTCCTAAACACAACCTTTATGCTTACCCATATTAAATGTTGCAATAGGGAGAGCTCTCAGCTGATGCTTCCAAACTTGCTGAGTTTTTCCAACATTCTATATTCATGTTTCAGATTTATTTTGGAGTTTCTAGTGCTGAGTGTCAACAAAGTTCAAGTAACTTGTCTGTACTCCATGTTTTGGTAAATATTTGAAAGAAAGAACAGTTCACATTTATATCACACTTTTCATCACTACCGGACAGTTCAAAGCAGTCTACAACCAATGAAGTGCTTTTGAAATGTAGTCACTGATGTAATGTAGCAAATGTGTGGTTTTTTTTTATATGTTAAATAATACTGTATCATTGCATTTATTGAAGTGGCTGGAGAGTGTTTCATTTGGTTGTGGCACAGCTCAGTGTAAATGTAGATAGTGCAAATCTGTTTTTGAACAGCTTTTGTATTATTAAGGGACCACTAGGTGCAATGAATCAAGTGACACTAAGCTGGATTTTAAAGGTCTTAATTGCATGCAATCCCAAGGAATGTTGGAAAGGAGTTGAGGAAGTCCACAGGTGGCTTGGAAAGAATTAAGCGAGAGCATGACAATTTGAACACAAATATGATTGGTGGCATTCTCACCTCCAAATCACAAAGTTCCGAGTTGAAATCTTACTCCAGACCTTCAGCACAAAGATCAAGACTGACCAAAAGAAAAGAAGTACTAGGGGAGTACTGCCGTGTCAGAGGTGCCATCTTTTGGATGAGAGGTTAAACCAAATCCCCACCGACCTTCTTGGGTGGATGTAAACAATCCTGTGTCACTATTTACAAGAGTGGGGGGGGCGTTATTCTGGTGTTCTAGCTAACATTTATCCCTCAATCAATGTCACAAAAAACATTATCTGGTCATTATCACATCGCTGTTTGTGGGGCTGTGTTAAACATATATTGGCTGCCACTTGTCCTTTACAAAAGTGACTACATTTCAAAAAGTGCTTCCTTGATTGCAGAGCACTGAACAGATATTAGACTGAACAGATATTAGATATGAGACTTCTAGGATTGTGAAAAATGCTCTGTAAATGTAAGTATTTAAAGTCTTTTCGGATTCTGAAAGAGGGTATCTGTAAGTCAGCATATTTGCAATTTATAAGGAACAGGAGAGGATTTGAAGCTAAGCCCTTTATCTATTAATCAAATTTATTTATCAAATTTCTTTCCAAGCAGAACTAAATGGTTCTGAGTCAAGGGTTAGAAAAATCAATCAGTTCTGGCGAAATAAAACTGGAGCCCTGGGAGGTTGAAATACCTGCAGTATCTTTTTAAGAAATAATTTATTCAAGTGTATATGTTTAAAAACATTAAACTTTTCTTTCAAAAATTCACAGAAGAATCCAAATTCCTTTGCTTTGGCATGCTCAAAATTATCTGTATAGCACTATTTTTCCTGCATGTGGAGCCAGATGTACTTATGGTCTTAAATGCTCACTATCCAGGTGTTCTGCAGCAGTGTCATGTTAACTATTCATGAGTTAGATTATGCACTTAAGTGGTATAGCATTACCAAAGGTCAACTTGATAATATGCCTAAGGCTGAAACCATTAATTTAGCCAAATCCCTTTTTTCAAAAAAACTACACACCCTACTTGCTTGGCATATTTTCGTTGAGATACTTCTTTGAAACTTTACTGTGGTTATTTTAGTTTTGACAGCTGCCACAATTTCTAACAAGGAAGTGATAGGAGGGTGTGTTGCATACTGATTTGTGACTCAGCACAGAGTCCCATTGATTAGCGTGCAAAAATCATAAGAAACAGACTCTGCTGCCACACAATGTCTACTGCAGAAATCTGCAAGGTGGTACAGAAAAACACTTCTGCAGGTCTAACTGTATGTTCATATCCATTATCACCACTTTTTGGCAACTCTAAAATCAAACGAGAATAGTTAAAAAGGAAATGGCATAAATTTGATCGAGGGCGGCATGGTGGCATAGTGGTTAGCACAGCTGCCTCACAGCTTCAAAGACTCCAGGTTCAATTCCCATCTTGGGTTACTGTCTGTGTGGAGTCTGCACATTCTCCCCGTGTCTGCATGGGTTTCCTCTGCTTTCCTCCCATTGTCCGAAAGATGTGCTGCTTAGGTGTATTTGACATGATAAATTCTACCTCAGTGTACCCGAACAGGCGTCGGAGTGTGGCTACTAAGAGATTTTCACAGTAATCTCATTGCAGTGTTAATGTAAGCCTACTTGTGACAGTAATAATTAAACTGTTTGATCTGTCAGGGTGGCTTGGAGGGATCCAGTTGCATAAAAGCTTCATATGCTTTCCTTACTCAAATGTTGTTCACTAATATTGTGCAACGTATGATACATAAGTGATTCTGTTTTTCCTGAACCATTTGCTTATGCTTTTAAGTGTCAGTTGTAGTTCAGTGGCTATCATTATTATCTCTGCATCAGGGAGGTGTAGGTTCAAGTCCCGCTCCAGGACTTGAGCACAAAAATCTAGGCTGAACTCCGTACTGAAAGGATATGGTGCCATCATTCAGATAAGAATTATCCAGGGCCCTGTCTGTCCTTTCAGGTGGATGTAAAGGAGCCTATGTTGCTCTTTTGAAGAAATGCAAGGGAATTATCTCTTGGAATTATCCCTGGTGCCCTGTATACAATAGTCATTGCCAGATTGCTGTTTGTAGGAGCTGGCTTAATCCAAGGGGCTATGTGCCCTATATATAACATTGACATTGGGCGGAATCTTACCATTATTCATGCCAGCGGGATTTTCCCATCCTGCCACAGCTGGCTGCCAAACTCTCTGACCTCACTGCAGCGGGAGTGAGCTGTGAACAGCAGGTAAAATTGAGCCCATTAATTTTAAAGTGCTTCAGGATGACCTTGTTTCATGAAAACTGCAAGCTTTGCCTTTTCTTAAGACCGAGTTATCCATCAATGTTATCCAACTAGATGGCTTGAATTCAGTTTATTCGGGAACCATTTTGAAACTTGTTACTAAAATTCATAACAATTTTATAGCTTTGTATAAACAAGTCTTTAATGCAATATCTTGCGCATCTTTTCTTTGGCTACAGATGCAAAAATGGATCAGATTTAAGAACCACTTAAAGCCATCTGTATGGAAGGTGTTTTATTATCAAGGGATGAGAGAGGGCAGTGAAGGCTTTCCTTTAAACAGATATATTTCACTCCACATGCAAACATGAGTCCAATAACCATCATATGGGAATTTTTAAACAGGAAGCAGTCTTATCCAAAACCAAACAACTCAGGAGATGCAGGCTCTTACCTCCTGTGTTCATCATCTGTCAATTCTCCATGTGGAGATATAATAGCCACCAAAGTAGGAGCTTGTGGACCTGATAATGTATTATTCTTGACATGGAATATTTTTACTGTGCCCCCATAGATTGATGGGAGGTGAGTTCCTACTGTCAGCTGTTTTCCTGTGGGAAGGTGATGTGCTCCCTCAAAGCAAAAGAGGATTGGAAACAAGGAACTCATTGGCCAGTTTTGGTGTTGGCAGTTGTCTGGGGTCAGGTTTTCTGCTGAATTTCCCAGCTACAGATGTGTAGACAATAAAAGAAGGGATAACATTTGGAGGTTCATAGAATTTTGTATGGTAATAGACAACAAGATGGTTTGTAAATATGCATGAATAATAAGTATATCAAAATACTCATACATCCTTAAGTGCAACACAGAAAAGCAGAACTGTTCTTTTTAGGTTCATAGAGTGGTTACAACAGAAGGAGGCCATTAGAGGTCCATCCCAATCTCTATAGAAGCAATTTATTTAGTCCCACTTTCCACCCTTTTCTGGAGCCCTGCGGTTTGATTGCAAATTTGTTCCTGTTTAGCTGACAAAAAAAAGGTTATTAGCCTTAATTAAAAATAAATAAATTGTTATCTTCTGGTCTCATTGGATGGAATTTTACAGTCCCTCCCACTGATGGGATCATCTGGTCCCTATGAAGTCAGTGGAGCTTTGAACGGCTGCGCATTGTTTCTAAATATTTTCCAGAAACATGCACCGTGTTTGTATCTATATCTTATCAACAGATGCTTAGGTGATGAGTTTCACAGTTTCAGGTCAGACAAGCTTGCTGTAGCTGTGGGTAAACTGATAATAAGAAACTGAAAGTGTCTAAATGGATCGTTATCTTAGAATCTGGCGTCAAAATTATATTGTGGTTTTAAATAATATGTTGACACTGTATTTGACACCACAAAAACATGTAGGATTCTAGAATGGCCTTTTGCATGCTGGCTCATTCCATTTGACTTCAGTCAGCGAAATATGTAACACCTTATCATGTTATTGATACAAGTATTTGGCCCTTCCTCAAATTGGGTTACCTGCAGCATTCTTATTTGGAAAGTAATGCCACTTGATCTGTAATCCAGAGGTCCAAGCTAAGGCCCTTGGACATTGGCTCAAATTTCACACAGCAGCTGGTAGAATTTAAATTCAATTAATAAATCTGGAATTAAAAGCTAGTCTCAATAATGTGCCATGGAACTACCATCGATTGTTGTAAAAACCCATCTGATTCACTAATGTCCTTTAAGGGAGGAAATCTACATTCCTTACCTGGTCTAGTTTACATGGCCAACAGTGATGTGGTTGACTCTGAAAAGGCCAACAAACCACCCAGCTGTATCAGATCACTATGAAGTCTAAAAGGAATGGAACTGGAGCGACTGGCTGACATTGACCTAGGCACAACAACGGCACACTCAGCCCCGTCAACCCTGCAAAATTCTCCTTATTCACATCAAGGAGTTTGTGCTAAAATTGGGAAAGCTGTCCCAAAGATAAATCAAGGAATAGCCTGATATAGTCATACTCACTGAATCACACCTGATAGACAATGTCCTAGATGCCACCATCATCATTCCTGCATATGTCCTGTCCCACCGGCAGGACAGACTGACCATTGGTAGTGGCACGCTGGCATATGGCTGCAAGGGAGTTTCCCTGAGAGTCCTCAACATTGACTCCAGGTTTCATTAGGTCTCATGGCATCAGGTCAAATGTGGGTAAGGAGATCTCCTGTGGATTAGTACCTACTGGCGTCCCCTATCGGTATTCCTCCATAATGAACACTAGCACAGTACTGAGAGTAGCAAGGCCATAGAATGTACTCTGTGGGACTTCAGTGTCCAAGAGTGGCTTCCTAGCACCACTGCTGACTGAGCTGGACATGTCCTAAAGGACACAGCTGCTAGACTGGGTATGTGGCAGGTGGTGAGGGAACTAAGATAGAAAAATCTGTTTGATCTTGTCCTCACCTATCTACCTGTCACAGATGCATCTGTACATGACAGTATTGATAGGAGTGATAATCACACAGTACTTACAGGGCAGGGTAGGTGTAGGAGGATGCGGCGGTGCGGGCTCGTTGGGCCGAAGGGCCTGTTTCCCGTGCTGGGTTGTTCTTTGTTCTTATTGAGGATACCTTCCATTATGTGGTGTGAAACTAGCACCATGCTAAATGGGATTGATTTCAAACAGATCTAGCAAGTCACATCTGGACATCCATGGGGTTCTGTGGGCCATCAGCAGCAGCAGAACTGCGTATAAGTGCATTCTGTAACTTCATGACCCAGCATATCTCCCAATCTATCGCTACTATCAAGCCACTAGATCGACCCTGGTTCAATAAAGAGTGCAGGGGACATGCTAGGAGCAGCACCAGGCATACCTCAAAATAAGGTGTCAACCCTGGTTAGGTTACAACACAGGACTACCAATATGTCAAACAGTGGAAGCAACATGTGATAGAGCTAAACAATCCCACAACCAATGGATCAGATCTAAGATATGCAATCCTGCCACTCATTTATGGTGGCAGACTAATAAACAGCTCGCTGGAGGAGGAGGCTCCACAATTCATAAGAGTCAGAAGAACTAGAAGCAGGAGTAGGCAGTTCAGCCCTCGAGCCTGCTCCGCCATTTAATGTGATTGTGGCTGATCTTATCATGGCCTCAACTCCACTTACCTGCCCGTTCATCATTGCCCTTCAAACCCTTGCTAATTAAAATCTGATCACCTCTTCCTTTAATTTATGCAAAGACCCGGCATCCACCACACTCTGGGGCAGTAAATTCCACAGACTCACAACCCTTTGAGAGAAATAATTTCTCCTCATCTCTGTTTTAAATCTGCTAACCTTATGTTAAAATTATGATCCCTTGTTCTAGATTGCCCTACAAGAAGAAATATCTTCTCCATGTCTACTTTTCCATGTCTACTTTATCAATCTCCTTATCATCTTAGACCTCAATTAGACCTCTCATTGTTCTAAACTCCAGGGAGTTCTCCTATAAATCTCCTCCGAACCGGCTCCAATGCAACTACATCCCTCCTCAAGTAAGGGGACCAAAACTGTACACAATATTCTAAATGCGGTTTCACTAATGCATCGTACTGTATCCCCATTCTCAATCATGGGGGAATCACAGCACATCAGTATAAAAGAGAAAGCTGAAGCATTTGCAACAATCTTCAGCCAGAAGTTCGGGGTGGATGCTGATGACCTCAGGAAGAGGTCACGAGCATCACAAATACCAGTAAAAGCAGAAAATACTGTAACAATTCGACAGTCTGGCAGCACGTTTGGAGAGAAAGAGAACCAGAGTTAATGTTTCAAGTCCAAAATGACACTTCGGAATGGGAAAGTCTGGCTAAGTTTTTCCAGCATTTTCTCCTTTGTTCCAGCATTCCAACATCTGCAGTATTTTGCTTTTTTCATAGATGCTAGTCTTCAGCCAATTTAATTCATTACATGTGATATCAAGAAGAGGCTGAAGGCACTGGATAGTGCCATGACTAAATGCCTTGACAAACTTCTGGCTGCTGTAATGAAAACCTGTGCTCCAGAACTTACTGCATCCCTAGCCAAGCTGTTCCTATATGGCCACAACACTGGCATCTAAACAGCAATGTTGAAAATTGCCCAGGTATGTCCTGTCCACAAAAAGCAGGACACATCCAAACTAGCCAATTACTGTGCCATTGCAAAATTGAAGTCAATAGGAATCAGGGAAAACAGGATTCTGTCCTTAGTGAAACCAGCTTTCGTTGCTTAATCAAGACATTCCCTCCATCATAAGCCAGATGATTCCCTGGGCAGGGTGATTACTGCTGAGCAATTATCCTACAATGGGAATGATCCGATATTCCAATTTAAATGTGGACTTTGGATGGCTCTGGCTATCTGATAGAAGAATTAAAACCACTTTTAACTCCTGGGTAACTATAGTACTGATCCCTCCCTCAATCCCGTTACACTACACAATAACACACTGAACCCACTGACTACCTCCACACCCTCCAATTACCCTTCTTACAGGAGCCCCCAACTACTCTACCCAATCCCCTGGCTACCCTCCCAAACCCCTGACCATCCCACCCACCTCCTTCCTCCAACTGCCCCTCTACCAAACTCTGCCAGATACCACTCAACCAACCACTCAAATCCCATACTTAGCATTCCACAGCCAGTTCCCATAGAATCCCTATAGTGCAGAAGGAGGCCATTCAGCCCATTGAGTCTATACCTATTCTCTGGAAGAGCACCTTACATAAGAACATAAGAAATAGGAGCAGGAGTAGGCCATCTAGCCCTTCGAGCCTGCCCCGCCATTCAATAAGATCATGGCTGATCTGTCGTGGCTCAGTTCCACATTCCCGCCCTCTCCCCATAACCCTTAATCCCCTCTCTTATCAAAAACCCATCAACCCGCTTCTTAAAAATATTTAGCGAGGTAGCCTCCACCACTTCAACGGGCAGAGAATTCCAGAGATTCACCACCCTTTGAGTGAAGAAATTCTTCCTCAACTCCGTTCTAAACCGCCCCCCCTTTATCTTGAGGCTGTGCCCCCTAGTCCTACTGTCCTTTCTGAGCGGGAAGAGTCTCTCCACCTCTATCCTATCCATCCCATTCATCATCTTATACGTCTCAATGAGATCTCCCCTCATTCTTCTAAACTCTAACGAGTACAAGCCTAGTTTATTCAGCCTCTCCTCATAGCTCAACCCCCTCAACTCCGGCATCAGCCTAGTAAACCTCCTCTGCACTCCCTCCAAGGCCAAAATATCCTTGCGTAAGTACGGCGCCCAAAACGGCACACAGTACTCCAGCTGCGGCCTCACCAATGCTCTATACAGCTGCAGCAAGACCTCCCTACTTTTATATTCAATCCCCCTCGCTATGAAGGCCAGCATCCCATTCGCCTTCCTGACCACCTGCTGCACCTGCAAGCTGGGTTTTTGCGACTCATGCACAAGGACCCCGAGGTCCCTCTGCACCGTCGCCTGCTGCAGTTTTTCGCCACGTAAGTAATAGTCCTTCCTATCATTATTCCTACTAAAGTGGACCACCTCACATT
The DNA here is from genome assembly GCF_965287045.1 of Carcharhinus amblyrhynchos. NCBI lineage: Eukaryota > Metazoa > Chordata > Chondrichthyes > Carcharhiniformes > Carcharhinidae > Carcharhinus > Carcharhinus amblyrhynchos. The sequence goes on along the minus strand of NC_137346.1, from coordinate 5,535,914 downwards.
TGCCAACATTAAATTCCATTTGCCATTTCCTGGCCCATTCGCCCAGCCTATCTAGATCCTTCTGTAGACTCTCCACACCCTCCGCACAATTTGCCGTTCCACCAATCTTGGTGTCATCAGCAAATTTCGACACCATACACTCGGTTCCCTCCTCCAGATCATCCCAGGCCCTTGCACCACCCTGCTCTATCCTCAAAACCCCACGCATTTACCGTGGTTAATCCACCAACCTATGCATCTTTTGGACACTAAAGGTCAATTTAGCGTGGCCAAATCACCTAACCTGCATATCTTTGAAGTGTGGGAGGAAACCGGAGCACCCTGAGGAAACCCACGCAGGCACGGAAGAACATGCAAACTCCACACAGTCACCCAAACCAGGAATCAAACCTGGGTCTCTAGAGCTGTGAGGCAGCAGTGCTAACCACTGTGCCACCGTCTTATTGAAACTCTTTTGAAAATCCAAATGCACTGCATCTACTACTTCCCATTTATCCACCCAGCTTGTGACATTCTCAAAAAGCTGTGGTGGCTTCATGTGAGTAAAGGACTTTAAACTTGCAGCCCAGCATAAAACCATGTGGTGGATCCCAGTTATGGAAGCGATCCAATTTTCCTTTCTACTAAGTTTACAGATAGAGATGCCCTGATACTGTAAAAGGTCTTTTTTTGTATCCTTTGCCTAAACTCAGTAAAAGTGTGTCTGATAGAAATTAAAAACCCAGCCACAGAATTGTGAATTGGGCACTTTAGAAAATGTTGATATCCAACCTCATGGCTTTTTTTGGAACTGGTGCAAAATTCTAATCAAGCATTAATAGTAAAATGCTAGTCATAAAACTGCAATGTAGCAAAACACTGTAGATGATGCACTGGATAATTAAACTAACATTGTTGTGTAACCATTTTCCAGTTTCCTGCTTAATCCAATAAGATTATTCCAGTTTTTTTCTGACAGATAGTTTCCCCTCCCCTGAAGAACTCTGTTTTCAATTACAACTACTTTCTTAGAATGAATTTGACTTAATCACACATTTGAATGTTCCTTATATCATGTATTTAATAGGTGAATTTTTATTGTATTTTTACATTCAATATTGAAATTGGAAAATGTGCAAATTTGTCATGGAAAGTTTTCAAGCAAGGAAACTTTCCAAGCTTTCTTTAGTTTTCTAATCAGCGCCAACCACTATAACTTAGGGACACTGCCCACTGACCATTTCCAATTTGCCTCATGAGATTTATGAAAAATTTAGTAATTTATATAATTTATCTAGTCCCAGGTGAAGAAATCAATTATTTCATAAGAAACAAATGACAAACTATCACAAGTTTCCCCTCTTTCATTATAAAAGTTAACATTTCTCAGGATTTACAATGATTGAAAAATACTTTTATTCTGTTGCTTCTTCTTAAAAATGCATTCACGTATTTTAAAGGACTGATGTATGTTATAAAACAAACTATAAAGGAACATCTTGCAGAAGAATTAAGTGTTCATCTGCTATTAATAAATCAGTAATGCCTGCAAGTATTTTCTGATGCACTTGGGTGTGCTTGTGCAAATGTTTTCATTAACATGCATAATTCTATAGGTTCATTATTTTATTTATATAAGCATCAGAAATTAGTATTTAGTTATATTAAATAGCTGCTGAGTTTAAACATTTGTTTTATGTCAGTCATAGAATTAACAATATTCCTGTTTTGTCATTATCGGTGACAGTTGTTAGCCTGCACATTTCCTACATTGCCAAAGTGCATACCAAAAGTACTTCATTGGTTATAAAATGCAGCCTGTATCTTGTGCCATATGAAGTCCCATTTACCAATAACACCTGTCCTTGCTAACCTACAGCATTTCCAGCCCCTTGATGTATTAGCAGCCACCCTGATCAGATCATTGTTCACTGTATTTCACACAAACACATGAATGGGCCTTAGGCTGACACATTCAGTTCTGAAAAGTGTCCAGTCTATCTCAGACACCTTGGAAGAATAAAGTGTCTCAAAAATTTGAGCAATAGGTGAAACTAGCCATTTCATGCTGCATTCCTCCAATAGCAGCACATGCAGTATATTCCCTACTAATTGGATGTTGCAGTTAAGCCAAAAAGGTTCTGCCTACCACACAAATGAGTAACATAATATATGAATTTCAATGCCAGTGTAGCACAGGGCATGCAGTCTGGGGGATCATATCAAACAGCATGTCCCTTCACCTGTTTCAACAGGCAAAGTTTTGACCGTACTTACCAACTCTTGCTTACAAAACTCAGGACATAGTGTCCAACATTGTGGTGTGATTCTGCAATTGGACCACTCTTGCAAAACAATCCTAATTGTGCTAAGACTTACAATGACAATCAATTTGAGATTAATAGTCAGGTTTAGATAGTGGGTAATTTAAGCATTCTAGAAGATATGCATATTCATACACAGGGCCTTGTCCTTTGCTTACAGAAAGAAAATGTCCATAGCTAGTACCTTTTTCAACTAAACAAAAGCTTGGGGCCAGCCAATCCCTGGTTCACTCCCCATGGCAATGCCTTGATCAATCAGACTTGACCAGTTTGTTTGAATTTAAACAAAAGCTTGGCAGTTAACTGTTTCCTGGTGCATTCTCCATGCATTGCCTCTGCCAATCAAAGTTGACTTACTAACAAATCAGAATCCTCTTCTCATGCAATATAAGTGGTTGCTCCCTTTGAGATTTGGTATTCTTGTGAATCTGGCCTGTGAGAGCAAGACTGCATGTCTCTTTTTCAGAAATAGATTTAAAATCTCCAACTTCGAATTACCTGTAAACTCAATGCAATCTATCTCTGCTATCTTCTCTGTCCACTCCCACCTCCTTAAATTCTCGACTCTGCATATTTTTGCAAACTGGCCTCTCTGCCCTACTATTGCTAGTATAACTACCTGTTTCCTTAGCCCCCACCCCCTTTTTAATAGCACTTCCTCCCGAAACCTCTGTGCTTCTCTCTTTTCTTCCTCCTTTAAAACTTTTAATCAAATCCATCTTTTAAAACTCATTTTCAGTGGCATATACGCATTTCTCCCTGCATGGCTTGCCAACAGATTCTTTGTCAATATTTGATATTTTTCCCTCCTGTAGAATATCTGTAACAGCAACCAACAAAGCTTGAATTCCTTTAAGATCGGATACTTTGACCAAAGTTTTAGTACGAGTCCTGTCCTAGCAATGGAAATTTTTTTAATACCCATTTAATAATTCACTTCCAAAGGTGGGAAGCCAACTCAGTTTCCAAGTATTACCTTCACTGCTGTCAGTGTGTTGCTGGAAGCTTTTGATTGTTTCTGGATTAAGAAATTAATGGCTGCTCCAAAACTGCATTCCATGAACAAAAGCGATGCAATCTGTCCTAATGTCCATGTAAGTGGTTACTGACTGAACCCTCATTTAACCACAAAACAAAGCTTTTAACTTTTCCCAAGGTGTTGCTTCTCCTGAGAGGTCTGACACAGCACCGAATTATGATTTTAGCAAACAGAAAATAGAAATTTTAAACTTGAGATAGAAAAATAAGAGGATAATGCTCACATTAGAATTACTTAAAAGAATAAATTGGAACCCAAATATAAAAGGAATTATTTTCAGCATATTACTGGATTAATTTTAAGCGTGTTTAGTACTGAAGATATGCTTACTTACAACAGATGAAATAGCTGCTTGTCTTTTTCACAAGAAATTATGCTTTATTTGGTAAGGGAGCTGAGATAAGCTGTTCTCTTCATATGAAGCTGGATCTAGGCAGGGCATTACTGAATCGTGGGGCAGAATTTTATGGCCCCTCCCGTCGGTGGGATTTTCCGGTGCCATTGAAGTCAATAGATTTTTGGAGGACTGGTGGCATTTTCCTGCCCCACCACAATTTTGCCCATGATGTGCAATTTGGACATCAGAACTGACTGGAGAATAAGAGAAGCTGTTCCTTACGGAATGAGGACTGGGTGTTATACAAAACAAACGCGACATTGCCAGTGTGTGTGAGAGAGTGTAATTATTACATGACGAGTTGACATTGGCAGTTTCCATCATAAGTGGACACAAAGCGATTTCTAATTGGGGCAGGTTTTTAGAGCAGAAAGGGGGCACTGGCAAAATACTTTTCATAGATTATGTACACTAGGGTCTTTATCATGTGGCCTTGTCTGCCTCTCTTTAGGAATTGGCTGTACATGTTTACAGGAAACTTTACCAGGCTTGTTTCCAGTTTCTCTGAATGAATTTTATGCACCAAGGCAGCTAAAAGCCATGTGCAATGGTAAGATTTTAGAAGTTGGACATTCTGTACTTTGCCAGTAATAATGTTAATTGCTTACTTTCCCAGTTAGATGCCAGTATTGTATTTGTTTGTTTTTATTAGTGCTGTAATGAACAATTGAATATCGAATTGCATTGCCAACAAGTTCCATCTGGAAATTCAATAAATATTGATTAGATCTAGGCCCTCTGGCCCAATAGGTTTATATTACATGCCAGCTCCCATCCACCCTCCCCCATCTAATCCCATCTAACCTATTCCTTTCTCCTTCATGTGTTTGTCTAGCTTCCTGTTAAATGCCTCCAGGTTAGTCTCCCATCTACTACTTGTGGTAGAAGTTGAACACTCTAACCATGACAAAAGTAAGCAGTTAGTTCTGCCATTCTGTTAGATTATGGCTGATCTATATCCTAACTCCATCTACCCGACTTTGTTCCTTAATCCTCTCACTGAACAAAAATCAATCAGTCTCAGGTTTGTAGTTTTCAATTTCTCTCCAACTGCAATGGCTTTCTAAGGGAGAGAGTTCCAGACTTCTACAACCTTTGTGTGAAAAAGTACTTCCCGATATCACCTCTGAATGGTTTTGATCAAATTTTCAAATTATGCACCTTGCCCTGGACTCCATCCATCAAAATAAATAGTTTCTTTTCATTTACTATTTGTTAATGATTTGGAGGCGGGGTGGGGGGGTGGGCGCACAGGAGCAGCAGAGTGTCACAGTGGTTAGCACTGCTGCCTCACAGCGCCAGGGATCCAGGTTTGATTCCCAGCTTGGGTCATAGTCTGTGTGGAGTTTACACATTCTCCCCGTGTCTGCATGGGTTTCCTCTGGGTGCTCCAGTTTCCTCCTACAGTTCAAAGATATGCAGGTTAGGTGGATTGGCCATGCTAAATTGCCCTTAGTGTCAGTGGGACCAGCTAAGCTAAATATATGGAGTTACGAGAATAGGTCTTGGGTGGGTTTGTAATCGGTACAGACTCAATGGGGCAAATGGCCTTCTTTTGCACTGTAAGATTCTATGACTCTATAATTCACATTACACGTGTCTTTGTGTCACACTACACATTACTCTGAATGTGGTCTCAGTAATGCCCTGTACAGATCTAGCAAAATATCTCTACTTTTACATTCCATTCCCCTTGGAATAACAACAACATTCCAATTGCCTTCTGAATCACCTGCTGCACCTGCATTCTAACTTTTTGTGACTCATATATCAAGACCTTGGGATCACTTGTGCTTCAGATTTCTGCAATCTTTCTCCATTCAAATAATATGCTGCTTTTCTATTCTTCCTGCAAAAGTCAACAAGTTCACATTTTCCCATATTATACTCCATCTGCCAAATTTTTGCTCACTCACTAGGCCTATCTTTATCTCTCTACAGGCCTCTTATGTCCTCTTCACATCTTAATTTTCTGAATATATTTATGACATCGGTAAATTTAGCAACTGTACAATCAGCCTCTTCATCTAAATCATTGATATAGATTGTAAATAATTGAGGCTGCAGCACTGATTCCTGTGGCACACTACTTGTTACACTCTGCTAAACTGAAAATGACCCATTTATGCCTACTCATTGTTTCCTATTAGCTGCTATACATGTTATTATGTCACTCCCTACACCATGAGTTCTTATTTTATGTAGTAATTTGTGACATGGCACCTTGTCAAATACTATCTGGAAAGCTAAGACCACCACATTCCCAGGTACCCCTCTATCCATGTTGTCAGTTACTTCCCCAAAGAATTCTAATAACTGACTCAAACACGATTTCCCTTTCACAAAATTATGTTGACTATGCCTCATAATATTGAGATTTTCTAGGTATCCAACTACAACCTCCTTAATAATGGATTACAACATTTTTTCTGTGATGGATATTGAGATAACCATTCTACTTTCTATCTTCCTCCTTTCGTTACATTTGTTATTTTCCAATCTGATGGGATCTTTCCAAATGTAATGAATTTTGGAAAATTAAAAAGAACGTGTCTACTACCTCAGCAGCCACTTTTTAAAACCCTAGGATGAAGTCTATCAGAACTTGGGGACTTGTTAACTTTTAGTTCAATACTTTTCCTAGTATCCTTTCCTTTGTGATTGTAATTGTTTTAAGTTCCTCAATCCCTTTTACTTCTTGATTCACAATTATTTTTGGGATGTTATTTGTATTCTCTACAGTAAAGACAGATGTAAAATATCTGTTCAATTTATCTGATACTTCCTTATCTTCCATTATTAATTCCCCAGACTCAACCTGAAGACCAATGCTCACTTTCTCTTTTCCTGTCTGTTTTTATATTTCAAGCCAGCTTTCTCTTATACTCTAGTTTCTCCCTCCTTTTTGTTCTTCTGTCTTTTTTTGCTGTTTTATAATCTGTCCAATCTTCTGACCTAGCACAAACCTATGCAGGATTGTTTTATTTTCAATTTGACATTATTTTTAACATTTTTAAATAGCCACATCTATGCTTCCTTGTGTCTTTCTTTCTCAATGGGACGCACCTTTGCCAAGTATTATCAAATATCTCCTTAAATTTTGCCACTGCATCTCTAGTGACCTCTCCCTTAACCTAATTTCCCAGTTAACTTTATCCAGCTCCATCTTCATATCCTCATAATTGTTTTTATATACGCTTATATCAGAATCATTCTTGTGAATCTTGCTTCAACCCTCCCAGGCCAATATATCGTTCCTGACATCCAGTGCCTGGAACTGATCACTGAACACAGCACTCCTAATAGATTCTAATCAGAGCTTTCTACAACTGTAATATAACTTAACATCACTCTAAATTCCAGCTCACCCTTCACACTGAGATAATGGTGTTGTTTCTGTGTCATTGTTATGTGCTTGAAGTTGATCCAATGATTCAGCTTGCAGTATTTAAATAGGCCACAGTGCATTTGAAGATGCTTAATAATACAGATGAATTATTTTGATCAAATATAATCCTAAACACTCTTAAGTAGTAACCAAATTATTTGTTGCTTTGTAAATTCCTATCTTTTAAAATCGCACCACTTAAGAGATTAAGGTTTTACATTTAAAAGTTTAATCTGCTTTTTTGAACTACAATTATAGCTGTTGTTGGGTCCTGCTGAGTGGAATAATTATGTAGAAAATAATGGCTAGTACAGAATTACAAAGCGGTGATTCTAACATGAAATTCTCAGATTGACGTGAATCACAAATGCATTTTGAACACTTTAAAGTCTTAGGGACTGAAACAGCTCATAACAGCTTATTTACTGCTATACAGTGAGCATGCTTACTGTTGTTGAAAATAACGTATAGATGAAAATATAAAAGTAATTTTGTATTTATATATAACCCGATTTAACCTTTCCCCTGTAAAGAAACCTTTCCCCTCAAAGACCTTTAACCCTTCCCCTCAAAGAAAGTTCTGCTCTTTGATCTCATGTCATGATTTGAAAAGGTGTCATGATTTGAAAAGGACACATCCACTCGATAAGGTGCAATTTAATGTAATTAGCGCAGGTTCAGCCCACAGCTTGGAGAACTAGTGAGAAGGAAAATTCTGATTGTTAGTACAGAACTTAAATATTGTTGGAAAAAAGCCATCTTCAACTCATCAGGACAATTCACGAGAATACCAATATTAAGGAAAACAAGTTTATACTATATGAGAAGAGGATGCTGATAAAACATGCAGAAGTGAGGTCCCTTTACACTCTATCTTATCAATGGCTAGTTCTGCATTGCATAAATTGGCCAAATGGCTGGATGAATTGTTAAAACCAGGTTTTTATTGGATTCAAATTCCATCATCTGCCCTGGTGAGGCAGTTTTCCTCATACACATTGAAAGATTCCTTCATGTTTGTGAAGACCATACGGGACTTGCATGTCAAAAGCAATCCTGTGTCAATGTGTTCATTCAACATTGTTAGCCTATTATTCTCCAATGTTCTACTTAAGGGAGTAATAGATATTTATGCTACAGCAATGTATCATGATACACACTGCGCGTCAGTGGTAGAGGGAGTGAATGTTTAAAATAGTAGACAGGGCTCCAATCAAGCAGGTTACTTGTCCTGGATGGTGTTGAGCTTCCTCTGTGTCATTAGAATGCACTCATCCAAGCAAGTGGAGAGTATTCCATCACACACTTGACTTGTGCCTTGTAGATGGTGGACAGGCTTTGGGAAGTCAGGGGGTCAGTTACTAGCCTGAGAATTCCCAGACTCTCATCTACTCTTGTAGCCACAGTATTTATTTTTTGGCTGGTTCAGTTCAGTTTCTGGTCAATTGTAGCCACCAGAATGTTGATAGTGAAAGCGACTAAATAAAGGCCAGAAGCTGAACTACAAGAATGAGGAGTACAGTGTTAGTTTAGACTGATTACATGTGGCTCCTGTTTAATATGTTACTTTCTATTATCAAGCTCCCATACAGTCACTTCTTTACAGTCACTCTTGTTTATGTATTCATTTCTCACTTGACATAATCTTCAGTTAAACAGTAAGTTCACCCAGAAAAAAAGTCACTGGCTCATTTATCTCAGTGATTATTCTAAAATGTTGCTTCCTGAAATTTAAAAGTGAAATTGCTTGTAAGCACAATTGGTCTGGGCAAGTGTAGAGAAAAGGTAAGTTAACATTTTGGATGTTATAATTTGATATTTGTACGATTTAACTGTAAAGAGTTCTTGGGGAATATATTCTTGAGAAAATCCCCATTATATTCTGGTCATACCATATTATTACCATGTATTATGTGCTCAGAACATTGATTGACATGAGTGCCTAGTACTGAATATTTTAGTGAGGTTTTTGATGAATGAATATGAGTAAAGTGATACAAGAGATCATTCTGTTTTAATATGGGATCAAAATAAAGGGTGTAAAAAAAAAAGTCCTTATTTTTTGGTATACACATCAGTGTTACATTTTACCTCTCCCTGGTGCACATTTGCAGCTATATCCTTGGAGATTTTGGTACTCTAAAGCAGTCACATTCTGTTTAGTGACAGGCTTAGTTGTAAATCATTTTTCAGTTAGAAGATTTAGAGACAGCATTCTGGACTTAAATCTCTTAGTTTGCCTTTCTAAACTAGCTTAAGCCACTTGCTGAGCCTCATTACAGTTTGGCTCACAGGATTAGGCACAAGGTTTCCGTATATGTAAAATACCACAAAAGCAGCTTTAGAGAAAATGCTATTATCCTGTAATAGCACTAAAACAAAAACTCGTTACATTTTAAAATTTCATTTGCACTTGATGCATTTTTGGGAGCAGAGTTCTGCCAAATTTTGAAGTTGATTTTTCTGGATTCTGTGCCAAATCTATTAAGAATAGCATCACTTCATAACGTAGTGACTGCTCCTGCAGTGTTTCACTGTCCAAAATAACTTGATAATACTGCTAAAGAGTCACAGGTTGTGGAATTCTACATCAGAGTCAAGCTGCACAATGGAAAGCATAACTCAACAAACCAATGTTTTCTATAGCATCATCTGCTCCTTTAAACAGTATTTCATGTATAAAACTCATTATCCACTTCATACTAAGAAAAGAAACAGAGTTCATATTTCACAGAATCACAGAATTGTTATAGCGCAGAAGGAGGCCATTTGGCCCATCGTGTCAGCATCAATTCTGAATAAACCATTCATGAATGCCATTCCCCTGCCTTCTACCCATAACCCTGTACATTCATTCTTTTCAGATCACAAACTAATTCCTTTTGAATGCCTTGAATGAACCTGCCTCCACAACACTTTCAGGTGTTGCATTCCAGATCAATGATTTATGTGGCATCTTTGCACAACTCAAGGTGCTTTGTAATTAATGGATTACTTTTTAAGTGTAGTCATGATGTGAAGATGCCAGTGTTGGACTGGGGTGGGCACAGTAAGAAGTCTCACAACACCAGGTTAAAGTCCAATAGGTTTATTTGGAATCACGAGCTTTTGGAGCGCTGCTCCTTTGTCAGGTGAGTGGAGATCTCTCCACTCAACTCACCTGATGAAGGAGCAGCTTTCCGAAAGCTTGTGATTTCAAATAAACCTGTTGGGCTTTAACCTGGTGTTGTGAGACTTCTTATGTTTTGACGGCAAGCAGGGCAACCAATTTGTGCACCTCAAGGTTTGTAAACAACATATGATCAGTAAATGTATTTTTGATAGCGTTGTGAAGTAAGCTTGCAAATTACGAGGACGGGGCAGTTCACATTAAAGCGCACAAGTATTCGGAAAAAAATAAGGGAGCGGACAAAGGGTGTTTGATAGTGGTACTGATCAGAGAAGACATTGCTGTGTTGGAAAGGGCAGATGTGTGGAAGAGGCAAAGGCAGAAATAATTTGGTTCAAGTAGAAAAAGAAAAGGGGGATGATTGTGCTACTAAAGATATTTTAATACCTTCAAATAATGAGAGAGAGACAGAGGAGTAAATCTGCAGAAAAATCACAGAGATGTGCAAGATATATAGTGGTGATATTAGGGGACTTGCATTATCCAACTTTAGATCAAGGTAATGTTAGAATAAAGAGTAAGGGGGCCACATGCGCGGGAACGGCTGCATTTTTGTGAGCTCTGGCGCTACACATCTTGTAATCCTCTTTTTAACCCTGATGTACAACTCATAATTATTTGATCCTAATGTGTAGAATTTGTGCTGTGGTCCCGGAAGATTCTGGCTAAACTTTGGTAACAGGGAGCCGAGTTAAGTTGAGCACGTTCTCCTTTGATCGAGAGGGACAGAGATGGCTGGGCTGGGGCTCAGTTTGCAGTGGTGCTTTCGCTAGTGAGCGGGCCTATATGCTTCAGAGATGCCACTGGCATTGAGGTGATGGCTGCCATTTTGAGTGAAGGTATAGATGATGGTCTTGGTTCCCCAGCACCAATTATTGGTGCTTACGTTGCTGAATGCAAGATATCTTAAAGAGAATGGATGGTGCGGAGAAGAGAGTCCTGTCTATCGAGAGGGCAGTTTCTTTGGTAGTGCCTCACCTTCAAATCCTGCTACTTGTTGAAGATTCTGGTTGATTTCAGAGATTTAGGGTCGATGAAGGAGTATCCATGTCCTTGGTTTCTTGAACAGAACCTGGCTGAATTTGAGAACTGGCTGTTGGGCTTTCACAATCTTGATTTGAAGGCTGGGCATTTTGAGTTTGATGGATGTATTCTGTCTTTGAGCCCTGGGGTTGGTTGAAGACTCCGACCACTGTCTTATGTTGTCTTGTGCTCAGTGTTCGTTGAGAAGAGCCGGAGGTGACTGGATGTGACGGGTCTTCTCCACCTGCAAGGGCCTAGGTTTCTTTTTACCAGCGCTTTGAGATGACAACATGGTGGAGTGCAAAGGCCTCAGTGAAACTCTGAATGGATCCTTGATGGTGCTGAATGATCCTGTCATCAGCTTTGGCCTTTTCAGGCTCCGTGGATGGTTATATTATCTTGCAGCTCATCATTAATCCTGAACTTCATTCCCTTGTGATTATACTCCTGATTTTGTGGTATTGTCTTTTACCCCAACAAAGGTATATGATGTAAGAAGCATTTGTCGCCTGTTATGCTGCAAAAAATCAGGGCTGTCCATTTTTTTCCCTTTGATAGTATTCACCCATTGGTGTGCTCCAATAATGGAATGAGGGAGGTCTTAGTATATTCATTCAATCTTAGTTTTCATGTGTGTTACAGGAGGACCAGGATGGGTACGGGGATCTGCCTATCCTACTTCTGACCTTGTGTCAAATTCTATTTTTTGGGTTTCAGCGTTTGCAATATGGAGATATTTCCCTGTTTGGAGATTGTTTGTAGTTTCCTTTCTAGTGGGGAGTGTGTTGAGTTGGTTGTATGATATGAGGGTTGTATGGTATTTACCAGTTTTTTAATATGCAATAATCCTTGCATTCTAATGAGGGAGTTTTTCTTTGATGTCCTTCACTTTATTTATAGATAAGATGAGCAGCGCCACAGCAGGGTGGCAGCAGATAGGTATGGTACAGACGTGGTTGGTTTGGCCTGATAAGTTCTCATTGTGGGTGAGGAAAACGCCCGTTAGAATTATTGGTGTCACATTTTTCTTTTCTACTTTTGTTATTTTAGGAATAAGGAATCCTTGCTTGTTTCCTATTAAGGTACAGATAGTTTGTGTATCCTGGAAAATACTTCTTTTTCTCTCTGTCCTTGGCGCCTCTCATGTTGTTGGAGTTGTGGGAAACATGTAGTGGTGCATGCCTGAGCATGGTCCGTTAATTCTTGGATATCTAACCTTCCTTAGGTTGGTCTTTGTTAAGACCCAGGCCAGAAACTCCAAGGTATTTTGTGAAGTTAGCAAAGACTATAAGTTTACATTTGCTTTGGCATGGCTGAGCATAAGATATTTCCTGGTACTTTTCAAATGACTCACTAGAAAGCTTTTATCAAACAAAGTTTATTTAAGAACTCGTTAGAATATAACGAAAAGAATAATTTTTATCCACTACAAGTCTTAAACCTGGTATAATATAATTCTTAACAACTAACTATCTCTGTTGTTCTAATTTAAAATAATATCCCACAGACATACACCCTTCTTCAGAATTAGTTAGCACAGAAACAAGTATCCTCACGAGATGCTGGATTTCCAACTTTGTAACACCTATGGACAGAAATCTGAGCCAGTATTTTCAGAGAAGTATATATCCTCAAAACATCAAAACCTCAGAGAGGTAAACCCAGTCTCTGGCAGCTTCCATTCTCCAGATTCCAGAGAGGGGAAAAGAGAGGGATTGTTCTCCCTTAACTCAAAAGCAGCATCTAGATAGCCACAATTAGACAGCAAAACTCCAACTCCAGAGAGACTGTTTCTCTCACCTCCAACTAGCTACTGAAAAGCAAAACTGAAACTGGAATTCTCTGTGAAAATATAGCTGTCTCCAGCCATATGACCTGACCTGTCAATTATTCCAATCAAACTTTATTCTGCCATCCCAGGAGAACACTAAAATAATAGAACACTGCATTAGTTCAGGTTAAAGTAAAGTTTATTTATTAGTGTCACTAGTAGGCTTACATTCACACCACAATGAAGTTACTGTGAAAATCCCCCAGTCGCCATACTCCAGCACCAGTTCGGGTACACTGAAGGAGAATTTAGCATGGCCAATGCATCTAACCTGCACATCTTTGGACTGTGGAAGGAAACTGGAGCACCCAGAGGAAACCCAAGCACACACAGGGAAAACGTGCAAACTCCACACAGACAGTGACACAAGCCAGGATTCAAACCCAGGTCCCTGGCGCTGTGAGGCAGCAGTGCTAACCACTGTGCCACCATGCCATCCACAAAACAATCCATGATGTCAATTATACTGCTTCAGTTCATCTCTCGGCTATTTGAGTTGCAAAGGCAGAACTGGGAATACCAGGAGGGGTTGCCAATGACTCTCTTGCAACTTCAAAAGAGGAAAGAGAGAGGAAAGGTGGCACCAGAGCAAGGTGACCTCTTGCAGGCTGTGCCCAGCATACCTTCTAATTCTATCTTTAACTCTCATTCTATGCTTCTAAAACTTCATTCTAACTCTTCTGAACTCCCTAACAATGCTTTAATTTTATGACTGTAACACTACATTTTGCACTGTCTCGTTTCCTTCTCTATGAACGGTATGCTTTGTATAGTGCACAAGAAACAATACTTTTCACTGTATGCTAATACATGTGACAATAATAAATCAAATCAAAAAAAGCTGAATAGAGACGTCTAATAGCCTTCTGTCACAGCAGATGGTACCGGCATTGTGTGGCACCAAGACCAACACTGCAAGGTTGGCATCTGCAGTGAAATGCCTGAGATCAGACCCATGACTGGAGAACACCAACACGTGACTCAGTCCCTGAGGAACATAACTGAGAGCTTCAGCTGTATGGTTCAGACAATGGCAGCCTCCAGGACTGGCAATGCCAGATGATGTTGAGGTTTCTGGAGCTCACTCCAGCCGTCCCTCTGTCCGATGAAGTAACCCAGGGGCCCATGAAGGCACCAGGGGCCTTCCATCCAGGAGACACTGAGATTGACCAGCCAACCTGAATCCCCCTTCCTGAGACCGGCGCAACTCAGAAACAGCTGCCAGAACAGGGTGACACGAAAACACCAGTGACACCCAAAAGTAGGCTGGGGATCTCCAGGTGCCGGCCCTTCAGAGGGTGCCCACCAAGGATGTCTCAGGCAACAGTGTGTAGAAGGCAGCAGACCACTTCCACCTCTGACATGCATCCTGGGAATACACCTAGGCATAGTGGAAGGTATGGAAAAGTAAGAAATTGTATGTAGGGGCATAGCATTGGTTCGGGTGAAGGTAAGGGTAATTGGGGAGAGGTAATTGGGGGGTATTGTCTTTTGTTAAATTCAGAAATGTTACTGAAGCAAATATTATTGTTAATTCCCATCTTAAAGTCTCAGAATCTTTAATCCTCCTCCCAGTGGCATTGAGCTTCTGACATTTGCTGTTTGAAACAAAAAGAGTACAGTTCCTAAAGCAAATGATCAGAACACCTGGGAAGCAGCAGTTTCCACCACGATGTGAATATGGTCCAATGCTGCTGGGCTGGTCTGTGCCTCAGGAACTTCACATGGCTCCAACACCAAGTCAGATAGGTGCCAGAGGTTGGGGGTGAAGGAGGAAAGGCTATCGGGATGTTTGACTGGATGGGGTGGTGTGAGGTGGCTTAGCCAGCCTGGCTGGGACCCATGGTATTTTAGTAAAGCCGAAAGAAGTTCCAGACCTGCTCCCTGTGGCTCCACAGAAATGAAATTATAATGAAATAATCTGCCCCTTTATGGGAAGCCACCAGTGAACAGTTGTGTAGAGCGTGTTTAGCCCAGGAGTTAGCCAGTAGATAACCAATTTTGCTGTGAACAGTAGAATATCCATTTTATCCCTCCGATGAGAAGGGCTTTCACTTGCTACTTTGCCACTCATGGATTAAGCAGCATTTTCTTTATTCTCTCTTTCCTCTTTGGCAATGGATCCCACCTTCACTAGGCACTGAGATGGAATGTTAGACAGATCGGGACTTGGACACAATCTCCTCACTGTGGGTGGAACACTCCATAAATTTAGCAACAGTTCTACAATAGTGCTTTGTTTCAAAAACAAAGCTTCTTAAATTTAGTTTTCAATCAACAAAAGCTCTGAGTTGTGAGCTTTGAGTGATTAAGTACACAAAATGACAAACCAGGTTGCCTTGCATTCATCTTCTTCCTTCTGCAGGCAGATAATCACCTTCAGGATGCCCAAGCCTGTTTAGTTATTCTGTCCATCACCAATGCCAAAAGATGCGTTAAGTCACTTTTGTCAATCTGCAAACTCGATATTCATCAAACCATCGGCTGGAGCTGAGATATAAGACGCCAGATGAAAGCTGCAATCAGGATTAAGTAGACATTTATTATCTGAGATTTGCATTAGCTTTTGCTACTTAATCCGAAGATCTCTCTCCTCAAGCATGTTCACAGAGTCACATTAAGGCTATATTTTCTTAAGTGGCACTGTATTGGTCAGTATCATGAACTAAAGCATCTTGGGATAGCTAGCATGTAAGGGAAGGCCACTGTGAGCCATTACACTTTGATACCAGAGATAAATCCTTTCATTTTCATTAGACCTTTGCTCTAAGTGGTTATGGAGATTTGAAGGGCTGAAGTCATGGAGGAGTTTGAAAGCAAAGATGAGAATTTAAAATTGAGGCATTGCAACCTGGGAGTTCCTGTCAGTCAGCATGCACAGTGGTGATGAATTAACTAGACTTACTGCGAATTCAGATACTGGCAGCAGCGTTTTAGATAGAATGAGTTTATGTACAGTGGATGATGGGAAGCCAACCAGGAGAGTATTGGAATATGTCATGCCCAATACTTGCATGAAGATATTAATCATCTTTAAAACTATATTTTACAAGTTACATTAAAAAAACAAGACTGGGAAAAAATAGCCATCCAAGTACCACCTGACTAGCCTTGTGGGTTGAAACATTTCCCCGACTGAAGAGAAAACAAAAGTTTACCTCACAGATTGATGTTGACTTCATGCTCTTCCTGAAACAAATTCAGAAAATCATTGACACAGAAAGGTAGACAAGGCCCTTAATACCTTTACTGTAACAATTTTGGATTGCCTTTTGAAACAAAGGGCTTGTGGCTGACCAGATCCACGGGTGGGAGAGCCAAACTCGGACACTTAGCTGGATAACCACAGCACCTAATATAGACACTGACTCGACAGGCCATGGGAGGTCAGATGAGAAGATGGTTATCTTTGCTCCCTGCTAAAGGATGTATTAGTAGGTCTCAAAAGGGCTGTCAAGAGAATCCCATTGGAAAGAAAGTTCTGCAAGTGAAGCCATTGGACTGCTGCAGTCAACTAAGCAGCTCAGGTATCCAACAGCAACGCCTTGAAAGTGAAAGAAGAATTCTCTTCTGAGTTGTTCCAACTTGAAGTTCACTTGAGAGACCAGCCTCCTGGCAGATCAATTACAAGAAGCTTTGCAATTGCTGAGAAATCTCAGCATTTTCAAAACCTTCACTCCAGCAAAGTATCAACTCAATGAAAAACACCAGATCTGCACCAAAATTTAGACTGAGTTAAATTGCATTTTTGTAATTACTAGTTTATCTTCATCTGTATCTATTTGTGGCCTAGCGGTATTATTGCTAGACTATTAATCCAAAAATTCAGCTAATGTTCTGGAGATCAGGGATCGAATCCCATCAATGCAGATAGTGGAATTTGAATTCAATAATTTAAAAAAATGTATCTGGAATTAGGAATCTACCGATGACCATGAAACCACTGTTGATTGTCGGAAAAGCCCACCTGGCTCACCAATGTCTTTTAGGGAAGGAAATCTGCTTTCCTTACCTGGTCTGACCTACATGTGCCACCAGAGCCACATCCCTCAGGCATCTAGGGATGGGCAATAAATGCTGCCCATGTCCCATGAGTGAATTAAAGAAAAAACTTTGTGTGTGATGGTGTGGGTAAGTCAAGTAAGTGAAATTATTTTTAACCTCTGAAGAAAATGTGTGAGAATAACCTTCATTTTTAAATATATAAAAACTTGCTGCTGGATTAGTAAAAAATTGAGTCAATCATTACAAGGGTAAAAAAAAATGGACATCTACATACAGAGATCATGGGAAAATAAAAGGAAACATTTAAATTTGCTCTTGATAAATTCCTGTAATGGATTCTAGAACTAGCAAAAGCAAAGATAAGGGTTTCGGCAGCAGAAAAAGTAGATGTTGGCAGATTTGATGATCGCACAAATGTCCAGTCAGTAGTTCATCTCAGGGTCAAACATGAGACCAAGATTGTTAACAGTCAGGCTGAGATTCAGACAGTTGCTAAGGATGGAAACAAAGCCCAGGCAATGGCATCTGTTGTGTGGATGAAGATAATCTTTCCAATATTTTCTTGAAGGAAATTTATGCTCATTATTACACACAATATAGCAGTGAAGTTAAGAGAAATTTCTTTGCATTCATTTTATGGGATATGGGTGTCACTGGCTAGGTCAGCATTTATTGCCTAGTTGCTCTTAGAAAGTGATAGTGAGCTACTTTCTTGAACTGCTGTAATCCTATGGTGTAGGAAGGGTGTTCCAGGATTTTGATTCAGCAACAGTGAAGAAACAACAATATATTTCCAAGTTAGGGTGACTTGGAGAGGAACTTCCGTTGTTCCCATGTATCTGCTAACGTTGCCCATCTACATGGTAGTGGTTGTGGGTTTGGAACGGGTTTCCTAAGGAACTTTGGTGACCTCCAGCAGTGCATCTTGTAGATGATACATGCTGTTGCCACTGTTCACCAGTGATGGAGAGTGTGAACATTGTGGAAGGGATGCTAATTAAGCAGGCTACTTTGGTCCAAGCTTCTTGAGTGTTGTTGGACCTGGACTCACCAAGGCAAGTATTCCATCACACTCCTAACTTGTGCCATGTGAGATGGTTGACAGGCTTTGGGAATCAGGAGGGTTCATAGCTTCTGACCTGCTCTGGTAGCCACAGTATTCATATGGCTAGTCCAGTTCAGTTTCTGTTTAATGACAACTCCCAGGATGTTGATAGTAGGAATTCAGCGAAGGTGATGCCATTGTATGCCTTGGGGAAGTGGTTAGATTCTCTCTTTTGAAGATGACCATTGACTAGCACTTATGTGGTATGAATGTTACCAAGCTGGGATATTGTCCAGGTTTTGCTGCATTTGGATATGGACTGTTTCATTATCTGAGGAGTCACGAGTGGTCTGAACGTTGTGCAGTCATCAGCAAACATTTCCACTTCTGACCTTATGATTCTAGGAAAGTCATTAGTGAGACACCAGAGGATGATTGGGCCTAGGACACTAACCCTGTGGAACTCCTGCAGTGATGTTGTGGAACTGAGATGATTGACACACAACCACCACAACCATCTTCCTTTGATATGACTCCAACCAGCTAAGGTTTTCCCCCTGATTGCCATTGACTCTAGTTTGATAGGGCTTCTTGATGCCATACTCAGTCAAATGCAGCCTTGATGTCAAGGACAGTCACTCTCACCTCACCTCTGAAATTCAGTTCTTTTGTCCATGAGGTCAGGAGCTGAATGACCCTGCGGGACCCAAATTGAGTGTCAGTGAGCAGGCTATTGTGAAGTAAGGGTCGCTTGACAGTGTTATTGATAATCCCTTCCATCACTTTCTTGTTGGTCGAGAGTAGACCGATTGGGCTGTAATTGCCCTTGTTGGATTTATCCTGCTTTATGTATGAAGGACATACCTGGATAATTTTCCACATTTCCAGATAGATGCCAGTGTTGTAGCTGTATTGGAACAGTTTGGCTAGGGGAGTGGCAAGTTCTGGAGCGCAAGTGGTCAGTACTGTTGCTGAAGTATTGTCTGAGCCCATAATAACTTTGACTTTATGAGCCAGTGTGAAATTAAATAACAGGTTGGTAACTGGTTTAAATTGCTCTCGATTTTCATTCATTTCCATTGATTTCATAAATTCACTATCAACCATTTCAATCTTTAGTACATTCAAAATTATTCATCAGGATTTTCTCACTGGTCAGGAGCTCTTTTATTGGGTACAGGACAAGGATGAGAAGACTGAAACTGAAAATATATGTTCATTTGCACATTTTGTAGGGGGGGTGGTGCGGCTTGTATTATATGGTAGATAGCACTAGCCCCGCCCCGTCAGAGCGTAACTGTCCCATCATCCTTACCTAGAAACCACCTCCACCACCCAACCACAGGACCCAACAAGCAAGTCCCTTCCTTACATCCCATGGCCATGCCCCCAAACATTCCCTCACTGTCCCATTCCTGCTCCAGACAATCTGTCTTTCTTTCTCAGAGTCTCCCATCCTTCCCCAATGGTCCACCCCCCCAACCTTCCCCACTGGTCCAATCTCTCATGTCCTCTCTCCCCTGTCTTCCCTCTGCTCCATCTGTCCCTCCACTTCCCTGCTAATTTGATTATTTGATTTGATTTATTTTTGTCACATGTATTAGTATACAGCGAAAAGTATTATTTCTTGCATGCTATACAGACAAAGCATACCATTCATAGAGGAAGAAAGGAGAGAGTGCAGAATGTAGTGAAATAGTTATAGCTAGGGTGAAAGATCAACTTAACACTTGGTAAGTCCATTCAAAAGTCTGATGGCCAAAGAGAAGGAGCTGTTCTTGAGTCGATTGGACATGACCTCAGACTTTTGCATCTTTATCCCAATGGAAGAAGGCACTGGTCCAGCCTCCCGTCTTCTGGTTTTACATCACTTGGAAAACTAGCACCCGATCCCTATCAAGAGGCTGACATTTGTGAGTGGTTTCCAGGAAGACCAAAGCAGTGACTATTGCCTTCAAAGTCATAGAAGAAGCCTACCTCACAATTGCCTGACACTATTAAACAGTCATAAATGTGAATGTTCTAATTTTTGACTGGCTTTGAGTCTAATTTGGAAGTGAAACATTATTTTTGTGAGCTGGCCTTTTAATGAGAAGCATGACATGCAAAAGGGCTTCTTGTCATTGTTTGTCAACCTATTTCTAACGTTCCAAGAACATAATTGCAAAAGTTCATCCCACCTCTGGGAAACTGAATTTTGGCTGCGTGAGAAATTAAGCTCATCTGCCCACCAAGCTTCCTGTGGCTGTTTGGCCTGGAAGATAATGCCACTGACCTAAGATTTGTTTATTCTGTCCACTTTCTGGAGCTGACCATTGCAGATTTGAAAATTTGATCTCAGAATGACAAGGTACCGCATTTTAGGTTGTGGCAGCCTTTGACAAGAAGTGCATGGTAGTTGTCGTTTAAGGTTAAATCTCACTGGATCCAGGGTGAGGTAGCCAAATGGATACAAAATTGGCTTGATGACAGAAGACCGATTGGTTGTATAGTGGATAGCAAGATTGGTGGCATAGTAGATGTGAAGAAAGTTACCTAGGATTGCAATGGGATCTTGATCAATTGGGCCAGTGGGCTGACAAATGGCAGATGGATTTTAATTTAGATAAATATGAGTGATGCATTTTGGTTGATTGAACTAGGGCAGGACTTACTCAGTTAACTGTAGGGCATTTGGAAGTGTTATAGAATAAAGAGATCCAAGGGTACAGGTTCATAGCTTCTTGAAAGTGGAGACACAGGTGGACAGACTGGTGAAGAAGACATTCAGCATGCTTGGTTTTATTGGCCAGAACACTGAATACAGGAGTTGGGACTTCTTGTTGAAGTTGTACAAGACATTGGTAATGCCACACTTGGAACACTGTGTACAGTTCCGGTCACCCTATTATGGAAAGGATATTATTACTAGAAAGAGTGCAGAAGAGATTCACTAGGATGCTACCGGGACTTGATAGTTTGAATTATAAGGAGAGGCTGGATAGACTGGGACTTTTTTATCTGGAGCGTAGGAGGCTTAGGGGTGATTGTATAGAGGCCTATAAAATAATGAGGGGCATCAATCAGCTAGATAGTCAATATCTTTTCCCAAAGGTAGGGGAATCTAAAACTAGAGGGCATAGGTTTAAGGCGAGAGGAGACAGACACAAGAAGTCCCAGAGAGATTTTTTTTTCACACACAGGTGAGTGTATGGAACAAGCTGCCAGAGGTAGTAGTAGAGGCAAGTACAACTTTGTCTTTTAAAAAGCATTAAACAGTTACATGGGTAAGATGGGTATAGAGGGATATGGGCCAAATGCAGTTAATTGGGACTAGCTTAGTCGTTAAAAAGGGGCAGCATGGACAAGTTGGGCCAAAGGGCCTGTTTCCATGCTGTAATCCTCTATGAATTAGGAAGCATAGGTTGGACTAGGAGACTACAGGGTCTCGGAACGTCCGAAATGTGGAGTTTTTTCAAGGAGCAGCTACTGCGAGTCCTTGATATGTATGTCCCTGTCAGGCAAGGAGGAATTGGTCGAGCTAGGGAACCGTGGTGCACTAAGAAAGTTGGTTCGCTGGTTAAAAAGAAAAAGGAGGCTTATGTCCGGATGAGACTTGAGGGCTCAGGTAGTGCACTAGAAAGCTTTAGATTGGCTAGGAGGGAGTTAAAGAGTGAGTTAAGAAGGGCTAAAAGAGGACATGAGAAGACTTTGGCTGATAGGATTAAGGAGAATCCTAAGGCATTCTATAGATATGTTAAGAACAGAAGGTTGGTTAGGGCAAGATTGGGGCCAGTTAGAGATAGCAGTGGGAATTTGTGTGTGGAACCGGAAGAGATTGGAGAGGCATTGAACCAATATTTCTCTTCGGTGTTCACGCAGGGGGACATAAATGTAGCTGTGGAGAACACTGGGTTACAGGGTTGTAAACTGGACAGTATTGCAGTTGATAAGGAGGATGTGCTAGATATTCTTGAGGGTTTGAAAATAGATAAGTCCCCTGGGCCGGATGCGATTTACCCTAGGATTCTCTGGGAGGCAAGAGAGGCGATTGCAGAGCCTCTGGCTCCGATCTTCAGGTCGTCGTTGGTCACAGGTATAATGCCAGAAGATTGGAGGATAGCGAATGTTGTCCCATTGTTTAAGAAGGGGAACAGAGACTTCCCCGGGAATTATAGACCGGTGAGTCTTACTTCTGTTGTGGGTAAGGTTTTAGAAAAAATTATTAGGGATAGGATTTATAGTTATTTGGAGAGTAATGAATTGATTGGAGATAGTCAGCATGGTTTTGTGGAGGGTAGGTCGTGCCTTACTAACCTTATTGAGTTTTTTGAGAAAGTGACCAAAGAGGTGGATGGGGGTAAGGCAGTTGACGTGGTATATATGGACTTTAGTAAGGCGTTTGATAAGGTTCACCATGGAAGGCTTCTGCAGAAAATGCAGATGTATGGGATTGAGGGTGATTTAGGTAATTGGATCAGGAATTGGCTAGCAGATAGGAGACAGAGGGTGGTGGTTGATGGTAAGTATTGGTCATGGAGTTCAGTTACGAGTGGTGTGCCTCAGGGATCTGTTTTGGGGCCACTGTTGTTTGTAATTTTTATAAATGATCTGGATGAGGGTATAGTTGGGTGGATTAGTAAATTTGCTGATGACACCAAAGTCGGAGGTGTGGTAGATAGTGAGGAAGGGTGTCTTAGTTTACAGGGGGACTTGGACAAGTTGCAGAGCTGGGCCGAGAGGTGGCGGGTGGAGTTTAATGTGGAGAAGTGTGAGGTAATTCACTTTGGCAGGAATAACAGATGTGTAGAGTATAGGGCTAACGGTAGGACTCTGAATAGTGTGGATGAACAGAGGGATCAAGGTGTATGTGTACATAGATCCCTGAAAGTTGGGAATCAAGTAGATAGGGTTGTTAGGAAGGCATACGGTGTCTTGGCGTTTATTGGTAGGGGGATTGAATTTAGGAGCCGCAGCATCATGTTGCAATTGTACAAGACTCTGGTGCGGCCGCACTTGGAGTATTGTGTGCAGTTCTGGTCCCCACATTATAGGAAGGATGTGGAGGCTTTGGAGAGGGTGCAGAGGAGGTTTACCAGGATGTTGCCTGGTATGGAGGGGAGGTCCTATGAGGAAAGACTGAGGGATTTGAGGTTGTTTTCGTTAGAAAGAAGGCGGCTAAGAGGGGACCTTATTGAAACATATAAGATGATGAGAGGTTTAGATAGGGTGGACAGTGATAGCCTTTTTCCTCGGATGGAGAAAGCTAGCACGAGGGGGCATAGCTTTAAATTAAGGGGTGGTAGTTATAGGAAGGATGTCAGGGGTAGGTTCTTTACCCAGAGGGTGGTGAGGGATTGGAATGCCCTGCAGTTGTAAATGCGCCTAGTTTGGGGGCATTTAAGAGATCCGTGGATAGGTTTATGGATGGAAAGGGTTTGGTTTAGGTTAGAGGGTCATTGTTTTTTAACTGGTCGGCGCAACATCGTGGGCCGAAGGGCCTGTTCTGCGCTGTAATGTTCTATGTTCTATGTTCTATGACTCTAGTTGCAGATTCAAGTCTAACACAGCATTAATATAAAACAGCTGCTTTTATATGGTGCTTTGGTCATCAGCTTCCGCAGCCTGAGCTCTTGCAGTTATTGGCTCAATGAAGTTAATATGTCCGGTTTTGTTAGACTAGCAACCAGGAAGATAATTCTTTCCCCTGAATGTTTGCACCTGTTACCAATCTAGATGTGTCTAGTAAAAATGCTACACTGGCAGCCATGTGATTAATGTGCACCCATTTGATAACGTTGTAAAGCATAAGATCCTGTCCCAATTATGCTTTGCACATTATTGCGTCACTAGGTGATGGCATCATAGCACAATCACTTTACACATCAACATTTTTCAATTTGTCACAGCCTCTCTGTGCATTAGTTCCCATCTGCCACTAGTTCACAACGGAATGTCATTTAAAAGTAAATTTAGACGAACACCACTTTCTTGAGAGAAAGCTTATAGTGTAAAAGACCTTGACAGTTTGATTGCAGACATATAACAGTACCTAAGCAGTATTGCTCCATTTCCCCCTCAAAGTGAATTACATTTTTCTTCCCCGAGCCAACTGCAATCACTTAAATGAATCTTCCTCCATTAGTTGCTTCTAGCAAGTTGTTTCTGCTGCTAGGTAATGGCCTATTGACTCTTGGCAGAATCTGTTCAGGTACCAGTAATGGACAGGATCATTTAGCAACTGCAGTCACCCACAAACCAAAATACTGTTCAGTAACAAAACAACTGCTGTACCATTGATATTGAACAGTAGCCCTAAGATTGCTGACACAGATACTGCTTTTGCTGCTGCATCTGCCAAATACTTACTTATCACAATGATTTTATTGTATACATTGCAAGTTCCCTCACAGTATTGCAATATAAATGGTTAATAAGTGACATTTAATAGATAATCCAACACAAAATTGAAAATGCTGGAAATCCACAATACCTGGAAATATCCAGTAATAAAATTAACAGAATTGTTGTGAAATTATGGGAATGTACGCTTCATCAAACTAAAAAATTAGCACATTTCAAAGGGAGAAAAACACTGTATGTACCATAGAATGGGGGCTATATGTTAAATGGCCAACAAACTGCTTAATAAAAAACAGCTAATTATAAGGTTTACTTGTAACTATTTAGTTTTTCTACAGCAGAGTAATACTCCTGTTAGAACATCTCTCACCCTGTGATTTCCCAAGAGAAATTATAAGTTGATGTCACCATCGCCATGAAACCATTGTGTGAAAACTTAGGGTTTGCTAAAATAAACCGTTTGAGGCTATGATTGTAATAGTGAAATACTGGACTTTCAAATAGGATGGGCTACTGGGATGAGAGAATCCCTTCATACACCACTCAATTCAAGATCGGCCAAAATTTTTTTATGTTGATTTATTAGTGTCACAAGAGGGCTTACATTAACACTGCAATGAACTTACTGTGAAAATCCCCTAGTTGTCACACTATAGCACCTGTTTGGGTACATTGAGGGAGAATTTAGCATGGCCAATCCACCTAACTAGCACATATTTCGGATGGTGGGAGGAAACTAGAGCACCCAAGAAAACCCACTTAGACGCAGGGGAGAACGTGCAAACTCCACACAGACAGCAACCCAAAGCTGGAATTGAACCTGGGTCCTTGGTGTTGAGAGGCAGCACTGCTAACCACTGTGCCACCAAAGATGTCTACCAAAGAACAAGATTGGTGGTCTCTGTGGACAAATCTGACATCTGCCTATCCTACCATATAACACCATTGATTTGGAAAAGACAGGGCTGTAACTTAGGAAAGAAAAACCACAAAACAGCATTTAAAAAATTATAATGTGAAGCTATTTATTTTCTGGGAGGTATGTTTTATTTTTCCATTCAAGGCATCTGGTTCCTCCTTCACGTTGCAGAAACTTGCATTTCACTTTATTTAAATGCTTAAAGTTTTTCCTTATTTTTGAAAAGCACATTAATCTGTATGTTAAAATTATATAGTGGGAAGAAGGATATGAGCTTTTCAGTTTTAGTGGTCGGAACACTGTGCCTATTTCTTGATGGCGTGCAGTTTGAAAACATTTTTTTTCCTTTGGTTGATATTGCTTTTTGCGAACAGTAGAGGTCCTCGTGGCCTCAGCTCTTGCATTGTAAGGTTTTCTTTATTCTTTCATGGGATGTGAGCATCAATGCCTAAACAAACATAGTTTCCCCATCCCTAATTACCCTTCAGAAAGTAGTGGCTTAAAGTGCTGCAATCTATCTGGTGCAGGTGCACTCACAGTGCTGTTAGAAAGAGAGTTCCAAGATTTAGACCCAGTGACGCTGAAGAAATAGCAAAATAGTTCCAAGTCAGAATGTTGTATAGCTGAGAGGGAACTGCATTCTGCTGTTCTTGTCCTTCTGGGTGGTAGAGGTTGTGGGTTTGGAAGGTGCTGTTGAAGGAACTTTGGTGAGTTGCTGCAGTGCATCTTCTATAGTGTATACATTGCTGCCACTGTGAGTTGGTGGTGGAGGGCGTGATTACTTAATTTGGTGGATGGGGTGTCAATCATGCAGGGTTTTGTCATGAATTATGTTGAGTTTTTGAATATTGTTGGACCTACGCTCAACCAGGCAAGTGGAGAATATTCCATCTCGCTCCTGACTTACGCTTTATAGATGGTGGACAGGCTTCAGGGAGTCAGGAAGTAACCTCAGAATTTGCAGCGTCTGATCTGCTTTTGTAATCACAACATTTATGTGACTGGTCCAGATTTGTTTCAGGTCAATGAAAGTGGGGGGGGAGGGGGGGCGGTGGGAGCGCAGTGCGGTGGCACGGTGTTCAGTGATATAATGCCATTGAATGTCAAGGGGAGATGGTTGGGTTCTGCCTTGTTGGTGATAGCCATTGCCTGGCACTTGTGTGAGATGAGTCTTCAGTTCTCTTGTCAGGATGCTGTCAGGGCCCACGTTCTTTGTTGTTCCCAGTTCTCGTTTCAAAGTGATACCACTAGCAAACATGTGCTGAAACATCCACAATCGAGGAAAAGAGTTTCTGCCTGAAAAAAAAATACAAAACCAAACAAACATAGGAATGTTTACAGATTACTTTATTGTACAATATTAAAAATCAAGCATCAGTAAAACTGTAAAGCTATTGGATTGTCTGTTTTAAAACAACCTCCCTCTTGAATATTCTTTAGGGAAGGAAACCTGCTATCTTTACCCATCCTGGGCTGATGTGACTTAACTGTACTTGGCTCTGAAGTGACCAAACTAACCATCCTGTTGTCTTGATTTGATTTGATTTATTATTGTCGCATGCATTGGTATACATTTAAAAGTATTGTTTCTTGTGCGCGACACAGACAAAGCATACTGTTCATAGAGTATGCTGGGGAGAAGGAAAGGAGAGGGTGCAGAACATAGTGTTACAATTATACCTAGGGTGTGGTGAAAGGTCAGCTTAATATAAGGTAGGTCCACTCAGAAGTCTGATGTACTGAAAGAAGGCCGATTAGCACCTTCTCAGAAGGAGCTCAGTACAAGCTTTGGTGGTTTTTTTTTTACTTTGCAAACTTTGTTAAATATTTCAAGAGTGAAATAGAGCAATCCCAATTTTTTTTTTCATTAATCTTCTCATCGGGAATGTGCTGAGCACATAAATTCTGCTAATGAAAAATTGATTTCATTAAGATTGTCTGAATCTCATGCAGTGTTCTTGCAAAAATATTCTCAATCAACAGGTTGATAGTCACACACGTTAGCCAATCCCTGTGACATTGAACACCAAGCTTAATTGTGCAGCGAAGAACAGTTAGAGACTGAGGGTAATTAAATATGCATAAATAATTGATTCCCATTTTAAAATTGCACACTCTTTATTTTTTAAGTTGATTTATTATTTATAGTTGAATAATAAAATTTACAGCAGAATTAGTCAGAGCATTGGAACCTCTTAGCAATGTACAGCTGAGCACATGAGAAACACAAAATTGAGACGTTGTAATGCCACCACAAATGGGAAGGTGTAATTACAATGTATAAAAGCAAATTACTGTGGATGCTGGAATCTGAATCTCAAAAGAGAAAATGCTGGAAAATCTCAGCAGATCCGGCAGCATCCGTAAGGAGAGAAAAAAGCTGACGTTTTGAGTCCAGATGACCCTTTGTCAAAGCTGTAATTACAATGTGATATGGTTACATAATCATTTTAAACATGGATTTACGAATTTCTAATCACAGATAGTTGACATAAAACTAGGACTGAAGCATGACAAAAGGAAATAAGTTTTGTAGACAAGAAGTGGATGCAGCTAGACTTCTAATATAAGAACATAAGATGGTGGGTGGGATGGTCAGGGGTTTGGGAGGGTAGCCAGGGGATTGGGTAGAGTAGTTGGGGGCTCCTGTAAGAAGAACATAAGAACATAAGAAATAGGAGCAGGAGTAGGCCATCTAGCCCTTCGAGCCTGCCCCACCATTCAATAAGATCATGGCTGATCTGTTGTGGCTCAGTTCCACTTTCCCGCCCTCTCCCCATAACCCTTAATCCCCTCTCTTATCAAAAACCCATCAACCCGCTTCTTAAAAATATTTAGCGAGGCAGCCTCCACCACTTCAACGGGCAGAGAATTCCAGAGATTCACCACCCTTTGAGTGAAGAAGTTCCTCCTCAACTCCGTTCTAAACCGCCTCCCCTTTATCTTGAGGCTGTGCCCCCTAGTCCTACTGTCTTTTTTGAGCGGGAAGAGTCTCTCCACCTCTATCCTATCCATCCCATTCATCATCTTATATGTCTCAATGAGATCTCCCCTCATTCTTCTAAACTCTAACGAGTACAAGCCTAGTTTATTCAGCCTCTCCTCATAGCTCAATCCCCTCAACTCCGGTATCAGCCTAGTAAACCTCCTCTGCACTCCCTCCAGGGCCAAAATATCCTTGCGCAGGTGCGGCGCCCAAAACTGCACACAGTACTCCAGCTGCGGCCTCACCAATGCCCTATACAGCTGCAGCAAGACCTCCCTACTTTTATATTCAAGAAGGGTAATTGGAGGGTGTGGAGGTAGTCAGTGGGTTCAGTGTGTTATTGTGGAGTGTAACGGGATTGAGGGAGGGATCAGTACTATAGTTACCCAGGAGTTAAAAGTGGTTTTAATTCTTCTATCAGATAGCCAGAGCCATCCAAAGTCCACATTTAAATTGGAATATTGGATCATTCCCATTGTAGGATAATTGCTCAGCAGTAATCACCCTGCCCAGGGAATCATCTGGCTTATGATGGAGGGAATGTCTTGATTAAGCAACGAAAGCTGGTTTCACTGAGGACAGAATCCTGTTTTCCCTGATTCCTATTGACTTCAATTTTGCAATGGCACAGTAATTGGCTAGTTTGGATGTGTCCTGCTTTTTGTGGACAGGACATACCTGGGCAATTTTCAACATTGCTGTTTAGATGCCAGTGTTGTGGCCATATAGGAACAGCTTGGCTAGGGATGCAGTAAGTTCTGGAGCACAGGTTTTCATTACAGCAGCCAGAAGTTTGTCAAGGCTCTTAGTCATGGCAGTATCCAGTGCCTTCAGCCTCTTCTTGATATCACATAAGAACAAAAGAAATAGGAGCAGGAGTAGGCCATCTAGCCCTTCGAGCCTGCCCCGCCATTCAAAAAGATCATGGCTGATCGGTCGTGGCTCAGTTCCACATTCCCGCCCTCTCCCCATAACCCTTAATCCCCTCTCTTATCAAAAACCCATCAACCCGCTTCTTAAAAATATTTAGCGAGGTAGCCTCCACCACTTCAACGGGCAGAGAATTCCAGAGATTCACCACCCTTTGAGTGAAGAAGTTCCTCCTCAACTCTGTTCTAAACCGCCCCCCCTTTATCTTGAGGATGTGCCCCCTAGTCCTACTACCCTTTCTGAGCGGGAAGAGTCTCTCCACCTCTATCCTATCCATCCCATTCATCATCTTATACGTCTCAATGAGATCTCCCCTCATTCTTCTAAACTCTAACAAGTACAAGCCCAGTTTATTCAGCCTCTCCTCATAGCTCAACCCCCTCAACTCCGGCATCAGCCTAGTAAACCTCCTCTGCACTCCCTCCAAGGCCAAAATATCCTTGCGTAAGTATGGCGCCCAAAGCTGCACACAGTACTCCAGCTGTGGCCTCACCAGTGCCCTATACAGCTGCAGCAAGACCTCCCTACTTTTATATTCAATCCCCCTCGCTATGAAGGCCAGCATCCCATTCGCCTTCCTGACCACCTGCTGCACCTGCAAGCTGGGTTTTTGCGACTCATGCACAAGGACCCCGAGGTCCCTCTGCACCGTTGCCTGCTGCAGTTTTTCGCCACGTATCAGGCTGAAAAATTAGCTCTACTTGCTTACTATATATTGGAAAGTTTACCATAGTATTATTTTCAAGTCTGATGACTACTTGTGTTTCTGCCGCTTATGTGTGTTATCATCACCAACATTTATGAATGTGGTTAACAATGGATAATGGACAGATCTTTGTGATATTGATTGGAAAATTGATATTGACCAGGATAACTCCCCTTCTTCAAAACTTGGATCTTCTCAACTCATCCTAGCAGGCGGATGAGACCTTGGTTTGACATCTCAAAATCACTCAGTAGCACAGTGCTCTCCCTGGGCTGCACTGCCTTTGAAATTTCACATGCTCAAGCCACAAAGTGAGACTTCACCGTGGAAGCTTGTGGTTCAGAGGTGAAAGTGCTATCAACTGGGCCACAGCTGACATTGTATAGGTGGCAATAGTGGAGAGCAGGTTATTTAATGGTCAGTATTCTTCCATGAAATCTGAGAACTAAGTCAAAGTAGTTGCTTTAAATTCATTAACAAAAATGACAGCTTTAATTTACAGTTTACCATCAGACATAATTTATGGTGGACATTTCTCGTGAGGTATTATGCAGGACCTTGCTCAGTGACACCATTGATCAGAAGAGGATTTATTATCATTATTGCACCTCTACCAAAACATGCTGCAAATTTCTCCAAATAGAATATTCAAATAAAACACTCACTCCAGAATTTTCAATAAGTGCATTTCCAATAAGCATCCAAGACCTTTTTTGCTTTCTTCTTGTTAGAGGCTTATATTGGAGATGGTCTCACTTGTCTGTTGCCACTGCACAGCAATATTACAATGTGCTTTTAGCACCCAAGCAACTAAAATATAAATGTGCCAAGCTAGCAGCATAACTGGAGCATGTAAAGGAATTATAACCTCCTCCAGCCGCAAAACTCGGCACTCCTCCAACTCTGGCTTCTTGTGCATCCTCCAGTTTCTTCACCCCACTATAAACATGTCTGTGCTATCCGCTGTACAGGCCTAAAGCTCTAGAATTTTGACCACAAGCTCTCCTTTCTCTCACCTTAAAACCTGCTCTTCAGCCAAACATTAGGTCCTAATGTCTCCTTCTTTGAGTCAACATTATTTTTGTCTGATTACACACTTACGAAGCATTTTGAGATTTTTTTCTACTTTAAAGTCTCTCTGCAAATACAAATTGCGTTTTTTTTGTTGATGCTAAATTCATAAGTACAGGAGTAGAATGTTCAATCCCTTGAGTCTGCTTTCCCGTTCAGTACAACCATGGCTGATCAGACTCTTAAGTGCCTTTTGCCCTTAATGTCTCCATAACCCTTTATGTTATTGTTAATCGGAAATCTATCAATCTCTAACTTATACAAACTCAATAAGCTTTCATAACCCTCTAGAGTACAGAATTCCAAAGTTTCTCAATGCTCTGTGTAAATAAATTTCTCCTTATCTCAGCTTAAATGGCTTCCCCCTTGTTTTGAAATTGTGACTTCTTGTTCTAGACACCTCAGCCAAGGCATCTTACTTGTAAGTTCTTTAAGTATCGTGTAGGATTCAATGAGATCATCTCTCATATGTAGAGAATGCAGGCCTAGCTTGTCCAATCTCTCTTCATAACAGTCCTGCTCTTCCTGGAACAAATCTGGTGAACTTTTGTTGCACTTCCTGAATGACAATAATTTCCTTTCTAAGGTAAGGGGACCTAAACAGCACACAGTACTCCAGGCACAGTCTAACCAAGATTCTATACAATTGAAGCAAGACCTCCCTACTCATGTACTCAAATCCTCTTATGATAAAGACTAACGTTCCACTAGTCTTTCTAATAGCCTGCTGCACCTCCATGTTAACCTTCAATGACTAATGGACAAGGACACCCAGGTCCCCTTGTACATCCACACGTTCTAATTTCTTATCATTTAGGATATTCTCTATACATTCAGTTCCTTCTACCAAAGTGGATTACCTCACATTTTTCCACATTATATTCCATCTGCCATGTTCTTGCCCACTCACTAAGTCTGTCCAAATCCTCCTGTAGCTGCTTTGTATCTTCCTCACTGCACATGTTAACTTCCAGCTTTGTATCATCCCTGAACTTGGAAATATTATATTTGGTCGCCACATCCAAATCATTGATATAAATTGTCAACAACTGGCGCGCGAGTACTGATCCTTGTGGTAGCCCATAGCCACAGCCTGGCAATGTGAGAATGACCTGTTTATTCCTATTTTTAGAATTTTCTGCCTGTTAGCTTATCCTTAATCTACCAGTATATTACCTCCTACCCCATGTACTTTTATTTTGCCAAACAACGTCCTGTGAGGGTCTTTATTAAAAGCCTTCTGAAATTCCAGATATACTATGTCCATCGACTCTCCTTTATCAATTCTGTTACTACCATCCTCAACAAACTCCAACACATGCATCAAACATGATTTCCCATTTTTAAATCTATGGTGACTATGACTAATCAGATCGTGATTATCCAAGTGTCCTTTTGTCACCTGCTCCAGGTAACACGGTGGCACAGTGGTTAGCACTATTGCCTCACGGTGCCAGGGACCCAGATTCGATTCCAGGCTTGGGTCATTGTGTGAAGTCTGCATGTTCTCCCCATGTCTGCATGAGTTTCCTTCATATGTGCTCTGGTTTCCTCCCATAGTCCGAAACACCTGCTGGTTAAGTGGATTGGCTATGCTAAATTTACTCTCAGTGTACCCGAACAGGCACTGGAGTGTGGCGACTAGAGGATTTTCACAGTAACTTCATTGCAGTATTAATGTAAGCCTACTTGTGACACTAAAAAATAAACTTTAAATCTCTATAATAGATTCTAGCAGATTACCTACTACTGATGTAAGGCTGACAGGTCTTTAGTTCCCTATTTTCTCTCTCCCTCCCTTCTTAAATAGTCAGGTGACATTTGCTACCATCTGATCTTAAGGAACCACTCCAGAATCCAGAATTTGAATTATAGAATCCCTACAGTGCAGGAGGCCATTCAGCCCATCAAGTCTGCACTGACCATGAACCCACCCAGGCCCTAACCCCATAACCCCATAAGGGGCAAATTAGCGTGGCCAATCCACCTAACCCGCACATAGAACATAGAACATAGAACATAGAACACTACAGCACAAACAGGCCCTTCGGCCCACAAGTTGCGCCGACCACATCACCTACCAACCTACAGACCTATCTATAACCCTCAATCTCATTAAACCCCATATACTCATCCAGAAGTCTTTTAAAAGACCCCAGCGAGTTCGCCTCCACCACCACTGACGGCAGCCGATTCCATTCACTCACCACCCTCTGAGTGAAAAACTTACCCCTAACATCACTTCTGAACCTCCCTCCCCGCACCTTAAATCTGTGTCCTCTCGTAGCGACCATTTCAAACCGGGGAAATAGCCTCTGAGAGTCCACCCTATCTATTCCTCTCAACATTTTGTAAACTTCTATCAGGTCGCCTCTCAACCTTCGTCTCTCCAGGGAAAAGAGTCCCAGCTCCCTCAACCTAACTTCATAAGGCATGCCTCCCAGTCCAGGCAACATCCTTGTAAATCTCCTCTGCACCCTTTCAATAGCTTCTACATCTTTCCTATAGTGAGGCGACCAGAACTGCGCACAATACTCCAAATGAGGCCTGACAAGGGTCTTATAAAGTTCCAGCATTACCTCCCGACTCCTAAACTCAATCCCTCGATTAATGAAGGCCAGTACACCATACGCCTTCTTGACCACCTCCTCCACCTGCGAGGCCGATTTAAGAGTCCTGTGGACCCGGACCCCAAGATCCTTCTGCTCCTCAACACTACTCAGACTTCTGCCCTTAATAGTGTACTCGTTCATCCCGTTGGTTCTGCCAAAATGGACGACAACACATTTATCCGCGTTGAAGTCCATCTGCCACTTCTCCGCCCAGTCCTGCATCCTATCTATGTCCTGCTGCAACTTTTGCCATCCTTCCAGATCATCCACAACACCACCGACCTTCGTGTCATCAGCGAACTTACTTACCCATCCCTCCACTTCCTCATCCAGGTCATTTATGAAAATGACAAACAACAAGGGTCCCAGAACAGATCCTTGAGGCACTCCGCTGGTGACTGACCTCCATTCAGAAAAAGCCCCATCCACAACCACTCTCTGCCTTCTGCAGGCAAGCCAGTTCTGGATCCACAAGGCCAAAGGCCCTTGGATCCCATGCCCTCTCACCTTCTCAAGAAGTCTTGCATGGGGGACCTTATCAAACGCCTTGCTGAAGTCCATGTACACTACGTCCACGGCACTTCCTTCGTCAATGTGTTCAGTCACATTATCGAAGAACTCAACTAGGCTTGTAAGGCACGACCTGCCCTTGACAAATCCATGCTGACTATTCCTGATCATGTCAAACCTCTCCAAATGTTCGTAAATCTTGTCCCTCAGAAGCCTCTCCATCAGCTTACCAACCACTGAGGTCAGACTCACCGGTCGGTAATTTCCCGGGCTATCTCTGTTCCCTTTCTTAAAAATAGGAACTACATCCGCAATCCTCCAATCCTCTGGAACCTCTCCCGTCTCCATTGACGACGCAAAGATCATCGCCAGGGGCTCTGCAATCTCTTCCCTCGCCTCCCACAGTATCCTGGGGTACATCCCATCTGGTCCCGGCGACATCTTTGGAGAATTTTGGAAGATGTTCAATAATGTGTCCACTATCACTATAGCAACCTCTTTCAACACTCTGGGGTGCATATTATCAGTCCCATTTATTCCTTCGGAGTTCTGATTAAACTTCATAGTTTCTAAATTACAAGCAGGTATCCATTATTTATTTTTACTATTTGCTGACAGACAATGCTGAATGTTTAGTGGAAGTCAATGTATGTTGGACTTCTTTTCTTCCTTTGAAGAAATGTCTACTTGCATCAGAAATAACAATAATGAATTAGGACTTACTCCTGACCCTAATTCGAGTGTTGAGGAAAAAAAATTCAAATGTTTGAAACAACTCAGAGCAGGATAAGGACCACATATGAAAGTGATAAACTTTTGTAGGTGCTACTGACTGTACACTGTAAGGGCGGCATGGTGACACAGAGCTTAGCACTGCTACCTCAAAGCGCCAGGGACCCTGGTTCAATTTTAGTCTCAAGTGACTATCCATATGGAGTTTGCACATTTTCCCTTTGTGTGCGTTTCCCCTGGGTACTCCAGTTTCCTCCCTTAGCCTAATGATGTGCAGGTTAGGTGCATTGGCCATGCTAAGTTGCCCCTTGGTGTCCAGGGCTGTGTAGTTTAGATGGATTAGCCATGGTAAATGCCCAGGGTTACAGGGATAGGACAGGGAAATGGGCCTGGGTGAAATGTTCTTTCGTTGAGTCAGTGCAGAATTGATGGGTCAAATGGCCTGTTTCTGGAATGTAGGGATTCTTTGGTTCTGTATGATTCAATGCTGGCATCCTGGCAGCAATAAAGATGCTGTCATTCCACAACCACTTGCTGTGCCCCCCCCCATGTTTGAAATGCCACACCAATCCAATGAATAGTTACTGAGCAACAAGAGCTATCTGCTGACAACATGGCTAATGATCTCATTCAGCAACCCACACACAAATATAAGTAATGTTATTGAGCAGACTGCTGTACTGAGGGAGTGCTGCACTGACAAAGGTGCCATTCTTCCAAAGAGATATCAAAGCAAGTCCCCGTCTGTCCTGTCAGGTGGTTGTTAAAGATCACATGGCACTATTTAGAAGAAATATATATATATATATCGCTCAATTAACACCATAATTAATTATGTTAATTATTTGGTCATCATCACATTGCTGTTTGTGGCAGTTTGCTGTGCTTAGATTGACTGTGGCATTTTCTGCAGTGCAACAGTGGCTATGTCTCATAAGTACTACATTGGTTGTAAAACATTTTGGGATGTCCAATGGTTGTGAAAAGCAGTAAGTGTTTTATCCATGGTGTGTTGAATTAACACTTCCACAGCCTGGACCACTCTGCACTATTAGCAGAATGAATGTCAAGATTTGTGGTGGTCTGCCGAATGCTGCACAGCCTTACCATCACCGGCTAGACAGCGAATAACTCAACAGGAGAGGGAAGGAGAGGAAGGCAGAGGACAACCTAGACGGTCCCTTTCTGCCTTGGTTGTCTGTGAAGAACTCATCTAACAACACAACCCTAACTCCTCATTCACCAACAATCCTACTCCTTACCTTCCATCTGTCACTTACTATCAGAGCATTGACTTGGTCACAATGTAAAGTTAAAAGCCAACTCAAAATAAACATTCTAAACCAAATTTATAAATCATACTATATTGTACACAAATGTCAATGAATCACTGTTGTGCTTATTGTTGGTTTTTCTTGTGTCCTTCCCTGTCCTGGTGCTCCTACACATTACTATTCCCAGTGGCTGGAGCATAGCTGGTGGAAGGCTAATGCCACTGCCACTCCCCTGAGTCCACAAGTGTGCAAATGGAGTTATTGGAAAGGATGGGCTCCAAGCTGTGCCAAGTTGCCGCTGCACAAGGTCATGCCGCTTGATGTGGTCACAGTCTTTTTGGTGGGTTCCCCAACACATCAAGCATTTTGTTATGCTTCCCAATCAACATTCTTCTGTAAGATGTCCAACAAAGTCGTCACTGGAGCAGCAAAACCCATGTGCAATGTCACCCTCCAGTGAGCTGGCTGCTGTGCTATCCTTGGCCCTCATCCTGGCTGTTTGTACCTGGTATCTCATCACATGCATATCCCAGCTCAAATCTGTCCTCAAAGATACATGCATTGTCAGCACCTTGAGTTGGTGACTGTGAGTGTAAAATCAAATGGCAGTGTGCTGTCTTCATCATCATTTTCTTCTTTATGTTTCTTCACTGTCTGACATGATTGCGTCTCTTAGATATTTGAAAGGAACTAGGCATTTTGATGCATGGAGTTTTGAAAAATATGCATGTTTATAACATCTTATAACATACCAATGTGAGGTAATGCATTTTGGAGGGTCTAATACAGATAGGAAATATACAGTAAATGGCAGAATCCTTAAGATTATTGATAGGCAAAGGGATCTGGGTGTACAGGTACACAGGTCACTGAAAGTGGCAACACAGGTGGTAAAGGTAGTCAAGAAAACATACGGCATGCTTGCCTTCATCAGCCGGGGCATTGAGTTTAAAAATTGGCAAGTCATGTTGCAGTTTTATAGAACCTTAGTTAGGCCACATTTGGAGTATAGTGTTCAATTCTGGTCACCACTCTACCAGAAGGATGTGGAGGCTTTGGAGAGGGTACAGAAAAGATTTACCAGGATGTTGCCTGGCAGGGAGGGCATTAGCTATGAGGAGAGGTTGGAAAACTTGGTTTGTTCTCACTGGAATGACGGAGGTTGAGAGGCGACCTGATAGAAGTCTACAAGATTATGACGGGCATGAACAGAGTGGATAGTTAGAAGCTTTTTCCAAGAGTGGAAGGGTCAATTATTGGGAGGCATAGGTTTAAGGTGCGAGGGGCAAGGTTTAAAGATGTACAAGACAGGTTTTTTACACAGAGAGTAGTGGGTGCCTGGAACTCGCTGCCGAGGGAGGAAGTAGAAGCAGATACGATAGTGATTTTTAAGGGGCGTCTTGACATATACATAAATAGGATAGGAATAGAGGGATATGGTCCCCGAAGGGTAGGGGGTCTTAGTTCAATCGGACAGCAAGGTCGGTGCAGGCTTAGAGGGCTGAAGGGCCTGTTCCTATGCTATAAATTTCTTTGTTCTTTGTTCTTTATTCTTTGATCTGCAGCTTTAAAGTTAGAAGAGAATGTGGGATAAGGGGTAACTGGGATGTGAGAAAAAGATTAGGAATGAGGATACCATTATCTTTGATGGCTTAAACCCCATCACTGTCCACAACATCAGCTATGGCCACCCCTATAAAAACCAACACTGTCTCCTCCATGGACGTTAAGAGACGCAGGTTTGTTTCTACCCATCTGGTTAGCTTCCCACTGACTCCAGTTGTGCGCCATCTTGTCCTGCAAGAGAGAGGGAGGTGTCTCAAACAGAGTCCTACAACCTGTTTGGTTGATGTGACAGACCATCATTGTTGAATAGCTGTTTGTTTGTGTGCAACCTGTGGCTGAGAAGCTTCCAGTAGTTCACTACTGTCGCAATAGGACCCCAACAGACACCATCTCTCTGGCCCTACACCTAGATAACAAAGAAACCTATGTCAGACTCCTATTTATTGACTACAGCTCAGCCTTCAACACCATTATTCCTAAGAAACTCATCTCCAAACTCTGTGGCCTGGGCCTTGGCTCCTTCCTCTGCGACTGGATTCTGAACTTCCTAACCCACAGACCACAATCAGTAAGGATAGACAACAACACCTCCTCCATCATCATCCTCAACATAGGTGTCCTACAAGGCTGTGTTCTCAACCCTCTACTATACTCCTTTTACACCTATGACTGTTTGGCTAACTTTGCCTCCAACTCGATTTTCAAGTTTGTTGACGACACCACCGTAATGGGTCAGATCTCAAACAATGACGAGACGAGTACATGAATTAGAGAATCTGGTGATCTGGTGTGATGACAATAATCTCTCCCTCAATGTCAACAAAACAAAGGAGATAGTAATGACTTCAGGAAGCATAGTGGAGAACTTTCCCCCATCTACATCAATGGGGACAAAGTAAAAGGGGTCGAAAGCTTCACATTTTTGGGTGTCCACATCACCAACATCCTATCCTGGTCCTTCCATGCCGACACTATAGTTAAGAAAGCCCACCAATGTCTCTGCTTTCTCAGAAGATGAAGGAAATCTGGCATGTCAGCTACGAATCTCACTAACTTTTACAGATGCACCATAGAAAGCATTCTTTTTGGTTGTATCACAGCTTGGTATAGCTCTTGTTCTGCTCAAGACTGCAAGAAACTACAAAAGGTCGTGAATGTAGCCCAATGCATCACACAAATCAGCCTCCCATCCATTATACTGTCTACATTTTCTGCTTCCTCAGCAAAGCAGCCAGCATAATTAAGGACCCCACACACCCTGGATGTTCTCACTCCCACCTTCTTCCGTCGGGAAAAAGATAAAAAAGTCTGAGGTCACATTCCAAATGACTCAAGAACAGCTTCTTCCTTGCTGCTGTCAGATTTTTGAATGACCTACGTCACATTAAGTTGATCTTTCTCTACACCCTAGCTATGACAGTAACACAACATTCTGCACTCTGTCATTTCATTCTCTATGAATTGTATGCTTTGTATAGCGAGCAAGAAACAATACTTTTCACTGTATATTAATACATATGACAATAATAAATCAAATCAAAGTCAGATCAAATCCAGTGGTGCTAAGTGTGTGAATGAAATGTTCAGTATGAAATCTAATTGATGCAAATTGTTATTAGGTACGGGATGGGGTTATGGTGATTTGAGCAGTTGGTAGATATGACTTTTAAAGATGTATTCCTTAAGCTTTAACCTCTTATGAGGTTATGATGGCACTGCATGCTAGATCCATGGGCTTAATTTCAGATATTAACCATCACAGTTATCAGCCGCCATTATTTTTGGTCCATGTGTTGAAAGGACCTCCATCCCCCCTGTGAATGCAGGATGTCTCTGCCCCATTCTACTTCCTCCACTAACCTCCAGTGCAGAGTCTGAAAACTTTGTGGAGTCTGGTCTGATTCCATTGTGCAATTCTTCAGACTTTTGCAGGTTAGCTTCTCTTCACCCATGACTCTTAGCACCTGTTTCAGTCGCAATGCATCTCTCCTTAAGCGACACAGGCTGGATTTGAGAATGCAGGCAAACTATAACTGTTTCTAGTCATTTATGACATTCTGCTACATGCAGCCAAGGAACAGCAGGTTAGCACTGGCTAGATGTAGAGATCAAATGAGCATTTAGCACAAAATTAGCATTGCAATCAATGGATGCCGTTCAGTCACACATCACAATCTCCATGCCTGTTTTCAAGGGCTACCCAATTTAGTCCCCATAACATCCAGATAATCTACTCTTAAGTCTTCGACATTGCCTGTCTGGTGCTAACATGCAGGATATGTACGAGAGTAAGGAAGATTTCTTGTTAGTATTTTCCTTCATTTGTCTGCAGGGAAGTGCTTTACCATGACAAAAAAAATCTCCTTTCATCAATGGATGGGTTCCTCTGATCCCACTCCCTCCCCTCCATGGTGGGTCCCCCAATGACAGGGCAGGTGAGCCAAACAAAATGCCATAGACCTCCCCAGGAGTGACCAAAGATGAGGCACCTCTGCTGCCAGTAAGCACTGGCTGGAAAATCCTGGCCAATGTCTCTTCATGTACCTCTCACAGGAGGTCATCCATTTCATCCAGATCCAACTGAACCATATTCAGCGGAGTGTCAGTAATCACCAGTCACAAGTGAGTAGTTTGTTCAGGTCCTGGACCCCCTAGCCAGATCCATCCTTACACTGTATCTCATCTGATCCCACTGCTTTGCTGTTTTTCATTTCTTTCTGTGCTATTCTGATTTCTTTCCAATTGATGCCAGTTGGCATTTCTTGATAAGCAGCTACCTCTTCTGTTTCTTTCTCTGGGGTTTTCTTCATTTTTAAGCCTGTTGAAATATTGACCCACCTGTCATTGATTTCATCCTCCTTCATTAGGATCATAAAATCATTAGAATAGGGAGCATGAATAGGTCGTTGAATCACTTGCACCTCCTCCGCCATTCAGTAAGATCATGGCTGATCTGTTTGTGGCCTAACTCCACTATCCTTCCTGCCACCCATAACCCTTGACCCTATCCTGCTGATCAAAATCTGTCTAAAGATAATGTGGTCTGCAATCTTGATTTTATACTCATTTTGTTAATCTATCACTAGCAGTTGCTATTCTGAAAAGATCTTTTTGACTGTCTTCGATATCAAGATTTTCAAATCACCAGTAATCACTTTCTTTGCATTCCTTTTTGCACTGTTTATCTTCTCTCAATCCCCACTGTTTCCACTTTTTTAACAGTAGAGTCATGGAGGTTACAGCATGGAAACAGGCACTTTGGCCCAACTTGTCCATACTGCCCTTTTTTTTAAAACCCCTAAACTAATCCCAATTGCCCGCAACTGACCCACACCCTTCTATACACATCTTACCCATGTAACTATTTAAATGCTTTTTAAAAGATAACATTGTACCCGCCTCTACTACTACCTCTGGCAGCTTGTTCCAGACACTCACCACCTTTGTGTGAAAAAAATGCCCCTCTGGACACTTCTGTAATTCTCCCGTCTCACCTTAAACCTATGCTCTCTAGTTTTAGACTCCCCTACCTTTGGGAAAAAATATTGACTATCTAGCTGATTTATGCCCCTCATCATTTTATAGACCTCTATAAGATCACCCCTCAGCCTTCTACGCTCCAGAGAAAAAAGTCCCAGCCTATCCAGCCTCTCTTTATAACTCAAACCATCAAGTCGCAGTAGCACCTTAATAACTCTTTTCTCTACTCTTTCTAATTTAATAATATTCTTTCTATAATAAGGTGACCAAAATTGCACACGGTATTCCAAGTGTGGCTTTACCAATGTCTTGCACAACTTCAGCAAGACATTCTAATTCCTGTATTCAATGTTCTGACCGATGAAACCAAGCATGCCAAATGCCTTCTTCGCCATTCTGTCCACCTGTGACTCCACTTTCAAGGAGCTATGAACATATATCCTAGATCCCTTTGTTTTATAACTCTCCCCAACACCCTACTATTAACTGAGTAAGTCCTGCCCTGGTTCAATCTATCAAAATGCATCACCTTGCATTTGTCTAAATTTAACTCCATCTGCCATTCGTCAGCCCACTGGTCCAATTGATCAAGATCCCGTTGCAATTGGAGATAACTTTCTTCACTGTCCACTAAGCCACCAATCTTAGTGTCATCTGCAAACTTACTAACCATGTCTCCTATATTCTCATCCAAATCATTAATATAAATGACAAATAACAGTGGACCCAGCGCTGATCCCTGAGGCACATTATTGGTCACAGACCTCCAGTTTGAAAAACAATTCTCTGCAACCACCCTCTAGCTTCTGTCAAGAAGCCAATTTTGTATCCATTTAGATACCTTGCCCTGAATCCCATGAGATTTAACCTTATACAACAACCTACCATGCGGTACTTTGTCAAAGGCCTTGCTAAAGTCCATGTAGACAACATCAACTGCACTCATCTACCTTCTTTACACTTTGTGTTTTCATCCCACTAACAGGTTTTTTTCCCAGCCTTTCTCCTCCCTGATAAACTTTCACACACTTCTTCACCAGTTCTCTGAATCAAATCTGCCGCCGAGTTCCACCATTCCTCCACATTATCTGTCGTGACTCTTATTTATCTGAGTTGTCTCATCTGAATTCCTCTGTCATTTGCAGGTTTTTGGGTTTCCATCACCTGATGTTCTGGCTATCACTTGTCTTCTGCTGTTTTGATTTCTTTGCAGTCAGCTGTGTCATCAGCACTTCGTGTTGGGTGGTCAGTGCCTCTCTTGGGAAGACTGCAGTTGTTTGCTTCCTGTTCATTTCTCACCATAATGTGGTCCACCTGTTGTTTCACTATTTCCATTGTTATAGGTTATAAAATGATTTCTACATTTATGGTATCACTTTCTCCAGTTGGTATGATACAGAAAACTCCAGGATTTTTGCTCCTTTGTCATTTGTTCCTCCAAAACCCTGTCCACTTTGGATAACTAAACACCTGCTTCTGATCTCCCCAGGTGTCCATTTAGGGCTCCTGCCACCACTAGTTTGTCACTGCTTGGTATTGTTTGAATTATATTGTCTATCTGTTCTCAGGATTCTTCTTTCTCA
The DNA here is from genome assembly GCF_965287045.1 of Carcharhinus amblyrhynchos. Classification (NCBI taxonomy): domain Eukaryota; kingdom Metazoa; phylum Chordata; class Chondrichthyes; order Carcharhiniformes; family Carcharhinidae; genus Carcharhinus; species Carcharhinus amblyrhynchos. The sequence goes on along the minus strand of NC_137346.1, from coordinate 5,493,003 downwards.
TCTGGTCCACATCTGCTCTGTGGTGCACAACAACTCACTATATTCTACTCTTTATCCCAATTTCCAGCATTACTTTGCTGATTCTGTCATTGATCTTGTCCACTGCCAGCATTTTTTCACATTGTACTACTCCATAACAATTTTGTCTCCCATCCTGTTCATGGTAATAAGGTTTATATCCATTTCCAATCTCTCTTGCTTTGATTCCCTTCCACTTTGTTCCCTGGGGAATTGTATTCCTTTTCTCATCATCAGATCCATTACTTCACCACTACTTCCTGTCAGCCTGTCAATGGTTAAACTTGCAATTTTAAGTTTAGTTATCTGTTCGCCCCTCATTTGAACTTTCTTCTTTAGCCATCATCATCCACTGGATGCCAACCCTTATCCATTCCTCACAGTGTTTGGGCGGGGGACCTTGTGTGTGGCTTGCAAGGTATGCCCTAGCATGGATACCATTTCCATTTATATCAACCACAATTTGGATTTAGTGGGTCGATTTACAGCCAGATGCCCTTCCTGCCACTAACTCTCCCCTTTTTATCCGGCCTTGAGACCAGCACTGGCCTACCTGTCTAGTGGCTGTGTAGCACATTCTAAATATATTTAAATATAACTCTCCAAAGTTCTGTGGTCACATCTCAAAATGCAAACAATATTAAAAACATGTAACCAATGAAAGGCTATTTCGTGGGATGATTTTCCTTAACTTTCATAACACAGTTCTGGTGATGGCACTATATTTAGTATTGCAAGTTACAGTAGTCCGTCAGTGATAAATGGGTTAAAAAAAACAACAGTCACGCAGGTGTGAATCTTCAGTGAACTTTATTAGGCCATTTTGTTGTAAGTGCATTGTTTCTCTTAATTACAGAAGTGAGTCTTCCTGTGAGACGCCAAGGAGCTAGATGTTTACAACCTTATGGTCTGGCTTGAATTCTCAGGGCTAAAGTATAGAACTAACATGAAAGGAATGCAACATGAATAAGTTTTGATCAAAGAAACTAGTGCACTGATTATTTAAATACAGACACTTACATGGAAAGTCAAGTGACAAGACATCAGCTTTACTCGCATGTGGATCAAATCAAAATTATTCAGTAATTGACTCTTTACAAGGTCCAACAGTATTGTAATGGACTGGCTATTAAGTCTCTGAGCATTTATAGTTGGGTCCAAAGTTTTTGGATGAAGGCAGCATTCCGTTAAGAGCTGTTTTACAAGTCTGTAGAATTAAATGTATTAGCCTAAAAATGCACTGGTGCTGACTCTACCAGCCTGGGATTAAAATGATTGTAGCAGTACTTGTGTGAACTGGGTAACTCTGAGCTAGTGGGAAATAGGGAATGATCTTTTAGAAATGAACTCCAGATGAGTCTGTCTGGCTGTACCAGAGACAGACTCTATTCCTGTGATGTCCTGAGGATTTGCTGGGCCCAGTTTAATAGAGATCGGCTGTATTTCTTTTACTGGAAGGTTCGGTATTGAGAATGTTTGGAGTTGTCTGGGAATCCTATGAACTTTGGACTTGTATAAATGATATACACTGGATCAGAAACAGCTCACTTGATTTTTACTTTAGATAAAATGTATCTCAGGTCATTGAGATATCCCGTGCTCACAACACCCACACCCCTTGCCTGTAGAATTCTGAGCAATGAAGTACAATGGACTGTTCTTCCATTTTGATTCAGTGTTTATCTATTTAACAGCTAACACATTGCAACTTACTCTCTCCCATTTATTTCATCATGCAGCAGAAAGTTTTTGTCAGCAGAACGAGTCTGATGCCATAAGTAGTTAGTAAGTACAAGGAATTTCAATGGAACTGTAAGTAAGTTATGCACCGTAAAACATGAAATGGAGACTATTTATACACAGCAGACGTATTTTGAAACCAGCAGTATCATAGCCACAGATTTGAGGGTCTCTGAATCTTCCTGGTTAAGGCTATAAAGTAAACATAGAGACAAACCCACATTTGCCGTCTAGGCCTTTGTATTAAACAACGGAACCCAGTTTATCTAAACCTGAATATTTAGGGACCAGAGTGCTATATATTCTTTCTGTTGCTTGAAATAGAATACTTTAACAGATGTACAAGCATCAAATTAAAAGCCTGTATAATCTATCTAAACAATATAAAAATGCCTAAATATTGTTCACACTTCTTGTAAATATCACAATTTTGCTAATATTTTCCCCCACCACACTTCGTTAGTAACACTGTATTGTTATAAAACATAAGAGGGTAGAAATTGGATATTATTATGCCTTTTTACATGTGTAATCTGGGTGCCGTGAGGCTGATTTCACAGCCAATGCCTTGCATTACAAGGTCATGTGAAAGACATGCAATCAAAATTCCCAGGAGGGAAAACATTTCAGATATGTTTTCTTATTTCCCTGTTTTTTCCTGTTTTCCCTTCTGGGAATTGGATTGGATAATAATTCGGCCCATTCCTGGTAGCCACTTACAAGGAGTACTAGGTCCCTTAAAAAAGTTAGTGATGGCCCAATGCCTGATTTGGAATCCCTGACGAAATTAGTATTGCAAGTATCAGAACAAGCTTGCTCTCAGAAAGATCTGCATTTGGACTAGGCAGAACAGCCTCTGAAGTCCTCCCTGAAGATGACAGATGAGGGGGAAAACAAGAAAGCAACAGAAGGAGGAAGACTATCTTGTTGGTTTGCAGCAAGAAATATAGGAGAATCACTTATTGCTCAGCCATTCCTGGAAACTGCTTAACTGACCTGAGAACCTACATAGAACCAGCAATCTTAGCATTTCTTATTAATCCTTCACCATTGCCTTTATCCAGAATTAAAGAATGCTGAAACCATTCAACCTTTACTTTTATATTCTACTCCTTTAGCAACTTCTGTATCCACAACATAATGGGAATTCATACTCAGAAGTTGCTATGAAACCACACTGGAGACTAAAGGTGTAATTTAATACCAAATGTAACCTTGAATACATTTCTCACCCATTTGCTCAATCCATAGTTTTCTACAAGGAGGTTTACTAGCTCTGCTATGTCTATGAAATGCAGCCAAGCTTAAAACAGATTGTTCCATTTTCTCAGCCATGGTGCTAAAGAATGTAAGAACTAGAGCAGATTATAATCTTTATACACTTATGACTGTATGACTAAATTTTCCTCCAATTCCATTTTCAAGTTTGCTCATGACACCACCATAGTGGATCAGATCTCAAACAATGAGGAGACAGAGTACAGGAGAGGGATAGAGAATCTAGTGAACTGGTGCGATGACGGTAGAACAAAGAACAAAAAATACTATAGAGCAGCAACAGCCCCTTCAGCCCTCCAGGCCTGTACTGACCATGTGAACTGAAACCCCCTACCCTTCCAAGGACCGTATCCCTCTAATCCCATCCTATTCATGTATTTGTCAAGACACCACTTAACATTCACAAATAATCTTTCCCTCAATGTCAGTAAAATGAAGGAGATAGTCGTCAACTTCAGGAAACATAGTGGAGGACATGCCCCGTCTACATCAACTGGGATGAAGTGGAAATGGTCAACAGCTTCAAATTTCTAGGTGTTCAGATTACCAACAACCTGTTCTGGTCCCTTCAGTTAAGAAAGCCCCCCAGGAGGCAAAGGAAATTTGGCATGTCCACTATAACTCTCACCAATTTTTACAGATGCACCATAGAAAGCATCCTCTCTGAATTTACAACATGGAAAAAAGAATTTTGACTGTGAAGAACAGAGTATCCAGAAATATGATGAAGAGCTCCAGCCAAATGTCTTATCTATGCATGATGAATCACATAGATTCTGGGCGATTGCAAAGTTAAGTGGACAATCTATGAGGATGGAGTTTGATACCGGTGTTGCTGTATCTTTAATTCCTGAGATACTTGTTAACAAAAGCATCTTCCTTTAAAACCAGCTGATGTGATCTTAAGAACATACACAGAAGAACTTGTGCTGTTAAAAGGTTACATCATGGTCAATGTAAGAGTTGAGTGGAGTTGCCTCTCCATGTGGTCCGAGATACTTTTCCAGTTCTATCTGCGAGATCAAGATTGGAGAAGATAAAGCTTAACTAGAGTGCTGTCAACAGATTGGTCGATGTCAGAACACACTGACTGCACCTTCTGGATAAAGACAAGAGTGTATTTGAAGAAACACTTGGTTCAACGAAAAGAATTTGAATGAAACGCAAAATAATGATCAACCAAAAAATCTCAAAGCAAGAGTGGTGCCATATGAAATTCATCCCAAGTTCGAAGAAGAATTAGTACGACTTGTTAACACTGGTGTGTAGGAGCCAATTACAGTAAGTGACTGGGCTACCTCATTATACCTGTCATGAAACCAGATTGTTCAGTTCATATCTGTGGGATTTTAAAATAATCATAAATCCAGTGTTATGTGCTGATCAATATCCACTGAAGCATTATCACACTTATGTTTACTATTGAGCAGATGCCACCAACTAGTTTTGCTAATATTCTTTATTTTTTGCAAGTAGATAATTTGCCTGTAATAGCTTCTCAAGTTCAGAGACATACATCTTACTGGCCAGTGCTTTTTTATGCCTCGTCTTTGCTCTCCAAATGCTTTCTTAAGTTCCCCCTACACTTTCTATACTCCATTAAGGTTTCCACTGATTTGCTCCCTTTGTACCTGCTAAAAAGCCTCTCTTATTTTCTTATCCAGTATTGAATGCTCCTAGACATCCAAGGTTCTCTGGGCTTGTTGCTCCTACATTTCAACCTAAAGGTAACATGTTTGGCCTGTACTGACCCCATTTCATTTTTGAATGACCCCCCACTGCTCTACCATAGATCTTCCCACAAGGAGCTGTTTCTGGTCTATTTTGGCCAGATCCTGCCTTATTTTAATGAAATCTGCCTTCACCCAATCCAAAACCGTTTTCTGCAGACCATCTTTTTCCTTTTCATGACAAACTTAAATTGTACTGTGTTCTGGTTGTATCACTAAATTGCTCTCCATTGCCAACTTGAACACCTGTCCAGCTTTGGTCCCCAGCTCTGTGCCATCCCTAGTTGGACCTTCTACGTACTGACATTAAAGCTCTTCAGAAATCCACCCTCTCTAAGCCCTTTACACTGTGACTATCCAAATTAATGTTGGGGAAGTTGAATCCCCATCCTCTTGTATAATTATCCTATTATTCATACACACCTCAGTGAATTGTCTACACATTTTCTTCTCTATTGCCGCCGGCTCTTTAGGGGCCCATAATGCACTCTCAGCAATGTGACTGCTCCTAATCTCTACCCACAAAGCTTCATTCGAAGACCCTTCCAAGGTATTTTGCCTCGTGATTGCAGTAGTTGGCTCCTTAATTAATAATGTGATAGCACTGCCTCTTATTCATCATTCTCATCACACCTGAAGATCTTATACCCCACAATGTTGAGTTGCCAGTCCTGCCCCTCCCTCAACTACATCTCTGTGATGGTTTCTATAATCACAATTCCACATGTCAATCCATGCTATTAAGTCATCAGTCTTACCCATGATACACATAGCATTAGAGTAGAGGCCATCTAGCCTCTCCTTACTGCCATGGTATTCAACATGGCTAAATTCCCAGTCTTGGTTCCTTTATTGTAGTATGCTGTGTTCCTATTATACTAATGCTCTGTGTTTCCTCCCCTGCCAAACTAGTTTAAACCACTCCCAACAGCATGAGCAAACCCGCCTGAAAGGATGTTGGTCCCATTCTGGTTCAGATACAGACCGTCCCACTTGTACGTGTTCCATCTTCCCCAGGATTAGTCCCAGTGATCTAGGAAGCTAAAACCATTCCTCTTGATCCACACATTCATCTCTCTTACTCTCTTATTTCTGTACTAACTGGTAGGTTACACAGTTACCCAGAGATTACAGTAAATAGTCTCACTAGGTTAAAGTCCAATAGGTTTATTTGGTAGCACAAGCCTTCAGAGCATTGCCCCTTCATCAGGAATGTGAACCAAACTCTTCACTAACAGGGCATACATAGACACAAAATAAACCTGTTGGACTTTAACCCCATGTTGTGAGACTACTTACTGCACTTACCCCAGTCCAATGCTGGCAACTCCACATCAGAGATTACAAACATTGATGTCCTGCTTTTTAAGCTGCTGCCTTAATTCTTGATGCAAGACATTTTACCTATATCATTCATATGAACTTGTACTATGACCTCTGCCTTATCATCTTCTCCCTTTAGGGTGCTCTGCAACTGTTCAGTGACATCCTGACCCTGGCTACAGGGAGGTAACACACCATCCTGGAATCACATCTGTGGCCACAGAAATGCCTGCCTACAACTAAATGGCCACTTAAAGGTCTTCTCCTGCCCAGCTTCAATTTTTACACTGGCAGGTGTAGTAATAATTCCACAGAGGTAACAGTCCTTCACCAAGTTACTTTATTTACACCATCTATCTGTACATAGCCAGCTCTCCAGTTACTCCCTGCTGAATGCAAGCTAGGTGTCTTAGCACACCTGCATTAAATAGGGAGCATGAGGTTCCTTGATTTAACCATCAATTAGGACTCATGAGGCACCTCTTTTGCATACCTATCAAGTAAACAAACTCAAATTAACTTAGGGACAAATTAAAAGGGGCAGCCTCCCAAAAAGGAAGAGGGGCCAGCCCGAACCAAAAATCAAATCACAAAGGAAACTTAAAGCAAGGACTCATCAGGTAGTTCACATCTAGCAAGCCAATGTCATTAACCTGGCTGAAGTCATCACAGGCGCCTTATAGATCAGGGAGGGAAATAGGAAATTTTCAAATCTTAAATTGCAGAGGGAAGGTTGCAAGAGCAACCTCTGTCAAAAGCCCTCCCCTCAAAGACTGAACACCTCCAGACCTTCCTCCCTCCACCCCAACCTATCCTCCAATACCCCAATCGCTCCCCTGGTGACATCCGCAAGGGTTCCCTGCCCTCCCCGCTCCAGGACCTTTGTCCATGTCCTGTCACCTAATCCCAGGCATGTTGTTGCAATGCTTCTTCTGGCCACTATAGCACTGCGCCTAGAGGGGCTGAAGAGCTGCCAGTCCATCTGATCAACTTTTTTTTTTGGCTTTCATTCAAGTGAGGACAAGTCCCACCTGCTGCCAATCGACAATCTTTAGAAAGTAAAATGGCTGTGGGCTTCTCAGAGCCAGCGGGAATGTGTTCCCTGCCAACTCTGCTGATGGCAGGGACATCCTAATAATTCAGGCCCAAATATATTTTAAAACTTAAATGATTGACATAAATGCGTAGGAATTAATTTAGATAAAATGGTTACTTTGAGAGCCAATTTTAACTAAATTTTTAAATATAAACTACAAATAAAACACTTGTGTCAGTGACAGATTACAATATTTGTTAAAGTTTCAAACAAGTTCATTTGTAGCACACTGAATTTTTAAATCTATTTTTATTAATAATTACAAATAAAGATGAAAACGAAACTGACCTAAATTTATGTTGGCCCCAAAGATCGGCAAACTAGGATCTTTGTAGCTTTGGCAGATTTGTTCCCACCATCCTCTCCAGGTACACTTTTCCAGGGTCAATAAGATAGCATCTAATTTCTGAGGGACAAGCAAGCACTTCTATGGTTGCTGTCTGACATATGTACTGCAAAGATCCAGTTCCTACACCCCTTTTGGAAACATCCCAGCCCTTCCACATCACACAAACTCCCCCAACCCCTACTAGACCACAGTCATCCTTACTTTCGACCCTTGTGACATGAGGCTTATTCATGAACTATGAAAAACTTGAGTAGTCTTCAGGGATTGATGTCTGGCCTACTGGGGTTAGCCGCTACCCATCTGGACACCAGTGTGTTTTATCTCGCTGGGCTTACCAGTCTCCAGTATGATACAGTGTCCCAAATGAGCCAAGAAAGTAGGAACTCCAGACCTAGGAAACCTCAGAGATCCACCACTGATGATTTCTGTCTTCTAAAAAGCAGGGCAGAAGTTTTATCCCTGCAAGACAGGCCATCAAATCCCACAAATGATTAAGATCCAGCACACCCAGATCCCTGCTAGTGGGATGGAATTACAAGGGAGTCCAATGGAATAGCTGCAGATTTCCAAAGTCACTGCATATTATTGACATTACAAGCTGAATGGCCAAGCCACATTAGTGCTTCCAGGATTTCTAACACTTAAAATCTCAGCAATGAGTCACTGTTACATCCACAGGCCAGGCTGGGCAGCAGGAACCAAGGCTTCTCAATGAATTGGGTTAAAACAGTCACTATGATGTTTTTGACTTTGACAAAGTTTTCCCTACTGAGGTCAAACTGTGAATATGTAAACTGCAAACGTTTATTCACTGTATACCCGCTGTGTGCTTATATTGCCGCTCAAAGCAGTGGAAATCACAGCAAGTTGTTGAATGAACCAAGGAAGCAGAAACACAAGACTTAGGATGCCCCAGATCCAACACTGACAACATTTACCTCATAAGGGGATGGACAGAGGTTCTATTCCCTACGAGACAGAGTGATACATCCCACTGGCTGTGGAAATCCAACATATCCAAGCTTTTCCAGTTCTTTGGAATTAGGGGGGAAAGGGGGAATTATACACCAAGTGTTCCCATGAGTGAATAATTGTGAATTCCTTCTGTTGAACTTTACACTTTATTAAGCTCTGCCCATTTAGATAAGACAAGATAGATCTTGCCTTAACATACACCACAAGCCTTGAAGCAATGAAAACATACCAAGTTCAATAGACAGCATAATCTTCCTTTTATTAAGCTCCTGAGAATCGAGGTTAGCTAATTTGCACTGGTGCTTCTGCTGAGGTATATGCTTGTTATGATGACACTGTTTAGCACTAATTTACAGCACTGTGTTTCTAGATTTGATTTTGCCTTCAAAAAAAGGTGGGTTGTGGCTAAAAAAATCCCTCCACAGAAGCATTCTGTTTTCATTAAAAATATAAAGTTATGGTCCAATTCTGTCACGTACACCATGTATTCATAGTTCTGGTCTCCATTCTTCAAAATTTAACGGTACTGTATAAACAGACCAAAACTTTTCTTAGTCTGCTATATTGAATATGTGAGCAGTTAACGATGTGTTGATTGCTTCAGACTGTCCTCTGCTTATATATGAAACCAAGCTGACCAAACCCCATTATTCTAAATTGCCAAATTATTTTGGCTCAGGTATTGTGTTTCATGAAAGTTTATGCAGACTTTTAACCTATTTATGAATGACCTTCACGTTAAAGCAAGCTTTGACCTGAACCATAGTAATACCAATGTCCAGCAGGCTAAAATGTAAGCACGCAATTAGAAGGGTCTGTTTCCATGCTATAAACTTCTATGATTCTATGACTCTATGATATGTTGGCCTCTGTTGCAAGGGGTTTGGGGATTAAGAGTAAGGAAGTCTTCCTGCAAAAATATAGGGCTTTGGAGAGAGTGCACCTGGAGTACCGTGTGGAGAGAGCATACCAGGAGTACCATGTATCATTAGGGTCTCCTTGCCTAAGGAAGGATATATTTGCCGTAGAGAGGATACACATAGGGATGGCACAATGGCACAGTTGTTAGCAAAGCTGCCTCACAGCTCCAGGGACCTGGGTTCGATTCCTGGCTTGGTTCACTGTCTGCGTGGAGTTTGTACATTCTCCCCATTGCTGTGTGGGTTTCCTTCCATGGTCCAGTTTCCTCCCACATTCCAAAGATGTGCAGGTTAGGTTGATTGGCTATGCTAAATTGCCCCTTAATGTCCCAGGATGTGTAGGTTAGAGGGATTAGCAGGGTAAATATGTGGGTTTGTGGAGGTAGGGTCTGGGGTGGGGCTGTCAGTGCAGACTCGATTGGCGTATGGCCTCATTCTATAGGGTTTCTATGGTTTCTATGATTTAATGGATATTACATGCCGAATGATCAAGCAAAATTAGCATTTCCATGATTCCTAACACTTAAAACCTAAATACCTCCTCATACTTCCGCATGGCAGGCTAGTTAGCAATAGCCAAGGCTTTTCAATAACTCGGGCTAATGCTAGTCACTGGATTGATTTCTGAGTTGAGAAGGCTGTCCTCTCAGGAGAGATTTAATAGAATGGGCTTATATTTCCTGGAGTTTCAAAGAACAAGAGGTGATCACACTGGAATGTAGCAAATTGACAAATTCTTTCTATTAGCTGGAGAGTCTGGAATTAGGGGACAGTATCTCAGAATAAAGGCCAGCTAGATAGAATTGAGCAAAGGAGAAATTTCTTCAATCAGAGGGTTGTGAATCTTTGGGACTCTTGATTCTCAGAGATGTGTGGATGCTCAGTTGTTCGGTATATTCAAGACTGAGATTGATAGATTTTTGGGGACGATGGGAATCATTGGATATGGGGATAGGGTAACAAATTAGAGTTGGTATGAAAGTTTAGCTATGGTCTTATTAAATGGCAGAACAATCTTGAGGATCTCTATGTGTACTTCTGCTCCTATTTCTTATGGTCCTGTGTTCTAATCAAAAGCAGGCCTTGCATTTATTCTGATCAATTTTTACCTTCAACATCACCATCCAAACAAAGCTTAATGCAAAATACTGCAGATCTTGGAATCTGAAACCACCACAGAAAAATGCTGGAAAATCTCAACAGGTCTGACAGCATCTGTGGAAAGAGAATAGAGCCAATGTTTCAAGGCTAGATGACCCTTCGTCAGGCAGGGCTCTGCAAAGGGTCATCTAGATCCTTAACCCTACAAACCCCACAAATTTCCACCAAAAAAAAATGAGGTAATTTACCTCACTTCCTGGACCAGGACAGATTATTGGTGATGTGCACACCTAAACACTTGAAGCATGGGGCCAGTGAGCATTTGCACGACTTTGGACGCTCACCCACACATGCTGGCTGAATGTCTAACACCTTTCAGGCCTGGGTGAAGGGAAGAGAGGGAATGTCTAGTTCCTCCTCCCTCCTCACACTTTGAAGATCCAGGTTGCTGCAGCCTGTGTAAGAGGGGGCAAGTATTGAACTGAGGAGATTTTTACTGACCTCCAATCAGTGAAAGTGTCTGATCCAAGGGTGAAGAGACTGAATCAAGACCCAGTTTCAAACCTCAGGAATTTGAAAGGCTGTGCTAGTCTGTATATAGGACTGGTGTGAAGGAGAGAGACAGTATATTTATGAAGCCACGCTTACTCCTGGTTCCACAAAACATTCCTTGGACTGATTTTGTAGCAGTTCTTTAAGATCCACTGCTTCAGCCGCTCAAGACAATGATGCATGGATGATTCGTGCACAATGCATGCTCCACTAACTTGTTCATTTAAAACTTAAATGGGGGTCCTAATAATCTCATTGGGCCTTGATTTATGATCAAGAGCCCTGCCATCAAATCTCTGCCAGAGTTAGAATGGGAATTGGCTAAGAGCCAAGAAAATTTGGCCCCTATAATTTGTATGCTTCCTTGGTGGTTCAGGACATCAGTGTGCTAACATGTTGGGTGTAATCTTCCAATCCTGCCAGCAATGGGAAGCATGCCAGGTGGGGACACCTGGCAAAAAATAGCTTCCTGATAGTGAGATGAACTTCAGCAATGATGGTCTTGGGACTTAAGGCGGGTCAAGTTTTCTAACAAACAATATCAGGAAGCCCTTTTACATCCATTAGCACATGATACAAGCTTATTAGAAACCAGCTTGCCAGAATTAAGTTCCCCTCCAAATTAAGTACCAACAGCGAGAAATTAGAAATTTCAATATTACCCATAAGTTGGGTGTGCATCTGGTGAGATAGACTTCTGTGATTAACAGTGAGCTGAACTGTCCTCCTTGGGGAGTGTCTATAATTGCTAATCTGTGATTGAGGCCAAGTGATATCAGTGTAAGTTGTGTGGAGAATGATGAAGGAAGTGAGAAGATGAACGGGGAAGGCTGGAGAAGTGGCTGGGCAAAGGTAAAAGGAATAATACAGAATGTCTTTAAATATGACACCAGGAACTTCGACCCCATGAAGTGATGCAGGAGATGGTAATTCCTGCCTGCCCCTGCTGCAAGAATCAGCGAGATCCTCACTATGGTATATTTAATGAGCGGAACAGCTCAAGGTCACTCATGATAAGATATCCTGAGCCTGCCACTGAATTTAAACTCCAGAATGGAAGATTCCAGCCATTGTATCATAGCACAACAGATGGCAGCTTCTTGCACACAATTCTAAGCAGTTAAATTCTCAGTTTCAAGTAAAACTGTGGACTTAGTGGGTATTAAATAAAGCCTGCACACAGGATGGTGGAGAAATTTGGATAAGTACCTCCATCTGTGCTCTCAAACTTGGACCCAGCTGAAGATGAGCAGTCGCAGAAGCTGAGACTTACGGTGGTTATATTAAAAAGTACCCTAGTCCCAGGAGCAATTTTATGTGGCTCTCTATTTTACTTGTATTATTTGCAAGTGCTTCATGTAGTTAATCTTCTTTATGGATATCATTGACTTCACAAATTATTATATGTGACTGATATTTCCCTAAACATTGTACAAACTAAAAATAATCAATTTTAAAAATCCACTCTTTATGTGTGACATCTAAACTTGTTTGAAAAATCTATGACCTGAGCGACACCTAATACTGAGCCTCATGTGCGTTAGACTGTTAGGCAACAGACGCCTACTTGATATCACCAGGCACCTTTCTGGCCAAGAGGATTCCTCAGGTATGTTCTGGGATGGCCAAGGTAGTCATTCGGAGAGGAACAATAATGGAGAGGGTTATGATTGAGAGAGAGGAAGGAACCAGTCAGGAGAGGTCCGGCATTGAAAAGCAGAGGGAACAATCAGGAAAGGCAGTGAAGTGATCTGGGATGGGGGGGTGCATAAATTGGGAGAAGGCAAACTGGGAGAGAGGAGGCAATCAGGAGGGATGGGGAAATCACAGAATCAAAGACTTACTCTTGGTGCGCATGTAGATGGCGTAGTTCCGTTGTCTCGTCTGCTTGGCAATGTTTCACAGCTGGCCTGCATCCTGAGCGCAAGTTGAGAACATGGATTCTATCTTGATTTCTAGTTATGAGGCGTCTGCTGTAGAGCTCGTGTATGAGGTGGTTGATGAGTGTGAGAGAGGTGTGAGGGCAAACTCTCTCAGCATAGTCTGTGTTATAGGTTAACCTGGGTGGGTTTGTGATTTGTAGCCCTATCAGTATCTTGTCTGCTTTCTTGCATCTTTGTAGAAACTTGATATCTGTGTTGCTATGCATGATCTTTTTGGAGACCCTCTCCAATTTGAGCCAGCAGTTTGCGGTAGCCATGATATGGAGATGCCGGCATTGGACTGGGGGAGGCACAGTAAGAAACCTCAGGTTAAAGTCCAACAGGTTGATGGGGTATCGCAAGCTTTCGGAGTACTGCTCCTTCATCAGGTGAGATGTCACCTGATGAAGGAGCAGCGCTCTGAAAGCTCACGCTACCAAGTAAACCTGTTGGTCTTTAACCCGATGTTGTCAGACTTCTTACTGTGCTTCCCCCGGTCCAACGCCTGCATCTGCACATCAAAGAATTGTTACGATGCAGAAGGAGACGTTTTGTCACGTTGTGCCTGCACTGGCTGCCTAAACAAGTAAGAAATTTCACAACACCAGGTTAATGTCCAACAGGTTTATTTGGTAGCAAACGCCACTAGCTTTGGGGGCTCTGCCCCTTTGTCAGGTGAGTGGGGAGTTCTGATCACAAATAGGGCACATAAAGGCACACACTCAGTTTGCAGAATACTGATTAGAATGCAAGTCTTTACAGCTAATTAAGTCTTAAAGGTGCAGACAATGTAAGTGGAGATAGCATTAAGCATGGGTTAAAGAGATGTGTATTGTCTGCAGAGAGGACAGTAAGTGAGATGTTACAAGCCCAGGCAAGTCATGGGGGTTACAAATAGTGTGACATGAACCCAAGATCCCAGTTGAGGCCGTCCTCATGTGTGCGGAACTTGGCTATCAGTCTCTACTCAGCGACTTTGCGCTGTCGTGTGTCATGAAGACCGCCTTGGAGAATGCTTACCCGAAGATCAGAGGCCGAATGCCCATGACCGCTGAAGTGTTCATCAACAGGAACAGAACAGTCTTGCCTGGTGATTGTTGGGCGGTGTTCATTCATCCGTTGTCATAGCGTCTGCATGGCCTCCCCAGTGTACCGTGCCTTGGGACATCCTTTCCTGCAGCGTATTAGGTAGACAACATTGGCTGAGTTGCAAGTGTAAGTACCATGTACCTGGTGGATGGTGTTCTCACGTGAGATGGTGGCATCCATGTCAATGATCCGGCATGTCTTGCAGAGGTTGCTGTGTCAGGGTTGTGTGGTGTCATGGTCATTGTTCTCCTGAAAGCAGGGTAGTTTGCTGTGGACAATGGTCAGTTTGAGGTTGTGCAGTTGTTTGGGGATGGCCTTGGCCTAAACAAGCATCATGGCTTTGTGCCATTCCTCTGTCTTTTCCCGTATGCCTGTACATTGTTTCTATTCAAATAATCCTCCAATGTCCTCTTGAATGTCTTGATTGAAATGATTGGAAAGAAGGGAAATGACCAACAGAGTTTGACTGGGATGGGAGGGGCTTACTTGGAGGAGGGATCAAAGACAAGGCAAAGCAATCAAAAAAAACAGCAAGTAAACAGTCTTCAGCTCTGCACGGGAACAAGAAGCACTCTTCTTCTCTCTGCTCTACATTCAGGTAAGTATATTTCTTTTATGTCATCTTCTTGGTGGCAGCCACCAGCAGTTCCTTTACTGGAATAGTACTGCAGTATAAATGGTTAATGAAGAATTTATATTTGACATTCATAGGTTTAAAGCAGCTTGAAATCCAGAGCATTGTATTTCTTAACAACTTATATTACAGTATGAGTGTGATACTAATAGAAAGCTGATTGAATAGTGGGAAAAATATAGACTTCAGAATTTGATGGCACTGTGCTGATTCTGGTTAGAGTGTACGTGGACCTTGATTTCCTGAACCAACTTGCCCACTATCAGCTGCGTTCAGGGCACCCCAATTATGCATAAGGGGCCCCTATCTGAATATGCAAATGGTCCAACTCCTGCTTCTGCCTTCACAAATATGCTGAGCACTTACAACCCGTAAGCCTAGCACCTCATTAACCATATTGGGTGCTTAGGTGATGTTTTGCAAATGAAAAAGTTGGTAGTTGATAGGTTGGTGGGGCCATAATGAATGCATAATATTGAAATTTCTTTCTAGAACAGAACAAAAAATCAGGAAGGTAATATTAAAATCAAAGGTTAAGTTGCTATAGTCCAGATGACCATAGGCTGCTCGCCTCTTTGAGGGGAGACTGGTGCTGATTTTAACCTGAGGATCACTACACCTCAAGTTAAAATCAGGTGAGAGGCAAGGCTAAGAAGGTGAACTACATGAATAACCACAGCCAGTTCAGGTATTGGCATCAGATATTGGTGCTGTTGGCATCACTCTGCATCACAAACCAGCTGACCAACCAATTGAGCCAATCGACTCTCCAGTACTAAAATTAAGGGGTTAGCTTTGGCTGAATAGTTGCACTCTTCCCTCTGAATCAGAAGGTTGTGCGTTCATTATCCCACTCCAGAGACTTTGGCACACAACATAGGCTGGCATGCCAACTGTAAACTGAGGGCCTTCTGTATAACTGGAGATGTTTGGCAAGATTTTACAGCCTTGCTTGAGTGCGACTAGAAATTCATGCCAGAGGTCAATGGACATTTCCATTGTCTGTCCCTCGCCCACTCTGATTCCATGATGGGTGGGGCGTTAGAATTCTGGTTGGCTTTTGGATTAGACTTTAATCTCAGGTGACGCGGTGGTACAGTGGTTAGCACTGCTGCCTCACAGTGCCAGGGACCTGGGTTTGATTCCTGGCCTCGGGTGACTGTGTAGAGTTTGCACATTCTCCCTGTGTCTGTGTGGATTTCCTCCTGTTGCTCCGGTTTCCTCCCACAGTCCAAAGATGTGTGGGTTAGGTTGATTGGCCATGCTAAATTGTCTCTAGTATCCCAAGGCATGTAGTTTAGGGGGGCTAGCAGGGTAAATACATGGGGTTACGGGGATAGGGGCTGGGTGGGATTGTGGTCGGTGCAGGCTTGATGGGCCAAATGGCCTTCTTCTGCACTGTAGGGATTCTATGATTCTATGATATTGTGTGGGTATTAAAGATCCCAAGTCACCATTTGAAGAAAAGCAAGGGAATTCCTGGCTAACATTTATCACAAAAAGAATTATAATAGTGGAATACAGAGAAATAAAATGTGAAAAAGTAAAAAGCAACTTGAGCAGTTGTTCCTCAACCAACCAGTATACTAGAAGCAC
The DNA here is from genome assembly GCF_965287045.1 of Carcharhinus amblyrhynchos. NCBI lineage: Eukaryota > Metazoa > Chordata > Chondrichthyes > Carcharhiniformes > Carcharhinidae > Carcharhinus > Carcharhinus amblyrhynchos. The sequence goes on along the minus strand of NC_137346.1, from coordinate 5,476,680 downwards.
CCCATCTGTAACAAGGAAACCACGCCAGACAAAATTTATATTTATATTCTGAGGTCTGACTTCACATCATACATGGGCAGCTTTATGTAGCTTTCTTCAGAGTGATTAGTTTCGATTCTGTTAAAGATTCTTGTGAAAAATAATTAGCAGTCCTGTATTTGACGAAGTACTTTTGCATTAAAGATGCTAATTTTATCACAAATATTTTGTTGATCACTGTTAGTTTAATTATTTATACGTTCAAGGGCTGTTCACCTAGAGGTATTAAGAGCTTGGCCAAAGAAACTAGATGGCCATAATTTTTCGGCTATTCACGCCTTGATGCCACTGCAAGTTATTGAAAAATTCATATCAAAGAACAAAGAACAACACAGCACAGGAAACAGGCCCTTCGGCCCAACAAGCCCGCGCCACCATTTTAACATTGTGAGTGCCCTCTTCTACCTATGACCTTTAGAGTTTTTATTTGCCCATTATATCCTAGTTACCTAAATTCAGAGCGGGTGCAGTTTAGCAGGATCAAAGTTTAGAGGATGTGCAGACGGATATGTTAGAATCATAGAATAGTAAAGAGCAGATAAAGACCTTTTAGCCGATCAAATCTAAATCAGCTTTCACAAAGCAATCCAGTTAGTTCAACTCTTCTGCCTCTCCTGCTTTTTCCCCATATTTGTGCAATATTTTTCCTTTAAATATTTATTCAATTCTCCTTTAAAGGCTGCAGCATCTATCATTCTCTTCTATACCTTCTTCAAATTCTTCACATCCTTCCTAATGGTGAAGTTTAACCACCTATAACCATGCAGTTTATCAGAGCTGATTACTAGTAAGTTTCCTCTTGTTTATCTATCTCGGACTACCCTACCAAAGATGTTTTTGGCTTCAAGGTGATCTGGAGTAAAATAAAAAGAATCCCAGATATCAGGACAGTTTACTTCTCCAGATTTCAATGGTAAAGAGATTGATTGGCCAATCATTAACAGCACTTTGATGGTGTGTGAAACTAGCCTGGTCTAAATGCCAGGATGTCAGAGTATCAACTGGGTTCTGAGCTTCTCCTGCTGGATGTATCTTGACACCACCCAGGTCCCAAAAGAATATTGCCTATTTATTTCTCATGAAATATAGTCATTACTTGTTTGGTACCTGAAAAGTACAGGTTTGAGTCCACAGTAGTGGACAGCAGGCAGAAGAAGCTTTTGAGGAGCAATTTGGTGCTCGCTACAAAATATGTGAGTACAGTACATTGACATTGTTCCTCTAACCATAGCATCAAAACATATCAAACACAAATTTCACCTGACACTTCGGTCCTGTATCTCCCACACAGATAGGAGGGAGCTTCTCTGTTGTAGACATAGGAAGTGTGAACCATAGGGCAGAAGTGTTTGGACTCATAAAAGGGCAAAATGCTCTCTGCCTCTTCTTCCAGGTTGTTGTTAGCTCCCACCAGGACTTTCAGCAACAGGCACAAAGCAACACCAGTTTCAGTACTTTACTGTGCAAGAGAGTTAGCAAACTTGTTGAAGATGAGTAGATGCTGCATGGTGTTGGTGATATAGAAGTGAAGCAACACAGAATAGCATCAACAATTAGAGCGTCTAATACCTACAGTGGTGCAGCAAACTGAAGAGGTGGTTCTCCACATGACCACTGAGCTTCATATTTCACTTTGGCACAATGCATAAAAGACATTAAATATTTTAATCTAACAATATTTCTCAGCAGCCTTTCATAACTCTGATGTATACAATAAAGACAAGGTTTTGCTTGTAGCAGTGCAATGAATCTTTAATTGAAGAGCTTCTTGGTGACTTTTAGATTTGCCCATTAAGTACATGGTAGCTCAATCCTGTAATCTGAAGTGGCAAACAATTACTTTGTATTTTCCCTAATGGTAACGCCATTTATTTCAACTTGCAAGAATTCTGAAGAACATTGCAATCAGGAGACAGTAAGAAGTCTCACAACACAAGGTTAAAATCCAACAGGTTTATTTGGTATCATGAGCTGCTCCTTCATTAGGTGAGTGGCCTGTCCTACGCTGGCATCTCCATATCATAAATCAGGAGATGAAGACGTGGAACATCATTGATGCACTGCACTGTGGAAGCATGCCATTAATATGAACTCCTAATTTCCATATACCAAATTCCCACCTTTACAGATGCCATCACAGGAAGTACTCCTGGTCTTCAGACAGAAAAAGGTACTTCAGGATGTGCAAAACTTTCCTTTTTGGGGCCAGGAGGAGTACAAGTGATCCTTTGAGTCGCCTGAGGAAAGTTGCACCCTCCTCTGTCCAGGACTCCACTACCGCTGCACCCCCCACCCTCATTCCATCCCTAGTTGCCACTTGCTTGAAGACTTGCCAGTCTTTCCCTTTTCGGCAGCTGCTTTGTGTCTTCTTCCACCCTTCCAGATGGGAAGTAGACCAGTAGCACTTAAAAGACAGCTGGGAGTTAAAAAAGCCCTGAATCTTAAACTCAAGCTAGTTAGTGCATTTCACACGTGCCCTTACCACTGCCCTCTTAAAACCAACAGGCTTAAAATTGATCCTAATGCATCTGTCTCATCTCAACCTGGTGATTACCATTTTAGGCTTGATTTTGTAGATTTCTAATTACTATTCTTTCTTGTTTCTGTAGGTCTGGCTGGTTCCTACAGCTGTTTGGCATTGCCCACTGCTTAGAATTCCTGATACCACACTGGCAGAATGAGAGAGGAAGCAGTGAAATTTGACACGGAACATTGGCTTTTACTGTCGTTTCTTCACCTAGTCAATTTCCATATATGAAGCAGGTCTTTTATCTGCAACAGACATCTGATGGCAATGTTTACAGCCTATGTTTTAACTTATGTGGTAAACTTACAAGCCTATAAAAACATAAGTAACAAACTCACAGTTTCTGTAATTTTCAGACTACGATAAAGCCATTTACTTAATTTGGATATTAGAATTCAATCCTTTAACTGTTTTTTTCAGATGTATTTTACTGTGTGATGACAAATTTGAATATTTCAGGATCAGCACTATTAAGAGAAAGGTCCTGGCACTTTAGTCACTGGAGAATGTTTAGAATTGATTGTGACACCAAACTCTTTCAAAAAGACTGCAGTCTCCAAGGCTATCTGCAGGACTGAAATGAATGTCAAACTAAACTAGGTTATGCAAAATTTCTGGAGAATGCTTAGTAATTGTCCTCTCTAGCCATCCATGCCATACATCTCATTAGGCTTGTTCCATTCAAGCATTATTCATTGAATTAACCCTTTCAATACCAAAAGCTCATTGCATATTATGTGTTAGCTGGCAGTTGTTTCTTGTTGCAATGTCTCTGCAAATGTTGTGGGATATTATACTTTGGAACTAGCAAAATATTTAGGGAGATAATTTCACTCTCTCATTAGAAGGCTGTGGATTAAAGACAGGATCAGTTTCCACCACCAATAGAGTATCATCAAGGAATCAAATACATGATCCTCTGCTTCTCTAATAGCACATGTGGTGCAAACTCCAGTGATCAGTCATTCAAAACAATGAACTAGCGATGAGAGGCATGAGTAGAACTTGTGTGGAATACTTCTGCCTAATCCTGCATTCATCACTCACCATTAAAGGACCTGTACCAAATATGTACTTTTGAAGTCATAAGTTAATACCTCATCAGAAGGTGAGTGACTGTTAATGCTTTGAAAATCTCATGGTATGTGTTTTTTTTGTGATACAGGGCAGCACATGCTTAAACAGGAGTTTGTTGGTATGCGTACATTTCTATAGCCAGTACAAGGACAGATGTAGCAGGTTTTCAGATCTGTATGTGAACAAAATGAAGTGCAGAAATTGAGTCAGGCAGAACAGAAATGACAACAGTCAGCTGCCCAAGCTGGCTCTAATCTGTCACATATTGTACAGAGGAAGGAAGTTTTAATTAAGTTTGCAGTTTATTTACTTTTTATGCTTGTACTGTGGCTGCTGCTGTGTGTTCTATCTAAATGATGCACTGCGGTAACAAGCCAAAGCTTCTCTGACAAGCGCCTCTCCACCACCTAGAAGAACAAAGGCAACATAAACTTAGGAATGCCACCAGCTCCAAATGACACACCATTCCGACTTGGACACATATTGTCATTCCTTCATTGCCAGGTCAAAATCTGAGAACTGCCTTCGCTACATACTCTGCAAGAACCTTAACTTGGCAATAAATGCTGTCTTTGCTAGTGACACTATTCCAAGAATATTTTTTTAAATCTATAAGCAGAGAAGTAGTCATTAGTCAATTAGAAGGAAACAGAATTCAATTTATAATTTGTCATTTGAATGAAAATAATAATGGTTGGTTTTAGATAACGTCCAGCTATGTGTTATATGTTGGATACCTGCAATTTACTGAGAGAACGTTAGAAAATTGCAAGGCTGAAACAAAAATTAAAACTTATAATGTTCATGATTTCACATGCAATACGCTTTTAAAACAACACAGCAGTAACAAACTAGGCACTATTAATGTAGTTGGTCTGCTGAGTGTTTGTTTTCATTGTTTTAAATTGTAAGGACTAATTCTGAGAAAGTCACGAGACCACTTCTAATGGAAATAGATTTTTTGTCTATTTGATCCCATCCTTTCTTAAGGTCAGCCATACCAACCATCCATTACAATTTTCTTTTAAATCCAATGTATAGCAGACAGAACCTTAACTTAACATCTTATGTGGAAGACAACCTTCCTTGTGAATTAGAAGCAGAAAACGGATCTCATTTAAGAGATATAGTTATAACTGTTGAAGATAGTGAATGGACAAACTGGGATAATGGATAGGAGCCTCCATAGTCAATGAGGAACTTGCTTTCTGGTCTCCGTGCGAATTCATCTTCTATACCCAAATCTTGAAGTTTCATTTCCATTTCCAAAGGGGCATTTTGTTTGCTGTCATAAAAAAACGAATGATAAGTGAAAGTTTTGTATTGCAGAAAAATAGCAGTGTGAAAAGAAATCCACAAGTGAAGATGCAAAGTAAAATAAAAGCTGACGATTGAAAAGAAATCAAAGTTTCAAACCAATACACCAAACTCCATGGTGACTTTTAAGAACAGTAAGAAGTCTCACAACACCAGGTTAAAGTCCAACCAGTTTATTTGATAGTAAACCCACAAGCTTTCGGAAACACTGTTCCTTCATCAGGTGTGTGGAAACAGTGTTTCCAAAAGCTTGTGAGATTACTATTGAATAAACTGGTTGGACTTTGACCTGGTGTTGTGAGACTTCTTACCGTGTTTACCCCAGTCCAGTGCCGGCATCTCTACATCATGACTTTTAAGAACCTAACTTCAAAAAGCCAGATGAGCAGTTGAGTCATGCACCTGTTTTTTTATGCACAAGCTGCACTAAGGGGGAGAAGGTGGAACAAAGACATGAAATGCAGCTCGGGATCCACTGAATAAAACTTAAAGCTGTTATGAGGTTCAAACTGATCAGCAATTTGGCTTCTAGAAAACCATAGCACAAGTTATATGACTTATCCTCACTGACAGTGTAGTTCCTCACTGGGACTATGTGATCAGTTCATTTATACGTACCCATGATTTCCATACAATCCCGTCTCACAATTTCCAGGGTTGATTTCATGTTGAGGATCACTTGTCCCAAGAAAAGGGCAAATGTAAATTATGACACAGAATCACACAGAAACCCCATAGTGCAGAAAGAGGCCATCTGGCCCATTGAGTCTGCACCGACCACAATCCCACCCAGGCCCTACCCCCATATCCATATACATTTACTCACTAATCTCTCTAACCTATGCATCTCAAGACACTAAGGGACAATTTTAGCACGGCCTATCAATCTAACCCGCACATCTTTGGACTGTGGGAGGAAACCGGAGCACCCGCAGGAAACGCACGCAGACAAGAGGAGAACGTGCAAACTCCAAACAGATGGTGACACATACCGGGAATCAAACCCAGGTCCGTGGAGCACTTTAAACTTTGGGATCCAATGTAATAAGTGGCCCTTGTTTTTTGATGAAGAATTTTCATGGAATATTCTATATATTCTGGTGCTTTCAATGCCAAATTGACCAGACTGAAGAGGTTTAGAATGTTTGAATTGATTTTGTCAGTGGCTTTGCTGGTTAAAACACTAAGTAACTGAGTCATTCAGACCAGGAATGTCCATGTTTTGACCTATGATGCTGTATTAGTTATTTTCAGTTGGGAGGGGGGTAAGGGAAGCAGAATTGGTCTTGACATCTCTGAGATAGGTAAGAGAAAATCTGTCAAGACTTCCCCTCTTAATAACCAAAAAGAAGTTCAAGGGGTGCCCAAATCTAAAGTTAATTTAATTATTAGTCATGAGTAGGCTTGCATTAACATTGCAATGAAGTTACTATGAAATCCCCTTAGTTGCCACACTCCGGTGCCTGTTCAGGTCAATGCACCTAATCAGCACGTCTTTCAGACTGTGGGAGGAAACCGGAACTTCCAGAAGAAACCTATGTAGACATGGGGAGAAGGTACAAACTTCACATAGATAATGACCCAAGTTGGGAATTGAACCCAGGTCCCTGGTGCTGTAAGGCAGCAGTGCCAATGACTGTGCCACCGTGCTATGAGATGTACATAAGCAAGGAGTCAACCACATCGAAGTAGGGGAGAAAATTGGAGGAAAAAGTAGAGAAAAAACATTGTTTTTTTGGTACTGGCTGGCACAGTGTTTTGTTGCAACAGGGAAGGAAAGAAAAGGAAGCAAATCCTGTACTCTGGAACCAACCATCCCATGGGACATCTTGCCCTAGATTCTCAAAAAGATGTGGGTTAACAATTGGCCTGCTCAGTCGCTTAAAGACCAACGGCAGCAACTCACAACCCTGAATAGATGGCATCCTCAAATCGAGAGACAGCTGACAACAACATGTTACCACAGAGGGATTAGTTACAAGAATAAACCTACCATTCTTCAAATACTACGATTCCATTTTCAGGAGATGGGGGGAGGTGTTACATAGTACATGGAAGAAGGGAAAGCTACACAGTGACCTGCATCATTTTCCAGCATTTCCTAATGGTCAATTGACATTGTCTGGGAATCATTTTACTACACATCTTCATAGGATGAAATTACACTGTAAATTGCTATTTTTGTAGTGTAATCTGAAGTTTCAGTGCATTTTACTCCAAAGTTGACTCTCCCTGATTTTGGGCTGTGTTTTACAGGGTAGTTAACATCAATGTGAAGCAAACCACAACAAAATCACCACTGATCTTTGGGAAGTCCTGTAATTGACATGAGAATGGGAGAGAAAGAGAACTAAACAGGAAAAGAATAACAAGGAATAGAGGGAAAAATAGTCTATAAAGCACAAACTATGGATCTATCTTTTTTCTTATATATGGATACTTGACAGTCAAATACACATGATTAAAAGTTTGTTTGAAAACTTTATACAAACATCTTAAAATGGTAGATGACAGAATCACTCTGATAACATTGAAAATATTCACCTCTCTATCATAACAAAATAAAGTTGCTGATTACAAAGAAAAACATTTTTTAAAATATTTTGAATCCCAGATATTGCAAATTCCAAGATGTGACCAGAAATTTGTTTTTCTTTTGGACCAACTTTCTGATCCATGAAATCAAGTGGCAGCAAAACAAATACTTCAAGACCACTACAACACAATCCTTCACAAAATCAAGATACCTACTTTATAAAAATTCTGATATACCACCTATCATATAGGTTAATATGGGAGCAATAAAATGATGACCCATACTGTAGTCTGATATTGAGAATCTCTATTATAATACTGACCATTGTTTGACATTGACATGGTAATTGCCAATTTGCAAGTGCAATTGGTCTGACAAACAGCTAGCTTCAGGAAGGAAATACTGGAATTTCAAGCTAACTGAAGAATTTAGAACAGTGAAACTTGCCTTGCCTCAGAGTAAGTGACACTGATACTTAATCAGATTCAGGAGTATAAAACCAATGCTAACAAATCTGCCTTGCTAGCAGGACTGGAAGAATCCAGTAGAATTTATAAAATTCTTCCAAACCACAACAGTCCAAGCCTTTGCCGGTGAATGGGCTGGCATCCAATGTTAAAGTGCATTGAGGCTAATTCCTGACAGATACAAATGGTCTAATCCTTCTGACTAAAGCAGCAAGCATAGCTGGCTCAGGTAGCATTAAATGGGGAAATATTTGTATAAATAACAAGAAAAGAAGCAATCTTATTGGTTTTGAAACAATTGCAAAGATTATTTTCATCTCTGGCTAACTTGTTTGGATTGGAAGGAACTTAAATTGTGCAGAATGAAAATATTTGAAACATTGCAAATGGTTTGAGTAATGATCCTCCGTGAATTTTTGAAGACAAATTCTCATTTACAATGTATAAAATATGATTAAAACAATGATCCTTGACTCTGGCATGATACAATATCCATTGGATGTGATTTTTGTTCCATCAAACTGTTCAAAATCCAAATATGGAAAGTGCTAATGCGAGTCCAATTAAAATTGCAACTGCAACATATTCTTGTAAAATGTGTCACATTCACTTAGTTTCTCAAATGAAAATTAATATTTAATTTCTGGTCCACATGACTCTACCACTCTTGAAACTGGAAATTTTTGACATTGCAGCTCAGCGCTCCTTTGGCTCTAAGCTCAACTTGTTCCTGTCATTGGCTGAGAGTAGTTTCTAACTATGCAATAATATCTCCATAGGCTCCAGCTGCAGCTGAGGTTGACTCTGCCCAGCCACTAAGATTGAACCACGGAAGTCATCACTCAATTAATCCACCAGATAAGTCTGTCATTGTTTTTTGTAAGTTAATTGTTTTTAATGCAGCAATCTGGCTATGGTATAAATAGACAGGTTGGGTTCTTGCTAAATACGATATTCACACAGCTCGTGAATCTGATAACATAATTTTGAATTTGTTATTAGTGTAGTATTCCATTGAGTTTCTTGTATAACATATCATACACAATTTGACCCCAGCCTGTATCCTTTATATGCATGTTTAAAGCTGAATATAATGTAATATAATGTGTTTAGAAAAAATGTTTATTAGCACATTCCTTCTTTTGGTCGAAATTGTTGACAGATTCCTTGAAGAATTTCTGGTAAACAGACTATTTACAGGTAAAACCCGTGGCAGAGAATACACAGAGTATTTGATTACTATTTCAGAATCATAAAAGCATTGTTGTTTCTTGAAGTTAAGGTGAAGCAGATGTTTACTGTAAGGTGACATCATTTCATTAGAGAATTATAGTTTCTTAAACAGCTGTGATAAGCATAATGGGATAGATTGTCTTGTGGCTGTGTAAATTCCAGCAATAAATGTTTCATGTAGGAAAAGTGCACTAGTTGTGCAGCAAATGCTTCATCTTAATGGATACATTTCTAATGAAAAATGAATGTTGATTCTGTTATCACCACATTGCCTAGTCCAGTATTCAAATGTCAACATAAAACTTACCTCTATACAAAGTTTTACCAACTATTCATAGCACAGAAACAGCCCTATAGGTCTATGCTCCAGTGTTTATGCTCCACTCCAACCTTCTCCCAACCTTCTTCATCTAAACCTGTTAACATATCTTTCTATTCCTTTATCCCGATGTGCCTATGTAGCCTCCTCCAAAATGCAAGAGTGCTATTTGTCTCAACTATTCCTTGTGGCAATAAGATGCAAATTCTAACTACTCTTAGTTAATAAAATGTTTCCTGAGTTTCTTATTGGATTTATTAGTGACTAGCTTTTGTTTATGGCCCCTGGTTTTGGTCTCGTCCACAAGTAGAAACAACTTCGCTACACCTACTTTATCAAACCCTTTCATAATTCTAAAGACCTCTAATAATTCACCCTTCAGCTTTCTCTTTTCTAGAGACAAGATCCCCAGCCCGTTCAATCTTTTCTGATAATTTTAACATCTCAGTCCTGGTATCATGCTAGTTTTTTTTTGCACCTTCTCCAGTACTTCTATGATGGTTTTTGTAATATGGAGACCAGAACTGTCCACAGTATTCTATCATTTAACACTAAAACCTTAATTAGTCTTAAATGCCTGCTTGGCTCAGTCTAGCATACTTGGCCTAAAGGAGCGAAGATTGTGGATTCAAATTCCACTCCAGAAATTACATACATTAATTTAAAAACTGGGAGTGATGTCAACTAGGCAGTCAATTCCTTATCACCCATTTTGAACTATCACCGAAAATCAAAATGACCTCAGATGTGAGGATATATTGGGCCAAATCCACATCTACCACACTGAGAAATATACATCCTTATTCCAACCAGTTGGATCTGGGAATTAGATTCTTATTTGGAGAATTAAGTTGCCTAACATTTAAACATTTAAGTGTGGCTAGGTGGAATCAATCTGTTCAAAAAGCATGGCGATAAAGGGCAGTGCTAAACCCAAGTTCTTGTGTATATCTTTAAGTATACTTTTTCTTGCTAAAACCTGTTCTCATGTGTTTGAGATATTGTCAGCCATTTTAAAACTAGCAAACCCACCAATGTTTCTTCTATTCTGTGCAGCTACACACAAATTAAATACCATGCATGCATTGAAAACAAAAAAAATCTAGAAGATATTTGGTCTTCAACCTGACAATAAACATCAATAGAAAGTAATACGGCATCATATGAGGATACTACATGCACATATTTACACATATGCCTTTGGTTTTAAAATTCTCATCTTTGTTTCCAAATTTCTCCATGGCTTCTCCTCACTACCCCACCTCTCCAATCCCTCCATTTCTACAACCCTCAGCTATCTCTGTGCTCTGTCTCTTAGCCACTTGCGATCCTCCATTTTGCCCCCTCTTTTAAAGTTAAAAAGTTAAAAGTTATTATCATAAGTAAGACTTGCATTAACACTGCAATGAAGTTACTGTGAAATTCCCCTGCCATTGACAGCTGCATTTTTAGAATCATACAAGTGATCTACAGTGCAAAAGGAGGCCAATTGGACCATCGAGCCTGCACCCACCATAATCCCATCTAGGCCATATCCCCATAACCCAATGAATTTACCCTAATCCCCCAACACTAAGAGACAAATTAGCATCACCAATCCACTTAACTCGCCCATCTTTGGACTGTGGGAAAAAAACTGGACAAAACCCATGCAGACACAGGGAGAATGTGCAAACTCCACACAATGAGCCAGTTCCCTGGCACTGTGAGGCAGCAGTGCTAACCACTTGCCGCTGTGCCACCCCAGTTCATTTAGTTCATTTGTCTAGGCTGCGAGCTCTGATATTCCCTCCAGAGATATCATCTCTGCTTCTCTTTCTCCTTGTTGAATCTCCTTAAAGTCTACCTCCTTGACCAAGCTTTAGTCACCTGTCCTAATATCTCATTGTGTGGTCTGGTATCAAACTTTGTTTAATATAGCTCTTATAAATGCAAACTTTGTGTGTGATGTTCTTTAATAATCAATAAGCACATTCTTAATGGTGACGGACTGATACTGCTATTAAAGGTAGCTCTGCCTAGTTACCTTTTACAATTGCCAATGAACCTCTGCAGCAACAGAAAAGTGCCTCACTAATACACTGAATTATTTAAAAAATAACCATCAACAGATTTCATCATATGCACTACTTTTCTGTAGCGCTGTTTTTTTCTCTCTACCAAAGAGTAATTGTGAGCTTTCCCACTGTAAATACAAACACTTATTAAATAATTGATTGCTGAAAACACCCTCATCATTTTAATTTCCAAACATACTGTTTGAAACATGAATGTTTTAAATCTACACGAGACACCGTGCTGTGCAAGGGTGCCACTAATGACTCCAAAATGGCGAAGGATATCATGCCACAAAATACAGCTTCAGTCAATAGCTTTGTGTTTATGTCTGTCCTTGGACTTCCTCAAGGTGCAAATTGAAGCTTGGCGACAGAACAACAGCGGCTGTGTTTCAAAAGAATCAATTTCAAAACACTTTGCTACATCGCAAGCGAGTGACAAGGTGCTGTATAAATGCAAGTTCATTCTTTGCACATGCAGTGCAGTACTGATTGCGGGCAGGGCAAAACAGAAAGAATCTTTTACCAAACATCCACTTGGCACAGTGCAAGGAGCAGAATGGAAAAATTGGCACCAATCCAGTAGCTTGCGCGACTTTGCGCTGCAATTATATAGCAGTTTCATCCTCTTATTTCACTGTTAAGATATAGATTTATTTTTTTTAACCATTCTCATAGTCACCTAGTGTTATCTGTTTGTAGGAGGAACTACAGTTCTGTACGAGGTGGGGGGGGGGGGAGGTGGTAGCCTGGGTCTGAGTCCAGCCGACCCACCTTTTATCATACAATGACAAAACAGAGTCGCTGAGCAGAGACTGATAGCCAAGTTCCGTGCACACAAGGACGGCCTCAACCAGGATCTTGGGTTCGTGTCACACTATTTGTAACCCTTGCCTGAGCTTGCAAAATCTCACTAAGCGTTCTGGCCGGAGACAATACACATCTCTTTAACCTGTGCTTAACCCTCTCTCCATTCACATTGTCTGTATCTTTAAGACTTGGTGAGCTGTAAAGACTCACATTCCAACCATTATTTTGTAAATTGAGTTTGTGTCTTTATGTGCCCTGTTTGTGAACTAAAATCCCACTCACCTGATGAAGGCTAGTGGCTTGTGCTACCAAATAAACCTGTTGGATTTTAACCTGGTGTTGTGAGACCATTTTTTATCTCACAGGGTGAGCAGATTATCCCCCCACCCTACTAGTTGAGACAACGCATTGAATCACAAAAAAGGACATGTTACATCTCTGCCAGGTTTAGTGAAATTGTAACAAAATATAAACATGATCTATTTACCGTTTAGCCACTCCCGCGCAAGGGGAAATCTTTCCCCGAAAGTGCCCCTAAAATTCACAATTTTGACCTGTGCTGTTCTGTACGGGTGAGGGGCGGGGGGGGGGCGCTGCGGAGGTGTGGGTGAGAAAGGTTGTTAAGAACATGCACTGAAAAGCAAATTTTGAAAATAGAACTAAGAGTTTTTAATAAATGCCTACAGTTGGAAAGTTAATTGTCAGCAGGGTTGCAGTGGTGTTAAAGCACTGGCTTGGGGTTACCAATTAAAGCGCAGAAAGGTGAGGTCACTGGTCCGGGTATTTGAAATGTTGTGAAGATTCAGAAAAGCTCTTTGAGTTTAGGATGGGGTTTCTGAAAAGTTTCTGTTTAAAATGTTTAATATTTTTGAGCCACAATCATTTCCCAAATTGATTAATGGATAATGTTAATGGATAAATACTTTTTTCGATGTTCTCTGCAAAATCGAAAATCGCCTTTACACAGGTTTTACACTGCAAACAACTGATTACCCGAGTTTGCAAACAAGTGAGTTTTCCTATTAGAAATTTCATGTAAAAAGGCTGCATAGTTGTGTCAAATAATGCACATGAAAATGGCAAGCTTACATGGGTAATTAAGCAAACAAATATATATTTGGCATTATTCAGTAACTGGACACTTTTTTCAAAGATTAAATAAACAAAAAGAAATAATTACAAGTTGGTGCTTCTGGCAATGCAGTGGTTCATTCATTGATACACTGCGCCGCAGAACAGCTTCACCCCCAGTGATCCTGCACCCGGTGGGCCCACAAACATCAACCCGGGTCAACCAATGGAAGGTGCTGGGGTTAAAGTGATCACTTTCCCAAACGAAGAAGAGCAAACTGGCAAACGAGCTGCTTCAACAGAGACGGATTTGCATCTTCCTCGGGGCCAGTTCAGTGCAGCATAGGCAGGCGGCTGGCGGCAGTCCCCCGCCCACACTTTACAGAATGAAGGGGTGTAGAATAACCTAGCCGGGGAAGGAGGGGGGAGGGGAGAGGGGAGAGGGGGGGAGTGCGGGGGTAGTCAGAGGAAGAAACATTTAACAATAATTTCAGCTCCAGCCACTGAATTCACAGTCATCAAAATTATTCATAGATAGATGATTTTAAAAATATGATACTGTTCTTTATATATTCCACTATCGGATATAAGCACAAAATACATGTCTTTTAGCGCTGTTCATAATGCACACAAAAATGCAGAATGCATAGATTTCCCGGTCTAGCCACGCAAGACTTCACATCAGGAGAGTACTGCAGCTTTGGCTATTATGTCTTTCTTAGTTTACTTAAGACATCTTTGCAGAAAACATCTTTACAGTTGGTTTAATCAACTCAACATTGAGCAAGAATCACAATAATCTGAAGTAAGTAGTGAATAGCAGAAATATTCTTGAATGTATCTCTGGTTTAGTAGAGTCAAAGGGAGGGAATATGGTGAGGCAAATTCTGAGCTTTTTGCAGCGTGAAATCTACCTGCCCAACGTCAGAAGCCCAAACCTTTTCTGCAACCGTCTTACTAACACTGCTGGGTTATATCAGTCCGAGTCAACTGTCTGTCCAGTTTGTTACAGGCCCCAAACCGGAATGGTACTGGGTAGGTAGCTCTCTCGGTAAAGATAGGCTTTGTGAGAAAAGGAATTCCCGAGCGTTCTGAGCGTGAGGAGAAGGTGGGATTCTCTCATGGGGCGAGAGGGGAATTCTGTCTCGTGGGGAACATGAAGAAATGGGTACCCGTTGTCGAACCTGGTGCTGAGGTGGCGAATGATAGCCACTGAATTGCGAATCGCAGGGAGGCTGTGAGCTCTGTCCTGGAATGCTGGAGAGGTGGGGCATCATAGCTGTGGTGGTGAAGTGAGCTGAGAAATGCTGATAAGGAACGGGTTCCATGGTCTGAACACTACAGTTAGCATACGGTGGAACGGAAGCCCACATGTTGCAGTTTAATGTTTGAGGAGGGTGTTCCTCAGCGGCGGCTCCTCCGGGCACATCGCTTCCAGGGGTGGAAAACATGCAGGCGTCCCTTAGATCCGCTTCGTTCCGATAGGATGGACTCATCACCTGCTGGTCATATGGTGGCGGACGAAAGTAATGTTCTTCCGCAATAGAAGCGGGGGCTTCGAGAAAGGGCCGTTTACAGGAGAGCTCTGGATGGCCATGGGCTTCTGGAAGAAAAACAATAAAGTGTGTCATTTATCCTCTGTAAAAAACTAAATTATTGCTTGTAATCCACCTTTCTGCAGCCACCTGGCAGAGTTAACCAGCCTCCTATCCATTGACTCTGTCTACACTTTCCGCTGCCTCGGCAGAGCTTGATGTGGCGATATCGGCGTTGGACTGGGGTAAGCACAGCAAGAAGTCTCACAACACCAGGTTAAAGTCCAACAAGTTTATTTGGAGCACAAGACACAAGCTTTCGGAGCATTGTCCCTTCATGCTACAGAATTACCAGAATGATAGCGAGTGGGATAACTTGATCTTGGGTTTGGACACTGCTCCGCACAATATCGAGGGCCGAAAGGCCTATACTGTTCTATGTTCTAAACCTGTTGGACTTCTTACTGGGCAAAGCAGCCAGCATAGTTAGGGACCCCATGCAGCCTGGACATTCTCTCTTCCGCTTCTTCTGTTGGGAAAAAGATGGAAAAGTCTAAGGTTACATACCAACTGACTCAAGAACAGCTTCTTCCCTGCTGCTATCAGACTTTTGAATGGACCTACTTTGCATTAAGCTGATCTTTCCCTGCAAGTTAGCTATGACTGTTATACTACATTCTGCACTCTTCTCAATGAACGATATGCTTTGTCTGTACAGCGTGCAAGAAACAATACTTTTCACTGTACCCCAATACATGTGACAATAATAAATCAAATCAAATGATAAACAAGGGCAGTGCAGCACTGAAAATATTATTCACCTTTGGTTCCACTAATTACAACTCAAAATAGGTTTGCTAATTCATCCCAGGGTTCTGAAGGAAATGGCAGAGGTGATAGTGGATGTCTTAGTGATTATTTACGAAACTTCGCTGGACTCTGGGGAAGTGCCGGAAGATTGGAAAACGGCTAATGTTATGTCGCTGTTTAAAAAAGGGAGCAGGCAAAAGGCAGGGAATTATAGGCCAGTTAGTTTAACGTCTGTAGTTGGAAAAATGCTTGAATCCGTCATCAAAGAAGAAATAGCGAGGCGCCTAGAAAAGAATGGTTTGATAGAGCAGATGCAGCACGGATTCATTAAGGGGAAGTTGTATTTGACAAATTTATTGGATTTCTATGAGGATGTGACTAGTGCGGTAGACAGAGGGGAACCAGTGGATGTGGTGTTTCTCGATTTTCAAAAGGCGTTTGATAAGGTGCCGCACAAAAGGTTGCTTCAGAAGGATAGGGTGCATGGAGGTGGGGGTAAGGTGTTAGCGTGGATAGAGGATTGGTTGTCTAATAGGAGGCAGAGAGTTGGTATCAATGGGTGCTATTCCGGTTGGCGGTTGGTGACTAGTGGGGATCGGTGCTGGGGCCTCAGCTATTTACCATTTATACAGATGATCTGGAGGAGGGGGCTGAGTGTAGGGTAATGAAATTTGCTGATGACACAAAGATGAGTGGAAAAGCAAATTGTGCGGAGGGTGTGGAAAGTCTGCAGAGGAATCTGGATGGGCTCAGCGAGTGGGCGAGGACCTGGCAGATGGAGTATAATGTTAGCAAGTGTGAGGTTAGCCACTTTGGCAGAAATAATAGTAGGAGGGATTACTATTTAAAGGGCAAAAAGCTGTAGCATGCTACGGTGCAGAGGGACCTGAGGGTCCTTGTGCATGAGTCGCAAAAACCCAGTCTGCAGGTGCAGCAGGTGATCAAGAAGGCGAATGGGATGCTGGCCTTTATAGCGAGGGGGATAGAATATAAAAGCAGGGAGGTCTTGCTGCAACTGTACAGGGCACTGGTGAGGCCGCAGCTGGAGTACTGTGTGCAGTTTTGGTCGCCGCACTTGCACAAGGATATTTTGGCTTTGGAGGGAGTGCAGAGGAGGTTCACTAGGCTGATACCGGAGACAAGGGGGTTGGACTACGAAGAGAGACTAAATAGACTGGGTCTGTACTTGTTGGAGTTTAGAAGGATGAGGGGGGATCTTATAGAGACGTATAAGATAATGAAAGGGATGGATAGGGTAGAGGTAGAGAGATTCTTCCCACTCAGAAAGGACAGCAGGACTGGAGGACACAGCCTCAAGATAAGGGGGGGGGTGCAGTTTAGAACGGAGTTGAGGAGGAACTTCTTCACTCAAAGGGTGGTGAATCTCTGGAATTCTCTGCCCGTTGAAGTGGTGGAGGCTACCTCAGTAAATATATTTAAGTCACGGATAGATAGGTTTTTGACAGACAAGGGAATTAAGGGTTATGGGGAGAAAGCGGGAAAGTGGAACTGATCCACTTCAGATCAGCCATGATCTTATTGAATGGCAGGGCAGGCTCGAAGAGCTAGATGGCCTACTCCTGCTCCTATTTCTTATGTTGTTTTAGTTTTATTTTATAAATATCTGCCTATCTCCCTATTTCTCTCAACTTGTTCATGTATTTATTTTTGTGATGAGCAAGGTATTGTTGGAAAATTGAACGTTTTTTAATCATTTCAGCTGTTTGGTATCCTAATCTAACTTGTTGCACTAATTAATTCTCTATTGTTTAATCTACAAGATATGATATGAGCATTATCATATTACTCCCTTTTTTGAAATGTTTAATTCTAGGCAATAGTTTTGAAAGCTGCAAAAACAAGTAAGACTAGGGAAAGCACCAGTTGATCCAATAATACGGGACTATACCTGGGCTGATAGATTGACTAAGAAGAATTTCAACATACAACCTTTTAGAGCAAAATTTTCCCATAGAATTCAAAAGTGAAATCATCTAAGTGCTTGTTGTTTTAGAGAGTATGTTTGTGTTAAGAAAGATAGATGGAGATATGGCAGTTTGCTTAATTAGTAAATACTTCTCAATTCCAGCAGGTGTTCTTGCTCCTGATGTAACATCATGACATGGCTTCCTCCTGTAGCCATGTTGCCCGAAAGACTGCCTCCCTCCTGTAGCCATGGTAAGTACTCGAAGTAGCCCAGTTGAGATGGAGGTTATAGGTACTGGATATTTCAACCAATGTGACGTGAAGGGACTCATGATGTATCTTCCTAAGTATGTCCTTATTATAATGTGTGATGGAATGTTTTCTGTAAATCTTGAATGGTGGCTATTAGATAGTTCATAGAATCATAGAATAGAATCATAGAGTCCCTGTAGTGCAGAAGGAGGCCATTCAGTCCATTGAGTCTGCACCAACCACAATCCCACCCACACCCTATTCCCGTAATATTTACCCAGCTAATCCCCCTGACACTAGATTAAATTTAACATGGCCAAATAACCTAACCCACACATCTTTTGACTGTGGGAGGAAATTGAAGCACCCATAGGAAACCCACGCAGACACGGGAAGAATGTGCAGACTCCACAGAGATAGTGACCCAAGCCGGGAATTGAACCCAGGTCCCTGGCACTGTGAGGCAGCAGTGCTAACCACTGTGCCACCGTGCCACCAATCTGTCCAGAATCAGTCTGTTCAATCAGAAATGGACTGACTCTGAATACATTTGTTGCAATATCTACTAACAAACCTTCATTTCAGTGTCTTTGGTACACTTGGATTTTTTAATGTTTTCTGATCTCCAGTCTAAAAATTCCTTGAGATTAAGTTTTATCTCATGTAATTAGTCCTGCCAGGATATACATTTTTCTGCCTCTTGCACCTTTGCAGCCCCCTGCGTATCATTCAGTCAGTCACATGCTTCCTGATCATTTGCTAGTGCCACTGTAACCACACACCAGGGCACCTTTGCTGAGGATAGAAATATGAATTGTCCTCCAATAAGTGGGTCAGATGCCCACCAGAAACATAGCACATGTGTGAATAAATGTGCAAATTGCTTTTTGTATAAGAGTAGCAAGACTGAGAATAATTAATTAAAAGCATCAACAAACCCAAGACGCAGAATATAAGAGAAAAAAAAGAAACAATTGAGTAAAAACAAAATAATGTGTGTGCTCAAAAGCTGAACTAAAAGCAGTATGTGCTGCAATAAGTCTGGCAGCATCTGTCAAAAGAGAAACAGAGTTAGTGCTTCAAATCCATTTTGACTCCTTAAGAACTTTTTTAATTTGAAGAAGAATCATATTGGACTTATTTTTCTCTCTCCAAGATGCTGCCAGACCTGCTGAGTGTTGGCAGCCCTTTCTATTTATGGCTCAGAAATGTGGACTATGTACAGCAGGCACCTCAAACCCTGGAGAAGTAATCACCAATGCTGCCCCTGCAAGGTCCTGCAAATCCATTGGCAGAATAGATGCACCAGTGTTAGTGTTCTCACTCCGGCCGACAACCCCAGCATTGAACACTCAATCAGCATTGTGAGAGCCACATCATCCCCATTTCTGACTTCAAAAACAAACACTCGGAGACTCAACATGGCAAGCAAGCCCAGGGAGATCAGACAAAATGCTTCAAGGATGGCCTCAAAGCCTGCTTGAAAAAGTGCAACATCTCCCATCAACACCAGGAAATCCCTAACCCAAGACTGCCCAAAGTGAAGGAAAAGCATCTAGGAAGGAGCTTAATACCTTGAGTTTCATATCCGGGAGCAAGCTACAACCAAACATCAACATTGAAAGAAGAGTGTGACAACCTGGACATCCCACCCACCTGCTCCTCCAAACACCAATTGCCCAACCTGTGACAGAGACTGTGGCTGGTGCACTGGACTCCGCAGCCACCTGGGAACACTTGAGAATTAGTCATCCCTGACTCCTAGGGACTGCCTGAGAAAAAGACTTATGATTGAAATGCATTGCTTGAAAGGGTGAAAGCACATTCAACTTTAAAATGGAAATTGGCAGTATACTTGAAAAGGGAAAAAAAATCATGAAGAGAGAACAAGAGAATAGAATTAATTGGATAGCCCCTAGGGGATTTTCACAGTTACTTCATTGCAGTGTTAATGTAAGCCTACTTGTGACACCAGGAAAGTTTAAAACTTTTAAGTTTTTTATTTATTAGTCACAACTGAGTCTTATATTAACACTGCAATGAAGTTACTGTGAAATCCCCCTAGTTGCCACATTGCGGCACCTGTTCGAGTCAATGCACCTAACTAGCACGTTTCAGACTGTGGGAGAAAACCCATGCAGACACTGGGAGACCGTGTAAACTCCATACAGACAGTGACCCAAGCTGGGAATCAAATCCAGGTCCCTGGCGAATAAATAAACTTTAAAACTTTTTCAAAGCGCCAGCGCAGGCGTGAAGAGGCGAATGGCTTCATTCTGATTCTATAATATCTGAGGAATAACAGTGAATGGGGTAAAGTGTGGTCTGGAAATGTAATCTTTTATTTTCTCCATTCTGCCGACTGTAATTTCGCTACATACTGAAATCTAATTATCCCCAAATGCAAATAAGAAGTCTCACAACACCGGTTAAAGTCCAACAGATTTATGTAACCTGGTGTTGTGAGACTTCTTACTGTGCCACCCCAGTCCAACGCCGGCATCTTCACATCATATCCCCAAGTGTTTATAATTAGAGCCTGAAAGCAACACTCAAAGTACAACAGAGGCTGCGATTGGGACGTGTGAGTGTAATTAAGAATGATGCAAAATGCTGTAAATAGGTAAATAAACAAAAGCAAATTACTGCGGATACTGGAATCTGAAACCAAAAGAGAAAATGCTGGAAAATCCCAGCAAGTTTGGCAGCATCTGTATGGAGAGAAAAGAGCTGACGTTTTGAGTCCAGATGACCCTTTGTCAAAGAAACATCAGCTCTTTACTCTCCTCACAGATGCTGCCAGACCTGCATTTTCTCTTAAATAGATAAATGTTTGCTTAGGCTCCAGTGGATATTCTCATGTAGTTTCGTCAAAAGGATTCCAGTAATGTCAATCTATGAATTTGCCAGGAGGAGAGATTTAGCAAATAGCACTGCCGCCTGTTCACACTCGGACAAACTGTGACCAAAGCGTCCCTTTCCTCGCAGCTCCCCAAGAACTGAATACATTTACCCGGCTCTCCTCCCTGCAACAAATTCCTAGTGTTGGGTGGGATGTTGCTCAGAGGTAATAAGCAAGCCAGTTTATCAGTGTACACCAGTGTTGTCCAATACACTCGCCAGTTGTGGCGAACCGGCCACTGACGTGGCGAGTTGATGCTGTTCGTTTTCAGAGACCCACAGTACAGCGTTGTGTCAAAGTTGAAGTTTTAGATGTGAGTGTGTGTGTGTCACTCCCTGGAGCGCTTTTTTGTCATTCCTCCCTAATTGAGAAAGGAATATTAAGCCTTGTTGCTATTAGACAGGATTCAATCGCGGCCAGACCGCCACTGTGTGTCATCCCAGTTTGGTTCAGTTGTCGGGTTTCTCCTGAGCTGGACGCTGAAGCCAGTTCAATGCAAGTGGAGAAACAGTCTGTCTTTTGTTACCTTGTGTTCCTGTTTCTCTCAATGATGATCCTTTTAGATCCGCGATGGACAGCGATTGGGAGGCGCTGGGAATGTTTCCGGGGTCTAGAGTCAAGGGGAAGCTGACAGAAAATGTGGTTCTGTTCAGAATGTTTGTTGTGGTGTTTGGCTGTGTGGGGGCGGGGGGGCAGTGGTGAAGGGGGAATGGGGGGACTGGGCGGTAAGTGATGCCCACAACAGCCCCTGAGGGCTCAAATGTGGTAAACTTGGGGAGTTGCAGCAAGATTCAGAGTATTCCACCCTGATTTTAATAGATCTCTTGAAACGAGTAATTGAAAACAATATTAGCATCATCAGTCTAATAGGAGAGATTACAGGAAGTTGGCCATAAACCACGGGTCCATTAACTGCCCGTACGCTGTGTTTGGAAATGACAGGCGACAGAGCGTACCCAAAGCAAGAGTCAAGAGTGCAGAAGCCAATAAATAAAGATTTGTCCATTCTTTTCCCTCCTTGACTTTCCTAATATGTCAATTATACTGTAACAGAGTCAGCTTGCTCTTGAGGAAAGTTATTTCTTGAAATAAATTGGAGCAAGCTGTCAAAAACAGAACACTTAGATTGCCGCCGCCTTGTGAAAGTGGATACAGCAGGCTTGTTTGCGGAACAGTTGGATTGCAAAATCCTTTTGAAGCAGC
Organism: Carcharhinus amblyrhynchos; assembly: GCF_965287045.1. Taxonomy (NCBI): domain Eukaryota; kingdom Metazoa; phylum Chordata; class Chondrichthyes; order Carcharhiniformes; family Carcharhinidae; genus Carcharhinus; species Carcharhinus amblyrhynchos. Next base: position 5,454,599 of record NC_137346.1, on the reverse strand, counting down.
TCCCCTGTCTCTGACAGTGAGTGTATTGGTTTTGATTGCTGACAGTTTAAAACCTCAATTCTATTTCCAATAAGATGCACTTTTGATTTATTAATATTGCATATATTTTCGATCAGGTGGCGAATCCGGTGAGCAGACAAGAACATAAGCGTTAGGAGCAGGGGTAGGTTTGATTTTGATTTGATTTATTATTGTCACGGTTAACCCTGCTGCCTCACAGCGCCAGGGACCTGGGTTCAGTTCCCATCTTGGGTCACTGTTTGTGCAGAGTCTGCACCTTCTCCCCGTGTCTACGTGGGTTTCCTCCGGGTGATCCGGTTTCCTCCCATAGTCCTAAGATGTGCAGGTTAGGCTGATTGGCCATGGCAATTTGCCCCTTAGTGTCCATGGGTGAGTAGGTTAGAGGGATTAGCAGGTTAAATAAGAGGACGGGGATAGGGTCTGGTGGGATTATTGTCTGTGTGGACTCGATAGGCCGAATGGCCTCCTTCTGCACTGGAGGGCTTCTATGATTCTATATGTTGGTTAGGCACATTGGCCACGCTAAATTCTCCCTCATTATACCCGTACAGGCGCCGGAGTGTGGAAACTAGCGGATTTTCACAGTAACTTCATTGCAGTGTTAATATAAGTCCACTTGTGATACTAATAAATAAACTTTAAAGTGTCTGCTATTGCGACAGGTTTGACAAGCTTTGAAATCCAATTGGAAACTTTGGAGTAGACCAGGACTTAGTGATTGCTGGGCTGTGTCTTTCTGTCAGCTGGTTAGTTTCTTGGCAAAAGAGTAGTTTGCCTCTCTGACCTGCCTGTCTGCTGACGATTGTGTAGCGCCAGGAAATGTGGAGGAAAGAAGGAAAGTAGTAGTATCAAAATGCGGGAAACAAAAATAACTTTTTTTTAAAGGAACCGCTCATTTGTCAGTAAGCATGCTGCTTTCCAAACTGATGGTTACATTGGCTTACGTTTATCCATTTTCTCTAGAAAAACTGGAAGTTTTAGTAATTTATTGCCATGCATTATCTTATGAGTAGAAACAGCGAGTCCAGGGAGAAATCAGAGGATCGTATTAGTTCTCTGTTATAAAAATACCATTACTGTATAGGTACAAAGACCAAACTTCTTAACATCGATCAACACAAGGAATGCTTATCAGTCTGAGCTGTTGATTGCTGACAGCCTGCTTCCAGACCTTGCTTCTTGCACTTACCCAGGCACCCGCAATACTTAGATTGAAGTGTCACATTCTCTGACAGGATCAAGAGCCCTTCTCATTTTCCTTATCGCTCCCTTTCCTCCCATCCTCACCACAGTCAAATTACATTTCCCATTAATGTCAGGAGAACTTCACGTAGACAGACACACCAGTGCAAGAAAATATTAACTTCATAGATGCAAACGCATTATGTATGTATTTACACAATGTACAGGTGGTACCAGCTTTATTGTTTAATAAATTATTTTCATCGGGAGATGGGCTGATCTGTGCTTCTTGCATCTCTAGCAACGTGCAGCATTGGGAAAAAATATTTGCCAGTATATCAAGCACCTGTGGTTTCACCATCTGCTTTGGAAAAAGAGTTTGTGCTTTCTGAAATGCTTGATGTGAGCGTTGCTTATCGCTCCAGGTGCTGGAGTCGCCTCTCATTGGAAATACTCAAAGTTTTACCGTCGCTATGGTGTGTATGCTGTACTGCAGACTGTGCGATGTATAGTTTAGAGAATGTTTGTGAGATATCAGCATAAAGCATATGATATGTGACCATCCATAAAACTTCTATATGTAAAGTTTTGGGTAGTTTTATGAGCTGCAGCCGGGCCCTTACTTGGCAGGACGCAAGTGTGGAGGTCAGCGCCCCCATATCACGGTCCTGCCGATTTTTCAGTCATAAAAGTAATGTCTAGAAATTTGATCGGTCTGTGAATCGGACCTTTTCGTAGAATCCCTACAGTGCAGAAGGAGGCCGTTCGACCTCTCGAGTCTGCACCGATCACAATCTCACTCAGGCCCCATCCCCGCAACCCCACATATTTACCCCACCAGTCTCTGAAACTAGGGTCAATTCGAGAATGGCCAATTAACCTATCCAGCACATCTTTTGGGTTGTAAAATTTTTCTGTGAAGTTCCACCCCAAAACCTGTCAGATCTAAAAGTACTGAGTCCAAAAGTGCTTAATAATCCCAGTCTTATCGAGTTCTATATCTCCAGGCTATAATTTATTCGCGTCATTCTAAATTAATAGAATCACAGAATCGTTCAGTGCAGAAGGAGGCCATTCGGCCCATCGAGTCTGCATACCGTATCTGGTGCATCCACCGATTATAGGAGTAAAAATCAAAACAAAGGTTCGATAGAACATTATTTGTCATATTGAAGGATAGACAGGAAACAAATGGCAGAAAACACAAACGGATGACATTCTGCAGGCATAGGTTTGTACTCCGTATCCTCTATAACAACACCGGAACCGAGAAGATGCAAAGAGCTCGCTTTTGATTGCGGAATCATCCTTGTTATTTGATGCAGCAGCTACTCGCTGGCAGTAAAATTCATGCCTTGGAGTAACAGAACAGTTTGTTTTGCTGTTTGTGGTCAAACAAAATGGGATGTTAGCAGAGATTAAATAAAAGCAGATGAGTAATTTGGGGTGGAACTGTGGCACAGTGGTTAGCACTGCTACCTCACAGCGCCAGAGACTCAGGTTCAATTCCAGGTCTGTCTGTGTATAGATATTTGTATTTTCTCCCCCTTAGTGTCAGGGGGATTAGCAGGGTAAAATGTATGGGGTTACGGGAATAGGGCCTGGTGGGATTGTGGTCAGTACAGAGTCGATGGGCTGAATGGCCTCCTGTGCTTGTAGAGATTCTATGAGTGTATGCGCCAGTATCCAATGTGTATTTCAAAATGTCATTAAAAGAGGGAATGTTTTTTGAAGGAACTCTTTAAAAGCATTAATTATTGTCTCATTGCTGTCATCATTGCTTAAGCCTCATACATCAACCATTACCCAGTATATACTTAAAAACTTTGTCACCAGTTACCTCTTGGTTTAAAACAGTGATAGATCAGCCCCGAATCTCTCTGTGCCGCGAAGGGGCTGAGTGCCAGATCCTGAGTGCCCGATGCAGTTAACTGAATGGGTCCGCTGTTGTCGTACGGGTAATGCTGATGACCCTGTGTCCCGTGAGGCGTGTTGACTTCCATTTTCGGTGTCAACTGACCATGGTTCGAAATGAGCCTTTGCCTAACAATGCTTTTTGAAATCACTGGATATTCTCTGCAAAGAAAACGGAAGAAATCTGTATTTGTACCAAATGATTTCCTGCAGCAGTACACATGGAGTAGGCCAGGTGCCCAGAGGTAAAGTTTTAAATAAACTGTTTCAGTGCCGTACATATTTAGGACTTCTGAGATACACAATTGCAGTACTGAAGTGTTGCCTCTGATGGCGGAGTGTAATCACAGTGTAACAAGTTTACATAGAGGGTTTTCATTATAGCTGTGGACATAGAAATTTCAATTAGAAATGTCGACATGAATGTGACAAAAACATGAGGAGAAGAAGATTATTGGATAAGAAGTCAGATTGGAAGATATCCAGCTGCATTCCCCAGGAGTCAGTACTAAGACTGCTGCTTTTCCTGCATGGTGGCACAATGGTTAGCACTGCTGCCTCTCAGCGCCAGGGACCCTGGTTCGATTCCCGGCTTGAGTCACTGTGTCTGTGTAGTCTGCACGTTCTCCTCATGTTTGCGTGGGTTTCCTCTGGGTGCTCCGGTTTCCTTCCACAGTCTGAAAGATATGCTGATTATGTGCATTGCCCCAAACAGGTGCCGAAGTGCAGTGACTAGGAGAATTTCACAGTAACTTCATTGCAGTGTTAATGTAAGCCTTACTTGTGACTGATAAACAAACTTTGGTTGGCATGATTTCAAAATTTGCAGATACCAAACCTGGCGTATTGTGAGCTGTGAGGAGGATAGTGATTGATTTTAGTATTGCATAGACAGGTTAGCAAATACATGGCAGATGAAATTTTGTGAAGAGACAAATGAAGTGATACATTTTAGTAGGAAAAATGAGGAAAGGAAACAAATGAAAGGCTTCAATTCAATGATGGGTGCAGAAAGATGACAAGAGTAGATTGAAAAAGTGGTTAACGAGACACATGAAATCCTAGGCTTTATGAATAGATACATGAGTACAAAAACTAGGAACTAATGGCAAACCTTTTCACTGCAAATGGAGGACTGTGTTCAATTTTTAGGTGTTGCACATTAGCAAGGATATGAAGTTTGTGCACTGAAACTTTACCAGAATTGTCCCAGAAATGAAGGATTTCATTTACTGGACAGATTGAAGAAGCTGGAGTTGTTCTCCTTAGAGAAGGGCAAGAGGACATTTGATAGAGGTGTTCAAAATCATGACGGGTTTAGACATTGCTCTTGCAGAGAGCCTGCTTGGACTTGACAAGCTTATTTTTTAAGAAGTTTATCTATTAGTCACAAGTAAGGCTTACATTAACAGTGCAATGAAGTTACTGTGAAATTCCCCTAGTTGCCACAGTTCAGCGCTTGTTCAAGTCAATGCACCTAACCAGCACGATTTTCAGATTGCGGGAGGAAACTGGAGCACCTGGAGGAAATCCACGCAGACACAGGGAGAACGTGCAAACTCCACATAGACAGTGAGCCAAGCCAGGAATCAAACCCAGGTCCCTGGCGCTGTGAAGCAGCATTGCTAACCACTGTGCTACCGTGCCACCCTCATTTCTGTCCTATGATTTGAAGTCTACATGAAACGTGGATGAAATCTGGACTGAGACTAAGGGCATATTAGACTTTAAGGCAAGGCTAGATAATTTTATGGCAAGGATAGATACATTTTCGAACCATAAAAGAATCAAGGGTTATGGTGAGTGAGTGGGTACATGGAGCTGAGTCCATGAAAAGATCAGCCATGATCTTATTGAATGGCGGAGGAGGCTCAAGAGCCAGATGGCCGACTCCTGCTCCTAGTTCTTACGTTCTGATGTAAAGTTTATTCTTCACAGAGGCACCTTGACATGTATGAATTCTGGCCTCACATTTAGGAGGGATTATCCATTTCATCCTTCTCCATTCTACCTTAATTTTTCATATAAATATTTTTGTTCTGATCTTTATTTTAAGAAATCAGTAGAACGCCTCTTAAAATTGCCTGGCACAGGGAGCTTTTACTGATATTCACATAGAAATGCATTGAATGTACAACAAGGAAAACAGGTCACCTGATCAAACCTTTCGAATTAGTGTTCAAGCTCCACAACATGATCCAAACCATCTTGCCCCATTCTGTTCTTTTTAACCTTCCTCCTTTATTCTCCCACTTCTCATTCTCTTTTTCTCCATCTAACTGTCAGTCAAACCTGGTGTGTTGACAGTTCTTGCCTCGGACCATTCATCTTGAAAGCAAATTCTACAGACCCTGTTTAGCTTCTTATACTCTTAATTCTGTATCACTGGCTCTTCCAGCTTCATGAAGACTTCCAGCTACTGAAAACAGATATTCAAGTTTGCTGATGGCACCACCATAGTGGGTCATGTCTCAAACAATGATGTGATGTAGTACAGAAAAGAGACAGACAATCCGGTGTGATGACAATAATCTCTCCTTCAATGTCAGTAAAATGAAGGAGATAGTCAGTGACGTCAGGAAGCATAGTGGAGGACACACCCCTGTCTACATCAATGGGGATGAAGTGGAAATGGTTGAGAGCTTTAGGTTTTTAGGTGTCCAGATCATCAACAACCTGTTCTGCTCTGTCTATACCCACACTATCGTTAAGAAAGCCAACCAATACCTCTACTTTCTCAGAAAACTAAGGAAATTTGGTGTGCCTGCTATGACTGTCACCACCATTTACAGATGCACTGTAGAAAGCATCCTTTCTGATTGTATCATAGTTTGGTATGGCTCTTGCTCTGTCCAAGATTGCAAGAAAGTACAAAGGGTTGTGAATGAAGCCCAGTCTATCATGCAATCTAGTCTCCCATCCATTGACTCTGTCTTCACTTCCTGTAGCCTCGGAAAAGCAACCAGCATAATCAAGGACCGCAGACATACTCTCTTACACCTTCTTCCATCAAGAAAAAGAAACAAAAGTCTGAGGACACATACCAATTCCCTGCTGCCCTTCAGACTTTTAAATGGACTTACCTTATATTAAGTTGACCTTTCTCTACACCCTAGTTTTGACTGTAACACTATATTCTGCACCCTCTCCTTTCCTTCTCTATAACTGGTATGCTCTGTCTGTATAGCATGTAAGAAACAATACATGTGACAATAATAAATAAGGAGTCCTGAGTTTTTAAAGCAGAAAACAGTTTACCATCCTTTCATGATGTTTTGGCATCTTCACATCATAATTTTTTAACCCTTCTATCATTTTGTCCTATGACATACAAATATCCTAAAGAAAATGACTCAAGTTTTTTTTATTAATTATGGTATGTGGGCATTGCTGGCTAGGCCAGCATTTATTGCCCATCATTAATTCCCCTTAAAAGGTGGTGGTGAGCTGTCTTCTCGAACTGCTGCAGTCACTGAGGTGTAAATACATCCATAGTGCTGTTTGGGAGGGAGTTCCAGATTTTAGATCCACTGGAAGTATTCAAATAAATCTGTATTCTATCCTCCCTCAAGTCTCAATATTCTTTCTATAACGCAGACTCCAATACTGCAGTGTTCTAATTGAAATCTTCTATCAATCTGGCAGGATGGTTATATTAGGAAGAATTAATTGTGAAGTATTAATCTCAAGAGTCACACTGGAACTTGAAACGTGAACTCTTATTTCTCACTCCACACAGGCTGCCAGATTTGCTGAGTATTTCAGCAGGTCTTGCGATGATGTCTAGAATTCTATCACTGTTACAACCTATAAACGGGCAGATTTGACATGTGGAAGAAGGAAAAGGGATTAAATGAAAAGAGTTGAAGAAACCAGATTTTCAGGTCCTGTGAATCCTGGAACCTTAAATGTGTCTGATCATAACACCAAGCTGCTCTTCAATGAATAGATACACCTTTCTGATGGAAATACGTTGAATTCAATGTGTCACTTTTTGGCCGATTCGCAGATTCGATCAGTTGCACCCTTTGGAAATTCCTTTGTTTCCCATTCTGTTTTTTAATTGAAAATAACCGCTGAACGCCTAAAAATAGTATTTCTGGTTGAAGAAATCTAGACTCTCTTCGTCTCTCTCTCTTTGGCATCTATTCGGTTCTGGAAGTGTAGCAGAAAGTTTAAAGTTTGTTTATTTGTCACAAGTAGGCTTACGTTAACACTGCAATCAAGTGACTTTGAAAATCCCCCAGACCAGGAAAGCAACATTTTTCCATGTCCGAAAATAACATGATGTGATGAAGGACAGAAACTTGGAGAAAACGACTTTCAGAAAAATAATGAAACTAAAACACAGCAATGTAAATGAAATATAGTACCTGCAGGTTTGTTGCATAACGTACCTCTGCAAACGAGATACGCGCAGATCACTGTCATCTCCCCCTCTAAATCCCTTGGCAAATGGGTTGTTTTCAATTTTTAGCTGGGTGATCTGTGAAGATAAGGTACAACATTGATATTAATTTGCACTCCAACAGCTTGTTTCAGTGTCGGTCTACCCATACAACAAGCATCGAGCTTCTTGGAATGCAACGTCTTATCTCAGTAGTGCCATCTAATTGTCACGACTCGGCGTCTTTTTTCAATCACAGGCTGCTCTGTCAGTGTTTATTCTTTATTTACGTTTTAATTAGGATTGGTGTCTACGAAGAGTAGACAATTGTGCGCCACCTTGTTCAGCGCTGCATTTGAAGAATCAGAGAACGGGTAAGTCGCAATAGATAATCCTGGTTTCTTCAGGCGCTGAGTACCATTAGAATTAATCCCTGCATCTGATCTACAGCTGGGGGTTGGATCAGACGCAGCTCTTATCCTCATTCCTAAAGTGACTCTCTCATGCTCCCAGTAAACAGACTGCTTTGCTTTTGGAAAACAAATATATCTTCAGACCAGAGATTTAAAACATGTCAACTTGGAGACAGGAAGTTATGGAGCGGTTCAGCTCACCGCCGTCCGCCGGTTCTGAACTCCTGTGCCCAGTATCCAGTGTAATCGAGTTAGAATTTTAACATCACAGAATAGGCCCATTGAGAATGTACCGATGCATGAAATGCTCCGACCTGCCCACCTAATCCCACTTGGCCCAAAGCCTTGAACAGAGACTATTGGCCAAGAGAACATCTTGATGATGATCCTGTTTTTTTTTAATTCTTTGGTGGGACGTGGGTGTTGCTGGCTAAAAAATGCTGTCATAGACAGTGACACCCACATTCCCATGAAAGAACATAAAAGGATCATCATCAAGATGTTAAAAATTCTAATTCGATTACACCCACAGTCTGTAACTGGCCACAAGAGTTTAGAACCAGCGGTGAATGAGGGGATGATTGTCCAGATGGTGGTGAGCTGGAGCACTCCAGAACTTCCTGTCTCCAGAGCTAAGTTGCATGCTCGGTTCAATATCATATTTGAAGTTCCAATTCAAATTCATTTATTACAGCTTTTTTTAAAAAAATCAAAGTATAAAAGATAAAAAGCCATATAACACTTTGAAATATTTGTTCAAATATCAGCAACAACAGACAAAGATGGCACAATGGTTAGCACTGCTGCCTCACAGCACCAGGGACCTGGGTTCAATTCCAGCCACGGTCACTGTCTGTGTAGTGTCTGCAAGTTCTCCCCGTGTCTGTGTGGGTTTTCTCCGGATGCTCCGGTTTCCGCCCACGTGCCAAAGATGTATAGGTTAGGCTGATAGGCCATGTTAAGTTGACCCTCGTGCCAGGCAATTAGCAGAGTAAATATATGGGGTTATGGGAATAGGGCCTGGGTGGGATTGTGGCCGGTGCAGACTCAATGGACTGAATGGTCTCCATCTGCACTATAGGGATTCTATGATTCTATGAATTTCAGTCACTACAGAGCTGAATTCCATGCTCACATTGCATCAAGCAGTGAAATGTAGAAAATAGGAGCAGGAGTTGGCCATTCGGCCCTTCAAGCCTGCACCACCATTCCGTATAATCATGGCTAATCATCCAACTTACTAGTCAGATCTTCCTTACCCCTGATATCCTTTGATCTCCTTCACCCCAAGAGCATTATCTAACTCCTTCTTGACAACCACAATGTTTTGGCCTCAACTGCATTCTCTGGTAGCAAATTTCACAGGCTCACCACTCTCTGGCAGAAGAAATGTCTCCTCATCTCAGTTCTAGAAGGTTTATCCCATATCCTTTACTTGTTTAATGTTGTTCAGTGCTACACTGCCAAACTCTCTGCTATAGGTATAATCACACATAGGTTTACAGATTAAAGAACAAAGAACAACACAGAATAGGAACAGGCCCTTCAGCCCTCTAGGCCTGCGCCGATCACATTTACCTATCTAAACCAACTGCTTATATCCTTCTATTTCCCGTTTGTTCAAATGTCTATCAAAATAAGTCTTCAATGTGACTAATGTAACAGCCTCAACCATCTCACTTGGCAATTACTTTCAGGCCCTCACCACCCCCAGTGTAAAAAGCTTCCCCTGCACATCTCCACTGAACCCTTCCCCCCTTATCTTAACTTTGTGCCCCCTTGTAATTGCCATTTTTGCCCTGGGAAAAAGCTTCCAACTGTTCACCTTATCCATACCCCTCATAATTTTATAAACTTCTATCAGGTCACTTCTCAGCCTCTGTCTTTCCAGGGAAAACATTCCCAATTTATTCAATCTTTCCTCATAGCGAATACTCTCCATACAAGGCAACATCCAGGTAAACAATTTCTGCACTCTCTCCAAAACCTCCACATCCTTCCAGTAGTGTGGTGACTAAAGTGACTAATATTGTTATCTACAATGGATTTATAATGTGATGTGCAGTCAACTGGCATTAAGAATACCCTTAATTTCTTTGTGCTTCTGTCATTCAAATATAACAATCTGTGTGGTAACCTGGGAATTGGCAGTTCAGCCCATCAGAATTCCAGGCCAATTTTAGGTCATCACCGAATGTAACTCCTCTATTATCAGCCTGGTAGCAAGGGAGGCTTATATATCCTTTGTGCCTGGTGTTAAAAAAGGGGGTCCTAAAAGGAGAGATTTCCTATGAAGAGCTACTGCTGCATGGAAATTAGTTTGTTTTTGAAGATTTTTGTACAGTCACAGAGCCCAGTTACACTGCAGTGGGACACCTTCAAAACTCATACCCCATTCCCTGGTAGGCGGACAAGGAACAGAACAATGTGATAAGTCGCAGTCTGTAGCTCAGTCTGGACTCTGAATTGAAAATGTTCCGAGTTCCAGTCCCACTCCAGGGCGTGAGTGTTAAAACCAAGGTCAGAAATGACCTCATTTGGATGAGATGTTAAACTGCCTCAATGTCTTGCTTGGATTGATGTAAAAGATCTCTGGGTGCTCTTCTGAGGATCCTGGTATCCTGGCCTATCCCTCAATCAACATCACAAAGATAGATTATCTGATCAACATCATATTGCTGTTGTGGGACTTCTACAAACTGGCAGCCTCTCCGCAAGACAACAAAAGTTTGAGTGTGCAGAGAAGTTGTCCCCACCATGCTTCTGTAATATAGTGAAACCTGGACTGTGTATCAGTGACTAAATAAGAACTTTGAAAAAATTCCATCAGCAATCCATCCACCAGATCTAATGGGAGGACAGTCAAACAGATGCTAGTATCCTTTGTGAATTTGCAAGGGGTTGGGCTACAATACAGCCCGGATTCCAAGATACAACCCAGAAGTCCAAGTAATAAACAATTGATTAATGAATCCATGTGAAGGCACATAGCCAAGTTCATAGTCATGAAAACAGAGAAGGTTCTAATTACCAAGATAGTTCTCATACAATCCTTAGTCAAATTCTACAGGAGTCTAACACCTTCCTAGCTTTCAGCCCAGATTCTCTCTTTTAGCAGGACTCAGCACTCTGCTGATACAGTCTGGTAAGACTGCACAACTGATCCATGCTTGCACTGATTCCTCATCAGTCTGTCGTGTAACAGACTTCCCGTGGTCATCTAGTGAGGCCTGGCTGGACGCATCGGCCATGTTGAATGAAGCATGGGCATGATCTAGAAAATGGAGGGTTGAGTGTTGGAAACAGCCTCCCTCCAGCACCCAGCCCCTTGTGACATCACATCTTCCTGCGACCAAACTCCAGCAAAATCAGTTTTGATGGAGTGGACAGTATACACATGACCAAAATCTGTCTGCCCCATGAGGAACTGATCGCTCAACTCAAATGGCCAACATTCTGGGGATAACAAAGAAAGTGCTTTGAAGATACTTTGAAGCGCTCCTTCAAGTGTGGAGGCATTGACCTTAATGACTCAGAAGAGCTAGCTACCATTGATTCAGAATGACAACAACCTATCTATTAAGCTATGTCACACTTTGAGTCTCAATGCCTTAAGGTCCAAACATGTGCAGGTTAGATGCTTGGCCATGCTAAATTGCCCCTTATTGCCCAGGGATGTGTAAGTTAGGTGCATTTGACATGGCAAACACTTGGGGCTATGGGGACAGGGCAGAGGGGCAGGCCATGGTAGAATGCTGTTTGGAGAGTCAGTGTAGACTTGATGGGCCAAATAACCTTTCTGCATTGTAGGAATTCTATGGTTCTAATAATGAGATAAAGGTGGTGTAAAAAGTCCTTGGAGGCAGAAATCCCTTCACCAAAATTCCTTTATTTACAAGTCTGACAGCAGCATACAGAGTGCTTTCAGTTAGCAGTCTACTCAAGGAGTCCCAGAGGAACTGACATACCTGGTTAAGTACAAAATAAGAGGCTCCCTGGATGACCCATCAATTTGGTCCTTAATCAGGGAGTTCATATTCTAACAGGCCCACCTCAATTGCCTGATTAAAGTCATTACAGAAGCAAAGAAAAGGAAGCAAATTCTACCCTCCAGATCCTACTACCTCATGGGATGTCCTGCCCCGTGTGTGGATCAAAAATCAGCCTGTTCAGTCCCATGAAGACGCGTGATAGAAACCTGTGACCCCGATTAGATGTCATCCTCGAATCAAGAGACAGCTGGGAGTTTGTTGTGTGCAAATTGGCTGCTGCATTTCCAACATTACTACATTTCAATTGGCCATAATGTACTTTGAGATTTCTGGTGTCGGTGAAAAGTGTGTGTGAACGCAAAGCTTGTTTTTAAGACAGCAGAACAAGTGGAAGTTTTACATATCTCGACATGTATGTAGACAAGAATCTTTCACAAGACTAACTGCTGATTGAAGAGTCTGTTAAATATTTCACAAATGCTAGCACATAACTTTCAGTACATTAAGGGTTAAGATAATGAGAGGATAATAAAAGCTATTTCTAAGTCAGAAGTGTTTTTCCAATAATGCATGTTCAATTCCCAATGGCAGTGGTGCTTCCAGATTTAATCACTGGAGAGAAATAAATAATTACATGTAAAATCTTGATGAAGAATATTCCCTGATATTATTCAGTGCTGGCGGTCTCATTTTGCATTTGACATCAAGACTGTCACAGTAGCACAATAATCACTGTGTTCTCAATTTATCTATGTCTATACCAATAGTTTTGGATATATTTCTCCTTTTAACAACAATCTTATTCAAAACTAAAATACATTCCATTGTGGTGTTAATTTAATTGAGAAATTATTTTCCTATTTCTGATCAGTTGGGGTGCTATTTTACGATAATAGAAAACACTTTCAGTGGAACCAAAAGGTGGTGTTTCTGCTGGAGGGCATTATTTAATCTTAATTTTCTTTTTGGCAGGCAAGGAACTAGTCATTAAGATGGTCGGAGATTTATTTCTGTCATTACTGAGCCATAATTTCTAATTCATCATATTTATAAAAGGTATAATTTGGATAGATTTGCTATGATTTATTGTAATAGTACATGCCTTCAAGGGAATGCAACAAAGGTCAAACCATTGAACTATAGAATCCCTATAGTGCAGAAGATGGCTATTCAGCCCATCGAGTTTGCACCTCTCTGAAAGGTCATCTTGCTCAGGCACTCCCTTCTGCCCTATCCTCATAACCCTGAACATTTACCATGGCTAATCCACCCAACCGACACATCTTTGGACGCTAAGGGGCAAGTGGCGCGGCCAACCCACCAAACCTGCACATCTTTGGACTATGGGAGGAAACCCAAACACCAGGAGGAAACCCACATAGACAAGGGGAGAACGTGCAAATGCCACACAGACTTAGTCACCCAAGGCTGGAGTCAAACCTGGGTCCCAGGCGCTGTGAGGCAGTAGTGCTAACCGTTGTGACACTGTGCCGCCCAACTGATTCCTAGGATGAGGGGTGATTACCCTCTGAGCAAAGATATAGTAGACTGGGCCTGTGTTCCCCAAAATTTAGAAAAATTAGGAGTGATTTCACTGAAACTGATAAAATTCTTAAGAAACTTGATTGGATAGATTCTAAGCAAATGTTTCCCACGGGGAGTGTTCTGGTTTTCTCCCACCATCTAAGGATGTGCAGGTTGGATTGATTGGCCATGATAAATTGCCCCTTAATGTCAGGGGGATTCAGAGGGTAAATATGTACGGTTATGGGGATAGGACAGGACGTGAGTGTGATTGTTGTTGGTGCAGGCTTGATGGGCCAAATTGCCTCCTTCTGCACTATAGATTCTATGATTCTATGAGTCTAGGACTAGGGATCTGATAACGAGTTAGCTTTTTAGGACTGAGGTGAGAAATTTTTTCACTCAGAGAGTAATGGAACTTTGGAATTCCCTCCTCCACAGGGCTGTAAAGTGCTCAGCCATTCACTATATTTAAGATAGAGACTGATAGACTTTTTTGGTAATAAAGAAATTAAGGTTATAGTGGAGAGGTAAAAATAAAAAAAGAAAATGTTGGAAATACTCAGCAGGTCAGGCAGCACCTGTGCAGAGAGAAACAGAATTAACGTTTCAGGTCAATGATCTTTCATCAGAAACTACAACCTGCATTTATACTGGACCATCACTGTGGCAAAATGACTCAAAGTGTTTTACAGGAGCGATATCAAATGGCATTGTGGTTGGGTGACATTGAACATAAGAACATAAGAAATAAAAGGAGGAGTAGGCCATCTAGCCCTTCGAGCCTGCCCCGCCAATCAATAAGATCATGGCTGATCTGAAGTGGATCAGTTCCACTTTCCCGCTTTCTCCCCATAACCCTTAATTCCCCTGTCTATCAAAATCCTATCTACCTGTGACTTAAATATATTTAGCGAGGTAGCCTCCACCACTTCAACGGGCAGAGAATTCCAGAGATTCACCACTCATTCCAGAGATTCATCACCCATTCCAGAGATTCACCAGAGTGGTAGCACTGCTGCCTCACAGTGTCAGGGACGCAAGTTCAATTCCCAGCTCAGGTCACTGTCCGTGTGGAGTTTGCATATTCTCCCCATGCCCGGATGGGTTTTCTCTGGGTGTTCCGATTTCTTCCAACAGTCCAAAGGTGCGTGGGTTAGGTCGATTGGACATGCTAAGTTGACTCTAGTTTTGGGGGATTTGCAGGGTGAATATGTGGGGATATGAGGACAGGGTGGGATTTTTGTCGGTGTATGTTCGATAGGCCAAATAGCCTCCTTCCTGCACTGTAGGAATCTATGATTCAATGAACTTTAATATTAAACCCAAGAAAAGGTGATAATAGGCCAAAAATGGACGTTTTATGCTCCTCAACAAGATTTAGGAGAGGAATTCAAGAGCTTAGGGTTCCAATAGTTGAAGATATGGACACCAATGGTGATGCAATTGAAATTAGTAATTTGCAAGTGGCTAGAATTGGAGGAATTGCGAAGATGCAGAAGTTGTAGAGCTCAAGAACATTTCAAAGAAAGGAAGGGATTTAAAAGCAAGGATGAGAATTATAAAATGGAGGCATTGCTGATCCTGAACACCAAGGGAAATACAGGACTGAGTAAGGAAAAAAGGAAGGCTTATGGCAGAAAACTGTAGATACTGAGGAGTATAGAAAATGCAGGGGATGGTACCTAAAAAGAAATCAGGAGAGTGAAGAACGGGCATGAAAAAGCATTGGCAGGCAAAATGAAGGAAAAGCCCAAAGTGTTTTATAGGTATATTAAGGGCAGGAGGATAACCAGGGAAAAAAACAGGGCCAAAGTGGCAACCTGTGTGTGAAGCTGAAAGACATAATTTAGGAAGTAAATGACTATTTTTCATCTGTGTTCAGGATGGAGAAGGACTATATTGGTATAGAAAGCAGGGGGGAGGGCTGTGATATAATTGAACAGATTAGCATTGAGATGGAGAATGTATCAGCAGTTTTAACAGGCTCAAAAATGGATAAGTCCCCAGGCCCAGATGAGAGGTATCCTAGAATGCTGTGTGAGGCAAGGGAGGAGATTGCAAGGGCTCTGACATTAACTTTAAAATCCTCTCTGGCCACAGGTGAGATGCTCGAGGCCAGCTAACGTGGTACCCATTAGTCAAGAAGAGAAGTAGGGAAAAACTAGGTAATTACAGGCCATTGAGTCTAACATCAATGGTAGGGAAATTATTGGAAAACATTTTGAAGGGCAAGAATTAATCTCCACTTGGAGAGGTGCGGATGAATCAAGGGTGGCTTTGTCAAGGGGCGATCATGTCTAACAAGTTTGATTAATTTTTCTAGGATGTGACTAAATATGTAGATGAGGGTAATGCCATTGATGTAGTCTACATGGACTGGAGTAAGGCTTTTGACAAAGTTCTGCATGGGAGACTGATCAAAAAGGTAAGAGCCCATGGAATCAAAGACAATTGGCAAATTGAATCCAAAATTGGCTTAGTGGCAGCAGGCAGAGGATATTTGCCTGGAGCTTGTGTCCACTGGTGTGCAGCATGGAGCAATGTTGGATGCCTTGCTGCTTGTACTGTATACTAATGATCTAAACAGGAATGGGGGAGGTCTGATCAGTAAGTCTGCTGATGGCACAAAAATTGGTGATGTGGTAAAAAGTGAGGAGGAAAGATTACAGGGCAATATAGATGGGCTGATGAGATGGGCAGAACAACGAAAATGGAGTTTAACTCGGAAAAGTATGGGCTGAAGTGCTTTCAGAGGACTATCAAGGCAAGGGAATACTCGATGAATAATAGGATTGGAGGAACTTTGGGGTGCATGTCCAAAGATCCCTGAAGGCAGTAGGACAGGTAGATAATGTCGTTAAAAAGACACATGGGATATTTGCCTTTATTGACTAAGGTGTAAAATATTTTTCAGCATTCTGCAGGCATGCCTTCAGTTGCATGGGCCCAATGAGGAACTCCCTCTCTAAATTCCTCCACCTCTTTATCTCTGTCCTTAAAAAGTACCTCTTTGACCAAATTTTTGATCATGTCCTAATGTTTCCTTAAGTATGTTGGTGTCAAACTTGGCCTCAGGACGTTATGATGAAGCTATACAAAAAGCTTATTAGACCACAACTAGAGTACTGTGTGCAGTTCTGGTTGCTATAGGAGGGATGTGATTGTAGTAGAAAGGGTGCAGAGGAGATTCACCAAGATGCTGCCTGGGCTGAAGCGTTTCAACAATAAGAGAGGCTGGTTAGACTGAGGTTGTTCTCCTTAGGCCTGATTGAGGAATACAAAATTATGAAGGACATAGATCGGGTGGGTAGGACTAAACTTTTTCACTTAGTAGAGGGTTCAATAACCAAGGGGCATGGATTTATGGTAATGGGCAGGAAATTTAGAGGGGATTTGAGGAAAAATCTTTTTATCCAGAGGGTAGTTGGAACCTGGAACTCACTGCTTTGAAAGGGTAGTAGATGCAAGAACCCTCACAACATTTAAGAAACAGGTAGATGAACACCATAGCATACAAAGCTATGGACCAAGTACTGGAAAATGGGATTAGAATAGATGGGTATTTGATAGCCGATGCGGACATGATGGACCAAAGTGCCCCTTTCAGTGCTGTAAAACTCTATGATGCTGGGTACCTCTCTGTTAGTAGGGATGCTCTGTAAGTCTTTCAGCACTTGGAGCCAAAGAGCGCAGTGAATATAAGAAAAAGAGCAAGAAATGTTGAAAATACACAATATGACCGTCAGTGTCTCCAAATTAATAAAGATGGATTAATTTTCAGGTATGAATTCCTCATCATACTTTTTTGAAACATTAACCTTTTTAATATTTTCAGATGTTTGTCAGAATGTTTCACATTTCCAGTATTTTTGTTGTTTTATTTCTCTTCCTCAGTTGTCTTACCTTCATTTTTCATTAATGCTATCAGAAAGGAATCCCCCCAGGAACTGTTCAGAGCAGCACATTCATTTTCATTGCATTGGTGTTGTACATCAGGCATGATCATATTCACTGATGTGAACCATCCAAGATAGCTACACACCTCCAACTGTGTCCTTCATGTGTATCCCCAATTTTCAGCACTCTGCAGGTACGCCTTCTGCTGCAGGGGCCCTATGAGGAATCCTCTTTTTAAATTCCTCCACCTCTCTACCTCTCTCCTTAAAAAGTACAGTAAGAAGTCTCCACGTTAAAGTCCAAAAGATTTATTTGGTATCACAAGCTTTCGGAACGCTGCTCCTTCATCAGGTGAGTGGAGGGGTGGGTTCACAAACACAGCATATATAGACCAAAGACTCAATTGTAAGATAATGGTTGGAATGCGAGTCTTTACAGGCATAGACAATGCGAGTGGAGAGAGGTTTAATTACAGGTTAAAAAGGTGTGAATGGTCTCAAGCCAGGATAGTTAGTAGGATTTTGCAAAATCCAACGCTGGCATCTCCACATCTTAAAAAGCATCTCTTTGACCAAATTTCTGATCATGTCCTAATGTTTCCTTAAGTAGCCCAGTGTCAAACTTTGCCTCATAGTGCTCCTGTGGAGCATTAATGTTTTTGATACAGTAAAGGTGCTATATAAATGCAAGTTGGTACTGACTGGAACGGTCATGTTGCTCATCAGCAAATAATGCCCCTAGTTAAAAAACTGGTGATGGTAGACAATTAATCCAAACTCAGCCCATAAAGAGTGATTTTTTTGAATATTTTAGTGAAATTCAGTGATGGTCTGTAAAGGTGTTGCACAGTCGCTCTGGCTTTTTATGATAGACAGGTTCATTGCTATTCATCCCCTACCCTGCTCCCAACTATCCCATAGAGGAGTCAGAAATTCAAAAGGAAAATGTTTTCCACCTGTGTAAGACAGGACAGTACTATTGCTGGCACCAGTCTAAGCTTCCCCGTGTCAGGGGGCAACAGTCTGTACGCTGTCGCCTGCTGATGCCTCTGTGAACTATTGTCCTCTGACCCCAATTAACAAACAATTAGGGTAACATTTTGTACCACACAATGACCCTTCAGCTAATCACTGTCAGCACTTTGGTTCCAGTGTATGATAAAAAGGATTAGACAGATTTGATGATGGAACCAGCAGTTTGTTTTATGGATGTTGGATTGGATATTGAAATTGTCTGTGAGAGGGACAGTGGAGGTAGACACACCTGGGTGGTTTAGTAGTGTTTGAATGGAGCTCATTCACTGATCTCAGTGATATACTATTATCACCCATATTCAACTGACATGGTGTCACTTCATGGTCCTTTGTTTTCCATGGTATGACAGGACAATACTATCGCTGGCACCAATCTGAGCTTTCCCATATGTGTGGGGTGCAGGGGGAAGGGGGCGCGTGGTAGAGGATGTGGGGAAGATAAGAATTTAACTTTGGTACATTTAGCTACTTTCAGTTGTGTCTGACCCAATCTGGGTCTCACATATTCAACAGCAAACACAAAATAAATTTATCAGATTCACTAGGATGTCAGCTGGGAAGAGGGTGTTGGGAATCTGGAACTCACTGCCTGATAGGGTGGTGGAGGTGGGAACCCTCACAATGTTTAAGAAGCATTTAGATGAGCATTTGAAACACTGTAGCATACAAGGCTACATGCTGGAAAATAGGATTGGAATGCTGAATGGCAGGTGCAGAAGATGGGCTGAAGAGCTTCTTTTTGTGCTGCAGAACTCTGACTTGGTTAAGAATTAGTTCTTCCAGCCATCAACCATAATGAATCCATCAAGGTTCCTTTGGTGTCACTACTGATTGCATGAAACCCATCCACCTGGAGACTATGGAGTGGTCAGTTTAGCTCAGTTGGCAGGACAACTGGTTAGTGATGCAGAGCGATGCCAACAGCACAGGTTCAATTCCTGACATTATTCACAAAGGCTGCACATTCTTAACCTTGCCCCTCACCTGAGATGTAGTGGTTACGGGTTAACTCATCATCAGTGAGCCTATGCTCATCTGGGACTATAGCAACTTTGCCTTTTTACCTATTGCACCGGCACTGCACTTAACTCAAATATGAGCAAAGGTATTAGAACTGAGAATTGCTGTCCCCATCAGCCCGTCCAAATCAATACCAAAAAAAGAAAGGATTTCCATGATTTAAGGGTGAGGGGGGAGAGGTATAATTTGGAAGTGAGAGGAAGGTTCTTTACGCAGAGAGTTGTGGGGGTATGGAACGCGCTACCGAGTAGGGTGGTGGAGGCGGGAACGTTGGACTCGTTTAAGGTTCAGTTAGATAGACACATGAGTGAAACGAGGATGGAGGGTTATGGTAGGGGTATTAAATAAGGGTTAGAACCTCAGGAGAGACCGGAAAGGCAGGCTTGTGATTAACGTTTTTGTCTTTTATTCCGCAGGTGGAGGTCCACCTCGTTGTCAAACAAGGGGCATGCACACGGTGGGTCGTGTGTGGGCTACTCTTGGAGGTTCCAGGAGTGGCCTAGTACTTCGTGTCGGTGTGTGTGCTTGATCCTGGACCGGTAGAAGAGCGCCGCAACAGCTCGGTGACTAGCACTGCTAGCTGTGCAGATACATGGATTTGGGCCTGTGTCTGTGGGAGTTTGTGCATTCTCCCTGCGGATGCGTGGGTTTCCTCCGGGCACTCCGGTTTCCTCCCACACCCCAACGATGTGCTTTTAGGCTGATTGGTTTTACCAAATTGACACTATTCTCCCCTGAATCTGGCTAAGTTAGGGGTTCTATTCGTAGACACGCAGGGTAGAATAGGTGTAGGGTGATGCGGCGGCACGGGCTTGTTGGGCCGAAGGGCCTGTTTCCCGTGCTGGGTTGTTCTTTGTTCTTTGTTCTTTATATAATGCCTTTTATGACCTCAGGATGTCCTAAGGCGCTTTACAGTCAATTAAATACTTTCGAGGTGCTGACTGCTTTGCTGTGGAAAGGTGATCAATTTCAGCAAGTCATCATCCACAAACAGCAATGTGACAATGAGTAGATCACAGGTTTACTGATGTTAATATTCAGGGTTAAGTATTGCCCCGGACACTGGGGAGAACGTGCCTGCTCATCTTGAAACAGTATGGCAGAATATTTGACAATTACCTGAGAGGGCAGAGCAGACTACATTCTTATGATCTGATTATTGCTTAGTCTCTGCTATAGTGAAGTCACCAGAAAAGGAACCTTTAAAGTTGTGAATTGTTGGATATATTGGCTTTCAATTACGAGTCTGTTGTGATGGATGCTATTGTCTGCTGTGGGACCAGTTTTTTTAATAATCTATTTTTATATCAATCCTATGTTGTGAAATGCAAGTTTCGTATAACTGACGACAACCTCCACATAAACTTCTCCAATTGGCTAAGACAAGAAGCCAGGGATACCATTATTTTACTGACTCCTTTACAGCCATGTGCCATCAACACACAAACACGTAAGATTAACCCAGCATGTGCAGTTTGCACAGTACACAGTCAATCACTATCAGCCAGGTAAGCAACAGGAACTTATAAAGTGCCTGTCACATAGATCATAGAATCCTACAGTGCAGAAGGAGGCCATTCGGCCCATTGAGTCTGCACTGACCACAATCCCAGCCAGGCCCTATCCCCATAACCCTATGCATTTACCCTAGCTAGTCCCCCTGACACTAACGGACAATTTAGCATGGCCAATCCACCTAACCCACACATCCTTGGACTGTGGGAGGAAACCGGAGCACCCGGAGGAAACCCACACAGGCACAGGGAGAACGTGTAAACTCCACAAAAACAGTGACCCAAGCTGGGTCCCTGGTGCTGTGAGGCAGCAGTGCTAATCACTGAGCTGCCTGAACGTATTTAAATATCCCAAGAGCTTCACAGGTATCTAGTCAGACAGAGACTGATACCAAGCTAAGAAAGAGACATGAACGCTGATGAACAAAATGCTTGGTCAGACAGCTAGGTTTTAAGCAGTATCTCAAAGGAGAGTGAAGTGAAGAAGCAAAAGTTGCAGCATTAATTATGCAGCCAGTCTAAACCAAAACAGATTAATGAACATAGGAGAGTCGCAAACTTAGGCTTAAAGGGAAAAAAACATAGTGGTCCCAGATCTGCTTCGTGAGACTGACTCTGTTAACCAAACAATATAATTTTCGGTGTATTTGGGATGTTTAGGGTGCAGAGTGCAGACCAGTCACCAGTCAGACTTATACCTGTGCTATCACCCTCAGTTTCCCCTCACTATCGAAGATGGCCAATTTGTGTATCTGTTGTGAATTCCAGCAAGGCTGTGGAGCCCAGCTGCAGGTCTGCATGACTTTCAACAATGTGGGCAAGAATGAATTGTCTGATTTTGTTGGGTCTGCCCAGTTTTTTAAGCTTGCCATTTGTCCTTAGCTGCCTTTATTCTTTGCTGTTTGACAGAAATGTTGCCACTACAGTCAACTCCCATCATTCATGATCCTCTCTATAGTAAATTTATTTACCTGTGTGAATGTGTAAATCAAATTGCTGTTCATGTCCCCAAAACTTTGTTCATCGCGATTTAAACTCTCATGTTAAACTGTTAGACTGTTAAATTCTCGCTTTCCTTTGTGTTTGCCATGTAGAAAGCATCTACTGTGCATGCACTGTCTCTGCGCATGCACAAGTTCATTGTTCATGACTTCACCCTTCGCGGGATTTTGCAGGAATGGAAACAACAGGAGTTGGCTGTACTTGAGGTCATTCCTTAGTTAATTCTTTCTTGTGCATTTTTCTCCCAGTCCATGGTGAACATGTCACATTTCCTGAGGTTTACCTTCAAGTAGTCCTTGAACCTTAATCTTGGTCTACCTCGCTGAGCCTGATGATGTGCTTCAATTCCAGGCGTTTCTGCTTTTTGAAATATTTTGGTGTCGGGCACTTTATTCTCCTATTTGATGCGCATAATGTTCCAAATGCATTTCATATGGAATCTCTCCAGCTAAGTCTGGAGTAGGTAGTCCACTTCCCAGAGGCATATAGGAATGTAAGTATTATCACAGCTTTGTACACAGTAAGTTTTGTTGTAAGTTTGATACCTGATTTCCCCCAACAGTCTCTTGCCCTGGCAATTCTACTGTCAATGCAAAAGTTCCTGTAGATTGTAGTTCTGATACAGGTGAGGTTATCTACAGCAATGATCCCATTAATGGTTACAGTGGGTGGGATATAGTCAGAATGGCAGGGGGGGTTGGTTGGTGGAGTATCTTGGTCTTCCTTAAGCTGATGGTTAGCCCACATTCATCAGCCACATTTGAAAAATAGTCCACGATTCTTTGAAGGTCAAGCTCATAGCCTGATACAAGGCAACAGTCAACAAACAGCAATTTCCAAATTATTATCATGGATATCGCAGTTGAAGATTTCTGCAACTTCAGATTGAAGATATCACCACCTGTTCTGAATTGGATGTCTATTCCAACAACATTTCCATCAAATGTCCCAGAAAACTTGGCAGCAAAGAATACACTGAAGGGCACAGAGGCCATCATACATCCTGCCTCACACCATTTGTTATTTCAAAAGGGTCAACACAAGGCTCGAGAGGGCTAGATTACGAGAGCAGGGATGTACTTCTGAGGCTGTATAAAGCTCTGGTCAGACCCCATTTGGAGTATTGGGAGAGCTTTGGGCCCCATATCTAAGGAAGGATGTGCTGGCCTTGGAAAGGGTCCAAAGGAGGTTCACAAGAATGATCCTTGAAATGAAGAGCTTGTCATATGAGGAAGGTTGAGGACTCTGGGTCTGTACTTGTTGGAGTTTAGAAGGATGAGGGGGGATCTTATTGAAACTTACAGGGTACTGCGAGGCCTGGATAGAGTGGATGTGGAGAGGATGTTTCCATTATAGGAAAAATTAGAACCAGAGGACCCAGCCTTAGACTAAAGGGACGATCTGTTAAAACAGATATGAGGAGGAATTTTTTCACTAGAGAGTGGTGAATCTGTGGAACTCTTTGCCACAGAAGGCTATGGAGGCCAGGTCATTGAGTGTATTTAAGATAGAGATAGATAGGTTCTTGATTAATAAGAGGATCAGGGGTTATGGGGTAAAGGCAAGAAGAATGGAATGAGACAAATATCAGCCATGATTGAATGGAGGAGCAGACCCAATGGGCTGAGTGGCCTAACTCTGCTCCTTTGTCTTATAGTCTTACGGCATTCACTGCAGTCAGAGACTCTGGCCATCATCGCAACATGAAACTGCTGCATCAGATTTGATTTTGATTTGACCTATTATTGTCACATGTATTAGCATATAGTTAAAAGTATTGTTTTTTCTGCTTTACACAGATGAAACATACCGTTCATAGAGAAGGAAAGGAGACGGTGCAGAATGAAGTGTTATAATCATAGCTAAGGTATTGCAAAAGACCAATTTAATTTAATTTATGTCTTTTCAAAAGTCTGATGGCCGCAGGGAGTCAGTTGGTACGTGACCTCTGACTTTTGTACCTTTTTCCTTACAGAGAAAGGTGGAAGAGAGTATGTCCACGGTATGTGGGGTCCTTGATTATACTGGCTGCTTTTCCAAGGGAAGTGTAGACAGATTCAATGGATGTGAGGTTAATTTGAGTGATGGACTGGACTTCATGAACAACGCTTTGTAGTTTCTTGCAGTCTTGGGCAGAGCAGGAGCCATACCAAGTTGTGATACAACCAGAAAGAATGCTTTCTGTGATGCATCTGTAAAAGTTGGTGAGAGTTATAGTGGGCATAGCAAATTTCCTA
Source organism: Carcharhinus amblyrhynchos (assembly GCF_965287045.1). Lineage (NCBI taxonomy): Eukaryota > Metazoa > Chordata > Chondrichthyes > Carcharhiniformes > Carcharhinidae > Carcharhinus > Carcharhinus amblyrhynchos. The sequence continues at coordinate 5,430,459 of NC_137346.1, read as the reverse complement.
AGTCTCCTGAGGAAGTAGAGGCGTTGGTGGGCTTTCGTGCAAAGCAGCAATGTCAGTATCGTTTCAACATAGCCCCCTGCCAACCAGAATAGCTCTGTGCTATGGTGGGGAGCTATTATCTTTACCAAGTAGAGTTCATACTTTCTAAGAAGTTAAGTAGAGTTCTTGTTTCTTCTTCTTTTTGTCTCACCCACAACATGCTATCATGTGTGAATGAATACTTTCTCTTTCTCTCTCTTTCTCTCTGGAAAACAAGCAAGACAAACGCTTGTGTGGGTGAATAATAAAGGAGTACATTTGAGGGAATCACTAAGGTGTGCACACAAGAAACACCTGAGTTGATCACAGTGGGGATGAATTGACATGGCCAACCTAACTTGCACATCTTCAGACTGTGGGAGGAAACCGGAGCACCCGGAGAAAACCCACACAGACAGTCAATCACCCAAGGCTAGAATTGAACCCGGGTCTCTGGTGCTGTGGAGCAGCAGTGCTAACCACTGTACCACCGTGCCACCCCAACTCTAAGTGTTTAAGGTCTAATCATCAATGTTCAATGCAGGTTTAGCATAACTTTCCTACTTTTCAATTCTACCCCTCTAGAAATGAAACCTAATGATTAGTTTGCTTTTTTAAATGATCTTGTTAACCTATGGCACAGCTTTTAGGGATTGGTGTATTTATACTCAGAGAACCTCTTGTTCATCTACCCCCACTAAACCAGAACCTTCCAGGTATTAAGTGACCTTCCCATTCTTCCAACCAAAACGTACTAACTCACATTTATTTATGCTCCTCCTGTTTATTCAGCTCTGATCTGATGTTGCTTGTTTCTTGCTCCACCTCCTCAGCCTTGACTTGGTGGCTCAGATTACATTCTTGATCACTTCTGATTTTGATCCCAATCGAATCTCTCAATTTCCGATAACAGAACCCAAAACATTATTCAAAACTGAACAATTCCCAAGAGCGTTCTTCATTGAGTTTAGATGAAAGAGCTAGTGACAGGGCTCTATTGTTTCAAAAGGGAAACATTAAGAGAAGGCGAGAAGTATCTTACCTTGTGATTCTGATATGACGTGACTGAAATGAAGGTCGTCTCTGTGAATACATGGGTGGAAAAGGCTGTGTTTTTTGAACCAAATGCATTATTTTCATCTGCTTTTACGATGTGGAGTCTCGGTTGGTATTTGTGCATAGAATTCAAAATAATCTGTGGAGAGGGATGCAAAAAGAGTAATTATTAGAATGATAAATTATCAAGATAAATAGAAACATTTTCATGAATTATTGCTTAGATCGGTGCAGTGTGTGAAAGGACTACAGATCAGTACTCCTTTCACTCATTCTGTCCCAAGACAGTTCAGTAACGTGGAGAAGGAAGGCAGGAAACTGGTTAAAAGCAAATTATTGCGGACGCTGGAATCTGAAACCAAAAAACGCTGGAAAATCTCAGTAGGTCTAGCAGTATCTGTAAGGAGAGAAAACAGCTGATGTTTCGAGTCCAGATGACGTTACTAAACCTGCTGAGATTTTCCAGCGTTTTCTCTTTTGGAGGCAGGAAACTGGGTCTCACTATTTTGATGGTATTAAGGCAGGAAGAGGAGGTGTTAATTCAAGCAGCACTAATTTCTCCTTTTGCCACCTGCCTGTAACATAAAGGTGTTTTTTATTTGTTTCCCCCTTTATCAGCAGCAGCATATTTCTCAACTCCTCAGTTTTTGTGTGATCCAATTTTCAATTAATGAACCCACAACAAACTCAAGATAGGCTGAGCTCAGGGAGGAGGTTTGTAACATTACATCCATTACACTCAGACAGTAAAAGAGAGGGATAGAGAAAGGAAAGATTTACACAGCAGAGATCACAGAGAAAAGAAAGACAGTTTCACGTGGATTCCAAAGCCCAGAATCAAATCCGATGAGATTCCTTCTGGGGAGTTTAGCAAGCTGAAAACCAATGTGGATAACTCATTTATTGGTGCTGCTGACTTCACACAATCAGATAGAACTGCAGAAGTGAATCAGTCTTGTAGGCGATGGTACAAAATATACAGCAGAAGCAGTGCATTTGGGGCCAGAAGCTCCAGTGGGACGGCGGCGCGGGCTCGTTGGGCCGAAGGGCCTGTTTCCCGTGCTGTGTTGTTCTTTGTTCTTTGTTCTCCTTTTCTGTGAGGTTGCCAGTCAAATGGCAAAAAGGCAGACTGAGACTTTGCAGTTCAGCAAGGCAATATTACTGGTTTCACAAACCAGGGGCCCATAAGAACATAAGAACTAGGGGCAGGAGTAGGCCATTCTGGCCCCTTGAGCTTGCTCCACCATTCAATAAGGTCATGGCTGATCTTTTTGTGGACTCAGCTCCACTTATCCGCATGCTCACTATAACCCTTAATTCTTTAATTGTTCAAAAACTTATCTATCCTTGCCTTAAAAACATACAATGAGGTAGCCTCAACTGTTTCACTGGGCAGGGAATTCCACAGATTCACAACTCTTTGGGTGAAGAAGTTCCTCCTCAACTCAGTCCTAAATCTGCTCTCCCTTATTTTGAGACCATTCTTCCTAGTGCTATTATCACCTGCCAGTGGAAACAACTTCCCTGCTTCTATCTTATCTATTCCCTTCAAAATCTTATATGTTCCTATAACGTCTCCCCTCATTCTTCTGAATTCCAATGAGTATAGCCCCAGTCTTCTCAGTTTCTTCTCATAAGCCAACCCTCTCAACTTCGGGATGAACCTAGTGAATCTTCTCTGCACCCCCTCCAGTGCCAGTATATCCTTTCTCAAGTAAGGAGACCATCTCACATGACTCCCACTTCTCCACATTGTTTTTAACAAAGGACATGTTTGCCTTGCCTGGCATCCCAAAATTGTTAAATATCTCAACTGTTAAGAATTGAAAGGAAGGTTGTGGGGTCTTTGTTTTAGTTTTGGGTTTGGAGTTATATGTAGGCCAGACCAGGTAAAGACAACAAATTTCCTTCGCTAAAAGGCATTAATGAACCAGATGGGTTTTTATGACAGTCAACAATGGTTTCGACTTTTAATTTCAGATTTTTACTGAATTCAAATTTCACCATCTGCTGTGATGGGATTCAAACCCAAGTTCCCAGAGCCTTACCTTGGATCTCTGGATTATTGGTCCAATGACAATACCACTATGCCAGTCCCTCCCCTTTTTGTCAAGTATGGAATTTTCAGAGATAGCAATGGGCATATGTATGTATTTTATAAGTAAAATAAGATACAGGGTGGGGTCTTAGTCCCTCACAATATTGTACTAAAGTCTGTGTCATGCGAAAAGACACATTACACAGCAATCATTGCACTTTCCACCAACAACAGGACAACTGAGATTTCTCCCGGATGCATTTACAGACTCTCCATTTTAAATTTTTTTCATTTGCTTTTGATATCTCTTTACAATGTAATACTACCTGATTTTTCCTCCCACTCTCAAAAGTACAGTTTAAGGATCTTCTCCTTCCCTCTCTTTGTGGGCCTTTTCAACACTGACCAATGTGATACTGCCTCAGGTGACCCATCCTGAGATTTGTCACTTTCAGCCTGGTTCAGTGGTACCATTGTCACCACAGAGTTAAACAACTGTGGATTCAGGTCCTTCTCCAGAGATCTGGGTTCAAAACCCTGACTGACATCCCCAGTGAGGCACTGAAGCATCGCTACACTGTCAGCCTTTCATTGGCCACAGCCCTGTCTGCCATCGCAGGTGGGAACACATAAAATATACAATATTCAGTAGCATTATTTCAAAGAGCAGGGGGATGCTGCCTAATATGTATCACTCAACAATAGTAAAACAGCTGATCCAGTCACTGTTGTTTGTGGGATCTTGTTGTGCACAAGTTCACATTTCCCATATTACAGCAGTGAGGACACTAGAGAAGGACTTTATTGATTGTGTAGTGCATTGAGATGCCCTGATTCTGAGAAATGCAAGTTTGTTCTTGAAAGTTTATTTATTAGTGTCACAAGTAGGCTTACATTAACACTGCAATGAAGTTACTGTGAAAATCCCCTAGTCACCACACTCTGGCACCTGTTCGGGTACACCGAAAGAGATTTAGCACGGCCAATGCACCTAATCAGCATGTCTTTCAGACTGTCGGGGAAACCGGAGCACCCTGAGGAAACTCACGTAGACACAGGGAGAACATGCAAACTCCACACAGACAGTTACTCAAGCTGGGAATTGAACCCAGGTTCCTGGTACTGTGAGGCAGCAGTGTTAACTACCGTGCTGGCCCACAGAGAAATTTCTTGCACCCCCTCATCAAATTCACTTGACCTCTTTGACATCTGAGTAGTACCTTTGTGTGCATGAGCCCACATCCTTTACCTTTGTACTGTTCAAAACAGAGATATGGTCAGAGGTCAGTATCATGTCTGTCCCAATTTATATCAGATTCCATGATCTTTCATTGTGCTGACAAGAGATGTGACCAAAACTTCAGGTACCTGTAATAGAGAACTATTACCTCGCACGATTTATCCACATGAACTCTAATTAATAGCCCGTTCGGGAAGTTCCTAACTCATCTCGCACTAGATATTAAAGTTTTTTTAGAGACCAAGTTCTAGTATCTACTGAGTGAGTTTGGCCAGAATGGGGCTTGAATCGTTTGCCTTCTCAATCAGAAGTAGGAACATTAAGCCCAAGGTTCACTCCCGTGTAACAGTAATAACTGTTAAATGTCACTTCCATTTTTATTGTTGATTTCTTCCAGAGAGCAACAGGGACAACAGATGAAAGAATGTTTGGAATGTTAGGAGCTCAAGGCCATTTCTGCTCACCCAGAGCCCCATAATACTGGGAGAAAAAGTAAACTAAAGATTTGATTTTTTGATTTTTGATTTATTATTGTCACATGTATTAGCATACAATGAAAAGTATTGTTTCTTGCGCGCCATACAGACTGAGCAGTATCGTTCGTAGAGATGGAAACGAGAGAGTGCAGAATATAGTGATACACTCATAGCTAGGGTGTAGAGAAAAATAGCATTGTTAGAGTGTTTAAAAGAGTTAGAATGAAGTTTGAGAAGCGTGGAATGAGAGTAAAAGATAGGATTAGAAGGTATGTTGGGATAGCTTGCAAGAAGTCGTCTTGCTCCGGCCTGAGATTTCTCAAATATGAATGACTTATATTATTGATCTAGCCTTCCAACAGTTCTAATAGTTTCATTGAAGGAAATTTAGCCTAATGTACTCTCCTCCTAGGGCGACAGGACATGCTTTCCCGCTGGTGATTTCTCCAGGCAGTCGTCTCAAACTATTGAACAGTCAGTTTCAGTGGCTAGCACTCACGTCTCTGCATCAGAGGATCATGGAATCTAGTCTCATTCAGAGGTTTGAGCACAAAGCCCTGATTGACACAACTGAGGGAATGCTGCAATGTAGGAGATGCTGTTTTTTGAATTAAAGGCCTTGTCTACTCTCTCAGGTGCTTGTAAAAAATCCCATGCACTATTTTGAAGAAAGAGGGTCATGATCAGTATTTATCCCTCAACTAACATCATTAAAACAAAATAGCTTTTTTATTATTCATTTGTGGGACACAGGCATCGCTGACTGGCCAAGCGTTTACTGCCCATCCCTAGTTGTCCTTGGAGTTCAGTTGAGAGTCGACCATATTGCTATGGGTCTGGAGTCACATGTAGGCCATACAGGGTACGGATGGCAGATTTTCTTCCCTAAAAGACATGAGTGAACCAGATGGGTTTTTCTGACAATTGGCAATGGTTTCATGATCATCAGTAGATTCTTAATTCCAGATATTTTTCACTGTGTGCAGTTCTGGTCCCCGCATTACAAGAAGGATGTGGAGGCGTTGGAGAGGGTGCAGAGGAGGTTTACTAGGATGTTGCCTGGTATGGTGGGGAGGTCCTATGAGGAGAGACTGAGGGATCTAGGGTTGTTTTCGTTGGAAAGAAGGTGGCTAAGAGGGGATCTTATTGAAACATATAAGATGATTAGAGGTTTAGATAGGGTGGATAGTGATAGCCTTTTTCCTCGGATGGAGAAAGCTAGCACGAGGGGGCATGGCTTTAAATTAAGTGGGGGTAGCTACAGGACGGATGTCAGGGGTAGGTTCTTTACCCAGCGGGTGGTGAGGGATTGGAATGCCCTGCCTGCTGCAGTTGTAAATGCGTCTAGTTTGGGGGCGTTTAAGAGATCTCTGGATAGGTTTATGGACGAAAAGGGATTGGTATAGGCTAGTGGGTCATTGTTTTTGTAACTGGTCGGCGCAACATCGTGGGCCGAAGGGCCTGTTCTGCGCTGTAATGTTCTATGTTCTATGTTCTATGAATTCAAATTCCACCATCTACTATGGCAGGATTCGAACTCCAGTCCCCTGAGTTTCTGGATTATTAGCCTAGTGATGATACCACTAGGCCACTGCCTCCCTATAATTAGTTTTGTGGGACAATGTTGTGTGCAAATCGACTGTACAGTTTCCTGAATTATAACTGTGACTACGCTTGAAAAGTACTTTGTTAGATGTAAAATGCTTTAGGATATCCTTAACTTATTGACAACACTTTCGGATGCAGATCTTTCTTCTTTTTTATGTGGCTACCCCGCCCAATGTAATTGCGGAACTTTCCCAAAAGTAGGGGCAGTCAATGGATAAATTGACCCACTTTGCCCCAGAGATTTTCCAATCAATTAATTGCACAGTAGCACTGCCACAGTCTCAGAAATGGCAGATCACAGGTGGGATTCGCTGGCCTTGTGTGCCCCAAGATCAGAAATTCTCATCCCAGCTCAATGAACCTTTAAATGGTCCTTCGAGTTTTCTATCTCACCTATTACGATTCCCATAGCACTGCTCCCTGACCTGTTACAGATACATCTGCTTTGCCAAGTGTGGGAAGTTCAGGATTGTAGTGGGCTAGGATCTCTGAGGATATTAGCATTTTGATTCGTTCAAATAATTGTTGTTGATGCTCAGTCCAGCACCAAACTTGGTCATGTCTGAGGAGTTCATTTATTTGGGCAAAGTGAGGTAAGAATTGACCTAATTAGTTGGCCATGCCCATAAATTTTATAGTTATGTTGTATTCCTAGGCAGGAATTCCTTTATTGCTCTTGTTTTCTGTGGATTTGCAGTAATTCCAGTTGTTTATATAAGGGCCTAGAAAACTCACATTTATCGTCAAATGTTAAGCCAGTAATTGTCAAATTAGTAAACCTTCTCTTATTCATTCATCAAGTTCTTCTTTCATTGAACTAAGAATCAAAGCATTATCTATGTAGCATATGATGTCTTCCATGCCCTTCGGTATGTTGGCCATCATCTGTTGGAGAATTTCTGGGGCAGACATCGTAGTTTTCAAAGGCATACTGAATGTCATTAGAAGTATTAACTCCAGACCCAGTGATCTGCACTGCTGGTGGCAAGTTTGGTGAAGACTGCATTTTTTGCACGTTTGGCGAAGTTCTCATCTACTGATGCTATTTCTCTTTCCACTGTCTTGTTGAGGGGTGTCAGATTAATTCAAATTGAGGCTTTGGAACTGGTATCATGGAGGTTGAATGGAGGTTCCTTTAACAGATTTCTCTTTATCTTGTAAACACAACTGGCATGTTAGCTACTACTCTCACTAACTTTTACACATGCACCATAGAAAGCATTCTTTCTGGTTGTATCACAGTTTGGTATGGCTCCTGCTTTGCCCAAGACTGCAAAAAACTACAAAAGGTCGTGAATGTAGCCCAAACTATTACACAAACTAGCCTCCCATACATTGACTCTGTCCACACTTCCCGCTGCCTCGGCAAAACAGCCAGCATGATTAAGTCCCCCACGCACACCAGACATTTCCTCTTCCACTTTCTTCCGTCAGAAAAAAGATCCAAAAATCTGAGGCCATGTAGCAACCAACTCAAGAACAGCTTCTTCCCTGCTGCCATCAGACTTTTGAATGGATCTACCTTGCATTAAGTTGCTTTTTCTCTACACCCTAGCTATGACTGTAACACTACATTCTGCACTCTCTCCTTTCCTTCTCTTTGAACGGTATGCTTTGTCTGTATAACATGCAAGAAGCAATACTTTTCACTGTATTACATGTGACAATAATAAATCAAATCAGGTTCCTGCAAAGGCAGATCGCTGTAAAGTGATCTACTTTGCTGCAGCCATGGCACTGCACAATGTAAGCAGGGTATTCTTCCTACCCATGCAATTTCTTTCCGCCACTGTGTGGACATTGGAAATGGTGGGTGCACCTTTTCAGAGCTCTTCCCCAGTTGCTACCTTGCTACATGTTCAATATTACAACCCACAAACTGAATGACTTCGGCGAGCTGGTCCTGCAGGATTTCCCTTGCACGTCCTATAAAGACTTTGGCTGAAATTCTCTGGCCTCCCCTTAGCATTTTTCTCAGCAGCAGGAGGCAGCATGCCACTCACTGGTAGTGCAATCTTCTGGTCGTGTCATTGTCAATGTGAATTTCCATTGAGGCCATGCTGCTGGGAAACCAGCAACAGGGGGTGCGTCGATGGTGGGACCAAAGAAAACTGCCAGAGTGAACGGACGGAGAATTCTGGCCCTATTCTCTCTGTTCTTTGGCTGGTCTGGCCAGTTGTACAGCTTTACTTGAAATTAAATCTTCTTTAAAAGGATTGTAAAAAGTCAGAGAGTTTACATCTGAAGCACCAATGACTATTTTATTTCTGATTAGGTCATCTTTTCATATTCTACACAATTGTTAGTTAGGCAGTACAACTTGTTGATAAATTAGTTGATCCCTTCACCCTGTTTTTAGCTATGATGATTACATTTTTCCTTCTCTATCACAATAGTTTTATAGAGACTGAAGTATATGTTAAAAGTTCCAATTACATCCTTGTTTTTCAAAGTTTATTTATTAGTGCAATTGAAGCTACGTGAAAATCCCCTAGTTGCTACACTCCAGTGCTTATGCAGGTACACTGAGGGCCAATGCACCTAACCAGCATGTCTTTCGGACTGTGGGAGGAAACCAGAGCACCCGGAGGCAATCCTTGCAGATGTGGGGAGAATGTGCAGACTCAGCACAGATAGTGACTCAAGCTGGGAATTGAACCGCAGCCTTTGGCGCTGTGAGGCAGCAGTGCTAACCACTGTGCCACCATGCCGTCACACTTGTAGTGCTAACTTGGTCCTTGTTATCTTTACTCACAAGAGCTGAAGCGTTGATGTATTGGGTAAAATGCCTTCACCAATTTTGCCATTGCTCAACCTGTCTGGGGCCCTCTATATTTTGAAATTACAGAGTATGACAAAGGTAATTTAGCTCAATCAACAATATACTCACCTCACTAACCCAGTGTGGGAGAGCTGTCTCATAGACTAGTGAAACAACACTACTTACAGAATCATGGGCAGGATTCTCCAATCTTGTGCGTGACCACCCTGCTGTCAATGAGAATGGAGAATTTGGTGCTCAGCCAAAACTCCATTCACTGCAGCGGCACGGGAGAATCCCAAGTCAGAAGTTTTTGGTGCATATCTTTCAGCCTGTATTCCTGTCTGTCCCACCAGCAGGATAGACCCACTAGAGCTGGGCAGCTATGAGAAACAGTTGGTAGGGAGCGACCCTGGGAGTCTTCACTGGATCTTCTTGAACCCTTAAATTTCCAAGAACTGGAATCTGTAAGTGGGCACCTCTTTAGCTTTCACAGATCTCAGTCAGTTTTCTAAGTGCCTTGATTTTTCCAATGTTCTCCTTTGCCAGCCTTCCTTTTCCCGTCCTACATAAATTCCAGTATGACAAACGTCAACCTTACACTCTGCAGTAGTACCGCAACATTCCTGTTCCTGATGACTTTTCCTGGCCTCGTCTATCAGTGCTCTACAGCCTTGCTCCACTCTTTTCCAATAAAAGTCTTCAATCCTACATCTCAGCTTTTCATTCTGGTCCCCTCAACGACTAATCCAGACTTACTCGCAACCTCGCCATGTTATTTGATCCTAAGCAACAGGTTATGACCCTATATTCTATCCACCTCCGAGAGTATCTACTTCCACCTTGTAATATCATCAGTCTACTGTCATAAGAACATAAGAACATAAGAAATAGGAGCAGGAGTAGGCCATCCAGCCCTTCGAGCCTGCCCCGCCATTCAATAAGATCATGGCTGATCTGTCGCTGCTCAGTTCCACTTTCCCGCCCTCTCCCCATAACCCTTAATCCCCTCTCCTATCAAAAACCCATCAACCCGCGTCTTAAAAATATTTAGCGAGGCAGCCTCCACCACTTTAATTAAGAATGGTAGGAAGGACTATTACTTACGGGGTGAAAAACTGCAGCAGGCGACAGTGCAGAGGGAATGAATGATTATGGTAATTATGAATGATTACCATCTGTCTCAACCCTAATTATCCTTTAGCCTACATCATCTTTGACCAAGCCATTTATTCTTAAATCTCCCATTTTGACTTTGTGTCACTTTTTTTCTGATAACACTTATCTGAAGCATTTTGGGATGTTTTACTACGTTAATGGTACAAACTGTTGCTGTTATTCTGTTGTTCACATAACCTCTCTTCCCTCCACTTTACAAAGATTTGTAGAACATTCAGCCACAAATGTCTTGCATCTGGAAGTTCTCCCTAAACCTCTTCACTCCAATACCTCACCGTCCATTGTCAAATTTCCTAAAAAGATCTTTATTTACTTCCTGGTCACAGTCCATCTTTGCTCCTACAAGGTAGCTTGAAAGGTAATGTATGAATCTAACTTATTGTATAAAAGAACCACACCATAGAATCCCTACATTGCAGAAAGAGGCCATTTGGCCCACTGAGTCTGCATTGACCACAATCCCACCCAGGCCCTATTCCCCACAACCCCATATTTACCTTGCTAATCCCCCTGACACTAGGGTCAATTTAGCATGGCCAATCCACCTAACGCGCACATCTTTGGACTGTGGGAGGAAACCAGAGCATCCCCAAACAGACACTGAGAGAACGTGCATACTCTACACAGATAGTGACCCAAGCTGGGAATCAAAACTGGGTCCCTGGCCCTGTGAGGTAGCAGTGCTAACCACTGTGCCATCGTGCCATCATTGAATGTCAACATAAAAAGACTGAACCCTCAATCGGTCAAATTTCCATACAAGTGTTTAACTTGCTACAAATGCTGGTAATGCTGATAATTGCGCCACTTTTACGCAGACATTAACCCATTTCACAGAAAAAAGGGCACATTAAGGCCTGATGAACTTTTCCAATCTGCCCTCCACGTTGGCACTATACTGTAATCAGCAGTTTGGTCACCAATAAATCGAAATTCTGACAATTGCCTTTATTTAAACACACACAGTAATGGTTTGTTTTTAGTGTTGCTAAAAGCTGTGGGTTTAAACAACCAAGCTTAGTACACACAACCCTACAAGCCAGTAACCAGAGCCATTAACTGTGCACATCACAGGCATTTAGCAAGCGCGAGTAAGTTTAATGGATAAAAGAGCATGCTCTTGTATCAATCACTACTTTTGTCACAATGAGGTCTGTCTGGATGACAGAGCGATGTCTGCTGTCTTCTTCCGTCCCAAATCCCTTTCTTATCATTTGGAAATGGGGCAAGTGATTCTGACAATGAGATTAAGCCTGCGCTTTTCAAACCAAAGACCCAATGAGCACTAATTTGAGAAAATACAATGGGACAGGCACTTCAGAGCTCCCTTGTGTCAGACTGCTCTTTGCTCATGTAATGGGAAAAAGCAAGTTTCTCTGGTGAAACTCTTTTCTAATTCTTTACAGTTGATTAACCACAGTAGTTTAAAAAAAGGTGCAATTACTTTCTCTTCGTGCCTTGCTGGTGTCTCTCAGAGTTTTGAATGGGTTCAGGTTTTTGAAGATGGAAGGCTAGCCAGGAGAGCAACGGAATAACTTTTATTTCAAATTCCCAGCATCCACATCCTAGTATTTTGTCTTTGTGTTGGAATAGGCTGATCTGGCGGCATTGTTCTGACACTGTGGCATTTCCCACCCGGTGATGGTTTTCATTCCTCGTGCACTGAACGCAGCATCTGAATAAATTGCCAGCTGATGCTTTCATAGAATGATCCTGCATAGAAGGAGGCCATTCATTCCATCACACCTGTGCTGTTAATCCCAATCTCTACTCTTTCCCTTTTTCACCACGCCAAAGTCCACTCTGTCAGCCTGTTTATGGAAATATGGTTTGGTGGAAAGCAGATACTTCATTTTAGTTTTTGTTCTTCAGAAGAAACATTTAGTGAGTCATAGAGTCAAAGAGATGTACAGCATGAAAACAGGCCCTTCGGCCCAATTTGCCCATGCCACCTAGTTTTACCATTAAGCTAGTCCCAATTGCCTGTGTTTGGCCCATATCCCTCCATATCAATGTTACCCATGTAACAATGTAAATGGTTTTTAAAAGACAAAATTTTACCCGCCTCTACTACTATGTCTGGCAGCTTGTTCCAGACACCACCCTCTGTGTGAAAAAATTGCCCCTCTGGACCTTCTTGTATCTCTCCCCTCTCATCTGAAACCTACACCCAAGCCTATGAGGGTAGAGTGTAAATCCTAAAATTGGAATTACTGTTTAATGTTGACTGGAATTAAAATGAAAAGATTATTTATTTTATGGACTAGGATCTTTATCGCTCTGAATTCACCATTCACCTACATTTCAGAAAGAATGGAAGTCCTGTATTTTGATTTATCTTCGATATCCTGCTGTGCATCACCAATATTTGATATATTTTGAAATAATTCCTCCATTTTGCAGGAAGCAGGGATTGGGAGAATTTTGTGTATTTAATTAACTGAATTTAAAATCTCCAGTTGTTTTGGTGAGATTTGGAGTTCAATTTCATAGATCATTAGTCTAAGTGTCTGGATTGCTAGCCTAATAACAGGACTATTATGCTACCATGCCTCAGGCTTGCTATCAGCTTATCTCCATGGTAGCTCTCTTAACTCAACTCATGGTTAGAAAGTTCAGGTTCTACTCAGTCTTGTGACTATAAATTAGGCTATTATGTTAGTGATGTGCTAAGAGAGTGCATGTGTATCTGTTCAAATTGCTTTAGAACACCTCATGATATTATCACAAGATGCACAGAGACCTTTGCTGATGCTCTTGCCATCATTTATCCAACGCCACCAAAACAAATCAATTGATTAGTTTTCTCATTTCTGTTTGTGGGACCTTACTGAGTGCAAAGCTGACATATTTCCCGACACAACAGCAGTGATTCTGTTTCAGATATAAATCACTGCCTGCGAAGGTCTGTGTGATTTACTAAGGATTTGAACTATGTCATATCGATTTAAATTCTGCTTTTTTTTTCTGTAGTACTGTAGCCCCATCTCCAATCCATGATCCCTGCAAGCACGAGATCATAGAATTACCCTTTAAATCTGTCACTTTGAAAAGGCACTGTGCAATATCAATTTGCAAATACTTCAAGCATGCATTTTAAAATTCCTTTGGTCTCAATTTTAACAAAAGCTTTTACAATTTCACATAAAGAGCCTAATGTATCATTGGTATATAAGACAAAGGAATTTCAATCAAACACACTAAATGCTTTTTTAACCAATATTACACAGTATAATTTCATGATTCATTTGTCTACATATTACAGATTTGCTTGAGTAATTCACTTATCTGCTGAGACTCGTATTCACATGGAGTCTGTTCCAATCGATACTGAACAGACAATCAATGCTGAATGTTGAATAGTCTCAGAAATTATTTTTGCCAGCAGCAATGGAAAACTAGTGTTATAAATACAGAAAATGCTGGAAAATTGTAGCAGGTCTGGAGTGAGAATAGAGCCAACTGGTGGGATTTTCTGGCCTTACTCAGGCTAGATTGTTAAATTCCATCCGAGGCCAACGGAGATTTCTGTTCTGGGAACCTTGCCCACACCAGTGAGGTTTCGGCCAATGTTTAAATCTGGGTGACTCTTTGTCACGAAGGGTCATCCAGACTCAAAACATTGGTCTATTCTTTTTCCACAGATGCTGTCAGACCTATTGAGATTTTCCAGCATTTTCTGGTTTTGTTTCAGATTGCAGCATTCACATTATTTTGCTTTTATTTTAGTGTTACAACGTGATGCGTTTATGATAACAATCCTTTAAATGTGCCTATTACCGGAAGTCACTGTGCTGGATTTTTAAAAATTCGTTCATGGGATGTGGGCGTCGCTGGCTGGGCCAGCATTTATTACCCATCCCTAATTGCCCTTGAATTGAGTGGCTTGCTAGGCCATTTCAGAGGGCAATCACATTGCTGTGGCTCTGGAGTCACATGTAGGCCAGAGCAGGTATGGGGATGGCAGATTACCTTCCCTAAAGGACATTAGTTTGATGATGGGATCCAGGCATAAAACAGCTGACCCGGAATGAGTTCTCCATCTTTGATTTATTCAGAATGAAGAGTTTACAAGTCATTAGTAGAGTGGAAACTGGAGAGATGCACAAAGCCATCAGTGTGACCCAGGACTTACAGCAATGGGCTTTAGGTCTAGTCTATACATTCCGAAAAAATACAACATAATTCCTCAAGTCCTGACTATTTCAATGCACTCTTGGACATCTCTGTCCCACCCTCCACAAATTCAAGTCTGTTTAAAACACTGTGGAAGATATCCTACCTCACACTACACCTGGCTCACCCATCTCTCCAGTATCGCTGACCTATATTTGCTCCCAGTTAAGCAACACCTTCATTTCAAAATTCTCATCTTTGGTTACAAATTCCTCCATGGTTTCATATTCCCTGATGGAACAGCCATGGGGACCAAATTTGCGCCTCAATATGCCAATATCTTCATGCACAGGTTCGAACAAGACTTCTTCACTGCACAGAATCTTCAACCGATGCTGTACACTAGATACATCGATGACATTTTCTTCCTCTGGCCTCATGGTGAACAATCACTGAAACAACTATATGATGATATCAACAAATTCCACCCCACCATCAGACTCACCATGGACTATTCCCCAGAATCAGTTGCATTCTTGGACACACGCATCTCCATTAAGGACGGTCACCTCAGCACCTCACTGTACCGCAAGCCCACAGACAATCTCACAATGCTCCACTTCTCCAGTTTCCACCCTAAACATGTTAAAGAAGCCATTCCCTTTGGACAAGCCCTCCGTATACACAGGATTTGCTCAGATGAGGAGGATCGTGACAGACACCTCCAGACCCTGAAAGATGCCCTCGTAAGAACAGGATATGGTGCTCGACTCATAGATCGGCAGTTTCGATGCGCCACAGCGAAAAACCGCACCGATCTCCTCAGAAGACAAACACGGGACACAGTGGACAGAGTTCCCTTCGTCGTCCAGTACTTCCCCGGAGCGGAGAAGCTACGACATCTTCTCCGGAGTCTTCAACATATCATTGATGAAGACGAACATCTCGCCAGGGCCATCCCCACACCCCCACTTCTTGCTTTCAGACAACCACACAACCTCAAACAGACCATTGTTCGCAGCAAACTACCCAGCCTTCAGGAGAACAGTGACCACAATACCACACAACCCTGTCACAGCAACCTCTGCAAGACATGCCGGATCATCGACATGGATACCATCATCACACGTGAGAATACCATCCACCAGGTACATGGTAAATACTCTTGCAACTCGGCCAACATTGTCTACCTGATACGTTGCAAGAAAGGATGTCCCGAAGCATGGTACATTGGGGAGACCATGCAGACGCTACGACAACGGATGAATGAACATCGCTCGACAGTCACCAGGCAAGACTGTTCCCTTCCTGTTGGCGAACACTTCAGTGGTCACGGGCATTCAGCCTCTGACCTTCGGGTAAGCATTCTCCAAGGCGGCCTTCACAACACACGACAGCGCAGAGTCGCTGAGCAGAGACTGATAGCCAAGTTCCGCACACATGAGGACAGTCTCAACAGGGATCTTGGGTTCATGTCGCACTATCTGTAACCCCCGTGACTTGCCTGGGTTTGCAAAACCTCACTTACTGTACTGTCTGGAGACAATACACATCTCTTTAAACTGTGATCAGTGCTCCTACCACTCACATTGTCAGCCACTTCAGGTCTTGAACAGCAGGTTAGGTGTAAGGATTCGCATTTTAATCAGTAATCTCTAAACTGTCTGTGCTTTATATGCTCTGTCTGAGGCCAGAACTCTCCATTCACCTGACGAAGAGGGTAACTCCTCGAAAGCTTGTGAGAATATTATCAAATAAATAGGTTGGACTAAAACCTGGTGTTGTCAGACTTTTTACTGTGTTCATATTCCCTATCAGCCTTATGACTGACTACAATGTCTGCTCTTCTTGAACTCTTGAATTTTCCCAATTTTCATTTCTCCACCACCGGAATCTGGGCCTCCAGCTGCCAAGCGCTCCCAACATCTCTCCAGCTCTCTTTCTCTCTTTCCTCCATTATGCTGCTCCTTAGACTCTCTGGCTTAATATTTATTTAATTGGTTCAATACCAAATTTGTTTGATAAAATTTGTTTGATAACCCTCCTCTGAAGTGGTTTAGGACATTTTACAGCAGGGTATTGGGTGTGTGTGAAGGCCCAGATTCCGATTCTTGAGGAATTAAGTTTGTGTGTGTGTGTGTGTGTGTGTGTGTGTGTGTGTGTGTGTGTGTGTGTGTGTGTGTGTGTGTGTGTGTGTGTGTGTGTGTGTGTGTGTGTGTGCGCGCGCATGCAAGCGTGCACATAGGGATGGGTGGAGGCATTGAAGTAGATGATCAATCATGATTGTAGTGAATGGTAGAGTAGGCTTGATGGGCTGAGTGGCCTACTCTTGTTCCTGTGTTCCTATCCTGTGAAAATAACCCAAAGGAACAATGTGCAACTTCTAAGGGCTTAATAATTTACTAAATGCAGGAATGAGACTCGAACAGATTAAATAGTTTCCTTTCTGACTTGGAGAAATTGCGTAGCATAGTACTAACAATTATCACATTGTTGAAGGATGCCTGCTGTATTAATTCTGAGCCCTGACTCTCTGTAATGCATTGAATGGGCAAGTAATAATATATACAATAATGGGTCTACAAAATTATGAGAGGCATAGATAGGGTGGATAGTCAGAGGTTTTTACCCTGGGTGGAACTGTCAATTACAAAGGGGCACAAGTTCAATGTGACAGGGGAAAGTTTAAGGGAGATGTGCAGAGGAAGTTTTTCATGCAGAAAGTAGTGATGCCTGGAATGTGCTACCAGAGGAGGTGGTGAAAGCAGGCGCATTAGCAACATTTAAAAGGCATTGGAATGGGTACATGAATAGAGGGATAGGGACCGAGTAAGGGCAGGTTTTTTTTTACTTTAGTTAGGGCATCAGAGAGCTGAAGGGCCTGTTTCTGAGCTATACTTTTATTTGTTCTTTGTCCTTTATTAAGGGCCCTTTATAAATCCAAGTTGTTGCTGTAGATTAACAGTCTCTTGCTTAGAGTATGTGCCTTGGCTCAGTGGGTCACCACTGAAACAGAATATTATGGGTTTAAGTGCCATTCCAGGGACTTGAGCACAAAGTCTAGACTGACCCTCCCACCATCAGAAGTGCCAAATTTTGGATGAGATTTCTTTTTTATTCATTTGTGGGACATGGGCATTGCTGGCTGGGGGAACATTTATTGCCCATCCCTGGTTGCTCTTGGAGGGCAGTTGAGAGTCAACCACATTGTTGTGGCTCTGGAGTCACATGTCAGCCAGACCAGGTAAGAACGGCAGATTTCCTTCCCTAAAGGACATTAGTAAACCACCACTCCATCCATCCTCTCAGGTGAATGTAAATGATCCCATGGGATTATTCTGAAGAGGTTCAGAGGAGTGCACCTGTGTCTGGGGGCCAATAGTTATCCCTCACCCAACATCACTGAAATAGATTATCTGGTCATTATCATGTGGTTTTTGTGGTTTTGTTCAGTGTAAATTGTCTGCAATGTTTCCCAATATTGCAGCAGTGGCAATACTTCAAAATGGTTCCATTGTTGTAAAACACTAGGATGTTCTGAAGAGTTGAAAGATAGTTTATAAATGCAAGTATTTCTTTTATTCAAGGTTATCAATAACTTATGAGTTAAAATCATTACTTTAATCAGCGCATGGACAAAGCTGACACCCAGCTCCACATGGGAAATGGTTTCTGCTCTCATCTCATAAACTTAGAATCATAGAATCCTACAGTGCAGAAGGAGGCCATTCAGCCCATCGAGTCTGCACTGACCATAATCCCACCCAGACCCTATCCCCATAACCTCATGCATTTACCTTGGCTAGTCCCCCAACACGAAAGTCAATTTAACATGACCAATCAACCAAACCTACACATCTTTGGACAGTGGGAGGAAACCGAAGCACTCAGAGGAAACCCATGCAGACATGGGGAGAATGTGCAAATTCCACACAGACAGTGACCCAAACTGGGAATTCAACCCAGGACCCTGGCGCTGTGAGGTGCAGTGCTAACCCACTGTGCCACTCTGCCAGCCTTGTTTGGCCAATCAACCTCTTAGCAGCCTGATTGACAACAGGGCAAACCACTGGTGAACACAGCAGCTGATATTGACAGTTGCATCCCTCTGGACAGGGATCCAAAGTTTCCATTTGATCCTGGGTGTCAACATTGAATAATAATTAGTGAGCAATAAACATCTTTGCCTGTTCGTTCACTCACGTGTCCAAATGGATCCAGGTGATTGTTGGTCAGCTTCAGCTTCTGGAAAGAGACGAGTTGCCGCATCCAATGTGCTCCTGTTGCTGGTGAATCCGGGTGTACGTACAACCTCCCCGGCATAGCAGGCTCTGCCTTTCCAGCCACCATCCTGGAACACAATGAGTAAAAGTTAAATGTGTAATGCTGAGTCTGTTGGATTATCTTGTGGACGCACAGTGGCACAGTGGTTAGCACTGCTGTTTCACAGTGCCAGGGATCTGGGTTTGATTCCTGGCTGGGATCACTGTCTGTGTGGAGTTTGCACATTCTCCCCGTGTCTAAGTGGGTTTCCTCCAGGTGCCCTGGTTTCCTCCCACAGTCTAAAAGACATGCTGGTTAGGTGCATTGGCCCCAACAGGCGTGGACTGTGGCGACTAGGGGATCTCGCAGGAACTTCATTGCAGTGTTAACTTGTGATGAATAAATAAACTTTAAATCAATAAACTTTACTTTGAAGTGCAAGAGGGGAGGTCTATAAACTATAAGTAAATAATTTCTTTCATTCACATACAGAATAGAAATATCTACTTTTTATCCTTTTGTGGGATGTGGAAGTCAATGTCAAGGCCCACATTTGTTGCCCCCCTCCCCCCCAATGCCCTTGAGAAGGTGGTGAGCCACCTTCTTGAACAACTGCAGTTCATATGGTGTAGGTGCACCCAGAGCTGTTTGGAAGGGAATCTGGCTCAGCAACCATGAAGGAACGGCAACATAGTTCCAAAGTCAGGTTGATGTGTACCTTGGAAGGGAGTTTGCAAGTGGTGGTGCTCCCATCCATCCACTGACCTTATCTTTCCAAGTGGTAGAGGTGGTGGGTTTGGAAGATGCTGTTGAAGGAATCCTGGTGAATTGCTGCAGACTATCATTGATATAATACACACTGCTGGTGGTGGAGGGAGTGAATGTTTAGGCTGGTGGATGAAGGAGTTATTAGCAAGCTGCTTTGTCATGGGTGGTGTCGAGCTGCTGGAGTAGCACTCAGCCACAACTTGAGTTTAGCAATCAGAGTACCCTATTTTACCATTTTCAT
Organism: Carcharhinus amblyrhynchos; assembly: GCF_965287045.1. NCBI lineage: Eukaryota > Metazoa > Chordata > Chondrichthyes > Carcharhiniformes > Carcharhinidae > Carcharhinus > Carcharhinus amblyrhynchos. The sequence continues at coordinate 5,410,695 of NC_137346.1, read as the reverse complement.
TCTAAGTGCTGAATCTGGGCACAATTCAGATCTGACTTGGAAATCTGCTCTCAGGCGCCCCCATTAGCACTAAGCCTGAAAAAAAATCACGGGTCTGAATCGCGCTGTGGGTGAAATGATCGGAGCTCTGAACTGCACATGCGCAGTTAAAAAATAATTTGAAAAATTGTCCCCATGTCAGATCGCTCCCGGGCTGCAGAAAGTGGAGAAAGTGGCCCGGGAGCGATGGTCCCCGCCAACATCACTGTCTCCCTTATCCACCCACCCTCCTGCTACCCAGGTCGATCGCGACCCCCTGCCATCTTCCCACAGATCACCCACAGAGTGGCAGCGGATGCCCCTGCCTCTGCCCCACCTACCCCCCGCACCCGAGATCCATCTGTCAACCCCCCCCCCCCACCAGTGAGTGATTGGGCTTCTCCCCACCCCCACACCCACCCCCACACCAGAGATATATCTTACCCGACTCCCTTCTCCCCCCCATCAGAGAATGATCTGTCCTCACTCCCAACCCTCCCCTCCCCCCCAGAGAATGATCTGGCCTCACTCCTCACCCCCACCCCCAACCAGACAATGATTGCACCCCCCACCACCAAATAACGATTGGCCCTCCCCCCACAGCCAGACAACGATCAGGCCTCCCACCCCTCCCCACCAGAGATACATCTGACCCGCCTCCTTCTCCTCCCCCCAACCAGACAACGATCTGGCCTCACTCCTCTCCTCCCCACCCACCCGCCCGCTCGCCAAGAGTGGCCTGGCCTCACTCTCCTACCCTCCCCCCCACGGTGGCACAGTGGTTCGTACTGCTGCCTCACAGCACCAGGGACCCAGGTTCTGTCTGTGTGGAGCCTGCACATTCTCCCCGTGTCTGCGTGGGTTTCCTCCGGGTGCTCCGATTTCCTCCCACAGCCGGAAAGACATGCTGGTTAGGTGTACTGACCTGAACAGGCACCAGAGTGTGGTAACTAGGGGAATCTCAGAGTAACTTCATTGCAGTGTTAATGTAAAGCTTACCTGTGAGACCAGTACGTAAACTGAAACTTAAAAGTTGCTCCTACCTTGCACTTTTTAGACCAAACTCGGGTGGAGCGTAAAACAGGAATTCAACCCCATCGGATCAATTTCCAGCTGGGTGGTTAGCTCACATTTACTCCTCACAGTGGGATGGGTGTCGGGGGTGGATTCTCTGGCCTCCCTGCAGTGTGTATTTATAACAGCAGGAGGTGGATGCGCCACTTCCTGGCAGCAGTGCTGCCACTGCTGTCAGTGGAATTTTCCATTGACAGACCCCACGCCTCTGGGAAACCTGCAGCAAGAGTGCACAGTTGGCGGGGACCAGAAGATCCTACCGGTATGAACAGCCAGAGAATTCTGGCCACATCGCCAGGAGAGACTAGGGAAGCTGGGATTGTTCAATTTACAGTAAAAATAGTCAAGGGGAAATTTAATAAACGTGTTCAAAATTATTTTAATAGAGTACATAGGGTGAACCTTTCCACTGGCAGGAAGGCCAGTAATCAGAGAACACAGATTTTAAATAAATTGTAAAAATCCAGGGGGAGAGTTAAAATGTTGTTTTGCAGCAAATCGTTGTGCTCTGGTATGCATTGGCTATAAAGGAAGATGGCAGAAAATCCAAATGTTACTTCCAAAAGGGAAACATTTGCAGGTTATGGGAAAGAGCAGGGAGTGGGAATTATTGGTCTGTTCCTTAAGAGAGAGCCATGATGTGGAAGTGCCAATGTTGGACTGGGTTGGGCACAGTAAGAAGTCTCACAGCACCAGTTAAAGTCCAACAGGTTTATTTATCCTTTATCAGGTGAGTGGAGAGGTAGGTGCTCACAGGACAGTCCAGTATAAACTGCACAAAATGCAGGATGCCTGGCTGAGCGCCAAGGCAGATGAAATGACTTGAAACAGTTCTGTGAAGCCCTCAACACTCTCTATGGACCTCAATCTCTCGGGAGTTCCCCCCTCCTAAGTACAGATGGTACAACTCTCATTACAGAGAAGGCTCAGATCCTGCAGAGATGGGCTGAACACTTTGAAGCTGTCCTCAACCGACCGTCATCTATTAACGATGAAGCAATAGACAGGATTTCCCAGGTCGCTATCAACAGCGCCATGGATGATCCACCGGTAGTAGCTGAAGTCACGAAAGCTGTCAGCCAGCTATCCAGTGGCAAAGCCCCAGGGGCAGATGCCATACCCACAGAGATCTACAAAGCTGCTGGTCCTGCACTTATCTTGAAGCTCACCGAGTTGTTCCAGTCCTTTTGGAAGCAATTGCTCAGGAACTTAAAGATGCTTCCATTGTACACCTCTACAAGAGGAAGGGTAATCGGCAAGTATGCGACAACCACCAAGGAATCTTGCTGCTCTCCATCACAGGAAAAACCCTCGCAAGAGTCCTGCTAAATCATCTAGTCACTCATATGGAGCTGGGCCTGCTTCCAGAGTCACAGTGTGGCTTCCGCAAAGGTCACGGGAATTATTGACATGAGTTTTGCTGCATGCCAATTTCAGGAGAAGTGTCAGGAGTAGAATCGCGAGCTCTACACAACCTTTGTTTTATCTTGCGAAAGCCTTCGACACTGTCAGCCGACAAGGCCTGTGGAGGATCATGTCAAAGTTTGGCTGCCCCCCCAAATTCATTCAGATGGTACGCCAGTTCCATGATGGCATGATGGCCAGAGGATTGGATGGCGAAGAATCCTCTGAGGCATTCCTAGTCACCATTGGTGTCAAACAGGGCTATGTGCTCGCACCCACACTCTTCAGCATGATGTTTACTGCCATGCTGAATAATGCCTTCCAGGACAGTGTTGCTGGAGTCAGCCTCAAGTACAGAGTGAATGGGAAGCTCTTCAACCTGAGGAAACTTCAAGCTATTACCAAAGTGAAGGAGACTGTTCTGAGAGACTTCCTCTTTGCCGATGACTGCGCCCTGTATACTGGCTCAGAGCCAGAGATGCAAGTCAGTATGGACAAATTTTCCACGGCTTGTGACAACTTTGGACTCACCATCAACATCAAAAAGACCGAAGTCATGCACCAGCCTGCTCCTCATGCATCAAACAGAGCCCATAATCACAATCAAAGGGCAGAAACTACAGGCAGTGGACCAGTTCACTTATCTTAACAGCATCCTCTCCCAAGCAGTGACTATCGATACAGAAGTTAACTGCAGAATAGCAAAGGCAAGTTCTGCTTTCGGTAGACTGCGCTCCACTGTATGGGAACGTTGAGGAATCAGCCCTGCAACAAAACTAAAGGTCTACAGCGCTGTGGTACTCACTACCCTCCTGTATGCCTTGACAAGTAGATTGTGTATTGAATGCTTGCAAGACAGCTCAATCATTTCCACATGACTTGTCTTCACAGAATATTACGCACCAGATGGCAAGACAAATTACCAGACACTGAAGTTCACTCTAGAGCAAGCCTACCATCAGTCCACACACTGCTGATGAGAGCGCAGACCGGGTGGGCAGGTCATGTCATCCGTATGCCAGATGAGCACATACCCAAGCAGCTCCTATTGGGGAACTCTCTGCTGGAAGATGCTCGCATGGAGGGCAGAAGAAATGTTACAAAGACACACTCAAGGCCTCCCTGAAGTCACTTGACATAGACACGACCACCTGGGAAACGCTGGCACAAAACTGCCCTACCTGGCGCTGCCTCATCCACAAGGGCTATCAAGCTTACAAAGCAAAGTGCATTGCTGAAGCACAGCTTAAGCGTGAGCTGCACAAGTCCAGAGCCACCAGCGCAACAACTACAGTGCCTACACAAGTCTGTCCAATATGTGCCAGGACATTCCGTGCCCAAATTGGTCTGATCAGTCATCTTCGGACATATCGCATCTAGCCTCAAAATGACTAACGGTGTCGTGGTCCTCATCAATGACAATGGACAAACAACAGAGAGGTAGGTTTACAAACATGGAATATATAGGCAAAGACACAATTACAAGGTAATGATTGGAGTGTGAATTTTTACAGGTATAGTCAAGTCTTTACACATACAGATAACGTGAGTGGAGAGAGGGATAATCACAGGTTAAAGAAGTGTTCACTGTCTCAAGCCAGGGCAGTTAGTAGGATTTTGCAAGCCCAGGCCAAGTGGTAGGCGTTATATATAGTATGACATGAACCCAAGAATGCAAGAATAATTTAAGAGAGAGGGATAGGCACAATAGGCTGAATGGATTCCTTCTGTGTTTTAAGATTTTCTGATTTCTAGGAGTAATTTTTCAGACACTCACCACTTATTATCACAGAATTTATAACGATGGTCATCGGCAGGAACAATGTCAATCAGCAAAATGTACTTTGTTTTGGGATTCATTCCTGTAACTTTCACCTTGTAACTTGGAAACATCCGCCTGGAGAAAATCAGAAAGAGGCAGGTTACAAAGCAACACCAAGGCAGCTAATTTTGATTGCAGACAGTTGTTGCAATAACTGCTCCTTCGGCAAAACCTGCACAAACTTCTGCCGTTTCCTACCTTAAATCACTCACCACAGCGGTTCAAGAAGGTGGTTCACCATCACCTTCTCAAGGTCAACCAGGAATGTACAATAAATGGAGGCTTTGAAATTGGCACCAGGAAAGAAATGGACACAATACAACTTCAAAGGTTAAATTAGGAACGCAGATCGCGATGACTAATGTTGTATCCCCTTAAACTTAAAAAATTAAAGGGGTTGATCGAGTTGAGGTGTTTAAAATGTGTAAAAGTGTCTTTAGAGTAGATAGAGAAAAACAATTCCCTTTTGTGGAGGACTCTGGAACAAGGGAACAGGCATCACCCAAACACTAGAGTTTGGCCATTCAGGGAGTGACATCAGGAAGCCCTTGTTCACACATAGAGTAGTGGAAATCTAGAATACTCTACCCAAAAGCTGAAATATTCTACCCGATCAGCCGAAAGTTTTAAAGCTGAGATCATTAGATTTTGTTAGACTTGGGCCAGAATTCTCTGGCCATTCACGTTCTGTCGCTGCCAGCGAAAACGGAGAATTTAGCGCTCAACCAAAAGCTCTGTTCACTGCAGTGGGACCAGAGAACCCCGGGTGATTGGGCGAGGTCGGTGAATCCGGTCCCGATATGAAGTGTTCTGAGATGAACACAAGATCTGGAGTTGCCGGCGTTGGACTGGTTTGGGCACAGTGAGTGGTCTCACAACACCAGGTTAAAGTCCAGCAGGTTTATTTGGTAGCACGAGCTTTCGGAGTGCCGCTCCTTCCAAAAGCTCGTGCTACCATATAAACCTGTTGGACCTTAACCCGGTGTTGTGAGATGAAGACAAGTAAATGGAGTTATGGTAAAGTTTAGCTATGATCTAGCTGAATGACAGAAAGGCTTGAGGGGCTGAAGGGCCTACTCTTGTTCTTCTGCTTCCATTGAAATGAACAAAGTCGATATTAATGGACAAACTCTTCATGCATTCACATGCAAGCCTTTTGCCTTACAATTTATTGATGTCATTAACCTTTTAAAATAAATAGGTTAGCACCTGCATTAAAGAAGCAGACAAAAGAACGTAAATGGAGCCCATAAAGTTTGTCCATTGATATCATTCCCAATTATTTCTGGGTCCATGAAAAAGGTACAAAAGCGGAGGTGTGCTCAATTGAGCTGAATCCCTGGACTAAGAAGGGATAAAATATAACAGTGTTTCTGCTTTTGGTCGCTGTCCAACACTACTTGATGGCTTTGAAGCACTTGTAATTGTCCAATGAGAACAAGGTTCGGGTTTGGCGATGATTCATCTCAAGGTCAACAAGCCATCTGGGTTTGTAGGACTGATTCAGTAAGGTCTCACCAGGCAGAAATCACCCCCGATAAAATGTAAGTGTTTTGACCAGAGGAAGAGAGAAACGGGAAGAAACATTTGCATTTATATAGTACTTTGCACAGCCTCAGGACATCTTAAAGGGCTTTACTACCAACGAAGTACTTTTCAAGTGTATTCACTATTGCAACATAAGAAATATGGTAGTAAATTTACAAACTCCCACAAGCAGTAATGTTATAACGACCAGATCATTTGTTTTAGAAATGATAGTTAAGGGATAAATATTGACTAGGACACCGGGGAGAATCTTTTGTGCATTTCTTCCGAGGAGCACCATGAGATACTTTATGTCCACAGGACTTCAGTTTAAAGACTCATCCAAAAGGCGCCTCTGATAGTGCAGCACTCCCTCAGTACTCAGGGACCATCTAGATAGATTATCTGCATAAATCTGGTGATTGGGAAATATGAACCTACAAACATGTAAGACTCAGAAATCAAAGTACTTGCCATTGAGTTTCTGCAGATTCAGAGCTGAGGGATTAAAGGGATCAGAAGAGAAAGAACATGAGTTGGTGTAGCAACTCATACACTGAAATAGAAGGCCAAGAACAGTGAAAGCATGAGAAGGAAGAGGGAGGTGAGGTAGAGTGTGGGGGCAGTTAATGAGACATATGACCAGAGAGAGAGAGCGTCACACCAACCAGGATTTATTACACCTGGCTCCTGGAAAATAATTTGTTGCTCAGCTCACATGCCTGAAGTTAGCAGCTAAAGTAGCCTGGCCTTATAAATTTTAAGTGCTTTTTTAATGGCAATAAAAAGAGTGGAGGCATGTGAAATTCATATTGTTGACATATCTGGACATTTTTAAGTGGGTTCACACAGAACTCAAGTAGCAGAATTATGGTCGGCTGAAGCAGCTGAGAGTAGCAGAGCTTTTCCAGAGTGGGAAATGCTTTTTGAGCTTTCAAGGGAGAGCAGGCTGCCCCGTTTACCCACTGATCTCTGGTTTTCATTTTGTATTCTTTTATTAACATCCTTGTCAGGCTTTTAACCAACTTTGACCCGCTGTGAATTTTCTGGACCCCATCGCTGAGTACGATGTGGTTGAAAAGTGTCTGTCATACTTGGAGAATTCAATTAATAAAATGTTGTGTGTTTTTTTAAAACTCCCCTTCACTTCTTTTCTGAACCTAATTCCACAGGACAGTTGATTATTTTGATAGGGAAGTTGTTGTATGACAGCACTCCAGAGATAAGTCACTTTTAAATGTTTTCTTAGCATTAAACTTGTCTTTTACTTCTCTTTCTCCTACTCCCCTCCACAAACATCATTTTTGATGATCCACAAGCCAGGTGCCATAGTTAAAGTAAATCATTTCACCCTGCATCAGAGCTACCACAGTAAGCTTGTCTCGTCACCTGCCAGTGTTAATGCCAGTGTCAGTGCCAGTGTCAATACTAGTGTCAATGTCAGTGTCAATGCCAGTGTCAGTGCCAGTGACAATGCCAGTGCCAGTGTCAGTGCCAGTCACTGATCCTTAACCATGAAAGAGGCTTTCATTTAGTACAGTAGTTGGCTGATTTTGGGAGGAGTTTTGGACCTTTAGTTCCCACAGCTCCAGGGTTTTCATCACTTTATGTCTCGGTTTTTGTAGACTAATTGATAGCGATCGATTGTTATGATTAGTTGCTATTAATGTATCATGTGATGACCAGGATGCTGGAAGGTTCGCCAGGATATTGCCTGGCCTCGAGGGCGTTGGCTTTGAGAAGAGGCTGAATAAACTAGGATTGTTTACACTGGAAAGACGGAGGCTGAAGGGAGACTTGATAGAGGTCTACAAAATTATGAGAGGCATAGACAGGGTGGATAATCAGAGGCTTTTTCCCAGGTAGAAGAGTCAATTATAAGGGAGCACAGGTTCAAGGTGAGAAGGGGAAAGTTTAAAGGAGATATCCAGGGAAAGTTTTTCATGCAGAGAGTGGTGGGTACCTGGAACCCATCATCGGAGGAGGCGGTGGCAACAGGCACATTAGTAACATTTAAGATGTATCTGGATGTGTACTTGAATCGAATACAATGTGGAAAAGTGTGAGGTTATGCACTTTGGAAGGAGGAATGGAGGCATAGACTATTTTCTAAATGGGAAAATGCTTAGGAAATCAGAAATACAAAGGGACTTGGGACTCATTGTTCAAGATTCTCTTAAGGTTAACGTGTAGGTTCATTCGGCAGTTAGAAAGGCAAATGCAATATTAGCATTCATGTCGAGAGGGCTAGAATACAAGAGCAGGGATATAATTCTGAGGCCATAAAAGCCTCTTGTCAGACTCCATTTGCAGCAGGTAATTAAGAAGGCAGATGGAATTTTGTCCTTCATTGCTAGAGGGATGGAGGTTAAAAACAGTGAGATTATGTTGCAGCTGTATAAGGTGATGGTGAGGCCACACCTGGAGTACTGTGTACAGTTTTGGTCTCCTTACTTGAGAAGGGATATACTGGCACTGGAGGGAGTGCAGAGGAGATTCACTCAGTTCATTCCAGAGTTGAGAGGTTGTCTTATGAGGAGAATCGGAGTAGACTGGGGCTATACTCATTGGAATTCAGAAGAATGAGGGGAGATCTTATAGAAACATATAAGATTATGAAGGGAATAGATAAGATAGAAGCAGGGAAGTTGTTTCCACTGGTGGGTGAAATTAGAATTAGGGGGCATAGCCTCAAGATAAGGGGAAGCAGATTAGGACTGAGTTGACGAGAAACTTCTTCACACAAAAGGTTGTGAATCTGTGGAATTGCCTGTCCAGTGAAGCAATGGAGGCTACCTCACTGAATATTTTTAAGGCAAGGATACATACATTTTTGAACAGTAAAGGAATTAAGGGTGAGCGGGCGGATAAGTAGAGCTGAGTCCACAAAAAGATCAGCCATGATCTTATTGAATGATGGAGCAGATTCGAAGGGCCAGATCACCTTCTCCTGCTCCTAGTTCTTATGTTCTTATGTATTGTGAGTAGTTTTGGGGCCCATATCTAAGAAAGGATGTGCTGGCCTTGGAAAAGGTCCAGAAGAGGTTCACGAGGATGATCCCTGGAATGAAGAGCTTGTCATATGAGGAACGGTTGAGGACTCTGGGTCTATATTTGTTGGAGTTTAGAAGGATGGGATAGCCAGACAAGCACTCAGATCCTACAGGGATCAGCTGGTGGGGGTATTCACATACATCTTTAACCTCTCTTTACACCAATCTGAAGTCGTTTTCTGCTTCAAAAAGACGATCATCATCCTTTTACCGAAGGAAAGCCAAGCAGTGTGCCTTAATAACTATCACCTGGTGGCTCTGACATCCATCATTATGAAGTGCTTTGAAAGGCTAGTCATGGCACCAATCAATTCTGGTCTCCCAGATTGCCTGGATCCACTACAGTTCGCCTACTACCACAACAGGTCCACGGTATACACCATCTCCCTGCCCTGCACTCAACCTGGGAGCGCCTAGATAACAAAGATATCTATATCATTACAGTTCAGCCTTCAACACCATTATTCCTACAAACACCATCTCCAAACTCTGTGGTCTGGGGCTTGGCTCCTCCCTCTGCGACTGGATCCTAAACTTCCTAACCCTAAGACAGCAATCAGTAAAGATAGGCAACAACATCTCCACCACAATCATCCTCTACACTGGTGCCCCACAAGGCTGTGTCCTCAGCCCCTAACTATAGTCCTTATTCACCTGTGACTGTGTGGCCAAATTCCCCTCCAACTCAATTTTCAAGTTTGCTGACAACACCACCGTAGTGGGTTGGACCTCAAACAGAGTACAGGAATGAGATAGAGAATCTGGTAAACTGGTGCGATGACAATAGTCTCTCCTGCAATGTGAACAAAATGAAGGAAGCGTAGTGGAGAACATGCCCCGTCTACATCAATGGGGATGAAGTAGAAATGGTCGAGAGCTTCAAGTTTTTAGGTGTCCAGATCACCAACAACCTGTTCTGGTCCCCCCATGCTGACACTATAGTTAAGAAAGCACACCAATGCCTCTATTTTTTCAAAAGACTGAGGAAATCTGACATGTCAGCTACGACTCTCACCAACTTTTACAGATGCACTATAGAAAGCATTCCTTCTGGTTGTATCATACCTTGGTATGGCTTCTGCTCTGTCCAAGACCACAAGAAACTACAAAGGGTCATGAATGAAACCCAGTTCACCACTCAAACCAGCCTCCATCCATTGACTCTGTCTACACTTCCCGCTGCCTTGGCAAAGCAGCCAACATAATTAAGGACCCCATGAACTCTGGACATTCTCTCTTTCACCTTCTTCAGTCAGGAAAAATATACAAAAGTTTGAGGACACGTTCCAGCCGACTCAAGAACAGCTGCTTCCCTGCTGCCATCAGAATTTTGAATGGACCTACCTCGCATTAAGTTGATCTTTCTCTACATCCTAGCTATGGCTGTAACACTTCACTCTGCACTCTCTCCTTTCCTTCCCTATGTATAATATGCTTTGTCTATATAGCATGCAAGAAACAATATTTTTCACTGTATACTAATGCATGTGACAATAATAAATCAAATCAAATCACCATTAAAACCATCCTGCTTTCTGTTTGGCTGCTAATTAGTTGATGTCATTGAGAACAGGCTACTACTTAATCCCAGGGAGCACAATTTGCCAGCACTAGATTTAAACATATCTGGATCCTTCAGTCATATTTTTGTCCTGTATATTGCCACCCCAGCTGAAGTCCTTTTCAACCACCTGAAGCTTAAGTTTCACTCCAATGTAAATGTACTATCAATGAGTAAATGCTTTTCTGATTAAGTGACAACAATCAAAAAATGCCAATCCCCTTTGCAGTAAGAAGTCTCACAACACCAGGTTAAAGTCCAACAGGTTTATTTGGTATCACAAGTTTTCGGAGTGCTGCTCCTTCGTCAGTGAATTATAGCTAGGGTGTAGAGAAAGATTAACTTAATGTGAGGTAGTCCATTCATCACTCACCCGATGAAGGAGCAGCGCGGGTTGATAGGTTTTTGATAGGCGAGGGGATTAAGGGTTATGGGGAGAGGGCGGGAATGTGGAACTGAGACACGACAGATCAGCCATGATCTTATTGAATGGCGGGGCAGGCTCGAGGGGCTAGATGGCCTACTCCTGCTCCTATTTCTTATGTTCTTATGTTCTTATTCCCAAAGTTCGTGATTCCAAATAAACCTGTTGGATTTTAACCTGGTGTTGGGAGACTTCTTATTGTACCCACCCCACCCCAATCCAATGCTGGCATCTCCACGTCATGACCCCCCCCCCCACTTTATGGTAGCGAACAGAATTAGGGCAGCTACAATGTACACAGCAAGATTCCACAAATATATGAAAATGATCAGATCATCTCTTTCAGTGATTTTAGTTGGGGGATGAATAGTGACAAAATACTGGAGAGAATATCACTGCTAATTTTTGAAATAATCGCTTTGGAATCTTTTACATTCACCTGTAAAGATGGACGGGACCCTGACTTCATGGCTTATTTGAAAGATTGCACCTCTGACTGTGTATACTGGAAGTAAGGAGTCTCACAACACCAGGTTAAAGTCCAACAGGTTTATTTTAAATAATGTTGTGAGATTTCTTACTGTGTTTACCCCAGTCCAACGCTGGCATCTCCACATCATGTATACTGGAGGTGTCAGACCTAGAGTGTATCTTCAAATCTCAGGAGGAGGAGCTGAAGGCATGACCATCTAATAGAGGGGTGAGCTTACTGGCCTCTGTGCCATGGCTGAGATTAACTATGTTGCAGGGGGAGGATGGAAGATTTGAAAGTTTGAGATGATAGATTTCATTGTTTTGGTTGTACGAAATCACACGGCAGAGCCAAGTAGCAGTTTGTCTAGCGTTGGATTTAGATACTTTTTGGATAAACTAACCAACTAACTGGATAAATTAATTGCTTTTAAAAGCTTTAATTTTATGGTGTTGTTCTGGTTGCTCCTGGAGCCAGTCTGCTTTTAGTGCCTTCTCATGGATTTTTACTTTAAAGACTAAACTTTTGAGAAGATCAAAGGGAGGGTTGGGGTCATTGGGGGGGTCCCCCAACAGAATCTATTCCTCTTTAAGTGTTTAAATGCTTTCAGTCTCTTCCTCTTATCACTTCTCTTCGACCAGTCCTTCTGGTGCTGTGTATACAGTGAGAATCATTCACTTTGAAGTGCTGGATTAGAGTACGCCAGAGGCAATTCTCATAATAACAAACAATACCAGTTCAACGGGAGTTCTTGTCTCATGTTAATTTTTCAAATCCAACTTCACTGTCACTAACACAAGCAAAATAAGTGAACTCTCTGGGTGTGAGGGGGTATTGTCTGTAAGCAAATGAATTTGCTGTCGGGCCTGTGACCTGTGGACAAGATGTTTTTTGTTCTCTGCTGGAATCTGTGAGGCTGAAAATTGAATTCTTCAGATTTCCAACAAGACGTTTGTTGCATGGAGAGGGCTGAAAAATGCATTTGCTTTATGCTTTTTAACTGTCCTCCCAGGCTATTTATTTTTCACACTTTTAACCCCCCCCCCCCCCCCCCATATCATTACCCATCCTGTCCAGGTGAGAGGACATTCACGTACCTGCACTTCGCACATCCATCAATAGAATCATTTTTTAGCATCCACTGAGAGCTGCTCCCAAGACCTATTATCATTACTAATGCCTAACCCCCAATTTGGGGAAGTTTCTGCCAGACTGGATCCATCACTGCCCATTGATAACTCAACTGACAATCTGGCTGTTGGAGATCTCACTTTGATGAGCATCTGACTCTCTGCTTTATCATTTATTACTGATAGGGTGAGATGAACAAAGAACAATAAAGCACAGGAACAGGCCTTTCGGCCCACCAAGCTTGTGCTGATTCCTAATTCTTATTTAGACCCACTAATTATTGCCCATATGTGGTTTATGTCCCTCTGTTTGCCTCCCATGTGTCTATCAAGATGCACCTTGAATGTTGCTAACATGCCTGCTTCCACATCTTCATTAGCAGTGCACCCCAGGCACCCACCTTTCCCTGCATGTCTCTCCCAAACTTACCACCTCTCACCTTAAACCTGTGCCCCCTTGTAGTCAAACCTTCCATCCATGGAAAAAGCCTCTGACTATCCACCCTGTCTATAATCTCATAATTTTGTAGACCTCTATCAGGTCACTCCTCAGCCTCTGTCTTTCCAGTGGAAACAATCTGATTTATCAACCTCTCCTCATACCTAAAACCTGGACCCAGGCTGTGGTTACAACTGTTGCCTCACAGTGACAGGGAGCGGGTTCGATTCCTAGCCAGGGTCACTGTCTGTGTGGAGTTTGCATGTTCTCCCTGTGCCTGCGTGGGCTTCCTCCGGGTGCTCCGGTTTCCTCCCATAATCCAAAGATGTGGGGTTAGGTTGATTAGCCATGTTAAATTAATTCTAGTGTCAGGAGATTAGCAGGAATAAGGCCTGGGTGGGATTGTGGTCAGTGCAGATGTGAGGGGCTGAATGGCCTCCTTCTGTACTGTAGGGATTCTATGATTCTATGAGGTTACTGGTGATATCAGCAGGTCGATGGCAGTGAAAAGGTTAAGTACTAGTCTACATTTTATTTTTTTCTCTTCTTGAAATTTTATTACCTGTCTGGTAAATGTCCTACTTCCACCTGGGCCTGCACACTGTACGCTAACTGATATCACTCCTCCATCCTCATCTTGCTACAATGAATTAGCTTCATGCCTGGCTATCCTCGAGTTGCTAACCACTGCAGGCATGCTGCACCCACTCAGCTCCCTGCAAGCCTTGCTTCTGTCTCTGGAACCAGACGCAGTTCTCCCTGGTGAATGTCCGAGTAGTAATGACATTCACAAAGTTCAGGTCTGCATCAGAAAAATGTATCAAGTAATTCTCTAGATTTAGTCAAGGGATAGAATGCAGAGCATTAAACTTTCCTAACCCCTTCCCCTTCCCTTCCCTGATCAGGATAATGAATTCTGAAAACTACTATCCAGGAGTAACACACACCTCACTCACAGGGAGCAACAAGGGTTGGATGTGAGCCTAAAGAAAAGTGGCAGAGGATGAAGAAAAAGGGACATGTCCTCTCTCTGTCCGACCCCAAAAATACTCCCTCACTCCCAGTAATCAATGATTAATACAATCAACTTTAGATTAATCATTACCTGATCCTAGTGTATAGAGCAAGTTTATATCCCAGTTTATCATTCCAAGTCAATCTTACTATATGGAAATCTTGACCTACATTTAATTCTAATCCAAAGTTTTGGCAAGCCAGCCATTAAGGTTTCTCATCAATACAGTAAATAGCGAAAGAATACTGACATGTTGGTCAGTGCCTGAGAAGAAAACAATTTAAAGTTTTGGGTTACAGATTTTCATCACTTTTTTAAAGTAAAGTTTATTTATTAGTCACAACTAGGCATACATTAACACTGCAATGAAGTTACTGTGAAATTGACTTACTCGCCGCAGTCTGGTGCCAGTTCAGGTCAATGCACCTAACCAGCATGTCTTTTAGAATGTGGGTGGGAACCAGAGCACCTGGAAGAAACCCACGCAGACACAAAGAGAATGTGCAGACTCCACACAGACAGTGACCCAGACCAGGAATTGAACCTGGGTCCCTGGTGCTGTGAGGCAGCAGTGCTAACCACTGTGCCACCATGCTGCCCCCACCTACAGTCCTGCAGGGTTTTTTCAGTGTCTAGCAGTAATCAGGAAAAGGAAAGAGTTTGCATTTGTTTAGCTTTCACACTCAGGATGTCCCAAAACTAACAAAGTACTTTTTAAAGTGCAGTTACTGCTGTATTGTAGGAAATGCAGCACAATGAGATTCCACAAGTGGCAATGTGATAATGACCAAATAATGGTTTTTGGTGATGTTGGCTAGGATATAAATATTTGTCAAAACATGAGGAAGAACTACGATAAATGCAAAATACTGCGGATGCTGGAATCTCAAACAAAATTGTTAACAAAGTGTCATCCAGACTTGAAACGTTGGCTCTACTCTCACTCCATAGACGGTGTCAGACCAGCTGAGATTTTCCAGCATTTTTCTATTTTTGTTACTAGGGAGAGCTATCCTACTTTTTCATTCAAATGGTACAGTTGAATCTTTTACATCCAGTTCAGAGAGCAAACATGGCCAAGTTTAAATTCCTCTTTCTACTGTTTTAATGGGGGCATCAAACCTGTTCAATAACTGATACTAATGCATTCAGTATGAGGAGGATAAAACCTCCATTCTGATACAATCACTACATTTATGTTACCTTGCAGCAAGTGTTGTTCAAATTGTCCATTCCCCCTCTCAGATTTTACTGAATCACAAACACTCATATTCTTGGTGACTGGAAGGGAAATTGCTTCTTTGCTGCTGCTGAAAGATCAGTGAGTGACTGAATGGCACAGTTTACTGTGATTCACTGCCTTTCTCAAACAAAATGTTATATGATTCCACCCTGAATTGTGGCAATTGGTTACAGATTGACAAATACTGGGTAAAGGGCTAGATCTGGTAAAAGCCATCAGTCCCCAGTGATTAGTTTCTAATGAGGTCTATAGCTGTACACTGAAGGTAGGTTGACATTGTTAGTGCATTTTTAAAATTATTATGATGACTTTTTTTCACTAGGAACTTCTGAATTGCAAACCTGAAGTTACACATCCCACCCAGCCTGTAGTAAAAGCAGTACACTGTCTATTTATAACATCACAAGGCAGAAAAGTCTTTGGTTTGATTTCAGTTCTATGTTTGGTTAGCTGGGACAATGTGTTAAATTTGGCCTTCAGGTTGGGAAGGATGAAATCACTCAGGGTCCCTTACAGTTCTGTATCAAATGACTGCTGCAGAAAAGTGGCTGAGTGTGAACATCAGGGCAGGATCCAGATTGGACTTGGCCATTATTGGTGCTACATTACATTTGGACAGTCTACTGGCCTCCTTCTCATGACTTCAAAGAAATATCTGGTTGGTAACTTGATCTAGTGTATTATTAATGTTGCCACTACGGCTGCTTCTTCTTTCTCATTATCTTGTTTTACTTCTGCAGTTCTTTTCCTTCAAATATTCCTTCAGTCCAAAGATGTGCAATTTATGTGAATTGGCCGTGTTAAGTTGCCCCTTAGTGTCAGGGAAATTAGTAGGGTAAATACGTGGAGTTATGGGGAAAGGTCCCGGGTGGGATTGTTGGTGCAGACCTGATGGGCCGAATGACCTCCTGCCCTGTAGGGATTATGTGGAATGTTCTAATTCTATTTATTCAATTCCTTTTTGAAAGCTACTATTGAATCTGTATCCACCACCCTATTATCAGTGTCTTCCAAATCCTAACCACTTGGGTATGAAAGGTTTTCCTCATATCCTTTACAGTTATTTTGCCAATCACCTCAAATCTATATTGATAGAAATAGTTTAGTTTTGTTTACTTTATCTAAACGTGTCAATAAATTCCCTCTTAGCCTTTTCTGCTCTAAGGAGATTAATCACAAGCTCCTCCAGTCTATCCACACAACTGAAATCCTTCTTTCAGGAAACCATTCTTGTAAATCTCATCCTTACTTTCTCCAAAGGCTTCATGTGCTTTCTTAAAGTGCGATGTGCAGAATTAGACACAATACACCAGCTGGGTCTGAATATATATTTCATATCAATTTAGCAAATGTCTTGGCTTTTGTACACTTGAGTTTTCTCCGGGTGCTCCGATTTCCTCCCACAGTCCGAAGATGTACAGGTTAGGTTGATTGGCTAAATTGACCCTAGTGTCAGGAAGATTAGCAGAGTGGGGTTATGGGGATAGGGCCTGGGTGGGATTGTGATTGGTGCAGACTCGATGGGCCAAATAGCCTCCCTCTGCACTGCAGGGATTCTATGAATCTATGATTGTGTCTCTATTTATAAATACCAGGATCTTGTATGTTTTATTAACTGCTTTGTTATCCTGTTTTGCCACCTTCTAAGATTTGCACACTGACAACCCTCAGACCTCTCTGTTCTTGCATCTTTTATGTATTATTATTAGAACAAAGAAAAATACAACACAGGAACAGGCCATTCGGCCCACCAAGCCTGCGCTTGGAATTATTTTAAATTGTTTTTAACATATTTTAACGCTGGAGTTCATTTGGGAAAAATATTTATTCAAAGAACCTTCAACACAATGCATCCCTTGTTAAACTGGAACTCTCTCCCACAAGGAGCTAGAAGCACAAATTTCAAATCTGAGATGAATAGATTTTTGTAGGTCGGGGATATGGAAACAAGGCAGGTCAATGGAGTTGAGAAACATCAGCCATAATCTAATTGAATGGTAGTCCATGCTGGAGGAATAGAAATACTTTCTCCTGTCCCTATTGCATGAAATGCTACTATAATGATGACATATATTTTCTTCTGCATGTCAAGTTAAGGAAATATTCTTCCACTGTTTTGGACAGCAAAGTGACACAGTGGTTAGACTGATGCCTCACAGCGCCAAGGACACGGGCTCAATTCTCACCTTGGGTCACTATCTGTGCCGAATTTGCACATTCTCCTCATGTCTGTGAGAGTTTCCTCTGGGCGCTCTGGTTTCCTCCCACACTCCAAAGATGTGTAGGTTAAGTTGAATGGCCATGGGGGATTATCAGGGTAAATGTGCAGTATTATGAGGTTAGGGCCTGGGTGGGATTGTGGCCGAATAGCCTCCTTCTGTACTGTAGGGATTCTATGATTCTAAGAAAATACTGTATTTTTTCCTGGTGTGCCTGGCCAATATTTGTCCTTGAATTAGTATAACAGAAGCAGATTATTTGGTCATTAAAACATTGTTATTTGTGTGATCTTTAAGGGTGCAAATTGGCTACTGTATTTCCTATATTACAACTGCAGCAACACTCCAAAAGTACTTCATTGGCTGTGGAGCATTCATTCGCTTTGGGGCATCCTGAAGTTATGAAAGGTGATATACAAATGCAAAACGATGGCACAGTGGTTAGCACTGCTGCCTCACAGCACCAGGAACCCAGATTCAATTCTGGCCTCAGCTCACCATCTGTGTGGAGTTTGCATGTTCTCCCTGTGTCTCTGTGGGTTTCCTCCAGGTACTCTGGTTTCCTTAAAAGACTGACCATGCTAAATTGACACAGAGGATTAAAGGGTAAATATGTGGGGTTATGGAAATAGGAACAAGGTGGGATCGTAGTCAGTGCAGACTCAATGGGCCGAACGGCATCCTCCTGCACTGTAGGGGTTCGAAAAAAAACTCTCTTACTAAAACTATCATTGATTTCTCACAAAATTTCAATAAACTATTCTTCTTTAACATTGCTTGCACTACACAGTGCATCACACACTGCACAGTCTGATTTTCTGGGCTACGTCCAACCAGTGAATGTGCATTAGCCTGAAAACTATGGGATATGTTTTCACTGAAACAGGCTTTAACAGGCACGCAGCTGAAGGCAGGGCAAACCAGAGACCAGCAACAAGCTGTTTAATATCTCATTCCCAATGAGTGTTGTGGAATCATTGGAATGATAAATAGACTCAGTTATAAAAACACGGTTGCTGTAGGTACACCCTGAACATGAGAGTGCGAGAAAAGCTACAGAAATATTGATGTTGTAAGATGAGACCAAATTATTTAACAGTAGGAAGGAGGTGACCTTACAGAGGTGTACTGGATAATACACATAATGGGAAAGATAAAGGCAGTAAATAACTTCACATTCAATCACGGGAATAGCATGAGGAGCACAGACACTCAAGCTAGTGAAAGGATAATTAAGGATCAATGTCAGGAGGTTCTCTACATTGAGGGTTATCTATGCATGGAGTGGATTTCCAGGGAGCATTGATGAGGTAAAAGTTCTAGAAAGATCTGAAAAACTCCTGTAATGTAGAACTGTGTGCGCATTCTAAATTCAGTGAGCTACGATGTTACAAGTGACGCAAGTATGCGGCAGCATGGTTAGCACTGCTGCCTCACAGCGACAGGGACCTGAGTTTGATTCCCGGCTTGGGTAACTGTCTGTGTGTAGTTTGCACATTCTCCCCTATTCTGCATGGGTTTCCTCTGGTTGATCCGGTTTCCTCCCACAGTTCAGAGATGTGCTTAGGTGAATTGGCCATGCTAAATTGCACCTGAACGTCAGGGGACTAGCTAGGATAAATGCATGGGGTTATGGGGATAGGGTCTGGATGGGATTGTGGTCAGTGTAGACTTAATGGGCCGAATGGGTTCCTTCTGCATTTAGGATTCTTTAACTCTCAACTCTGTTTATCTGGGGAGAAGGCCATTTGACCCATGCCCAATCCTTCCACTTTCTGCGCAATCTGCTTCTATAATTCCTTCCACTGCAGAAGAGACCATTCAGCCCATCACATCTGCACTGAGTCTGTGACAGTGTATGTTATCCAGGCCCTCTCCCCCACCCTATCCTAGTAACCTCACACATTTACCATGGTCAATCCATGTTATCCACAAATCTTAGGACACTAAGGGGCAATTTAGCATAACCAATACACTTAAGTAGCATATCTTTGACTGTGGGAGGAAACCAGAGCTCCAGCAGAAATCCACACAGACATGGGGAGAGAGAAATTCCAGAAAAAGATTCCCTGGGGTGAATTTTCCTGTCCTGCCTGCCAAGGGAATCGTAGTAGGGAGGGGGTGGACTATGCAAAGGTCCATTGACTTTGGGCAGGATTTTCCAGTTTTGGGGTGAATGCGGCTGGAAAATCCCAGCCCCTGACTCAAATGTTGACTGAACAAAACTCTGCAACACTTAGTTATTTCAACATTCTAATCTAGATGTGACAATCCCACAGTAACAGTGGCATGAATGTTCCAGTGAGCCCAGTGGAAGATTTAATCAACTCTGAACATAGATTGGAGAAACTGGGACTGTTCTCCTTGGAGAGAAAAAGGCTAAGAGGAGACTTGATAGAAATTATCCAAAATCATGATGGGGCTGGAAAGAGTAGATAGGGAGATTCTGTTCTCACTCGTAAAGAGGGCACAAATTTAAGGTGGTTTTCAAATGAAGTAAATAGGATGTGAAAAAAACTTTTTCACACAGCAGTTTGATCTGATTTGATTTATTATTGTCACATGTATTACCATACAGCGAAAAGTATTGTTTCTTGCGCTCTATACGGACAAAACATACTGTTCATAGAAGGAAAGGAGGGAGCATAGAATGTAGTGTTACAGTCATAGCTAGAGGGTAGAGAAAGATTAACTTAACGCAAGGTAAATCCATTCAAAAGTCTGACAGCAGCAGGGAAGATGCTGTTCTTGAGACAGTTGGTACGTGACCTCAAACTTTTATTTTTTTTTCCTGACGGAAGAAAGTGGAAGGGAGAATGTACGGGGTGTGTGGGGTCCTTAATTACGCTGGCTGCTTTGCCGAGGTAGTGGGAAGTGTAGACAGAGTCAATGGATGGGAGGCTGGTTTGCGTGATGGATTGGGCTACATTCATGACCTTCTGTGGTTCCTTGCAATCTTGGGCAGAGCAGGAGCCCATACCAAGCTGTGATACAACCAGAAAGAATGTTTTCTATGGTATATCCGTAAAAATTGGCGAGAGTCGTAGCTGACATGCCAAATTTCCTTTGTCTTCTGAGAAAGTAGAGTGGTTGGGGTTTGAAATGCACTGCCTGGAAGTATGGTGGAGGCAGGTTCAATTGAGGCATTCAAGAGGGCATCAGATGATTACTTAAATAGGAACAATGTGCAGGGGTACAGGGAAGCGTCAAAGGATTGGCAGTAAATCATGATGCTTCCTGGAGAGCTAGTGCAGACACAATGCTAAATTGTCTACTTCTGCACCATTCTCCCCATGTCTGCGTGGGTTTCCTCCGGGTGCTCCGGTTTCCTCCCACAGTCCAAAGATGTGCAGGTTAGGTGGACTGGCAATGTTAAATTGCAGTAGTGTCAGGGGGACCAGCTAGGATAAATTCATGGTGTTATGGGAATGGGGCCTGGGTGGGATTGTGGTCGGTGCAGATTCGATGGGCCAAATGGCCACCTTCTGCACTGTAGGATTCTACGAACAATGCTCTGATTCTGCATTTAGTTGTTACTATAAACTTCAATCCAATTCCTCACAAGTTACTAATACTCATTCAATCTTATCTCATTTTCAGAAATTTATCTAGTCTTTTTAAATCCTACTGTTTCAGTAGTGAAAATGGTTGAGAAGTTTAAATGTAAATTTTAATTTAATTGAGAAATTTTGCAGAACATTCACCAAGGTTGATGAATATAGATTAAAAGAAGAGGTAAATTATCAGAGCTTTAAGCTGAAGTTTTCAAGTAACCAGTTAGGCTTCCACTGGAGGACTGTATTGTAGCCAATTCCTTGGTGAAGGTTCAGGAAAGATTTACTAGAATTGGGCATATTTGAGGAACTTCAGTTATGTGGAAAATGAGAGAAACTAGGATTTATCTTCTCAAAGCAGAGAAGGTTAAAGGAAGTTAAGATGGAGCTTTCCAAATTCTGAAGGATTTTGATATAGGGAGAAACTGTTTCCACTGGCAGCAGTATCAGTCACCAGAAGTCTCAAATTTAAACTAATTGGCAAAAAAACAAAAGGAAGATGAGGAGAAATGTTTTACACAGTGTGATTGCGAGCTGGAATGCATTGCCTGAAAGAGAAGTGGAAGTAGATTCACGAGTAACCTTCATAATGGACCTAAATGAATAGGGAAAAAAAGATCCTGGGCACAGGGAAAGAGCGGGAAATTGCTGCAGAACACATTCAAAAGCCAGCACAGACACAATGGGTTGAGTGGCCTCCTTCTGTATGATTCTATGACTCGAAGTGAAATGTAAGAAATGAGAGGGAAAATTTGAAAGCAAAAAAAATGAAAAATCTCAGCTTTTGAAATCTGTTTCTGCAACACGCACCATGCTTCCAGACAAAATAGCTCCCAGTTCCCTTCTGAGGTCGTCTGACAATCCCTGTTACCTTCCGGACTTCATCTGCATCTTGTTCTCAGGCAGCAGTGCTGCTGGTGGACAAGGCCCAGGAGGATTGAACTGTTCAGATCCGTCATTAATCAAAACCAAGACAAGGCTTCACGCCTCACCATTTACTGAACACGCCGTCTGTTAACTCTCACTTAATTCAGTGAAAATTGTGGGTTTGGGAGCTGTGAGACTTTGGCTGAAAGGCCCAATCATACACAAATAAAGTCCAATGCAAACTGGTTTGCCTCACTCCTACAACCTTTTAAAAATGCAAAACATTAAACATTTGGGGTGGCACGGTGGCACAGTGGTTAGCACTGCTGTCTCACATCGCCAGGGACCCGGGTTCAATTCTAGCCTCGGGTCACTGTCAGTGTGGAGTTTGTACATTCGCCCCATGTGTGCAGGGGTTTTCCTCTGGGTGCTCCAGTTTCCTCCTGCAGTCCAGAGATGTGGGGGTTAGGCTGATTGGCCATGCTAAATTGACCCGAGTGTCGGGGATTCGCAGGGTAAAAATGTGGGGCCTGGGTTGGATTGTGTTTGGTGCAGACTCAATGGACCTCCTTCTGCACTGGAGGGATTCTATGAACATTTTTGCTTTCAAATTCTCTCTCCAATTAAAACAATTTGCATTTCTACAGCATCTTTAACATAATAAAACATAAAATAATTTAAAAAGTGCCCTTTCACACTTCTCAGTATTAAATTGCATTTGCATATTTGGCCATTCCACCAGTCTATCAATGTCCTCTTCAAGTCCATCACCTTGGCAGCATTGTAGCATGGTGACACAATGGTTAGCACTGCTGCCTTATCAGTGCCAGAGGCCCAGGTTCCATTCCCAGCTTGGGTCACTGTCTGTGCAGAAGGTGCATGTTCTCCCCGTGTCTGCATGGGTTTCCTCCGGGTGCTCTGGTTTCCTCCCACAGTCTGAAAGACGTGCTGGTTATGTGCATTGGCCATGGCAAATTCTCCCTCAGTGTACTCGAACAGGCGCAGGAGTGTGGTGACTAGGGGATTTTCACAGTAACTTCATTGTAATGTAAATCTATTTGTGACACTAATAAATAAAATTTAATAAAAAATGCCCAGAAGTATTTTGGAGGAGCGTTACCAAACAAAACTTGACACCACTTCACCTGTTAGGGCTGATGACTAAAAGCTTGTCCAAAGAGAAGGTTTTAAGGAGCGCCTTATAAAGGAGAGAAAGGCAAAGAAACGGAGAGGTTTAAAGCTCCAAAACTTAGGGCTTAGCAGCTGAGGACTTAATCGCCAGTGGAGGAATAGTCAAAATCCTGAATGTCTAACAGACCATAATTGGAGAAGCAGAGAGTTTAAGAAGGCTTTTGAAGCTAGATGTGATTACAAAGAAGTAGGGACAAGGCCAGTGAGAAATTTAAATACAGGGATGAGAAATTTAAAATCATTGTCAGACCAGGAAGTCAATGTAAGTCAGTGAGCGCAAGGGTGCTTGGTGAACTGAGCTGCGTTTTGGATGAGCACAAGTTTACAAGAGGGTATTATTGGTCACAAGTTGGCTTACATCAACACTGCAGTGAAGTTACTGTGAAAATCCCCCAGTCGCCACACTCCGGCGCCTGTTCAGGTACACTGAGGGAGAACTTAGCATGGCCAATGCACCTAAAACCCCCACATGGACACTGGAGTACGTGCAGACTCTGTACAGACAGCAATCCAAGCCAGGAATCGAACCCAGGCCCCTGAGGTAGCAGTGCAAACCAAAGATGAAAATCCAGCTAGAAGTACATTGGAATAGATGAGCCTGGAGGCACAGATAGCTAGCTGGTCAAAACAAAAAGGAGAGTGATAACATGGATGCAAAGTTGACTTAGAGAAAGAAACAGTATAATTGGGAACAGTTGTTTTTTGAACTTGAGGAAGATATAAAGTGGGGTTCCCTAGTGGTCTATTAATTGGATCAGTGCTTTTTTCCATCTATATTAAGACTTGGGTGTACAAGGCACAATTTCAAAATTTGTAGATGACACAAAATTTGCAAGTATTGTGAACAATAAGGAGGATTGTGATAGACTTCAAGAGGACATTGATAGACTGGTGGAATGGCCTAATAAGGCAGTACGGTAACACAGTGGTTAGCACTGCTGCCTCACAACGCCAGGGTCCTGGGTCCCATTCCTGGCTTGGGTCACTGTCTGTGTGGAGTTTGCACGCTCTCTGCGTGGCCACATGAGTTTCCTGTAGGTGCTCCGGTTTCCTCCCACAGTCTGAAAGACGTGCTGGTTAGCTGCATCGACCCAAACAGGTGCTGGAGTGTGGTGACTAGGGGAATTTCACAGTAACTTCATTGCGGTGTTAATGTAAGTCTTTCTTGTAACTAATAAATAAACTTCAGAAAAAACATGCAGATGAAATTTAATGCAGAGAAATGTGAAGGAACACTTATTAAATTATTATTTAATGTTTTGGGGATGTGAGCATTATTGGGAAGGCATTTATTGCTCATCGCTGATTGTTGTTGTGAAGGTGATGGTGAACTGTCTTCGAGAATTGTGGCAGTCCACGTGGCGTATGTATTTTATTGTGCTTTTATTGGTGGCCGTTTCATAAAATTGAATGGCTTGCTAGGCCATTTCAGTGGGCAGTTAAGAGTTAGACACATTGCTATGGATCTGGAGTGACGTATAAACCAGACCACATAAGAATTAGTGAAGCAGATGGACTTTCACAACTATCTAGTAGTTTTATAAAATAAAATGGAGAGAGGCAATCTAAACTGAACAATTTTAAAAGAGGTGCAAGTACAGAGAGAACTGGGTACAAATTATTGAAGATGGTAGGGCAGATTGGCAAAATGGTTAAAAAGAAAAGAAATTGGCATCCTGGCTTATTGAATAAGAGATATAAAAAAACAATGAAGCTGGGACTGTTTTCCTCAGAGGGGAGATGGTTGAGAAGAGATTTGATAGAAATGTTGGCAATCATGAGAGTAGATAGAAAGAAACTGTTTCATGAATAGAAGGGGCAAGAGTTGGACTAGTTAAGTTGCTCTTGCAGAAAGCAGGTCTGACTCAGTGAACTGAATGGCTTTCTGCTATGCTGTAACTATATAATGATTATGTGAGTTAAAAATATACTGTTTCCCAATTCATCAGTTAATGAGACCAAACTATACTTGTACAAAACCCAGAGTTTATTTATCTTACTGAACATTTAAAATGCTTGATTGTTCTGCTTTTATAGAAACATATGTCTCATTCAACTGATGTTTGTGTAACATATGTTTTCCAGTTCTAAAAAATACAATACTGACCCCCCTGATCTTTTAAACTTTTGTTTTTGGACCTTTTGGTACTTTATTCCTAATAAAATTCCAATTTAAAACAGATCCAAATTGACAAGACAGGCCATTCCTCCCATCTTGGGCTCAATCAAGCTGACAGGATGAGGCACTGCACCCTATCCCGGGCTTGGTCTGAGCTTTATCTTAGCCAAAAGGCCCAGAAGGCATGTTAAAAAAACACGGCTTCAGGTGAAACCTCAGTGTAAACTCATTGGCCAAGACCAGACACAAGATCACAAATTGCATTTGATCCCTTGTCTTTTAAACATTTAATGAGATATTTTGCTGAGTGTGGGCTGTGTCTGGGTCAAGCACTGAATATAACCAGGGTATATTTCACATTTCACGATTACAGTAAGTATCACTCCCCAGGTTCCCTGTACACCAGCAACATAATCCTTTGCTTTAACTTTCCAATTGATCTTTTCTCTGACTTTTCATTGTTTAATTCTGTTCTGAACAATCTCACGGTCTTCCTCTCATTCATCCTTTGCATTTTTTTCTACTCTTGATTCTTCCTATAGATGAACACATATCCTTGCACCCTGGTTCCTCCCTGTAACTCACTGTAAATGGCTGTTACTGGTTCTGGGATTTTGATCAAACCAAGGACACACTGGGTCTGATTTTACTGTTGCATTGCACTCGTTTTGGGGTGTTCAAACTTGGTAAAGTCGGGTGTGAGGCGAATAGCACAATCCGTGCCCACATCTGTGCAGATTTCCACTTTACCAAGACCCAAAAGTGACCAAGATCGCAACCGCACCTGAAATGCATTTAAATTGACTTAATGAGCTGGACGCCCAATCTTACCAGTATTTCCCCCTTTACCGTCACCTTCACCCATCCAGATTCGGCGCGAAACAGACATGCTCGGCAAAGCATGTTTCGGGCGCTCCAGCTTCTGAAGAGGTAAATTCAGAGCTTCCAATGGCTCTCTGACTCAGTTCGGTGGTGGTGAGGGGAGGGAGGTAGCCCAGATCACTCTCTGTGGAGGGGAGGGAGGAGGAGGAGGAGGCAGGTCAGATGTACCTCTGATCCAGGGGGAGGAGGGAGGCCCAATCATTCTCTGGTGGGGGAGGAGGGAGGCCAGATGGTTCTCTAGTGGGGCTAAGGGGGGGAAGAGGGAGGCCCGATCATTCTCTGATAGAGGGGAGAGGGGTAGGAGGAAAGCCAGATTGCTGCCTGGTTGGGGGGGCTGGTGGTGGTGGGCAGGAAGAAGGGAAGCCAGATCGCTCGCTGGGGCGGGGTGGGTTTGGTGGTGATGGTGGTTGGGAGGAGGCCAGATGGATCTCTGATGGAGGAGGCTGAGGGGCAAGGAAGGCCACAGCCACTCTGCGAATGATTGGTAGGGAGGAAGGGGGTCAGGGGGCCACGATCAGTCAGGGTACCAGGGGATGGTTTAGGTGGATAAGGGGAACAGTTATGTTGTGGGGGTGGGGTAATATCTGTGGGGGCCATCACTCCCGGGCCACTTTATCCGCTTTTTGTAGCCGGGGAGCGATGCGACATGGAGTATGTTTCCATGTTTTTTACTACACATGCGCAGTTCAAAGCTCCAACCGGAGCAGCAGCATTTCGGGCATGATAAAGCCCCACCCACAGTGTGATTCAGACTCACAATTTTTTTTCAGGCTGAGTGTGTATGGGGGCACCTGAGAACAGGTTTCCAAGTCGGATCTGAATTCCGCCCAGATTCAATACTTAGAATCAAAAAGGTAAAATCGTCCCCACTGTGGATGAATCCAGGATTATTGGTTGCAATCAGTTGGTGTGGCATTCCATCATTGGTTCTGGAATATTTACCGGGAACAATGGTGCACTGTAACTGGCCATTGCTGGCTCTGGGATCTTGCCTGGAATCAATTACTGTAACTGGTGGTTACTGACTGTAAGGTATTAGCTGGAACCAGCTACTCACCTTTTGCTTCTGTTTCCCTTTATTTGAGAATTTCTATTGGTCACTCAGTACCTTTCTAGATGGGCAGGGCAAAGATTGGGATCTCATATGGGGAATCATTTGATTTAATTTGGTTTGATTTGATTTATTATTGTCACATGTATTAGTATACAGTGAAAACTATTGTTTTCTGCCCGCTATATAAACAAAGCATACCATTCATAGAGAAGGAAAGGAGAGAATGCAGAATGTAGTGTTACAATCATAGCTAGGGTGTAGAGAAAAATCAACTTAATGCAAGGTAGATCCATTCAAAAATCTGATGGCAGCAGGGAAGAAGCTGTTCTTGAGTCGGTTGGTACGTGTCCTCAGACCTTTGTATCTTTATCCCTGTGGAAGAAGGTGGAAGAGAGAATGTCTGGGGTGTGTGGGGTCCTTAATTATGCTGGCTGCTCTGCCAAGACAGTGGGAAGTGTAGAGTCAATGGATGGGAGGCTGGTTTGTGTGATAGATTGGGCTACATTCATGACCTTTTATGATTTTTTGCGGTCTTGGGCAGAGCAGGAGTCATACCAAGCCATACCATGGGTACAGATCCATATTCCACAAATCCATGACATAGCATATTCCCAATGTACACCCACATTCTCACCTCCAAAATCCATTCACATCCATTCTCTTTATTTATAACTTTACGATTGATTATTTTGAACGAAACTAATTCTTCCCATGAGAGATCTGATTACATTCCAAGATTGCTATGCTATTCCTTCTTTCCTCCTGTTGTAAGGATCCTGATAATGGGAGATTATTTCTTCAGGCGGAGGAATCAAGAACATGGACATGTAGGGCGGTATTTAATGGAGATGATGGGGCCTCACCTGCTGGCTGGAGAACTGGCAAAGTCCTGCACCTGGTCAGGTTTTTAACTTAGTGGCAAGCCTTTCCCAGGATCATTGACCACCCACCCCTGGGGCAGAAATCCTACCTGCTGAGAGCTGCTGGCAAATCCACAGTTAGCTCCTTCAGTGATTGGCAGTGCCACCGGGGAGGTGGGGGTGCTGCTGGTACTTCATTCATCCAAGGCTGAGGATCGCCATAGACCCGGCCACAGGCTGACATGGAGTCACAGGGTTGGGGCCTTGGAGAAGAGTAGGGGAAGTGGTTCGGCAGCAAGAGGGTTGAAGGGATAGTGGGGGTTGCTCCAGGTTCAGTGGGTTTCTCGATCAGGCACTGAGTGCCTTTGAATGTGGGACTGCCAGGTATACCTGCTTCAGGCTTCCCACAGGGTGAGGCCCCTTACCCACCACTGGATGAAGACTATGAGGCCCTTGTTCACAAGAGCTTCAGTTGGTGAGGGGTAAGAAGGGGTAAGAAATTTATTCAGAGTTGAGGCGGGAAGACAGTGGGCTCCCACCCAATCCCTCCCACCTGATTAAATATTACCCCACCACCATTCCTGGTGCGGGGGGGGTCTTTCAATTCCACCCAGAATTAAAATTAGAGCCAGCTCATTCAGTGCTGAAATCAGGAAGCCCCACTCCAGACAAAAGATAGTAGAAATCTGGAATTATCCTACCCCACTCCCCCACTTCCCCCCCCTCAAACAAATACACACACACACACACATACATACACTTGCACATACATACACACACATACATATAAGCACACACATAATGCACATACACAAACACATGCATACGCGCGCACACACACACACACACATACACACACACACATGCACACACATACACACACACACAAAAGGCTGTGAATGCTGCAACAATTGGAGCTTTCAAGTTATGACTGAAAAGCTTTTGTTGGTTAAGGACATTAAAGCATAAGGAGCTAAGGTGGATAAATGAGCTGATGTTCAAATCAGCCACGGCCAAATTGAATGCTGGAACAGATTTGAGAGGTTCATGAGCTCGTCCTGTCCCTAAGCTCAGATGAGAGACAGTTCTCTGGTTTTGAGCTCAGAGCAAATGGCAGTTAACCGTATAACTTGTGTTGGTCAGCTATACTTCTGAAGCTGCTCTGGTGGGGTAGTAGTATCAAGGAACTTGCAGCCAAGATGAAGGTGAATGGAGCTGAGATTGAATTGCAGTACAGGCTCCAGGGGCTGAATGGTTTCCTCCCAGTCTTCTATGTTATGATCCTATGTTAACTTGGTGCTATCAGCTCCTGATGACATGCTATATAATGTATAGCAACATTCTACGGTCTAATCTGACTGATGACATTTTAAGATTATCATTATAATGAGATTAAAAGATTGTGATCTTAATTCTAATGCAAGTTACATATGAATGATTTTTTTAAAAAAATGTTAATTCAGTTGCTGTGCATTTTTTCCTTATGATTATTTCTTATAAATATAAGCACTCCTCAGTTCCACATTACTAGCTGAGAATTTTCAAAATGTAACTCATCCTTCTTCATTATTTTTGTTTCCTGGAGGGAACAAACCAGTTTCTCTGAGTTTTTTTCTAAGTTCAATCGTCTAACCCTCCTTTTATCTTCCTGACATTTTGCCCTGATGCTCATCTATCTCATGGACATTTTAGCAGTGAATGGTAAATCTTCTGAACAGACTGTGAAAGGGGAGACATATCTGTTGTTACCAGGGATTCACATTAATTCTTGTCCATTCATCATTGAAAATGTATCACTTGATTTTTTTTCATTTCACATTCCCTGACTGGGACCCATGTATTGTTTAATTTTTTTGACCTTAATGGTCAAATGGCATGCCTAGTAGAGAGTTTGGTTTGTTAGTTTACAAAGGAAGATACGGGTGGTACATTGGGCACAGTGGTCAACATTGCTGCCTCACAACGCCAGGGACCCAGGTTCGATTCCTGGCTCGGTCACTGTCTGTGTGGAGTTTGCCCGTGTCTGCGTAGGTTACCATCGAGTGTTCCAGTTTCCTCCAACAGTCCGAAAGACATGCTGGTTAGGTGTATTGACTGTGCTAAATTCTCCCTCAGTGTACCTGGGCAGGTGCTGAAATGTGGTGACTGGGGATTTTCACAGTACCCCCATTGCGGTGTTAATATAAGCCTACCTATGATATGAATAAATAAACTTTAATAGAGGAATTAGGAGCAGAAGTGGACAAATTCAACCTTTTGAGCCTGCTCCACCATTCAATCAGATCCTGGCTGATCTCGCCCTGTGCTAAAATCCACCTTATCCCTCTTCTTATTAGAAATATATCCATTCCCTTCTTGAAACCATTCAATGATTCAGACTCCATCATGCTATGGGGCAGCAAGTTCCACAAATTCATCACCCTCTGTGAGAAGTAGTTCCCCCTCATCTCAGTTTTAAATCTACCGCCTCTCAACCTATACCTGTGACCTCTTGTTCAAGATTGCCCCTTAAGAAGAAAGATTTGGTCTACATTTACTTTATCAATCTCTTTTGAAATTTTACATTCCTCGATCGCATCCCCTCTCATCCTATTAAACTCCAGCAAGTGTAAGCTCAAACTATTTAATCTCGCCTCATCGCCAGGATCAATGGAGAACCTGAATTACAGCTTGAATTATAGCTACTCTCACTTTGAATTACAGCTACTCTCTTTTTATGACCATTTGGAAAGATGCAGTTTAATCCGGGATAGACAGCATGGTTTCGTGAGGGTGAGTTGTGCCTCACAAATTTGATTGAATTCTTTGACGAAGTAGCTAAGTGTGTGGACGAAGGTAGAGCAGTTGATGTCGTATACATGGATTTTAGTAAGGCGTTTGATAAGGTTCCCCATGGTAGGCTCATGAGGAATATAAGGAGGTGTGGGATAGAAGGAAATTTGGCTGATTGATAAGTAACTGGCTGTATCATAGGGTGGTGGTGGAAGGAAAATTTTCAGACTGGAGGCCAGTTACCAGCGGTGTACCACAGGGGTCCTCTGCTATTTGTGATTTTTATCAATGACTTGGAAGAAGGGGCTGGAGGGTGGGTTAGTAAATTTGCTGTCGACACCAAGATTGGTGGAGTAGTGGATGAGGTGGAGGGCTCTTGCAGGCTGCAAAGAGACATTGATAGGATGCAGAGCTGGGCTGAAAAGTGGCAGATGGAATTTAACCCTGATAAGTGCAAGGTGATTCATTTTGTAGGACAAACTTGAATGCAGATTACAGGGTCAGCGGCAGGGTTCTGAGGGACATGGAAGAACAGAGAGATCTTGGGATTCATATCCACAGAGCCATGGGGTTATGCTGCAACTATACCGGACGTTGGTAAGACCACATCTGGAATATTGTGTTCAGTTCTGGTCACCTCACTATAAGAAGGAGAGAATGCAGAGGGGATTTACCAGGATGCTGCCTGGTTTGGAGGGTAGGTCTTATGAGGAAAGATTAAGGGAGCTGGGGCTTTTCTCTTTGGAGCGGAGGAGGATGAGAGGTGACTTAACAGAGGTTTATAAGATAATGAGGGGGATAAATAGAGTGGACGTGCAGAGACTATTTCCTCGGGTGGACGTAGCTGTTACCAGGGGGCATAACTATAAAGTTCATGGTGGGAGATATAGGAGGGATGTCCAAGGTAGATTCTTCACTCAGAGAGTGGTTGGGGTGTGGAATATACTGCTTGCTGTGATAGTGGAGTTGGACACTTTAAGAACTTTCAAGTGGTTATTGGATAGGCACATGGAGCACACCAGAATTATAGGGAGTGGGATAGCTTGATCTTGGGATTGGACAAAGCTTGGCACAACATTGAGGGCCAAACGGCCTGTGCTGTGCTGTAATGTTCTACGTTTAAATAATTTTCCATTGAGGTGAAGAATTGAATTGTTCTCTTCTGAGGATTTTGATCTAACTTTGGTGGAGGTTAAGAAGAATTTCTTTGTTTTGGTATTGAACAGTATCTTGTTGGAGGTTTTGTGGAAGTGTGGGTTGTGTCTCTACCTCTGGGCTAGAAACTCAGGGTTCAAGTCCCACCTCAGAACCTGAAGGTGCTTTCACAAAATAACCAAACAAGTTGATTATCATCCTGTGCATCTTTGCAATACACCTGATGGCATTTGGTAACAATAGAAGTTTCCTGGTTGATGAGATTGCAAAAAGCAATGGAAAACCACAGCAGTACTTTGCCAAGTATAATCATAGTCAATTTAATGGAAGTCTGTGGTCACCAATGCCCTCTTAGGGCGTGGTACCTGGAGGAGGAGGAAGATCATGTTATGGGAAAATTCTGAAAATAATGAATGGGTGGCACGATGGCACAGTGGTTAGCACTGCTGCCTCACAGCGCCAGGGACCCAGGTTTGATTCCAGGCTTGGGTCACTGTCTGTGTGAAGTTTACATGTTCTCCTCATGTCTGTGTGGATTTCCTCCGGGTGCTTCAGTTTGCACCCACAGTCCAAAGATGTGTGGGCTAGGTGGATTGGCCATGCTAAATTGTGCCTTAGAGTCCAGAGGACTAGCTAGGGTAAATGCATGGTGTTAGGGGGAATAGGGCCTGGGTGGGATTGTGGTCGGTGCAGAATGGCTTCTTTCTGCACTGTAGGATTCTATGAATAAGAAGGTGTACATTTTTAATTAATGAAGATCATTGTTTGTCTTCCTTTTCTAAAGTCTGTATAGTTTTTATGAATATAATCCAGCTTGGTACAGCTCAGTCATCAAAAATGTTCCACAAATCATACAAACTTAATTGACTCTTGCAGGTGAATTGTTTTTGTAAATCAGCCACTGGAATTGTAAGAGAGGTGAAATCTATCTACGTTTAACTGTTACTTATGCACCAAGTCTTATTGATTTATTGTTGAGATTAGCTAAATTAATCAGAAAATTGCCCACAATCATTGTTCAATTTAACCTGGGAAATGGTACATGGATTTCCACAGTGATGGAAGTGTTTCCTTTCAGATGAGACACAAAACAATTGTCCTGTCTGCACTGTCCATTGGAGGGAAAAGACCTAATCACACTATATAGAAATAGAACAAAGAATTCTCTCCCATGTACTGGCCCATCAACCAGCATTAATTTTTGATGAACAATCTGGGAAATTTCTCTTCTCAAACTGACAGCTGTGTTTCTGACATTGTAACAGCATACTTTGAAAGTATTTCATTGGCTGTATGGGACTTTGGGAGCTGAGAAAGATGTATCAGTAAATTTTTTTTTATAAATATGAAGTAGCTGTGAGTTTATGGCTGTTCTCAGTATTGGGGGAGGAAAAGGAAACAGGACACAGGAAAAGGTCGAGTATCTCTTACTCCAGCTTTGCTCTGTAGTTTATGATGTCAATCAAACCTGTCTGGGGAAGTCATAGTTGCTGATAATAATTCCTTAAAATCCCCTGAACTTTCCTCCCTTGTTACTCATAATTTACAAATATGTCAAACCTGTGCACTCTTCCCCTTTCCTCATGAAGTTGAAATGAAGACTTCCTACATCATTTCCTCCAGTAGCTCGATCTTTTTCAGAACCCTTTACCTTCCTCGCCCTCCTTTCTTTTCTTCATTTGAAAGCCAAACTTGGTGTTGTCTGCTCTGTCCAGCACTGTGAAGCTTACCCCCTTATTTAAAAACATTTTCAAAGTGTAGAAATGCTGGGTTCCCAAAGACTGGTGAGGTGACCAAGGACTTGTAACAAACGAGGACTTTATTCACTGGCTGAGCAGTTACTTCACGCTTGTGTTCTACCTGCGCTCCGGGGAGAACCCCAAGTTCCCATCACGTGACCCTTTTAGTGGCTATGCCATCATATCATCACACGACCATTCGGTCTACATTAAGTATTTTAAGTGTTTCATGGGGTGGGGTTTTCCAGGCCCGCCAGCCACAGGAATCATCTGGCCCCAACAAAGGTCAATGGGCTTCTGGCTGGGCTGCTATTGGCAGGTCCCGGCATGTCAGGGCCAGAAAATGCCAGCCAGAGTCTAACGGTGCTGTCAAATTTCAAGCAGAGTTCTGGTTTCCATACCACGAAAGGGAGGTAAAGGCACGTGAGCAGGTGCAAAGATTTACAAGGATGATATCAGAATTGAGAGGTTATATGAAACAGGAAAGATTGAATATCTGGAGATCTTTTCTCCAGCAAAGAGAAGGTTTGGGGTGGCTTAATAGTGTTTTTAAAATTATGAACAGCGTTTCCACTTTTGCAGGAGTCCAAAACTAGTGGTCATAAATATCAGATGGACACTAATTATTTTAGGGAATTCAAAAATGAATCTTCTTTACCCAGACTGGTTAGGATGGGGAGCACACTGCTACAAAGGTTAATTTAAGAAGAAGATAGACATGTGCATATGGGAGAAAGGAATAAAAAGATATGCTCATTAGAAAGAAATGGAGGAGGCTCATGTGCGATATAAACACTGGCATCAAGCTGTTTGGTTGACAGGCCTGTTTCCTTGCTGTAAATTCTATGTAAAACTATGTGAAAAGTAAGAATATATAACTTAAAATAATGACATACGTCATCATGTGTACGGTTCTGCATGTCTGGGATAGCCATCTATTTTGGGCAAATCATTTTATTTATTTTGTGATCAACAGGGAGAAGAGGAAAGCATGCGCAGGGCAATGGGGAAAGGATAGGACAGTGGGACTAGATGACTTACTCTCACAGACAGCTGGCACATACATGATGGGAAGAATAGCCATTCTTCAGTCAGTGATTCTATGGTCATAAAGGTACTGATTACAAACCAGACTAAATGCAGTGGCTGTTTCAGAGTCCAGTGCTCACTGATTTTAAAGCTCTGAAGATGTGCAGGTTAGGTGGAATGGCCAAGATCAACGTTGTGCAGGGTTATGGAATTAGGGTGGGGGATTGGGCCCAGGTAGGGTGCTCTTCGATGGGTCGGTGCAAAATCAATGGACTGAATGGCCTCTTCTGCACTGTAAGGATTCTGTGATTCAATGACTTAAAGCAAAGTTAGAACTTCAAGGAGATTTAACCCACTAATCACACCGTAAACAAGTTTAATGTTTTTTAAAGTTTATTTTTTAGTGTCACAAGTAGACTTACATTAACACTGCAATGAAGTTACTGTGAAAATCCCCTAGTTGCCACACTCCAGTGCCTGTTTGGGTGTACTGAGGGAGAATTTAGCATGGCCAATGCACCTAATCAGCATGTCTTTATGACTGTGGGAGCACCCAGAGGAAACCTATGCAGGCTCCACACATACAGTGACAAAGCTAGTAATCAAATCCAGGTCCCTGGCGCTGTGAGGCATCAGTGCTAATCACTGCCACCATGTCACCCACATTTAATTGAGGGTTTGCTAAGTCTCCATGCTCCTGCTTGCTCCTGAAGTTGTTAACAGTGCAGGCAGCTGATGGGGACTTCAAGCAGTTTCATTTAGATGTTTTAAATCTTTTCTGCATACAGCAAGCAAATCACATAAGTGACTAAGTGGTGAGTAATCATATTGTAAAGATGTATGTATGCTGATCCCTGTGCTGTGACAGTCAGCTGAACCCTCTATTCCAATACTGTGAATTGCATTCTAGACTAATATTCCAAAGATTTTGGGTACATTCTTTTTATAATACAAGCAAAGTTCAACAACTGTTTGCATTTATATAGCACTATTAACATAGTCAAAATCAAAAACAGTTCACAGGAGCGTTAAGAGACAAATTTCTGCTTAAGCTTAATGAGATATTAGAATATGTTAACCAAAAGCTTCTGAAAAGAGAGGAGGGAGTTGCAGAGGCAGAGAGGTTCAGGAGGGAAATTCCAGAGCTTAAAAAGTACCAATAATAATGTGAAGGAATTCAGGGATTCGCAATGGGCTAGAAATGGAGGAACCCAGAATTCTCACAGAGTTAGTAGGACTACGGGAGGACATTGAGATAGGGTAAAGCATGGAGAGGATTTGAATATAAGCATGAGAATTTTAAATTCAAAATGTTGCTTAAACCCAGAGGCAATGTAGGACAATAAGCACAGGGGTATTGGGCGAATGGAACTTTGTGCATGTTCGGTTATAAGCAGTGGAATTTTGGCGAGTTGTCATTCACCCTGGTTGTTAAAAGCAACAACTAGAGAAATTTGTGACTCTCTGTCTGGTGTGACAGCAAATCAGCAATATCCTCATTAACCATCTCCTTAACATCCAAAATAATACGAGTGAGTGGTGTGCACAGGTTGGAGAGTGCAAAACAACTCATTAAACTCACACTAGTGTATTTTAATTATGCAGTGTTGATATTCTTGATATGCGAGTCCTGAATGCTACTCCTACCAACTATCAATAATTGATGTTGGGTGTGACACTATCACTACTGTAACTGATTGCTGTGGTTTAATTATAAGAGAGGAAGAAAGATGAAACATTAGCAGCTGTGTTGCTGTGTATATCATAGACAGTGACATTGATTGAACGTGTGAAAGGGGAAATGAGAAATGTACATTTGGTTTGTGTTAAGCTGACAGACTGTTTGCATCAAGATCGTATTCATTATTCAATAATACCTTGATAACAGCAGCTGACAGAAAACACTAATATCTACATTGTACTTTAATGAAGGAATGTCTGGCTTGCCTTCAAATCCACTTGAGGTGTATGTCAAATAAATAAGCAATAGTCAAGTGCTTTGAGAAATCACAGACTAAAAGAACAAAACCCCAGTGGTTTATAAAGAGTTCAAAGACTGGGATTCTCCGGCTGTTCATGCTGGCGGGATTCTCAAGTCCTACTGCAGCGAACAGAAATTTGGCTCAGCACCAAATTCTCCACCCTCGCTTACAGAAGTGGTGGAGAGTGAAGAGGTGGAGATTTTCTGCTGTAAATTTTCTGTGGACAAAATAACCGTGGATTTTATGACACAAAAGTCACTGCACTTTAATGTATCTCATTTTGTATGTGGGTGGTATGGTGGCACAGTGGTTAGCACTGCTGCCTCACAGCGCCAGGGTTCAATTCCTGGCTTGGGTCACTGTCTGTGTGGAGTTTGCAGATCCTCCCCATCTCTGCATGGTTTCCTCCGAGTGCTCCAGTTTCCTCTCACAGTCTGAAAGATGTGCTGGTTAGGTACATGGACCCGAACAACACCAAGGTGTGGTGACTAGGGGAATTTCACAGTAACTTCATTGCAGTGTGAATGTAAGCCTTACTTGTGACTAATAACTAAACGTAAACTTATGAAGAACTCTGAAACTTTACAATAGACGTTACAAGGCATTGTGATCACAATAGACATTACAAGGCATTGTGATCATGTTACGTCTCCTCTTCTTCCAAGTATTTGCTGTTATATTGTATTGTTTTGTGTCCCAGTTTAGACTTACCTTCCATTCTGGGTTGAACTCTCAAATCATAGCTGAGAAAGAGTGACTCAGTGAAACAACACAACTTTATATTTATATAGCATCATTAATGCTTCACAGGAACATTATAAAACAAGAGATTTCACTGAGCCACATAAGGCTATATTAGATCAAATGTCCATAAGTTTGGCCAAAGACATAGGTTGTAAGGAATATCTCAAAAAAGGAAAGAAAAGTAGAGAAAGGGAGAGGTGCAAGGAGGAAATTCCAGAGTTTAGAGCCTACAGAACTGAAGGTACAGCAACCAGTGATTAAAATCAGAGATGTTCAAGAGGCCAGCAGTAGATGTACACAGGTTCCCACAGGGTTGTGTGACTGGGGGAGATCACAAAGATGGGGAGCAGTGAAGCCATGGAAGGACTTATAAACCTGGATTACAATTTTAAGATCAAGTCATGGCTGGACCAGGAGGCAATGCATGTCAACAAGCACAGGGGTGAAAAGGCAATGACACAGTGCAGGTTGGGACATGGGTAGCAGAGTTTTGGATGACCTCAAATTTACAGGGGGTAGAATGTGGGAGAACAGTCAGGGGTGCATTGGAACATTCAAGTCTAGCGGGAAACAAAAGTATGAAGGAAGATTTCAGCAATAAACGAGCTGTGGCAGAGAGAAAGTTGAGTGATGTTATGGTGATGGCATGAATATGTCATTAAAAGCTCCGCTCAGGGTCACCAAGGTTACAAACAATATGGTTAAATCTCAGACAGTTGCCAAGGAGAGGGATGAATTTTAAAGTTAAAGTTTATTTATTAGTCACAAGTAAGGCTTACATTAACGCTGCAATGAAGTTACTGTGAAATTCCCCTAGCTGCCACACTCTGGCACCTGTACGAGTCAATGCACCAACTAGCACATCTTTCAGAATGCGGAAGGAAACCAGAGCATCCGGAGGAAACCCACACAGACAAGGGGAGAATGTGCAAACTCCGCACAGACAGTGACCCAAGTTAGGAATCAATCCCAAGTCTCTAATATTATGAGGCAGCAGAGCTACCACTGAGCCACCATATCACCCTAAGTCATTAGGGAACAACGTTTGAAGACTGAAAGTAATGGCTTCATAATATTTAATTGGAGGAAATTTCTGCTCATCCATAACTGGATGTCAAACAAGCTGAAAATCTATCAACAGTGGAGGAGTTGAGAGAGGTGGGATGAGGTAGAGTTGGGTGTCATCAACATACTTGTGAAAATTAGTGCTGAGTTTTGGATCATGTCACCAAAGGGCAACATGTAGATGATAGATTAGGGTCAAGATTAGATGCATTGAGGACAGCAGAGGTAAAGGTAAAGGGATCAGGAAGAAAAGCTATCACAAGTGATCCTCTGGCTATGAGTAGATAGATAAGAATGGGTAAGAGTAATCCCATACTTCTGGACAACAGTGGAAAGGCATTGGAGGAGAAAGGTGTGGTCAAACCATGTCAAAGGCTGCAGATGGGATAAGAAAGGTGGTGAGGGATAGTTTACCTTCACCACACTCACACAGGATGTCAACTATGACTTTGATAAGGGTAGTTTCTGTATAGGTGAAAATTCGACTGGAGGGATTCTGACATAAACTTTTGGAAAATTTCTGGACATGGATTTGCATGGTTCAGCATGTTCAAGGACTTTAGAGAGGAAAGGGAAGTTCCAAGAGGGGTGGCAGTTTGCAAGTTCTTGGAATTGCTGGAAGGTTGTTTTTTGAGGTGAGAGAAAAATGAATAAAACAGTGGAAAACATTGGACCTGAAGATATCCTGACATTTTGAGGTCATATATATACACACATGCCTTTCTTTTTCATTTGTAATACTGCTAAATAAGTAGCATTTACTGACAGATGTTACAATCTCATTTGGACAGAAGGAACCAGTTAATGTGTCATATTTGGACTTCTAGAAAGCATTCAACAAGTTACCTCACAAAAGGTTAAGTCATAAGATAAGAATGGGGATAAAGGATTCTTTTTCAGGTTGATCTAACCAGTAATTTACAGTATAAATTAATGATTTGGAGGAAGGAAGGAAGAGAATGTACTGCAGCCAAATTTACAAACAATGCCGAGATGGAGTACAGGAAAGAGATAGAGGGTGTGGTGAACTGGTGCAATGAAAATAATCTTTCTCTCAGTGGCAACAAAATGAAGGTGTCATCAACTCAGGGAGTGTATTGGAGGAAATGCCCCTGTCTACATCAATGGGGACAAAGTAGAAATGGTCGGGAGCTTTGGGTTTTTAGGTGTCCAAATCACCAACAACCTGGTCCGATAATATCGTTAAGAAAGCCCACCAGCGCCTTTACTTTCTCAGAAGACTAAGGAAAGTTTGCATTGCATGTTGGCACAGTGGTTAGCACTACTGCCTCACAGCGAGCGCCAGGGACCTGGGTTCGATTCCCAGCTTGGTTCACTAGCTGTGTGGAGTTTGCATGTTCCACCCAGAGGAGACATTGTGTGCATTTCCTCCGGGTGCTTCGGTTTCCTCCCGCAGTCCAAAGATGTGCTGGTTAGGTGAATTGGCCATGTTCAATTCTCCCTCAGTGTTACTCGAACAGGCACCGGAGTGTGGCGACTAGAGGATTTTCACTGTAACTTCACTGGCAGTGTGAATGTAAGCCTACTTGTGACTAATAAATAAACTTTAAAAAAATCTGTCATATCTGCTACGACTCTCACCAACTTTTATAGATGCAGCATAGAAAGCATTCTTTCTGGTTGTATCATAGCTCCTGCACTGCCCAAGACCGCAAGAAACTACAAAGGATTATGGTTGAAGCCCAGTCCATTATGCAAACCAGCCTCCCATTCATTAATACTGTCTACATTTCCCACTGTTTCAGCAAAGCAGCCAGCATAATTAAGGACATTCTCTCTTCCACCTTCTTCCATCGGGAATAAGATACAAAAGTCTGAGGATACGTACTAATCGACTCAAGAACAGCTTCTTTCCTGCTGCCATTGAATGGACCAACCTCCCATTAAGTTGACCTTTCAAAACACTCTAGCTATGATTGTAACATTACTTTTTGCACTCTCTTTTTCCTTCTCTGTGAACGGTATGCTTTGTCTGTATAGTGTGCAACAGGTAATACTTTTCACTGTATACTAATAGATGTGGCAATAATAAATCAAATCAAAGTAAAACCACGTCTCTTTCCTCTCACAGAGCATATAATGCATATTGGGATCCAAGTGAGGCCAATAGTAACTTGCAATCCTTCTGTTGCTTTTACATGTATGATTGAGCCTATTCAGCTCCTCGAATCTGGAGGAGCATCACTTCAAGTTACCTCCTATATATCATCATAAATAGCAGGTCTATCATAATTTGTCACAAGAGTCAACTGAATGTGGTTAAAATTAGATAAAAAGCAAAATACTGTGGATGCTGGAATTTGAAATAAAAACGAAAAATGCTGGAGAACCTCAGCAGATCTGACAGCTTTTGTGGAGAAAGAATAGAGGCAATGTTTCGAGTCTGGATGACACTTCGTCAAAGCCTCACCCTCCCCATCCTCCCCCCCACCCACCACCCCCCCAACCCGCCAGCTCTGACAAAAGGTCATCCAGACTTGAAATGTTGGCTCTGTTCTCTCTCTACAGATGCTGTCAAACCTGCTGAGATTTTCCAGCATTTTCTGTTTTTGCTGTGGTTAAATTATCTTTATTTTTCCATTGAAATAATTTTGATGAATTAATCGAATTACAAAAAAACATGGAAAATAGACAATAATTCAAAAATCACTGCTTTAAATAAGCTGCCTTGCAGTTATTTTCACAGTTCCTACAATTCTAGGCAAACAAAATACTGTTAAAATAACAAAATGAATAGAAATTCTAACATATTTGATACAGAGAATGATCAAACTTGGACTTACCAACAAAAATCAGACAAGCTGATCCATCAGGTTTGAAATTCATTTGCATTTTACAAATTTAATAATCAATATTCCAGAGATATTAATTGGCTGAGAGCTTGTGAGCTCTCCTTTCAACCTTCGGTTACAATACCTATCAGGGCTAAAGAACGTATGTTGATAAATCATGTCCTAATTTTGAACTTTGGTACATTTTTGGCATGGACTAGTTGTATCAAATGGCCTGTTTAACACCATATATTCTACGTTATCCTTTCCCCTTTCTTGAATGGTACAGTCCTTTCAATACTTTTCTCCTTTAAGTAAACTTTCTCTACAGTTCTTACTTTGGTGTTCGGCCTCAGACTGATTAATACCTAGAAAAGAAGGAGATTCCACTGTCCCAATTGCTCAGAGCAGCACTGAGTAGATTTGAGGTTGCATTACCTGGGTGTAAACTATCACCTGGACAATGCAGAGGATAACATTGGGCAGGAAGGAACACTTGGCCATAACCCAATTTTACAAATGGCAGGTAAACTGATGGTAGCTCCATTAGAACATGTGATTCCCTCCAGCCAACTTTCCTCTTTGCGTCTTCCCAGGTGATACTTAATGCCCAGGCAAAGAAGACAGAGACACATCCTATTCGAAATTAAACAGGTAACAGAAGATTGCAAATGGATGGTTTTACTTTAACAGTTGTCTGGCCATGGAGAGTGAGGCTGAAGTGGTCTGAAATGCCAAACAAATGCAAGGACAATACTTTCAAAATATAACAAAAACATGCATGTTTCCAAATTCCACCTTTAGGATGAGATGTTAAGCTTCTCTAATGAATGAAAATGATTGGCCTCATCAGTGATATCACTCTCTGACAAATGTGCTTTGAACATTAGTTTCTCACCTGGCCATGGCTGGAGCTCTTCAATATTACTGATCGTAGCCTTTCCAGATTGTCAGTTTCACTGAAGAAACACTTCAAGCTATGTATTTGCCAGGGTGGCCAGAACTTTCTATCACCGGGAAAATGGTGGCCACAGGTTTCCCGGTGAAGGTCCCACCACTAGCCAATGTTATGCTCCCTCCGCTGCTGCGAAACATATGGAGAGTTGCAGGGAAAAGCCACAAACAGTGTGGAACCTCTACACAACTGAAAAGGAAGCAAAGTTCCTGGCTAAAAAGGCTCTTAATTGCCATCTTATTCACTTCAGCTACTTTCCCTCCAGACTCACAGGGGTTCCCCTCCTGGACTTGGATCTAACCCAGGGAAAGCCATATGACGTCAGGATAATGTCAGAATCCTAGCCCAATACCAGGAACTGTACCACCTCATACCAGATCCCACCTCAATTGACTCGGGCAATCCAGCACCTGGAAGCACTGACTGTGAATAGCTTGTTCCTGGGTCTCTATTCTTATGATGAGCCGTCCATTATGAGGAGCAGGAGACAGCTATCTTTCATGTTCCTGTTAGTGGGGGCATTGCAAAGTGTTTGTGCTCTGACCTCCTAGACTGATCTTCTGTCTCACTCAATTGTAGTTGTATCTGTATAAAATTTTGTTTTTTAGAAGTATATAATCTCGAGAGTGCTGCATCAGAGACAAAGACCAATTGACCCATCACGCCTGGGCAGCCCTTTGAAAAATCTATCCAATTAATTGTACTCCTTTGCTATTTCCCATTGTCAGGCAAATACTTCATTTTGAAGCATTTATCCAACTCCCTTTCAAAGTTATTATTAAATCTGATTCCACTGCCTTTTCAGGAAGTCCATTCCGATCATAATAACTCACTGTTTAAGATGTTTTCTTCATGACTTCTGATTCTTTTTGCCAACTAACCTAGGCAATTAATTTTCATCAAAAACAATGCAATAATGGCCAGTTTATCACTAAAAGAACCAAATAAGACCAAAAGATATGAACCTGTCTCTCATTTACACTCACTCACATTTACCTACCTGCCAGCCTTTGTGATGATCATTTCTGTACCAGCCTCATGAAACTTCTTCCAAAGCTCTTTCTCATGGAGATAAACCTTGATGTTCTCTATACTCTGCAATTGAACGCATCTCTTTAGTACCATAAATGTTTTTGTTATAGGTAATATTATTTCATTCCTCCAATGCCAATTGGAAACAGGTTATACAATATTCTGTATTACATAAATAGAACATTAAAATTCCAATTACAAAGTCTTTTGCTCTTGAGATATTAAAGAAAAATACAAATGAACTTTCAATCGGTCAAAGGCAAACTTTGGATTCTCTGAGAAACTTACATCAACTTGCTGAAAGGAAATCATTGATGAAGAGATTCTTTGAATTGGATGTTTACAGTAAGAAGTCTTTCAACATAAGATTAAAGTCCAACAGGCTTATTTGGTAGCACAAGCTTTCAAAGCATTGCCCATCATCAGGTGAGTTGGATTCACACTTTAACCTTTTACTCTGCTCACCCCAGTCCAATGCCGGCATCTCCACATCACGAATTGGATGATTGACAGATCCATGAAATGATGAGTTGAGCAACAATGGAAGAGTGGCTGAGATTTGACCATAAAATACATTTTAGTCTGCAGAGCTTTGGGACTATTCCAGTTTACTGCAGAACCAAATCATGTATGAGAATTGTTTTATTATTGTCACATGTATTAGGATACAGTGAAAAGAATTGTTTCTTGCACGCTCTGCAGACAAAACATACTATTCATAGAGTACATGGGGAGAAGGAAAAGAGAGAGTGGAGAATATAGTATTACAGTCATAGCTAGGATGTAGAGAAAGATCAGCGTAATATATTGTATGTCCATTTAGCAGGGATGAAGCTGCTCTTGAGTCTGTTGGTTCGTAAGACTTTTGTATCTTTTTCCCGATGGAAGAAGGTGGAAGAGAATATGTCCGAGGTGTGTGGGATCCTTGATTATGCTGACTGCTTCCTGAGACAATAGAAAGTGTAGACAGAGTCAATAGATGGGAAGCTGGTTTGCGTGATGGATTGGGCTTTGTTCACAACCCTTTGTAGTTGTAATGAGGTTGTGTAATGTTTCATCACATAGTTGGCTTTCTCATTAGTTTTAACTGTATTTTGTGGTATGTTGCCATGTGATCTTGATGCATCATGGTTAGGAAGAAGGATATTTTGGTTACCCATGGAAACCATTAACCTCCATTCTGCACCAATTTTCCAAGCACGTATAAAACTATTTGGGATTTTGGCTCTTTGTCAGATTTTCATTGGTTTGCCACAGTGAAGGATGAGGTGATGAGTGGGATTGGCAAATTGATCTTGCACCGCTGGGACTGCTGGAGTGAAAGTCAACAATGGTAAGTTACTGTGAAAATATAAATGGGCAATTCTCAGCCAAGTTACTAAAGGTTTCGGGTCACAGTTCACAACAAACTGGCATTAATTTGACGGTATCACCTAGAGAGGATGGTTACAGTGTTAACTGTTGACAGCAGATGCTGTGATTTTGAGTGTTTCATTGCCCAGAACTGACTTATAAAGCTTAACGAGGAAAAAAATAACACCAACAATAAAAGTTTATAATTGGAATAATTTTTGTCAGTATCAAATGATATCCAAAGGGACCAAACCGTTCCCTGTGGTTGAAGGTGTTTACATGATTTCCAGCAGACTCCAGAATATTTTAATAAATTTCTTGCACTTTATTTGAAACATTTCCCTCAGCTCCCATAA
This sequence comes from Carcharhinus amblyrhynchos, assembly GCF_965287045.1. Taxonomy (NCBI): domain Eukaryota; kingdom Metazoa; phylum Chordata; class Chondrichthyes; order Carcharhiniformes; family Carcharhinidae; genus Carcharhinus; species Carcharhinus amblyrhynchos. The sequence goes on along the minus strand of NC_137346.1, from coordinate 5,365,793 downwards.
TATTTTGTTAATGAAGTCAACTGAATGTGAAATTGGTAAATTAAGTATATGTATATTTTCCTTCAATGTTGCCACCACATCCATTGTCATGGTTAGTTCAGTTGGGCATTTGAAGCATTGCGGCCCACAACCAATATAGGTCACCAAACGCATGGGGAAATGGGGGAATGGAACAAGTTAGGATATGGGCAGCAGAGTTTTGGATGAGTTCTGAGGATAAATGGTGTGACCCTGGCCAGGAGAGCATTAAAGTAGTCACACCCAGAGAGCAATGTTCCCTTAAGCTGTCATTGCCCCAAGATACCCACTTTGGCCACTCCAATTTCTTATTTGCATGCTGTTATGGTGATATTATTCTCCTCAAGCAATGGATCAGATTATTCCTCCAATAATAGTACCCCATTTTTGACCATCCACCATTGATTCTAAAACAGTCACCAGCCATTCTTAATTTCACAGTAACTGCATTGCAGTGTTAATGTAAGACTACTTGTGACAAATAAATAAATTTTAAAAATGACCCTGATATTTCTGTACCTCAAATAATGACAAGACCAAAGCTATCCAATGGGGCTTATTTCAGACACTTTGCATGTTAGCCCTTAATCTCAGCCTTTTTCGTGGTAGTCAACTTCAATTGAAAGATGCGTACTCTATGTGTTCTGCTTGACCCAGCCTTTGGTCAGCCGGTGATTTTTGACTTTTGATTCACCTCAACTAGTGACACATTCTCAATCAGTTACTTTCCATCATACTTTACTAATGTGGCCCTTTCCAGCTTCTCAAATTCTACCTCCACATAAACTCCAGTTCAGTCAGTACTCCTTCACCTGCACCCCATCTTAAATGAACTCCTGCTCCTCTAGCTCTCTTTTTATCAAATTGCATTTGCTCCCCCTCCCTCAGCATGTCAACTCTCATCTTTGGCTATAGATTCCTCCACAGCTTCCTCGTCTTTCTAATTCTGCTATTTCTTCCAGCCCACTGTTCCTGTTCACACTCTTTGTTCTTTCACCCTTCATGTGTTCCCTCTCCTTTCTTTCAACCAACAAAACGAGACACTGCCCCCCCATTCTCTCCCTAAATCCCACTGTGTTTCTACTTTTCTTCATCTTCAAAAGCTTCTTTACTGCTCAGATTTCTCACTCCTTCCCCTGATCCTATTCCTGTTGCAAAGCACTTGGGACATTTTGCTAAATTAAAGGCTCTATTTAAATATTCTAAAAATGCTATGTTGTTTGGGTTGTTTCTAAAATGATCGATTTAATTTTTTTTCTGAACCAAAGACCTCCAAGATATGACCATGTATTGTCGGGATAATATCCCAATGAATCTTCTCCTGGTACATACAGCAGGATTGAACGCTTTCAGTCTGGAATTATCTGTTGATTATATTCAATTGCAGGCTACTGCATTTCTGCAACTGTGTATCCTGTGAGTGCGGCTATTTCTGATCATTTCCATATATTAGTCTCCACTCACATCCCTTCCTCCACCCAACTCTACATTCTTCTGTGTCCACCCTTGCTGTTTTTTTCTGCTCCCACACTGTTACCTCTAGTATCCCTCATGGACCTATATTTCGCCCCGTCTTATTTGCCATCTAATGTCGAACCGTAGTGATAATTTCCACACGTACACTGCTGACACCCTGCTCTACCTCAACACATCTCTCTTAACCCTTTCACTTGCCAGACTGCATGTATGATACCTAGTATTGGATGAACAGAAGTTTTCCTCCCATTAAACATTGGGAAGAATGAAACTATTATCTTTGGTCCAAATCCCACAAACTCCACTCCCTAGCCACCAACTCTCTCCCTCCCCCTCGCAATTTCTGGGGCTGAACCAGACGAGTTTGACGTATCAGCTCCATAACTAAGACTGCCCATTTCCAACTCTGTCAGCTGTTCTGCTGCTCAAGCTTCATCCATTTGTTACATCAAATCTTGACTATTTCAGCACATACCTGGCTAAACCTGAGGTCCAAAACTCTGCTTCTCATTCCTAACTTGCACCAAGTCCCATTTTATTATCTTCCCTGTGCTCACTGACCTACACTGGCTCTTGGTTCAGCAACACCTTAACTTTAAAATTCACACGCTTGCTTTTAAATCCCTCCGTGGTTTATTTCCAAAACCTCCACCAGCACTAACAATCTCTGAGATCTCTGTGTTCCTCCAATGCTGCTGTCTTGAATGACCCCAATATTAATAACTCCACTATGTACCATGGCTGTAACTCCAAAATGACCTCTCTAAACTTCTCCACTTCTCTTCCTCTCTTTCTCCTTTGATTGCTTCTTAAAACTTACCAACTTGTCTAAACTTTTGGTCATGTCCTTATATAGTACAATTACTAATCTTGTTTGATAATCTTCCTATGGAGTGTCTTGGAATGTTTTACTACACTAAAAATGCTACATAAATATGGGTTGTTGTTGCAAAGTGCAGATTCATTAGAATTTTATCTTTAAATTTTCACACTAAATTGGATAAGTGAAGTTTGAAAATGATTCCTTTTTAAACATCCTTTCTGATCTTTTTCTTTTAATTTTTCATTCTCCATTCTTGAGGGTCAATAAGGTTCAGATTGCTGTTTCATGAAAGACACACTGCTGTCATACCAGTTTGTAGTCAGCCCATGTTGCATACAGATGAGCAATACTATCCGTGATGATTTATCATCCTCATTATCATAAGACATAAGGACAAATTAATGGGGAGGAGGCTGGCTGAATCTGATCAATAGAACTTGAACCGAAGCCAGATGTGAAAATCCATGTTTATCATTAGAGATTGTGGGCTATCAGACAGAGAATTGTGCCATTGACTTGAAGCCAGAAAGCATTCATTGTTAGTTTGTATCGTGGACACAGTTATAGAAATATGGAAGAAGTGTAGGATGTGTTATTAGAACAATGATTTTATTGTTGTGAAAATGTGGCAGGCAGAATTTTCCAAGAAAATGACAAATTGTCAGATTTGGATTGAAAACCGTGTGTTTCTCCCCAGAAACTCAGCCAGGTTTTCACTCCAGAGCTTCTGAAACTGTCAAAAGAAAGGAAGGGGTCATGTTTTGTGATATCTCTTTGGCAGGATGGGACATCATAGAGACAGCAAGGGTATCCCAATTTCAAAGTAGAGTAACAGCACCCTCACCCCCCACCCCAGACAGTGGGACACCCCAAGATAAGGGGAACATTTGCAGAAGGGAACTCACTCCCCACCCATCACCACATATTTGGGCTAGTTCTCCTTCTCCCCCATTCCCCCCCTGACACCACACAGACATCACAGTCACCAAACCTCCTGCCCATTTCCTTCCTGGCATCGAACACCCGTCCCCAGCCCCATCCATCCTCGATGACATCAGTCTCCACCCCCCTTAATTGCCAGCATCGGGACCCCCTCATTGTTGTGGACCCCCTCATGTAATGGGATTCCTCCCAATGGGGTGCTGCCCTAGAGGCTCCACCTCCAGGCCTCGCTTCCAATCCCTGCTTCCCTTTGCAGTGCCAACCTGGACATTAACCTGATTACAAACACAAGTGGGGGGTTGGGAAAGGTTATAAACTGAGATTGACAAATCCTCATTATGGCCCACCATGGGAGTTTATGACCATAACAGGATTTACACTTGTGGAGATTGGACCCTGAATATTCCCTGGCATGTCGACTGAGGGCTCTACTGACTGTCTTCAACTAAAATATAAAAAACACAGGACTTGCTTATGGGAATACCAGTGGTGTTAAACCTAAAAGATCTCATGTAATTCCAAAATATTTAATTGACACCTTTACTAAAAGAATAAAGAACAAAGAAAATTACAGCACAGGAGCAGGCCTTTTGGCCCTCCAAGCCTGCACCGAACATGTTGCACGACTAAACTAAAACTAAAATCAATGTAATGAGACAGCCCAAGGTGCTTATCAAATGAGGGTTGGCCTTAATTGTCGATGGGAAATTTGGGTGGAGGGGTCACTAAAAGTACAGTTGGGAAGAGGTAGGTATTAAAGATGCTTCATCAGTTGGTGAAGAATGGAACAATGATCATAATAAATAGGAGCAGGAATAGGCCATTGGTCCAATCTAGCCTGCTCCACCATTCAGTAAGATAATGGTTGATCTGATTTTGGCTTTAACTGCACATTGTGGCCCGGCCCCTGTAACCAAAGATTACTTTGTCAATCAACATCTATCTTCTCAAGCCCCACCCCGCTCAGAATCTTGTGTGTTTCAATAAGATCAGCTCTCATTCGTTGGCCAGAAAAGTAAAAGGGCAAATTATTCTTTAAATGGGAAGCAGATTCAAAGTGTATCAGTGCAGAGGGATCTGGATGTCCTTCTGCATGAATCACAGAAAGTGGATGTGCAGGTACAGCATTTAATATTGAGAGGCAAATGGAATCTTGGCAATTATCAGAAAAGGGCTGGATTTTCAAAGTGAAATGTAGTTGAAATTGTGTAAGACGTTGGTGTAACCACATCTGGAATATTTATCCAATTTTGGTCTCCTTACTTGAGGAACGTTGTGGTGGCACTGGAGCCAGTTCAGAGAAGATTCACCAGATTGATTCCTGGGATGAAAGGACTGTCATAGGAGGAGCAGATGAATAGCGTGTTTTTGTACTCCTTGGAGTTTAGATGAACGAGGGCGGATCTAATTGAAGTATATAAACTGCTAAAGGGGGTTGATAAGATGGACATTAAACAAACTTGTGGGGCAGTCTAGAACAAGAGGTCATAGATATAGGCTGAAGTCCTACCACCGTTCACGCTGGCAGGATTTTTCCATTCCGCCACAGTGAACGGAGATTTGGCTGGCCACCAAATTCTCCGAATTCGCGAGAGTGTGGCATGAACGGCAGATAAGATCATTCATATAGAGTAACAGGAGATAGGTTCAAACCTGAGCTGAGAAGAATCTGTTTCTCTCAGAGAGTTGTGAATCTGTGGAATTCAGTGCCCCAGAGTGCAGTGGGAACAGAATCAATCAACACATTCAAGAAAGAGATGGATATATTTCTGATGAAAAGCAGGATAAAGGGAGGAAAGTGGAGTTGAGACCAGGGTAAGATCAGCCATGATCATGTTAAATGGCGGAGTGAGCTCGAGGGCTGAGTTGCCCACTCCTGCTTCTAATTCCTATGTTCCTATGTTCTAAATTCCAATCAGTATGAGCCAAATCTGCTCAACGTTTTCTCACAAGACAAAGAACTTCAAGGAATCAGCTGAATGACTGATCCCTCCCTCGACTGCTTTAAATGCAAGTGTATTCGTCCCTAGATAGAGAGACCACAACTGTAAAAAGCACTCCAGGCACAGTCTCACTAATGCCCCATGCAAGATTTCCCAACTTTTATCCCCCTTGTAATAAAAACCAACATTCCAGTTGCCTTTTTAATTATTTGCTGTACTTACGTGCTGATTTTTATGTGATTAATTTGCAAAGACAGCCAGATCCCTCTGTAATACAGCATCCTGCAGTCTCTTTCCATTCAAACCAGATTCTGCTTTTCTATGCTTCCTGCAGGGCACCCATACATTTTCTTACATTTCACTTCATCGATTCAAGTTTTACCCACTCATTTAACTTATCTCTATCCCTTTGCAGGCTCTCTCTTTGTCCCTCTCACAACCTTCATTCCTACCTATCGCTGTATCATCAGCACATTTATCTACAATATAGCTAGTCCCTTCATCCGAGTCATTAAAATAGACTGAAAAAAGTTGAAGCTGCAGCACTGATCCCTGCGGCACTTCACTGGTTAAAGTTTGCCAACCTGAAAATGAGTCATTTATCCTAACCCTCTGTTTCCAATTAGATAGCCAATCATCCATCCATGCTAATATAACATCCCTAACGAAACAAGCTCTGATTTTGTGCAGGAATCTTTTACGTGGCACGTTATGAAATTGCTTTTGGAAATCTTGAATACATTACATCTGTTGGTTCCCCTCAAACCATCTTGATTGTTATATCCCCATACAACTCTAAGTTTATCAAACACAACTTTCCTTTCACAAAACCATGTTGACTCTGCCTGACTGGGTTATGATTTTCTAATGGATTCCTTGATTTTCCCAATTATAGAGGTTAGGTCTACTGCTTCCTGCTTTATGTATCTCTCCTTTTTCAATTAGAAGTGTTATATTTGCAGTTTTCCAATCTGCTGGAATCTTCCCAGGATCTAGGGAACTTTGGAAGATTGGCTGGGATTTTCCGGCTCCGCTCATTACCACGATCTTTCAGTCTCGTCGAAAGTCAATGGATTTGGCTATCTGACCACATCCCCCGCAGTGGGTCCTACAATGACAGGATCAGAAAATCCCAGCCATTATCTCTGAAGCTACTTCCTTTAAGGTCCTAGCATACAATCCATTACATCCATGGGATTTAACAGCCTTTAGTCCCATTAGTTTTGCTAGTACATTTTCTTGAGTGGCTGTGACTGATTAGCTTCCTCCCTCCCTTTTGCCCCCTGTTTTTCGACTATTCTCCAGATGACTTTTTTTTGTCTTCTACTGTGAAGACAAATACTTGTTCTAATTCTCTGCCATTTCATTTTTCCCATTCCTGATTTCTAGTCTCACCCTCTGAGACATCAATGCTCCCTTTTGCTACTCTTTTTTTCCACATGGTTGTGGAAGCTTTTACTGTTAGTTTTTATTTTTCTTGCTAATTTTGTCTCTTGCACCAATGTTTCTTTTCAGTCATTCTTCGCTGGTTTTTAAAATATTTCCAACCTCTAGCCCACCATTAATCTTTGCAAGATTGTCCATCTTTGATACCATCCTTAACTTCCTTTTATAGCCACAGATGGTGCATCCAACTATAGAATCTTTCTTTCTCAATGGAATTTATCTTAGCTGTGAGTTATGAAAATTGATTTTAGATCTGTGCTATTGTTTCTCTACCATCATACCTTTCAACCTATTTTCCCATTCCACTTGTAATTGCCTTTATTTAAATCTGAGACACTAGTTTCAGGCCAAAAGTTCTCACCCTCAAACTAACTGTGAAATTCTGACATGTTATGAGCTCACTTATCTAGAGAATACTTTACTATGAGGACATTAATTAATCTTGTCCCATTATAGATTACTAAGGCTAAAATAGCCTGCTCCCTAGTTGGTTTGAGAATGCATTGCTCTAAAATACTGTCCCAAATACATTCTATGAATTCATCCTCTGGACGACCTTTGCTAATTTGATTTGTCTGATCTATGAAGATTAAAATCTCCCACGATTATTGCAGTACCTTTCTTACAAACCCCTACTATTTTTTGTTATATATGCCGTCCCACAATTTAGCTACTGTCAGAGAGCATATAAACTACTCCTTCTCATTTTCTTTGCTATTTCTTATGTCCACCCAAACTAATTCTATATTTTGATCCTTTGAACCAAGATCATTTCTCGCTACTGTACTGATCCCCCCTGCAGCAGCCCTGAACTTCTGCTTCCCCTCCACACCAGCAGCCCCTACCCCCCACAGTCCCAACCCACCGCCCCCAACAAACCGACCTCCCCTCCATCGCAATGGCCATCCCTAATCACTGACCTCCCTTCCTCTGTTAATCAGCCCAATGGCAGAGTGGCAGTAGGATCCCCAACCTCCACTAATCTCCCCCCCAGAGGCCCTGCCCCATTAGATCTTGCCCCTTAGTACTGCCCGATGTTCCTTGGGCAGTGCCGGGGGCCCAGGCTGGCACTGCCAATATGGCAATATCCAGGGCACTGCCCGCTCCCTGACTCTCTGCGGGGTGGCCTTGATGTCCCCCTTCACTCCAACAGGGCTGGGCCACCAGCTCCCTGCAGGTGAGGAGTTATAGTAAACCCCACTGGAATGAACCTCTCCTGGTGGTGGGGGAGGCGCTATCAAGCCCGGAGACTTCAGTTCCGGGTCCACTAATGATATGTTACATAGATTTAAATGTTGATTTACAAAAATTATGCAGCTCTGCACTGACAGTGCTGGAAATCTGATGCTCAGAGGCCGTGCTGACCAGCTGCATGCCCGCAAAACGGCCTCCACTTGAGCCACCCGGCCCTCTGCGTGACATAAGCAGTCCATCATGCTCGGAGAATCATCCCCAAATAGTTAGGAACCAGTTTTTCAAGTTTCCCTTCTGGGATTTGCGATATCTTCACATTGAACATCAGGAGGTTCATAACACCAGGACATTACCCTGAGAAACTCCTACAGTGATGTCCTGGAGCTGAGATGATTGACATCCAACCATCACAACCATCTTCCTTTGTGCCAGGTATGACTACAAACAGCGGAGAGTTTTCCACCTGAATCCTATTGAACCTAGTTTTGTTAGGACTCCTTGATGCCACACTCGGTCAAATGTTGCTTTGATGTCAAGGGCTGTCACTCTCACCTTACCTCTGAAATTCAGCTCATTTGTTCATGTTTGAAACAAGGCTGTAATGAGGTCAGGAGCTGAGTGACCCGAGCAGAGCTTCACCGAGCAGGTTTATGCTGAGCAGGTGCTGCTTGATAGCTGTTGGTGACCCTTTCCATCACTTTGCTGATGATCGAGTGTAGATGGTTGGCAGGGTGGGATTTATCCTGCTTTTTGTGTACAAGACATATCTGGACAATTTTCCACATTGCTGGGTGGATGCCAGTATTGTCGCTGTACTGGACCAGGTTGTCAGGGTCCATTGCCTCTTCAGTATCAATACCTTCAGCTGTTTCTTGATATCACATAGAGTGAATGACATTGACTGAAAACTGGTATCTGTGATCCTGGGGACTTCTGGAGGAGGCCAAGATGGATCGTCCAATCGGCACTTCTGGCTGAAGATTGTTGTGAATTTTATCTTTTGCTGGATTCTCCCATAACTGAGGCTGGGGATGTTTGTAGAGCCTCCATCTCCAGTGAGCTGCTCAATTGTCCACCACCATTCATGACTGGATGTGACAGGACTGCAGAGCTTAGACCTGATCCATTGGTTGTGCAGTCATTGAACTTTGTCTATCACTTGCTGAATATGCTGTTTGGCACACAAGTAGCCCTGTGTTGTAGCTTCACCAAGTTGACACTTCATATGCCTCGTGTTTCCCCTGGCATGCCCACCTGCATTGAACCAGGATTGATCATCTGGCTTGGTGGTAATGGTAGAGTGGGGGATATGCAGGGCCATGAGGTTACAGATTGTGGTTGATACAATTCTGCTGCTGCTGATGGCCCACAGCGACTCATGGATGTCCAGTCTTGACTTACTAGATCTGTTGAAAACCTATCCCATTTAGTACGGGGGTAGTGCCACACAACACAATGCAGGGCATCCTCAATGTGAAAACGGGACTGGCTATGTTACCTCCTTTCCTTTTCTTGCAGCCCTTCAAATAATTTTGAGTATTCAGCTGTACTGGGTAGACGAGCTTGGAAAAGAATGTGAGTGCAAGGGTAAGATGACCGAAATTGCTGCCATTGATGGCAGAAGGAGGGGAACCACACAATGGGCCAGATTCAGAGCAATAGTGAGGGTAAAAAGGAAGAGTTTGCAGACATGGAGAAGAATTGGGTCATGGAGGAGTTAATAGCTCAGGCTGAGGATTTTGAATTTTGTGGTCAACGAACAACTGGGGGCCAAGACTGATCTTAGAAGGTAGCATTCATCCAGCCGAATGGTAGCTTCGTTCCAGTTCATGGAGAATGGGAATTGGAAGGTCATCAGGAAAGACATTGGAAAAAACAAGTCTGGAGGTAACAAAGGCAAGAAGGTGGGTTTCAGCAATAAATGAGGATGAGATAGGAGTGAAGTCAGCTGACATTCCAGATTTGGAGAAAAATAGTCTTGATGATGGATTGGATATGAATTTGAATCTCAGCTTAAAGCCTGACAAGTCTGAATGAAGTGCACAGGCTAGTTGTGTTAAGCAAGTATCACTGGGGGAGACGGAATGAGAAGAGAGTTTGTCTCCATTGGGATGAACGTGCTATTTTTGATTTTGCCACTTCCAGCCTCTAACTGTCCTTTATCTTAACCCATAGAGAAAGGAGAGATTGTTGTTTCTTACCTGGTCGGGGTCCTGTCCCGGAGGGCTGCCTGGAGACATGCTGCTTGCTCCTGGAACTCCATGTCCTGGTGACTGCACAGTGTGCTCCTGGTGTCCGTCTACTTGAGCTGCTGGGAAGCCCTCATCGCTCTCAGCCACACTCTTCTCTTGCAGCATTTCCTAAAGAAGCAACACAGGAGAAAATATACTCACTCACTGGTATTGTGTCCAAGAATACTAGCTAGTCTATTCAGGAAGATACTTTGCATTTTATACTTAAATTGTCATATGTATGAATTGGTCAGAATTTCTTAATCTCCTTTTCCTGCTGATAACATTTGTCGATGTTTTTTCTTCTTGAAGTTCTAACTCTTGTTGGGCTAGAGTTCCACTAATGAGGTGGCCAGTTCCAAGTCACTAGCTGACATTCAGTAACACACATAGGCTTGTTTGCTCACGTACAGTTTAGACATTGAGAAACAGCCAGATGTTGAGGCCTCACAGCCCAGCCTGATCCCGTTCTCATCTGACATCTGCACACGTACTGTTCAACAATGGACTGATAATTTGGAAGATTTCTGGAATAAACCAAGTCTGCTCCATCCAGAGCTCTCCACGCACAGTGGGGCGGCATGGTGGCACAGTGGTTAGCACTGCTGTCTCAGCACCAGAAATCTGAGTTCAATTCCTGGCTTGGGTCACTATCTGCATGGAGTTTGCACGTTCTCCCCGTGTCTGTGTGTGTTTCCTCCGGGTGCTCTGGTTTCTTCCCAAGGTCCGAAAGATGTGCTGGTTAGATGCATTGACCTGAACAGACACCCGGAGTGCAGCAACTTGGGGAATTTCACAGTAACTTCATTGCAGTGTTAGCGTAAACCTTACTTGTAACTAATAAATAGACTTTAATAAGTCTCCAACAATTGCTTAGATGATGAGGTCTCTAGTTTTATCAGGTAATGTGATTGTTAAGTCTCTAATGCTCAATTTCACTTCCAAACATGACATTGGAGGTGAATCTCTCCTCTTGCTTACAGGTGAAACAAAACCATAACAATTGCAAAGGGACTGGAGTATAAAAGTAGAGAAGTGTTGCAATTGTATAGGGTGTTGGTGAGACCACATCTGTAGTATTGTATCCAGTTTTGCTCTCCTTATTTGAGAAAGGATGTGGTGGCATTAGAAGCAGTCCAGAGGAGGTTCACCAGATTGATTCCAGGGATGAAAGGGTTGATAAATAAGGAGAGACTAAACAGTTTTAGCTTAAACTCGCTGGAGTTTACAAGGATGAGAAGGGATCTGATTGAGGTATATAAAATACTAAAAGGGATTGATAAAGTAAATGTAGACCAAATGTTTCCTCTTATGGGGCAATCTCCAACAAGGGGTCACAGGTATAGGTTGAGAGGCGGTAGATTTAAAACTGAGATGAGGAAGAACTATTTCTCGCAGAGGGTGGTGGATTTGTGGAACTCGCTGCCCCATAGCGCGGTGGAGTCTGAATCATTGAATGGCTTCAAGAAGGAGATAGATATATTTCCGATTATAAAAAAGGGTTTAAGGGATATGGAGAAGAAGTGGGCAGCTGGATTTGAGACCAGGGAGAGATCAGCCATTGATCTGTTTGAATGGTGGAGCAAGCTTGAGGGCTGAATTTGCCAACTTCTGCTCCTAATTCCTATGTTCCTATGTTTGATTGCCCCTGGTGGTGGAGTGGCAAACCAGGGCGGGAGCTGGGAAGCTTGGAGCCGGAGGGTGAGCAAGTGGCGGATATCCAAGATCACCAATGGAGAGGCTGGCGTCTCTGAGGGAGGAGAGAGCCTGTTAGGCTGAAGTGTGACATATTCAGGGTGAAGCTGCTGACTGAGGGTTTGCTCCATCAGAACAATTTCATTTATGTGCCAGGCACCGAGAAACCTCAATTTAAATAAGGCCAATTGCAATGGCACGCATGTTCTGAATGTTAACCTGTGCAATAGGACTATGAATCTTACCCTTTGTCTTCATCCCTCACATGAGCCACCTGCCAAAGCAGCCAAGAGGCAGACCACCCTTCCGGGACTGTGAGACATCGAGGGATACAGATGCAGCACAGCCTTTGTCAGCACCCAGCACCAGTGCAGATTTACACACAAGGGGACCATGATCTTGTCAGAAGAGTTGTTTGGGCACAGCAGTGAGGGCAGGCAGGGAGGCAGCAAATGACCAACATTTGGAGGGACTGCTGGAGACAAAGGCCACGCTGAGTCTGAGGGAGATGATGAGCTTTTGGAATTGTTCAAAAGATGGCAAATGCTAGATATCCAGCAGGATGTGCAGGAATTCAATTTGGTTTGATTTATTATTGTCAGATGTATTAGTATAGAGTGAAAAGCATTTTTTCTTGCATGCCATGCGAAACATATTGTTCATAGAGAAGGAAATGAGAGAGTGCAGAATGTAGTGTTACAGTTATAGCTTGGATGTATTGAAAGCTCCACTTAATGCAAGGTAGGTCCGTTCAAAAGTCTGACAGCAGCAGGGAAGAAGCTGTTCTTGAGTCAGTTGGTATGTGATCTCAGACTTTTGTATCTTTTTCCCAATGAAAGAAGGTGGAAGAGAGAATGTCTAGGGTGCAGAGGGTCCTTAATTATGCTGGATGCTTTGCCGAGACAGCAGGAAGCATAGACAGAGTCGATGGATGAAAGGCTGGTTTGCGTGATGGATTGGGCTACATTCACCACTTTTTGTAGTTTCTTGCAGTCTTGGACAGAGCGGGAGACAATATCAAGCTGCAATGCAACCAGAAAGAATGCTTTCTATGGTGCATCTATGGTGAGAGTCACAGCTGACATGCCAAATTTCCTTAGCCTTCTGAGAAAGTAGAGGCATTGGTGTGCTTTCTTAACTGTAGTGTCGGCATGGGGGAACGGTTTGTTGGTGATCTGGACACCTAAGAACTTGAAGCTTTCAACCATTTCTACTTCATCTCCGTTAATTTGCGTGGGGATATGTCCCCCACTTCCCTTCCTGAAGTTGAGACAATATTCTTCATCTTGTTGACATTGAGGGAGAGATTATTTTCATTGCACCAGTTCACCAGATTCTCTGTCTCATTCTGTCTCGCCATTGTTTGCGATCTGACCCACTACGTTGGTGTCGTCAGCAAACTTGAAAATTGAGTTGGAGGGGAATTTGGCCACAAAATCATAGGTGTAAAAGGAATATAACACAGCCTTGTGGGGCACCGGTGTTGAGGATGATCGTGGAGGAGATGTGGTGGAGATCTGGTGGAGAACCCTGAGGGTCAGCGTGCCATGGTCAGCGTGTCATGGAGAGGACTTTGCATAGCATGAAAGATGCAGTGACCCTGAGCTTCAAATGCACAGCCTCATCCATTCAGAGATTGGCGACCTTCACAGAGACGTAGCTCCAGGAGCACAATGGTCCCTTACTGGGGTATTGCTCGGACCTGCAAACCCTCACACAGGCGCTGACCTCAGGAGGTCAATTCAGGTATGGGAGAACGAGACGCAAACTGGTGTCACCAGTGGTTGGCCATCCCTCAGTGGTGAGTGAGGAGGTGAGCTCAGAATGACGGACGAGGTGGCTGCCATCTCTGTGGACTCTTCTGATGGAGCCTCAGATATGGGCACCGCCTCCTCTGTCCCTCTGCCAGTCTCCGCTCCCTCCCAGGTGTCCATGGTAACTGAGGGTTGCCCAGCCATGCCATCGAGTGGGCGGCGCCTGCTCAGACCCTGCTGACCAGTGGGCGACCACCAAGGTCACCTGTGCCAACAGGGCAAAGAAACCAACAACCTTCCTCCAATGCCACTGTCAGCGAGGTGGGGGGGCACCTAAATAGCCACTCTGAAACGCAACCTCTTGTCATAGTATTGTTGCAATGTAATCAACATTACAACAATGATTACACTTCAAAAAGTACTTCTTCAACACATCCTCAGATAATGAAAAATGCTGCATCAATGTATGATCTTTCTTTCTAAGGTAACTGTTAAGTAAAGATAAATTGCTGTCACATTAATAAATGCTATATTCCTGAAAGAAATTGAGAGAAATGGGCTCATAGAGATGTGGTTGCACCAGACTTCACACTTCCAAAACATATGCACACAGGAAGGACAATGGAGCATTAGTTAACAGACCACTAGCTACAGTAGACAGCATTTTATCTGAATTCAGTCCAAGAACTAAAACATTTGTGAGAAGTGGACAGGGATAATATTATTAAAATAAACATCTTTTACAACAAAATTACAATAATAAATGTTGGTGCAAATGTTTCCTGTAACTATTTTCCTAACTTGCCAGCAAGCCGAATGCAGATCTAGTGCGTGTTAAAAATGTCACTGACTCTGTTTTTTCTCTCTAAGTGAGCTGTTTCCAGTTTTTCTCACTCGGGAGGAAGAAATAACAACTTTGCTCATTTCAGTGGTCTTTTGCAGCTACTCGCCAATTAGAAACCCATTTCAGTTCACTTCTCTGTGTTTGCAATTGCCAACTTATAAACACACCTCTGTTCATTCCAGTGGCCTTCCAACCCCTATCCTGCCTTTGTAACAGTTCACTGCTGGCACTGGTCTCAACTTGGTAAGTGAGGAAGTTGCAGGGAATTCAATACTGAATGGAAAGGGCAAGAACCAGAGTAAATCAATGTGGACCACATTTATAGAACGAAAAGTTTAAATTCCCATTTTTGGACTATATAATGTTTGTTTGGAGTGGAGGGTATAAGTTCAGGGTCAGGCCTAGATTACAGAATCATATAGCACAGAACAAAGCCATTCAGTCCATCATGCCTGTGCCAGCTCTTTGAAAGGGCTATCCAATTATTATAGTCCCATTCCCTGCTCTTCCCCCCTTGCCCTGCAACATTTTCTCTCTTCTGTTTTTATTCAATTCCCTTCTGAAATTTGCTGTAAAATCTGAATTCAGGCACTACTTCCCAATTACAAAACCTCACCGCATATTAAATATTCTCCTTCTGCTTCTTTTGCCAATTACCTCAAATATGTGTATTCCAGTTACCACCCATTAGAAGTAGTTTCTCTCTAATTACTCTATCAGAACCCTTCACAATTCTGAACATTCCCTTCAACCTTCACCGCACAAAGAAAATCAGCTCCTTCTCCTTTAGTCACCACAGGAGTGACCTATGCCTGTGTCAATACAGTACTTGGCCAACAGAATCAAACAATTTTTTGTATTAAGTAAAAGTGCAGTTGGATCATACGAACATGTGTATATTAACATTTCACAGTTTCAAATTCCCTGTCAAAATACAGCTGTTAAAAAAAGTCTTCATGTTACCTTTTTAAAATCCCAGCTGAACTATTGGAAACCTTATTTTGAGTTTGCAACATCTCATTTTGCCATTAATTCAGCAAAACAATATGGTCCTCTTTTACTGAACTGAGGTCAAGCATAACACTACTTGTTAATGCACCCAAAATCCCTCCATTCCACCTGAAAGTTCCTGATGCTTGAGGCAATGGAGGAAAGGCTGTTGTCTAAAGCCCTCCCTCTACAGAACACTGAGAAAGT
Source organism: Carcharhinus amblyrhynchos (assembly GCF_965287045.1). Taxonomy (NCBI): domain Eukaryota; kingdom Metazoa; phylum Chordata; class Chondrichthyes; order Carcharhiniformes; family Carcharhinidae; genus Carcharhinus; species Carcharhinus amblyrhynchos. The sequence continues at coordinate 5,350,230 of NC_137346.1, read as the reverse complement.
GGAACTCATGTAAAACCCTTGGGCTGCATGCACTGGAGAATGTTTGACATGAAATGAAAATGTACAACATGACTATAGTACTGACTGGCAAAATACCTCATGTACAGTCTTGAAAAATATTGATATGCTTTGACATTATGTAATGTCAAGTTTGAACATTAATGTACTTTTATAAATTTTATAAAGAAAAGTTTCTGACACTTGAAAAGATCTCCCTTCCTTCTCAGACAGCTCAGTTGTTTGAGAGCAGCAGAGTGGCACAGTAGTTAGCACTGCTGCTTCACAACGCCAGGGACCTGGATTCGATTCTGACCATGGTGGCTGTCTGTGTGGAATTTGCATGTTCTCCCCGTGTCTGTGTGGGTTTTCTCCAACTGTTCTGCTTTCCTCCAACAGTCCAAAGATATGCAAATTAGATGGATTGGCCATGTTAAATTGCCCCATAGTACCCAAAGTTGTGTAGGTTAGGTGGATCAGCCATGCTAAATGCACAGGGTTATGGGGATGGGATGGGGGTGCGGATCTAAGTAAGACACTCTTTCAGAGAGCCGGGTGCAGGCTCAATAGACTCCTTCTGCACTGTATGGATTTGATGGTTCTATGGCTAAACCATACTGAGCAGTTCCATCCCCCAGTTTGCTGTAGAGTTGCAAAGTATCACTTAGTGTTAACAGCACCGAATCAGGCCATTTACAAAGAACAAAGAACAACACAGGAAACAGGCCCTTCAGCCCAACAAGCCTGCGCCGCCATCTGACCCAACAGATCTATGCAGATGTTTATGCTCCACTCACCCCATCAACATATCGTTCTATTCCATTCCCCTTCATGTGTTTATCTACATTTGCCTTGAACTGAGGACGAGCGGTATCACACGGAGTGATGGCCACTGCTGGAACTGTAGTGGAAGAAGAGGACACTATGGAACAATGCAAGTGGGGTCTGGCACTGCCAGGGCCAGTCAGGCAGGCCTCAGAAAAGTGGGAGGAGGATGGTGGCATTGGGGAGGGCAGGATGTGCCCTTGCCATGGGGGTACCTATTGCTGCTAAGGTCCTTCCTTTGGCTAAAAACCAATTACTGAACCCGCTGGAAGGCCACAAGGATTCACCTGGTGGCTTCCCACACCTGCCTGAGGGTCCACCCCCGACTGGTAAAAATGCCAACAGTGGCAGGATGATTATCTTAATTGGCCCTTTAAGTGGCTCAATTGGCCGCTGATCAGGAGGCCATTCACCACCATCACCACTACTGGGAAGATAACAGATACTCCATTCCCTGCCAGCCCTGGCCATTTTACAGGACTCTGAATCCAACTCCTTGTTCATTCCCAAAAGGCTGGTAAGATTTACCCCATCTTCTCCATACACCCTTTCACAATCTTGAAGAGTTCTAGCAGGGCTTCCTAAGCCTTGTCTTCGCTAGAGAAAGAACCACAATTGTTCAATCTTTCCTTATAGTTATAATCTCTTCAGTTCTATTCTGACTCGAGTAAGTTTTATTTGCATCTTCTCTGCTATCTCTTCATTCTTTTTATAATATGGAGACCAGAATTGTCAATATTACTCCAACCTTAGTGTAACCAACTTTCTATACAAGTTTAACATATCGTCTCTGCTGTTCAATTATATCCATCTAGAAATGAAGTCCAGTGTTTTGTTTTCATTTTTATAGCCTTATTTATCTGCTACAATTGGCTTCAATTCTCCTGGGTTAAGGAGAGGAAAATGGCCCATTACAGCATTCTTGATCACTATCTGGCAACCTCTTTTCAGGAAGCACGTGCTTGTAGAGGTCAGGTGTGAATACAAGTCTTTCTTTTGCCTTCATCATTAAAAGTTCATGCTCCCTCCCCAGTACTGGCAGTGTATCTTGTAACTGTCCCAGAACTTGAAGTAATTAACCTGTCCCTTTAACAGCAGTTTTGTATTGAGATTTATGATTGCCTCTATTTTATATTACTGCCGAAAATTTGGAAAGAAGTCTGACTTGAGCAGAACCGCTGGCATTACTGCAGTAGTTTATGAAAACTTCATTCGACATCAGCTGGGTTCACGCTATACAATTGCAACAGTGATTTTGATTGGAAGTACTTCAATGTGAAACTTGAGTAACGGGACAGTTGCCTTTAAGATGCATCTATAACTGCCAAATGGCCTATTCCTGCTTCTAGTTTTTACATTGCTATAAGGCATCAAAGCTCAGCCTAAACTATCCCATTCAACATTTTCTTCAAATTCTATCAGAAGTGGATCTGTACGTGGAACATAGTTTCTGACCATGGGATTAGCTCAAAAACAAAGTTTTTAATTTAAACACCACCCTTCATGAACTCAGGATGGGCTCAAAGTGCTTTATAGCCAATTAAGTAATTTTAAAGTGTCATTATTTTGTAATGTAGGAATTGCACCGTCCAATTTGCTTGTAGCATCTCCCACAAGCAACAATGAAATAATGATTAGATGATTTATTTTAGTGATAATGATTGAAGGGTAAACCTTGTCCAGGACATTGGGGATAACTCCCATGCTCTCCTTCAAATAGTGCCATGGGCTATTTTACGTCCACCTTTATAAGGCCACAGCTTAACCTCATCTGAAGGACTGCACCTTACCAATGTGATATTCCCTCAGATTCACTGAAGGAGGATGTAAAAGATCTCATGAAGCTGATGAAGAACAGAGGAGTTTGCCTTGTGTTCTGCCATTATATATTCCTGAATCAATAGCAACAAAATAGATTATCCTGTCATTTTACCTCATTTCTCTTTTCAGATTACACTTTAAAACGACATCATTGACTATGAAGTGCTTTGAGGTGTTCCGAGGATGTGAAAGACACTATATGAGTTCAAGTTCATTTCTTCTTTCAAGAGGCAAATTCCTCTGGTTGTTAACCATTAAAAAACTAGATCTGGGTAAAACAGCTGCAAAGTGGCAGTGGACATTTCTGTTCTTAAGAACAGAAGAAGTAGGAGCAGGAATAGACCATATAGCTCTTCAGGCCTGCTCCTCCATTTAATACGATCATGGATGACCATGGACTTCAACTTCTATATCCAGTCCCATATCTCATGACAAGAGACCAAAAATCTGTTTTTCCCAGCCTGAACTGATTCCAGTGGTGGAACCTCACAATCCCCTCATCTCAGTCTGAAATTATCGATCCCTTATCCTGAGATTGTGTCCTCAGGTTTCACATTTCCTGACTTGTAGAAACAATCTCTCTGCATCCACCCTATCAATGATTCAATGGGATTGCCTCCCATTCTTTGAACTGCCAGAAAAAACTGACTTAATTTGTTCAGCTTCTCATTGGATAATCTCCTCATAAGAACATAAGAAATAGGAGCAGGAGTAGGCCATCTAGCCCTTCGAGCCTGCCTCGCCATTCAATAAGATCATGGCTGATCTGAAGTGGATGAGTTCCACTTTCCTGCTCTCTCCCCATAACCCTTAATTCCCTTGTCTGTCAAAAACCTATCTACCCGTGACTTAAATATATTTAGCAAGGTAGCCTCCACTACTTCAACAGGCAGAGAATTCCAGAGATTCACCACCCTTTGAGTGAAGAAGTTCCTCCTCAACTCCGATCTAAACTGCCCTCCCCTTATCTTGAGGTTGTGCCCTCTAGTCCTGCTGTCCTTTCATCCCAGGAGCCAACTTAATGAACCTTTGCTGTACCACCTCCGATGCAAGTATATCCTTTCTTAAATGTGGAGGCCATAACTATACACGGTACTCCAGACCCTGCACAACTCCAGCCAGGTTTCTTTATTCCTGTCATCCAATCTCCTTTCAATAAAGGCCAACATGCCATTTATCTTCCTAATTGTTTGCTGTACCTGTATGTTAACTCAATTTTCTTACAAGATTCTTACTTTTTAAAAACTATTCAGCTATTCTATTCTTTCAACCAATTCAAATCAAAGTGAATAATTTCACACTTCACTACATTAAAATCCATTTGAAACCTTGCTGCCTGCTCACTTATTCCGTTTATGTCTCTTTGCAACCTCTCTGAGTTCAGCTTACCTTTTCACCTAGCTTTGTATCATCAGCAAACTTAGATACATTACTCTTTGTCTCCTCATGAGTCATTATTAGATATTGGCAGTAGCTGAGGCCCCAGCACTAACCCTTGTGATACTCCACTATTTACAACTTGTAAAAGCCCCATTTTCTGATTCCTATTTACCAATCAATTCTCTAACCCTGCTACTATACTACCTGCAACTGCATGCACACTTAACTTGCCTATTAGTTGGGCCTATCAAGTTGGGCAAAAGGGCCTGTTTCCATGTTGTAAATCTCTTTGACTCTATTAGCCTTTTGTGGTGCACCTAATGAAAGCCCTTTTGGAACTCCAGGTATACCACTTCTACTGGTTCCCCCTTATCAGTATCACTAGCTACATCCTCAAAAACTCCAATCAGTTTGCTAACAGGATTTCCCTTTAGTAAAACCTGTGCACCTTTCTGTCATTTTAACAAGGGTGAAAGAAAATTAGTGGTAAAATATTGTTGGTTAAGGGTTTATTCAAAGGTCTCTCTTGCCTTCTAAGAAACACAGGCAGAATTACAGTGGAAGTCAGGATCTTGGTGTTTGGAGGACTGTAAAATAAAATTAAGTCCTGAATGCAATTTCATAGTGGATGTTAATTATGTGAAGGAAGGTCCAGTTTCTGAGGTAAAAATTTAAGCTTGAATATAGCAATCTGATTCCAAGTACCAGAGAGAATTCAGATATGGTGTTTTAAAAATGTTATTTTGTTAGCAAACTAACTCAAACAATAACATTTTAGAAAGGAAATTTTGCATGCAAAATTATTGTAACATTTCAATAATTGTTTGAAGAACATGTACAAATGAATCAACTGTGGGAATGAATCAGAATATGTTGGAATGCAGTCATATCATTCATCAATGGGTTAATCTCAAAATGTTTCACAACTATTAGTTCTCAAACAGCACATTCAAATCTGTGACAAGTATTTCAACTGTTTTGTAATTCTCCCCTTTGCCGCATTATTGATTTTTTAACTATGCAATTGTTTTCACGGAATAACAGATATGCAGAGACTTTGTGAACACATTATTATCTATCACTTGTTTTCCTATCATTGTTTTTTATAAACATGTGAACACTCATGATGATTTTCAATTCTGATGCCCTTGCTCATTTTCACTTTTCACAGCTGTTATAGTTATTGAGTTTTATCCAGCAGTTTTATGAAGAATTTTGCTTCATGGTTTTGAGTTACGGCAGGGAATTTAACTAAAACATGTACAACATATGGACTTCTCTGATGCCAAACCAAAGATACAATGTTATTATTGAAAATTATATCCTATGTTTTGTTGGTTTGTAGCACTGGTAAATGTATTGGAGCTGTTTTATGTTTCTACAAACTTATCCTATCAATGCTCCAATTAGAAACACACATAGTTGGACAACAGAGGTTTACAACATGGAAGGGGGTCATTGTGTCTCTGCTGATCCTGTCCTTGAGTAACTCTATGGTGTAACATTGTTAGTTACGTTTACACTCATTAAGATACTTCAGATTAAATATCACTCTGACCTTCTGTGATTCTTTTTTTTATATGAAAGCTCATGGAAAACACCATATCCAGTATTGAAATTATAAAAGCAAAGTGCTGCGGATGCCAGAATCTCAAACAAAAACAGAAAATGCTAGAAAATCTCAGCTGGTCTGACAGCATCTGTGGAGAGAGAACAGAACCAACATTTCGAATCTGAATGACCCTTTACCAGAGCTCTGACGAAAGGTCATCCAGACTCAAAACATTGGTTCTATTCTCTCTCCACAGGTGCTGTCTGACATCCTGAGATTTTCCAGCATTACCAATATTGAAACTGTCAGACAGAACTTTCAGTTATGATTGGGGGTAAAATTTGTGAAATTTGACTGGGTGCCCAATGTGCACACTAATGAATGTCATACGGAAAAACAACTGGGCAGATGGGTAATGATGACCGCTCCACTATTGTTGGTTTTCCAATACCATTCCCACAGCTAGCGATGTATTAAGGCAGACTTTTGTATGTTTCAATAGCTAATAATTCCTGGAACAGGCCACTAAGGCTGTTGCCAGGATCTTATAGCTTGTAGGGGGTCACTCCACATCAAGCGTGGCTGACCAGGAATCTCTCCCTGTCTTACCACCAACCATTGGCATGTTGGAAGGATTAATAGGTTGACACTCAACCTGTTTGGCTGTGTTACTAATGCATCTTCCTTGGCCATCAAGTCTGGGGTGGGATTTGATAGCGGGCAGGGACGCTGCACAACAAGACCACCAATAGTTTTATACTCTACTAAAGTTGGAAGTTCCACCCAATATCTTGATCAATTATTAAAAGAAGGAAGGATTTATTTTTATTTAATTCTTTTTATGATCTCAGGTCAGCTAATTCAGCTTTTCTGAAGTACAGCAAGGAGAGAACTGTATTGTACTGATAATTTTAGATTTATTGACTATCTAACCAAAAATTATTTTAATATGGGCTCATTACAAACAGTCACTAATTATCCAGAACTAAACATATCACAAGAAGAAATATATTTCCACGATTCATGAGAAAATCATGTTCTTGAAGCGGTAACAAAAGACTTGCATTTATATAGTGCTTTTCACTACCTCAGGATGTCCAAAGTGCTTTATGGACAATAAAGTACATCAGAAACACTTACTGCCATTTATAGTATCTGTTTTCATTATTGCTGGCACTGATTGACATTAGCATTTTAGGATTTATTCACATGCAAGTTTGGAATCGGTACTTGTACTAACACTAAACATGGAGAGTGATTTAGTATGCCAAGCTGGCAGAAGCTAAGCAATCTAAACAGAGTTCTGAAATAATAACAGAAAGTGCCGGAAAAACTCAGCAGGTCTGACAGCATCTGTGGAGCTGCCAGACTCATTGAGATTTTCCAGCACTTCCTGTTCTTTTGATTTCAGATCACCAGCACCACAATATTTCCCTTTTACAAACAGGGTTCTTGCCTAGCTCGAGTCTGAACTGTTGTTACCAGTCAGATCAGTAGCTACAGTGTAAATAGCACATCTGGATTCAGCAGAAAACGCCCCTCAAACACCCCACAAAACATCAGAGAACAGGAAGAAATTTATGTGACGTTGCACACTGATGTAACAATTACTTTCATGACCGCCCCCCCCCCCACTCCTCCCCCCACCCACAGTGGGAGGATATAGGTAAAGCAAAGAGACAACAAAGAACGGCAAAGCCCTGAAAATTATACCAGCAAATGTTTAGATACATGAACTAATCTCAAGCATTTTGCTTTAGTGAGACCACACCAGTAGCGCTGTGCCCAGTTTTGGTATTTTTATCCAGGGAATGATATACTAGCTTTTGAGGTGGTGCAGGAAAGGTTTGCTAAGTTTATTTGTCTTATGAGAGGTTGAGTAGACTCTAGAGTTTAGGAGAATGAGAGATTATTTCTTTGAAACATATAAGGTTCTGAGTGGATTTTGCAGAATGGATGCTGAGAGGCTGCTTTCATTTGCTGGAGAGCTGAGAACCAGGGGGCCTGGTCTCAGTTTATGGGGCTGATCATTTAAGACTGACTTAAGGAGAAATCTCTTCACCCAGATTGTGGTGAATCTTAGGAACTCTCTACCCCACAGAACTGTGGATGCTCAGTCATTGATTATTGTCAAGTTAAAGTCCAACAGGTGAGTCTCACCTGATGAAAGGGTAGCGCTGTGAAAACTCGTGATTCCAAAGAAACCCGTTGTTCTTTAATCTGGTGTTGTGAGACTTCTTACTATGCCCACCCCAGTCCAACACCGGCATCTCCACATCATGGGTATTATCAAGGCTGAAAATGATAGATCTTTGTATCCGAGGGAATTAATGGAAGTGAGGATCAGGAAGGGTTGGGAGAGGTGAAAGTGGAGTTGAGGTCAAAGATCAGCCATGATCTTACTGACTGACAGAGAAAGCTATAGGGGCCTAAAATTCTCCTCCTGCTTCTGTGTCTTGTGGCATCTTCATGTTTCTGTGGAAAATGATTTTTTTAACACATGCAAAGTCTTGCAGGTAAATAGCTGTTCCTTTTGCATTTTGATGGGCTATTTACTCTCTGTCTTCTGCACTCTGCAGGAAAGATTAGTCAATATTTTTCCAGTTAAGAGTTATTTGAGAAGTATTGTTCCCGCTAACAAAACTGTGTTTCACAAAAATAGTGTGAATAGTGCATTTTGATTGAGGTTGTTAAATTCTAATAAAATAATTAACTTAACACCATTTGGAGAATACACAGAAAGATATACAATGTTCTAAGTTATTTAAGTACTCTATAGACAGTTCATGCATTGCAATTATAAAACTATTTATTGTAATAAGTATTCTTTAGATGGCTTAAGGCTAAGGAACACATTTGAAATAAATACGAGCATTCCAATAGCATCTATCACAACTATAGGATGACCCAAAGTGCTTTACCCCCAACGAAGTACTTTTGAAATATATTCACTGTTGTAATGTAGGAAACAGGACAAACTACTTGAGCACAGCAAAGTCCCCAAACAGTTGTGAGAAATAATCAGATAATCTGTTTTCAGGATGTTGTCTCAGCTAAACCATAACCTAAATAAAGGGAAAAGAAATGAGGTTGCTGGGAATATTTGCCTTTAAAATACACTTTCTTTTTTGAATGAAAATTACATTCCTGCATAAAATGAAGATTTAAAAATCATCATTCTGATTCCTAGAAAAAGAGATAAACTATCTTGGACCGAGATCACAGGAATTTCTTCAATCAGAGGGTGGTGAATCATTAGAATTCCCTACCCCAAAGGACTATGGATGCTCAGTCATTATGTTTTTTCAAGAAAGAGGTCAATAGATTTCTAGATACACATGACATCATGCGATATATGGATAGTGCAGGAAGATGGTATTGAGACAGAAGATCAGCCACAATCTGGTTAAATGACATGACTGGCCCAAGGGGCAGAATACCCACTTCTACTCCTATGTTCCTATATTCCTAAATAAAACACAATCTCCACATCGCCAGCAAACAGACATTTTTGTATTACGCAAACACTGTGTAAAATGTACAATTTTCAGACTTTTCTACAGAAATAACCCTTTCAGATTCAAAACTGCATTAGCAGCAATTTGTGTCAACTGACTGTACAAAGTCAAAAGACATTTCAGCTGCTTTGGCTATCTACGTTTATGAGATCATAACATGGGAACTGTGGGTTGACTGCCTCTACCTAATCTGTTTCTTGCATCTTGTTATAGCTTCTTTTATAACCGTAATGTAACAAGTAAACCACGTGAACTGTTCCCTCAAGTCTTTGAGTACCTCACATCAAATCTAGTATAAACGACTCACACTCCCTTCCACAGAGGCCGTTCTATAGGAAGAATCCCCAACCATTCCAAACTTGAGGATCACTGTGCCAGGACTTTCAAGAACAAAAATATAACTGAAACCTCAATTTAGACTAACATGTCAATTGTATTTCAATTGTGCTTAATTATATGCAGGTGGGGGTGAGGGGTATGGCATTAATTGGAATTTCACTTGACCATATATATATATATACAGAGAGAGAGAGAGGGTGGTTGGGTTAGGAGATTGGGTTATGTTTGCAGTAATTCACTCTCTGAATAAATATCAACTGAGAAAAAAAATGATTCCAGTATCACTCTTCACTACCTAGTTTCTGGATGATAGCCTACCAAATGTTAGAACAAAACTTCTCTTCACTTCTTAGGGATTATAAATTTGGAAGTATTAATTTATGCAATATAATTGTAACTTTGCTGTGAGAAAGCAGATATAGCCAAAACATTCAGAAAGGAAATGGTTGGATTTCTGCTTTAACTCATACTCAAGATCAACTGGCTGGGCAGTGAGACTGAAACAAGATGGATACAATTAAAAAAAGTCTCCTGAACCTGGATTCAGGTAAGAGGCTGAATGAAACTGGACAAATGGCTTTTCCTGAAGTTCAAGTTCAAATCCCAATAGTGAAAATCTCAACAAATGGCAATTTTCACCCAATTGAAGGAGAGCAGGAAACATATGTCCTGGGATTTGTACCATACATTGTTGCATATTTAAAGTTAGGAATTGAAGGGGAAAGCCCCTAACAATAATGAATTGTGATTTCACCGTTTCAAATGCAAGTTTCCTTTTTCCTTTAATTAATATACATATTACTGGTTGTATTATTTAATTAGATTGAACAGGCTAAATGTAACCCTTCTGCTCCCCTGTGCCCGTCAGATATGTCTTCCTAAAATAACCAGTAGATTGTAGTCTTTCAAACTAAATAACAATATGATGTTCAACAAGATGCAACAGAATTCAGGAGAAACTTCTTCACCCAAAGAATGGTTAGAATGTGAAACTTGCTGGTGTATGGAGTAGTTGATGTGAATAACACGTATTTAAGGGAAAGCTAGATCAGTACATTAGGCAGAAGGGAATAAAAGGATAGCATTAGATGAAGAAGGGCAGGAGAAGATTCGTGTGAGTGGAAATGCTGTTATAGGGCAATTGGGCTACTTAGGTGCTGCATATGTAATACGTAAAATTAATGTCTTTCTCCTACAATCAACAAGATTTGAATTAATCATTCATCCTTAAACACTTTAGTGTCATTGTCTGAGTTAGTTTTTAAAGCCTACATTTTTTGAACTGATCAGTGAAGCATATTTTTACCAATCGGGGTATCTGTTGATCTGATGTTTTGTACATTTTGCCAAAATCAGAATTGAATAATCCTGCAGACTTTCACAAATGTACTTATGAAATCTGAACCTGGTTCTGGAATTGACTGAAAGGTTGAGTGATTCTAAATCTTATTGTATCACTGTGCCATTGTTTTTAATAGCTGTTCTGTTTTATATTCTTTTCCATCCTTTCCTACCTTTCCGCAGTCTCGGGGACTCTGTATAACTTCTTATCTGGGTGCTGACATGTGAAAAAGGCAATGTGATTGAAGGCAAACTAAGACATGACATCTCCTTGTGAAGATACGAACTTGAAAGTAATATTTCATCTGGGTTGCAGTGGATCTCAACAGATTTAAACTGGAAACTCCTGCAGTAATCATACTCTGATTCATCACCTTCCTAGTGGCAGAATAAGTCAAATACTGTTTTTATTACACGGCATTCCAGGACTTTTACCAATATTTTGCAAGTTGAGTTCTGTGATTCCGTACGTTTTTCCATGTCAACTAAAAGTTAATGCCCTGGCCTAAACATACAAAGGGTCTGCTATTCCCTATAATCAGACACATGGTTTATGGTGAATGACTGTGTCAAATTCCATTTTTATTACATGCCATGCCTGGATATTTACCAGTGTTTTGGGGATTACATTCTGGAATTCTGTCCATTTTTTTCTAAGATCTGTAAACCCTGACTTTGGTTATACTAGTTTAATGTTGATCTTCTTCTTTCTCTTTTAGATTATGAGGAGGTAATAGATTTCTGATGAACAGAAACTACCTCTGCTTCTCCTATGTTGCTGATATTTTAATTAGGAATAAATCAAAGATTTGGGATAAGCCATTTCCAGGTAATAGTTGGAACCATCACATCACTTTCTAATTACACAATCTATAGTTCCTTTGAATTTTTACTTCAAACAAATGTTCAAAATAGAAACATATCCAAACCCACAGCCCACAATAATAGCCTTTTTGGCACTCACACCGACTCCAGCTGCATTGCAACAAAACCACAAAGGAATCTAATGTAGCAGTAAAACCATCTTTTTAACTCCCTGGTCTGATCAATTTTCCTCATCTAATGAAGGTTGCAAGAGAAGATTGATGACGCACTAAGTGGTAACCATGGTATGTTATTCATGGCCTGCCTTACCTGATGATTTAGGCCACACCCTACAGCTTTCCTTAGCATTCCCTTGTACATAGAACCACCTGTCCAGTTAGTGAAGATACCATAAAATATTTTTAGCTTTGCACTGTTGCACAGTCTGCAGTATAATTCAATAAAGTCTCCCAAATCATATTTAGGCTGGCAATCTCAGACCATTTCAAGGCTTTGGTTTGGCTTCAGACCATTGCAATCAGTCAAGAGCAAATTTTAAAGAACTGGACTATCTAGCTTGACCTCTGTTTTTCTCGGCTCTTATACATTCCAACATTACTACTTTCAAAATTCCTAAGCAGTCATTTGGCCTCTCAAGGAAATCTTCAATGTTTTCCTCCTGTTAGAAAAAGGCCAACAATCTCATCAGTTCTGTGTTAAGATTAAGATTTAACAAACTGATCCAATGGTAACTTTTAAAAGGGAAATCAATATACTCCTGAAAAGGAAAATCTTGAAAAAGGTGATCAAACTAATTGGACAGCTCTTTCAAAGAGTGGGCACAGGCATAATGGGCTGAATGGCCTCCTTCACTGCTGTAAGAGGCCATGATTCTACATAAGATTTTTGATACCATTGCCTTCCCCAATTTAGATTGGTTGCCTGTAGAGGAGTTGATTTGTAGGGTGGCACAGTAGCACAGTGGTTAGCACTGCAGCTTCACAGCTCCAGGGACCTGGGTTCAATTCCTGGCTTGGGTCACAGTCTGTGTGGAGTTTGCGCATTCTCCTTGTGTTTGTGTGGGTTTCCTCCGGGTGCTCCAGTTTCCTCCCACAGTCCAAAGATGTGCGGATTAGGTTGATTGACCATGCTAACATTGCCCATTAGTATCCTGAGATGGATAGGTTAGAGGGATTAGTGGGTAAATATGTAGGGGTATGGGGGTAGGGCCTGGATGGGATTGTGTTTGGTGCAGACTCAATGGGCCAAATGGCCTCTTTCTGCACTGTACGGTTTCTATGATTCTATGATTTAGCTCAGATACCTGGCCAGCTGGTTAGTGATGTACAGCAACACCAACTGCCCAGGTTATTCAGGAAGGCTGAAGCCTTCTCAGCCTTGCCCGTTTCTGAGGTGTGGTTATCCTCAGGTTAAATCACCACCCTCTCAAAGGGAGAGCAGCCTATAGTCATAGAATCATAAAATGCTACAGTGCAGAAGGAAGTCATTTGGCCCATTGAGTCTGAACTGACCACAATCCCACCCACATCCTTTCTCCATAACACTGTGCATTTACCCTAGCTAATTGCCTTGACTCTAAGGGGCAATTTAGCATGGCTATTCCACCTAACCCATATGTGTTTGGACTGTGGGAGGAAACCGGAGCACCTGGAGGAAACCCACACAGTCACAGGGAGAATGTGCAAACTCCACACAGACAGTGACCCAAGCCGGGAATCAAACCTGGGTCCCTGGCACTGTGAGGCAGCAGTGCTAACCACTGAGCCACCCAAATCTGGGTCATCTGGGACTTTACCTTTTTACCTGTAGTATAAATATACACTCATATTTTCGCCATTGATTTTCATTTGATAAGTATCTAATTAAAATATGTAAATCGGGGTTTATTAAGAACAAAAATAGGATGGCACTGTGGCACAGTGGTTAGCACTGCTGCCACACAGCGCCAGGATTCCAGCTTCGAGTCCCTTCTTGGGTCACTGTCTGTGCGGTGTCTGCACATTCTCCTCGTGTCTGCGTGGCTTTCCTCCAGGTGTCCGGTTTCCTCCCACAGTTCGAAAGACATGCTGGACAGGTGGATTGGCCGTGCTAACCTCTCCCTCAGTGTACCCAAACAGAGTGTGGCGACTAGGGAGATTTTCACAGTAACTTCATTGCAGTGTTAATGTAAGCCTACTTGTGACTAATAAATAAACTTTACTTTAAAAACACATCTGATCAGTCAGCATCTGGAGACAAAGCTGTTTCCAGTTGTTTAACGTGATTACAGTGCCATAAAAAGTTGTGATGGGGAGTGTGTATCAGACTCATACCTAATCAAAACTTTAAAAACAAAGTTCTGCTGATGCCGGGAATTTGGAACAAAGACAGAAAGCTGGAAAGCATTGCAGGTCAACTAACATCTGCACAAGGAACAGACACACTGCACAGATGCTAACTGACCAGCTGCGTATTCGCAGGGTTTTTTTCTGTTTATGTTCCAGATTCGCAACATCTGCGATTTAGTTATGATAAGTCCGGTGTACATTCCTTTTCCATAAAAAATACAATTCGATGATTCTATAATTGCTGCAACCCCAATGAAAGTGTTCAGTAAAAAGTCTTGTCAGCTTGGATCGGGAATGTCCCAACTTGTTGGGACTCTGAATTGGGTTTAATTTGACTTGATTGGATTGGAATAAAGTTTAAAAAAAGGAGGTAAACATTCCCAGTCTGCAGGCGGATTGTCACGTTTTCAGAGCTGTCTTGGAGTGTCCGGGAACTAAAATTGAATTTTCTAGACAACAACTGGGAGGGAAATTGTAGGGGAGGTTAAAAATATATTGCGTGTTCTTAATTTTCTTTAAAGAGATTTCTTTATTTCGTTTCAAAAATATTGGCGATGGGGAGGGATTGACAACCAAGGGTGAATATGACCAATAGCAGGAGAGCAGGTGAGCTGGTCATGTGATGGAACCTCCATGATGACAGCCACATTTAGCAGTGATGTGAAAGTGTTGATATAAACTTGGAATAAGGGCCTTCCCTCAGGAAGGATGCTGAAATTGGCGGCTCTTGGGGCTTGATATGCCATAATGTATAATGTACACAGATATGGGGGGGGAAGGGGGGGAGGGGGGGAAGCAGGAGATTGGCAATAAGCCATGATGCTCGTTTGGACAACTAGCGCAGCCATGATGGGCCAAATGGCCTCCTTCTGACAATTCTGTGATAATCTGCAACTCCTGTGCATTGTCAGACTGTGCTTTATAAAAGTGGCCAAAATTCTACTTCCCTCCCCCATCTTGGACCTCCTGGCTGATTTTAATATATGCAGTTAATTGAAATGTTTGGACAGTGTGGCCTGCAGACTCTAAACATCTACATGTTTTATTGGTATGAAAAGTTTTACATATGCCTGTAATCATGCCTGTTGTAGAATTGTTTCTCCGGCAGAAAAACAACAGGCAGTGAGTGTACAAAGGGACTGGCTGGCCATGGTCACAGCAATCTGCCTGGCCAGAGCCCATACTATGAGCTGCTTGTCGAAACTCATGCAAGAAACTGATTGAGATTGGTAAGAATGGCACAAATAATTCTTAACTCGAAAATAAATTGGTGACCTTTGAGGACGCTGTATAAACTACTCAACCTAAAGAAAATAGAAACAAAGATTCCTTAATTCCTTTATGGGTGGCACACTGATTAGTACTGCTGCCTCTCAGCTCCAGGGACCCGGGTTCGATTCCCTCCTCGGGTCACTTTCTGTGCGGAGTTTGCACATTCTCCCCGTGTCGGCGTGGGTTTCCTGTGGGTGCTCCGGTTTCCTCCCACAGTCCAAAGATATGCAGGTTAGGTTGATTGGCCGTGCTAAATTGATCCTTAGTGTCAGGGGGTTAGTAGGGTAAATAAGTACGGTTATGGGAATGGGGCCTGGGTGGAAATGTGGTCGGTGCAGACTCAATGGGGCGAATGGTCTCCTTTTGCACGATAGGGATTCTGTTCTATGATTAAAAATAAATCTATATATAGAACAGATCAAGAATGGGTGATGTCATCGCTCCATCATCGCCTCTTTGGCCAACACTAGATTCACGTTCGGGTGATCATTGATATGATGTTTTAATATATAATCAGGGGACGTTGCTCTGAGTTAAAAGGTCTGTCATTAAGTCTCTTGAAGTGTAACCAAACAAGGCAGGTCGATTGGTCTTCAGTGCTGTAACAGTTCTGTGATTCTTATTTATATAAATTATAAATCTCCTCTGGTTACATCCAGAGAGTTTACAGGCACCAGAAGTTCTGTGTGATTTTCTACAGGACAGGAATCTCTTTTTAGATGTGGCGAACAGAGAGAGAGTCGTCTTATTTTGTTGTGTTTTCTGGCGTTATCTCAGAAAGAGAATGAGGGAACCACAACTAGTAATGTTCCTTTAGTCACTAAATAATTGACGATTAGCTGTTCTATTTTGAAGATACTGATGGATTTACCTTTGCTGATAGGGACCGGTCTACAGAAATCACTGCCCGTAATCTCACCCACATTTAGAATGGGTGCGAACAGTAATAAAAATATTTAATTGCACTGCACAAAATTATCTTCTGTTGGAGATGTGTACATATGATAGTTATCTGATTCCATTGAATTTAAGTATATATTTAAATTAAGTGAAACCGGATAACTTTAAGAAAGATAAAAGGAGCATAGCCAATGGAACTCAAACAATTGAGGCGCCGGTACCGGCAGGGGCCAGACAGCCCGAATGGCCTTCGTCGTTCAGTTATGTAGGTTTGAATAGTTAAGTAGGTTAAAGTTATGAACATAATTTTAAAAGAGAGAGTTCTACATGAAGATTTGGTCCATCAAGGATCGGTAAGCTAATGTAAACTGCAGCTGGAATAACAGAAGGTGGCCATTCAGCCCCTTGAATCTGTTCCCCGATTCAGTTAGACCATAGCTGCTCTCTATTTTAACACCAGTTTTCCACCCTGGTTCCATCTCATTTACTATCTTTGACTAACAAAAATCTATCGAACTTAATTTTGAAAATGTTAATATCAATATAGTTGCGAATAACAGATGCTACACAGTGAATATAGCATATCCCATAACTTCCTCATGTACCCAGCGCATTCAGACTAAGCAGTGTAAATCATTTATTCCTGAGTGTATGTAAGTCTTTCAGTTAGGCTAAGTGTTGTGCACTTGTTATTTTGACCAGTGGAGTGCAATTTCCCAATTGAGAACTAAAATATTCTGCAGTATATATTCCCAGCTAGCCTTTATTTTAAAGGTTTGTAACAGAGAAAACGCGCCTGTTTCGAAGCTGATGGCAAAAATCCCCCTCGGAATCAGGCGCTTACTTTTTTTCCCAAATAATATGAAGAGGATATATACAAAACTCTTGTCACTGAATTCATAGATCAGCTCCCTCTGATCAGATCCCTCTGAACAGATCTGGCACAGAGAAAAATAAACGCACTGGTCAAGTGATAAACCCGGGGAAATAATCGAATCAAATAGATGATACCACACAGCAACCCACCTTCACTCTCTACTTGAGGATCGCCCGTCGTCTAACTCTACCGACACAATCCGCTATTCCTTTCTATCTCGTTTTTATCGAGCTTCCGCTGAAATGCATCTCCAAACACTTCGCCCCAATCTTTCCCTGTGCCACAGTTTCAACACCCTTATTGCTCTCTGAGTGAGGATTTATTTCTCTAAATTCTCCAGCTGATGACTTGGTGACCATTTAGCATTGATGGCCCCAATATAAAGCATTGATTACTCTCTAACCTTACCTTTCATTCCTCCTTTTAGTTCAAGTTGTCTTAACCTTACAGCAGAATGCTTCTTTTAAAAGCGTTTCTATAATCCTACCGACAATGGCGGTTGCTGTTCTCCATCTTAGTCCTTTAAATCAAAAACTGCCACAATTTTCGTGAAGGCAATCGATTATAAATGGCCTTGAGTGAATGTATTTGTCTGATTGTTGCAATAAGGGCCTCCTTGTTCCTTTCCAGCTTCCCCTCCCCCTATCTACTTGACACTACCAGCTTCTGTGTTATCGCTGGGCTCTCTGTTCCTCGTATCTTTCCACAGAATATAATACAGCAATATTGCAGTAAAATATTACAGTCATCTATCAGATTTGCCAACAGTCCTGTGCCCTGATTTTCTCCTTTTACTTCCCTTCCAGTTCCAGAAGGCGATCGGTATAAACGCCTGTCGAGATATTTAAGAGCAGCCAATCGGTATTAAAAATTTCAGTTGCACTGGGGTTCAACTTTAAACAGACGGTCCACCCGCGAATAGGGAACCGGACAGGTCCCCGCGATTTGTGCAGCGCCCCGAAAGCTAGTGGCTTCTGCTACCAAATAAACCTGTCGGACTCTAACCTGATGTTGTGAGGCTTCTCACTGTGTTTACCCCAGTCCAACACCGGCAGCTCCACATCATTTGTGCGAGGCACAGTGATGATCCATACACAATTAGAAAAAAAAGGGAAGGAAAGTTTCGGAACTGTAGGACTGGAGGGAGAATCAAGAGGCAAGGATTAAAACTTGCAAAAGTGCAAAAAGTAATCTCAGCAATTAGCAATGGGAAAAGTCGCTGAAAGATTCGAATCGACAGATCTGCCTCCCCCAAATCCTTCAATTGGACCGTTTTATTTTAGATATTAAAAATCTGTGTGCTTCTGTCGTCCAATATAATAGCGTGGCAAAGTGCAGTGGAGAATGGAGACAGTTTTCCAATTAACTGCGTGTCGATGACGACTGCATGTGGGTTATTTATAGGAAATGGGGAATGATCGGAGAAATAAGTCTAACGGATAAATTATGTGGGCAAATTGGAAATATGCTTAAACAGGTACGGCAGGTGTGTGGGCATCCCACAGTTATAGCAACATCACCATTTAGGAGCTTTAATATTTGTGTGTTTACTCAAGAGAGGTAATTCAATATAATCTATATTTTTTACTCCATTCTCAAATTACAAAGCCAATGTTCAGAATGGACCGGGCAAACCCAAATCTATTCCTTGCTTGCTCCAAAAATCAGATGCAAATTTTAATTGAATCCAATTCACGGCCCCTACACAAGAGAGACGAACAAAACCCAAACTGGCAAGGTGAGGCATTACACCCCATTCTTGGGCTTGATTTTAGCCAAAAGGCCGAGAAGCGATACTTGCATAATCTGCAAATAATTTAGCTGGCACGTGCCTGTAATGTTTCAGTTCCGGCTTTTAAATTGAAATGCATTTCATATTTATTCCTAATTGAACCTTTTTTTGGAGGTTGTTCCTGATTGAATATATTTTTCCAGACCCGTTATCCTCCTTTCCTGGACTGACGGTAGAATATTCTATTGTGTCGCGTCCTGCCGTCTGGTTACACGAACCCGGAACCCCATTTTTAAACTGATGAGCAGACTGTGGCTCTAATTGGAGGAGCCAGGCTGGGACAGCAGTGTCTCCACCTCAACCACTTTCATTAATTCAATTTTGGGCAACTTTGGCGGCTCTGCGATTCTAAAGTTATTAGAGTTTAACAATGTGTGCTAGTTAGTGCAGCTGCCTTTCAGACCTTCCATGTCTTTATGGAACTGATACAGTTAAAAAGAGAACTCGTTCAGACCCACTTCATTGTGCAAAGTTTCTTCAGCATCCAGATCAATTGTCCTTAACGTGGGCGAAAGATTAGTCTATCAGCGCTAAATTAAAGAGCAGATATTCTTGACATGTAATTCTAAAGTCTCATTGTGATTAATCATCACATTTAAGGTTTTGTTTTATCTCGTGTGTTCAGCCGCATAAACTAACGGGTAACCCTATCCCACAACAACACTTATTCACCTTCTTCTTTCTGAATGTCTAACTCAAGATTAGACTACAACCAATTCTAAGGAATCTCTGTCCGTGCTGCGGCGGAACCTCAAAATAAAGTCTTGCAACATTTCCTTGGGCATCTCGGGGCGCACGTCATCTCGATAATTTACCACAACTCAATGTGTCAAATATATTTCACGACTAATCAGCAATAATTTAAACTTGCAACCTTCAAATAACAACTTGGAATGTTTCTGATGGCGCAAAGCGGTGATTTATACCACGATGTGTTGCCAGTCTCGGAAAATAAATGTCTAGCCTGAGAGGGGGCATGTCGAGTCCTCAGATTCACATTCGCTGTCAAGTGCTCGTTTGTCCTAAAACAACAGATACCGGGCCTAAGAAAAACAGCCCTCTTTGGCAACTGCAGACTGGGTGTGTGCGGATTCTATACACTCAGACAGAGGGACATTTATTAAACGTTTCTGTACAGATAGGCTTATGGCTGGTCGGAAGAGCTATTTGTACTTTCACAGCCTTCGAATCTTACTCACCCCACCCCTACACATGGAAAGATTGTTAAATGGGCCTGATCAGTGCAGAATGGACTAAAATATCCCATAATAATCACGTGGGTAACATTGCATAACTTGAAAAATCGACTTGAAAAATACTGGAAATAAAAATATCTTAATACCTCGGTGTCGAGTTAGTTTGTCTCAGACACACATCTAAGACAATTTCAATGTTAACATTTTCTGTTGGGAGTTTTCGATCATTATGTTTCCCTGCCGGACCTTCGCGTGTATCTGTATGTTTATATCTCTCTGACTGTACATTTCTGTCTCTGTGAATATTATATGCAAACTTCATCTGTCACATTCTTAGCAATTTGCAAGCATTTCCACGTGTAAACGCATACAGAGCAAATATTGCAAAAAGACTCAAAGATTACGGGAGAGTTTTTAACGGTAACATTTGCTTCTAATAACAAATAGAAGAGGATTAGGAGGGAATCGAGATTAGCGTTTCCAATGGACAGGTCAGAGTAATGGGTAAGAAATACATTTCTGCTTCAAACAAAACCTCTGAGATGAGAGAAGGCCGCTGTCAGTGCTAAACTACGTAATCTAAATGAGGGTAGCCCGACTTTTTGAAGATTAAAATTGAATTAATTTATACAGCAGCATAAATCCTGCGAACTTAAATTAAGACAGGAAATTGAAAGGTGAGTATGGCTATCATAGTTACAATTTGTTAGTTGATGTGATATCTGGTCTGCGCTCAGTGCATTGTGCTCGCTGACTTTCCCCGCCAGCATAAATCTCATGAGTTTAACTGGAGGATGTAAACTCTGAATGTAAAGGTTTCTGTAAACAGTCAAATAATCCCAGATAACTGGACAGCGAAACAACAGATGTTAATAAAAAGGCGGAATTTTCAGTTGGGGGATTTTACCCTGGTGTTAAGTGGGAAAGTTGAACTGAAAGTTAAAAGGACGGAAGGTAGTTTTTCAAACACTCTCACTGCAAGGCCGCCTTGACGAGACAGGCGGCCAGGAGATAAAATCAAATATACAGAAAGGTTACAACCACACACGGGTCACACAGACGCGGAGAGCCAGATATTAGCTTGATCCACTATGTGGAACAGTCTCCTTTCCAAAAGGCTGTTCTGTTAGGAATTCTATTTTGCAAAAGTGCAAAAAGCCGAGGCCTAATTCGAGAGACTAAAAAGTTCCAACGGGTTCTCTACTGTAAACCTGAAAGAGAGTATCTGTATATTTTAATGCATTTTTATAATTGCAAGTCACTTTCCAGCTTGGCGTCTCATGTGCTTTTATATTTTCAGGTTTCTCCTTTGTATTTCGATTGACAATGCTGACAGTCACTTACACAAACTGAACCTGTCTTCTATCCGATCCGTTCAGCGAATCCCCATTCGGAGTGTTGCAAAGTGCAGATTCCAAACTTTTTTTTTGGAGGGGGGTGGCGCTCAGTATTTCCACCAGATGAAAATACGACCTTGGATTAAAGTCTCGGAACCTTCAGCGTCGGGCGACCCCAGTTAAAAACCAAAATCCCAGACCATGCAGTGAAGCTGGCCTCTGCAGAGATCCCCTCGATTGAGTCGGTTTCCCGCCCCAACTGCTCCGGGAGAACTGGGGGAAATTGTCTGATATCTCTGCGTGTGTAAAATCGATACATGGAAGATGATTCTCACGGTCGAAAGCTCCGGGCTGCTGCTGTTATGTCCCGGTGCTCTGTTCTCTGTTAATACTCTGAACTTTTTTGGGGCCTGCTTGCCTCTGTGCTGACGTAGATGCTGTCAATCACAAAGCGCCTCTCAGGAGCCTTTACATCCACATTTCAGAGGCTCCAGAACTCTTACATTCATCGCCAATCGCCTCAGTATCATAGAGAAAAAAAACCTTCACTCAAGTAACGGTCCCAGATACCCATCAACGAGTCAGCTTCACAGGCTCCTGCGATAGGACCCAATAGTGAAATGTTTTCAAACAGAACTAATTCCCCTTTCCCCTCACCCCCTTCCCGATCAAAGCGGCCCCAGTTCCAAAAATTATCATTTACCCGACTACCTGAAACCATCAAACCAGCAGCGACACAAGTGAAAGTTTGGCTGTTATCCTTGGATACACAGTGTAAATAATGGATCCAATCTCAGTAAATCCAGGATGCTGTTAATAAATTTGTATAATTATAATCAAATCATCTCGGCCTTCCCAAAGAAACTTTCAGCAAGTTTATATTCCGTAAAATAAGTGCCTACAATAATACTGTAATAGTAAAAAGGTCTCACAACATCAAGTTAAAGTCCAACAGGTTTATTTGAAATCACGATCTTTCATTAATATGTTGACTTATAACATCACCAAGTTACAGCATTCGCCTCCCTCTGAAATTGTCCAATCTCCCCGTACAGCCAAGAAAACACAAAGGCACCAATCCAAGCACCAGTATGTGTGCCCTCAATTCATCATTAGTGAGTAGGATGATTATATTCCTCCGCCTCAACCATCCCTCCCCAAACGATATTCGAGAGCATTTCATTCTAAAGTTCTACTGTCACAGGAGTCTTCAGTGAAGCCATTTGTATGATATTTATATTCAGTGGAAATCTTCCACAAACCAGCTCCCCTGCACATCTAACCAGCTACATCCTCCCAGCCAAAAAGTCGTCAGAAAATATTTAGAAGATTTTGAACTCCTCTGTTAGATGTCTTCACCCTTCAAAAAAAACTTGATGCACCTGCCAGCTCATCCTACCACCTCCCCCACCCCGTCCCCTCCATCTCAAAACTTTAGAAAAAATATTCAAGTTTAGTCTCTCACAGTATTACCCAGACAATATCGGGCCACTTGGAGCAACCCGCCTTGTGTCTCATGTTTGCAATGGCCACCTGGCCAAGGCCCAGCCGATCCCCGCACCCCCTGTAGTATTCAATTCATTCCCTATTCGCCCATTCCCAATGAATAGAATTTCTGAGTTAAGCAACAATTGGTCTCAGGTTATCTGGACCGAATACTCCCGACCCACTGCCATGGGACCAGTGCTTTCAGATATCATTAATCTCTTTCTGAAATACAAGAGGGCTGCAGTGATTAAAATAGAGTGAGAAAAGATTTGATACCGATTGTTTTAGTTACAGTTTATGGAATTCCTGGTCCAAACAGGACAACTCTGTGGAAACTAGTTTTGGATTCAATACCCGAATAATAATGTGGCTTTGTATCCTTGTATCTGCTCATTCATTATATTTATAATATGGTCAAAGGCATTTTAGCTTCTAGAATAGGTAAGAAAAGCACACTGCTTCATTTTATTGTTTGGATAAAATAATATCGAGATGACTGTGCTTTCCAAATAAGCCATTCTGAGAATGGAAATGTGTTTTCTATTTTATTGGCCTATTCTGTGTACCAATGGAAATCTGGAGCAGCCAGTTTGAACTCGGCGGCTCCATGTGTTTCAGTAACCTCGATAATGAGAAAGGCGGAAATGGTCTACCTGGTGAATGATGATGAGGAAATTAGAGCATTGAGAATTATTTGAGATGGCCGTAAAACGGCGGGAGAAAACCAACAAGGAGGCCCTGTCTGAGTCCCATTAGGGGGTTTCTGCGTGTTCCACAATGGCCTGTCAACCGAGCTCTACGGTGCAGGCCCCCCAACTGCTGGAACCAGAAAGGTGCGTTGTTTAACCCGAATCTGAGTTTAGCCAGACAGTCAATGACTGACCCTTCCCCCTCCCCTCCCGCCCCCACCGCCAAGCTGCAAGGAGCAAGCAACTTCGAGGTACCATTGAGCTAGAGACCAAACAGGAACCATTAAAATACACTGGACGGGTTGGCGTATAGTCCAAATCATTCATTTCAGCCGATTCTAAGGTGAACTCCAGTCATTTGTTTATGTTCTTATCTGAAAAATTCAATCTTGTCCCTTAATAAACTTTGAGTTAACTTGTGTTTAATATTCACAATAACGCGGTATTTATCTAAAAAAAAACAACTCAGCATCACCCGACAACAGTCATTGAATATTCCCCACAATGATCTGCAGGAAGGGAAATGTCGCCTCTACATTGACCGGAGGCTGTTTACAAATTGCCAAATTCAGAATAATCTCATCCCAACTATCACCCAGATGCTGGTTTAGGAAATTGCAGCGGCTGCTTCATTCATTCTGGGTGAAAACTGAGAGCTAATCTGATTTTAAATTTGGTTTTGGATAAACAAGATTAAATTACAATTCGACCCAGCGGCGTTATCCGGGATGTGTCCAGTAACCCGTTAGTAATAAGATAATATCAGAGCCGCGCTTTCGATCCACTGCACAAACTCTGCGCGCAATGTTAATAAACATTCCTCGATCTCAAATCAGACAAACTGGCGATTTATTCTCATAAACAACTGGATTTTATACTCCTACAATCCATATATTGTTTACTCAGTTTCAGAGTCTGTGTTTTCCGGGTTAAATTTTCTCAGTCGGAATTCAGCTGAACTCATTCTGAAATTATTTCGAATGTTCAGATCTATATCTCGGCCAGCCTTCTTTTCATTGGAAATGGAGAGCAAAACTAATTTTAATTAACTGAGAATCAATTGAACTGCCAATGGAAAGCTTTATTTCACAGGACTAGGACAGCAATTTGTGCAGACACATCAGGCTTTGCGCAGTTAATATTTTAATTCAAGCATTTGGTTGATTTTATATTTAGTTTTATTAATTTGATCATATTTATAAGTGGAAAGATTTATACAAAACGCTTTTCACCTGGTGTGATTTTTAATAGAGAACTCGAGGCGCCAGTGCGTATAAAATTGAAAGCAATTCTTTCAAACTGCAGTTTGGTGACTATCACATTTAAAGTTGAGTCGAAACACGACGAATAGTTAAATGCAACCAATTCACCAACAACAGAAAGTCTACTCGCTCCTTCAGACACATAAATTAGTTTCTGGCGATGTACCACTAAGTCTCTGGTTGGCAATGAACTCTGGAGTTTGCTGCCTCGGCCCTGCTTATTGTCAGATACGAGGATTCTGTCTGCGCATGAGGTTAAGTTTTACTTTCAGATATCAGGGTTTCCACAATGCAAGGCACAGATATTGTCGATGTAATAATGCCTGAAGCATATCCGCCCCTTCCCTGGGGCACAGTGAGATGGGATACATGCAGATCTGGGGTTTTGTCAATTATCTTTTAAAACATTAAGTATTACAATTAAAAGCACCAAATCAAATTTTGAATTAATGATGTAACGTGCGTCTCCAGGTTCCATCCAGAACCGATCAACAATTTCTATTATAATGTCTGCACTCCTGTATCCGGCGAGTCAGCTGCTATTATTATTTTTTAAGTTTGGACAAATTATAAATTGAAATTTACTAATAAACCTTTTTTGACAGATTATGTTGACGGACTTTCCTTGTTACATTCTAACGGCTGATATTATAAGAACAGTAACATTGATTCTTTGGCGAGAAGAAATATGCGTTGGTCGTGCGCCTATATACAACGTGGTCTTGGTTTAGCTTAGGCAAACAATAAGGTTCAATAAAATGTTTCATATCAGGGATGTCCTTAGAGACAAACTTCAGGCTACTTCACCGCATCACTATCGTTTGGGAGCTGCCTTAAGTAAAGTGGGAATTTATTTAACTGAACCAAAATTAACACATTTGAACGGAAGGAAATCTAGAAATAAGTAACTTGACAAATTCCCCCGGACAATAGAAGCCACTTTGTGTCCTTACAGAATGTCGCCTTATTTCCAACCATCTATAGTTCACAGGGATCCATTCTTTTGAATTACCTGCCCTGTGATACCATCTAGTGATGTTGCAGTTTGCAAGAGGTTAAAATAGACAATTCCC
Source organism: Carcharhinus amblyrhynchos (assembly GCF_965287045.1). Classification (NCBI taxonomy): domain Eukaryota; kingdom Metazoa; phylum Chordata; class Chondrichthyes; order Carcharhiniformes; family Carcharhinidae; genus Carcharhinus; species Carcharhinus amblyrhynchos. The sequence continues at coordinate 5,324,419 of NC_137346.1, read as the reverse complement.
AACTGAGAGCATGGATGATGTGAATTCACAAGAACAGTTCAAGTCGGAACCATTATTAGAATGGATACATCTTTTTGGCCGTGCCTATCTAACTCTATTTCATTATTCAATTTTACATTTCAGAATCACGGTATGATATATCATAAAGGAGGCCATTCGGTCCATCATGCCAGTACCAGATGCATAAAATCTGAAATTAATCCTCCCCAGTTCTTTAAACGAGATTCCTCTCCCGCCCCCTAAAGTTTTCCAAACTTTATTTTTGGGGAATACTGTCCTCGATTGCAATGCTGTGTTTCAAACTATCGCAGGTTAAAATCCTGCAATCGTTTTAGTCAAGTTATTTGTCATTTGCTGGCAGCTTTCTGTTGGGATGTGTCTAAAATGAGGCCACATTTCAGTGATCGCCCATCATCTGTTGTGGAATGTGTTTTCATTAGACTCAATTTTCGAGAAAACCACTAATTGCCGGGTTTTTAAAAATAAACTGCGTTCAAAGAGACATCAATAGCAGAGAAGCCGTGCCAATATAGCCAGCAGCTAGCACTCCAGAATGCTGCTTTTTTCCATCACAGCAATTTGTCATTGCTTTGCGGTGCAGGTCCCGGTTGCAGACGTGTAGGTATTGTAATACTTTTTGGGAGTGAGCGGGGAGCCGCTGGCAGGTAAATTAGTCAGAAACAAAAAAAACACAACTGCAAGTGGAACTGCCTGAGAGATTGATATGAGACAAAGTGGGCTGGGGGAGGGGGCGGGGGCGGGCGCGAAGCCTACATAAATCCGGATAGTTCATTGCCATTTAATCTTCTAAATTTCACCATGACAGTTATTTTTCTATATATATACATTCGTACTTCAATGATAACTAATAATAACTTGTAAACAGCAAGCAATTTGGAGAAACTCTCTGTATCCGATCTACGGATGCAGAAAACTGATTTCCTTCCAATTTTATCAGGGCCCAAAACGGACCTGTCCACTATCTGTCAGGCGTGGCCGGTTGGCTGGCTGGTGGATACTTTCTAGATTTAAAGTTATTAGTATTATTACTTATTAGTCCTATGTAGGCTTATATTAAAACTGCAATGAAGTTGCTGTGAAAACCCCCTAGATTTTAACATTGGTGAGGAGTTAATTGACAATTTTAGAATTGAATTTCTCTCTTTGCCTCTTGGTTCCCATCCTCGCATTGACTTGGCTACAGGAGACTGGCACCTATTTCAATGCGTTTTGAAACAGTTGAACAGTTTAATATTCTGCTAATAAAACACCACCCCCCCCCCCCCGAGAACCAAACACTAAGGGATCCACCGTCAGTGGTGCACACGTCAGTTTGGAGTCACCTCTTGCTCCAATCATCCTCACCAACAAGTTGTCCATCGCCACATTCGCCATTTTTAGCGGGCAGCAGCGGGAGAAGCGCAAACTCTACCCCTTCACCGGGATTTAATTCATAGTTTAGAAACTGCGGGTTGTTTTGGGTCTGGATTTGATAGGCCACCCTCTGCAACACCCCCACCCCACCCAAAAATTCCTTTACATTCCTGTAACCATTGAAAGAAATGGTTTAAAGCTCTTACTGAAATCTATTATCAACGGCCCTGGGTATAAATCACCAAGACGTGGCTAAATTGAATGGCTGGGTTTGAATGAAGGAGGATTGTTTGATGGTGACGGGTCAATTGCATTGATTGAACTGTGGTATCACATTAGTATTAAATGTAATAAATAATCGTGGTAAATAACGTCTTTTCTAGGAATAACGACCCTCCCAATGATTTATTATTTTATTATAATCACCCCCACATTGCACAGGGGTTGGATACAGCGATGTTCGAACTCTTAAAAGTCTTATTTGTAACAGTTCGCTATCGAAAGTTTTGAACGGTAGAGGTTGCAGGGCTGTGGGGGTGGGAGTGGTGTAATGTCTGACAACACTTAAGATCTGTTATCTGGACCAACTGAAGGGTCAGCTGCTGAGATTTCACCACGATTTGCAACACACAGGAGTAAGTTTTCGGAGATTGTGGCCTTCAGAATGGCCCAGCTAAGAAAAGCAAAAAGCCCCCCCGCGCTGAAAAAAAGTCACACTGCGGAGTTCCATCTCAGAGAGAGAAAAACAAGACTTGAATACTGTTCAACCTCACCGACTACAAATAAAAATAAAATCAAAGTTCACTGCAATCGGTTGAAAATACCAGAATCATTCACAGTACCGGAAACAAATGATAAAATAACAAAAATATCAATTTTACATCAACTCCGCTAAAATAAATCGCCATTGCTAAGATATATTTTAAAAGATTAGCTTTTTGTCAATCCATTTTACTTAAGAAATCAGGGGCATTTAATAACAAGCTGTTGGGGATATAGTTAACAATAATCATTTTCTCTAGCCGAACTCTGTTGATGAAATAACGAATCGATGAGGGGATAAATTATTATTGATATGAACATTAGTATATTCCAGTCAACGTCGGTGCACAAATACAATAGCCCACACTCCGTGAAAGAGCACATTCATTTTGGAATAAATGTTTGTTTACATTGTCTCTATAAAATTCGAGCAGATACAGTAACATTCCTCTACATAAACATTTTCCCTCACTTTGATTTGCTTTCTTCCCCAGCCGCCGAGTTCTCACTCCCCATCCTTCTGTCACTCTTTGGCCTCACTCTTGCTTTGGTCCTTGTCCTTGTCTCTGCCACTTGCTACCAGTAACATCCTCCGCCGCCCCCCCCCCCGCCCAACTCCTCCCCACCACCTTCTCCCTCTATTTACCATCGTCTCTCCGTCATCGCTGTCAAATCTTAACACAGCAAGTGAATAATCCCAAATCAACTTGGATATTACAGATCGAAACAAAATGTTGACTAATATTTATCGCTTTGGATTTAAACGCCGCAAACACAACAGTTTACATGAATAGAATATATGGGATGAGCAAGTAGTCTAACGCCGTAAATTATCATTTAAAATTGGGCATTAATATGTAGCCATTTGCAATCTGGTATTTTCAACTAAATTAAACCTCAGTCGCTAGTTGCTGATATTCTGGGCACAGCTTGTAAGTGGGAGAAAAGAATGAAGTGGAAAGCACTGATTAAGCTTGATTTAAATTCATTCTAGAATTCACATTCGTGTTTTCCTTCCCTTTCTCTCTTCCTGTGTGTGTTGAGATTAGTTTCTTACCAAACACGTCCTGTTGGTCCAAACAGATAATCCACTTTCTGGTAAAAGGTTTGATGAATACCCCGGTTTCGCGCGAATAACGATCCAATTCGCAAACTCCGTGCTGCTGTCGAATTTTTGAAAGTATTCTATAGACAGGGGCCGTTCCTTGGGAAAGGAATACGAGTGTCGGATCAGAGGCTGTTAGGAGCCTTGTTGAGTTTAACACAGAATTTTATCTGGGGAGACTCCCCCGTCACGTGACGCAGAAATCGACCCAACTGGAGTTTGATGAAATGAGTATTAAAGAGGGCAAGCCGTGTAAGAACTTCCAAAATAAAACAGTTGGCACTACAGAAGAAAAAAATAAAATAATTGAGTGAATCTGATTCAAAGCAACAGAGAGTGATTTCAATGGCAGCCAAACTAATGATAAACTTTATCACAAGTAAAATGTGAACAAGACTAAAACAAATCCTGTTCTATTTACAGAATTTGCCAAGAACTGAAACCTCCTTTCATACAGTTTGTGCACAGGAGCCTAGCTAATAACCAACTTAACAGAAATATTCTGGGCAACTAGACAGATGCTGAACACACTATATATATTACAAACATTTACCCCCCGTGTTCTTGTCCTCCTTCCCACAATCGCACAGAGCCAGCCTTCGGCGATGCCCTCTGGCCTTGGCCCCACTTTAGGCTGTTCCACTGACTGACGTGACTAAAGAAACCCCAACGCCCCCTCCCCAAAAAATAAAGACACAGCCAAAAAATGTCACTAAATGTTTTCATTTTCTATCAGCTGTCAAAAAATGGTAATTCCCGCTGTGCCCATGACAGAAATCCGTCCACTTAGTTTCCCCAAAAAACAGAAAAGGGATATAATTAGAATGAGAATCGGAGGGGATAAAAATAACCTCCAGAAAGGAGCTGTTCTTATTTCTATTCATATTTTACACGCCCAGAACTCCATATTGCTGAATAGAATTGCCTTAGAGAGATAAAGGTTATGGAATGTGTAAAGTCAGGACTGTGTAAGTACGTTTTATTTAACCGGCGATTGAAGGAGTATTTTGAATATCGGTCATTAAGTAAAATCATTTATTAGTGAACGGGGTTTTCCGTGAAGAAATAGAAGTCTAGAATTTTCAATTTAACAGGCCGTTGTATGGGCTGGGACATCTGAACATATTTTATGTTTTAAACTGGGGAAGCGTTTCTCTTGGGAATTGTTTATCTTTCTTTTAGAGAAAAAAATCATTTGAAAATCCCTGCACAGATCATAAACATTAATTTCGTATGCCCCCCCCACCTCCACCCCGCTCCCCCATGGAGTTATCGCAGCGAGATGCTGGGACGAATTTTATCGCTAATCCACAGAGTTAGCTCTTGTTTGAGATATTCCGGATTTTCGCTGTGTCTAAGGGTGGCCCGTGTCACACCTTGATCACAGTCTGGTCCCTTCCATTTCCCATCTGACATTAATTGACCAAATTCATCTTGACCGTTTTGGGAAATTAATTGCTTTTTTGCAGCGAAGTTCGATTCTGTGGGATTTTATCTGTGACAGTATGATTTCAGAATATGAATTCTGTCGCGAATTGACGATCTGAGATGTTTGTATTGTCCAATTTTAATTATTTTTGTTTCATTTTTCACAGAATGAGAAGAATTTTAATTTAATGACGCCCCCGTGCCGGTGTTTTCTGGACCTTTATAAATTTACTGGATACATACAAATAAGCTAAATCCAAACTGATCGAAATTTTATTTGTGTTCCACAGACTTTCCTCTCTCTAAAGCTGACTTCTCATCCCAGCACCGGTTCAACCTCTAACCAGTTGAATTAGACATTTGAAAGTGTCTTATATTGGAAAAATTAGCATGAGAGGTAGTTCCAAATGTGGTATGGTAAATGTGCCGCGTTGTTTTTCTATAATTTAAAAAAAGCACAGGTTATGGAGTATATATTAAATTACACCGAATTAAACTTCTCCTGTTGGGGTAACAGAAAGTGAAAGGCGAGTAAAAATCGAAATACATTATAAATAGTCTTTTCGCTTTATATATCACTGTTGTTTGCACATTTTAACCAGAATTTGAGGGGTTTTATTACTCTTTTCTATTGAGAAGTGTTTAAGTTTCATATCAACTGAAATAAATGGCGGTGACGGAGACCGTTTTCATCTGTTAAAGGTGAGGGGAGAGGGTTAGGGTCGGAATGGCTGCCTGCAGCAACAGCCCCACTCAGGGAGTCGGGGCCCCAGCCCCTGCCCTGAAGTTAAGGTGAGACACCCAGAGATGGGGAGACGCGGCGATTGGCGCCAGAGGCCATCCACATACACACCAAGAAACCGCTACCACCCCCACCCGCCCTCCCCACCCCCCGTGAGCCAATAGCTGACACCAGAGGGGTAAAGAATACAAGAGAAGTCACTCCAGACTGGGAAATTGGAAAGAAGTAAAGCTCCCAGTGAGTGGAATCTCACTGAAATTATCCGCGGCCCAACATGTTCCTTCCGAAGGAAACCTGGTTTAAAGCAGCAACATGCGTTTAGGTTAATGTGTGACACCCCTTGTTAAACAGGACAGGTGAGTGTAACAGCGATACACCTTTGACTCTGACCCTTGGGGGGTGAATTTGGACATTTATAGCAAATGGCAATTGGGCTGTAGGGGACAGATATCACATCAACGTTTTACTAATCACGGGCAAACAATGCGGTGTCTTTGGGGGAATTTTAAATTTCAGTGAAATGTGAAGAGGTGCGAATCAGTTCCATTTTGGGTCAAAATCTGTGAAGAGAGAGCCTCCAGCCCGTTCTCTTTACACTTGGGCTAAATTGCGGGGAAGTTAAGGCGGAGTTGGTCTCAGGTCTTATTCTTTAATCTGATTTTCTTCTCACGTGGATTAATTAGAGCAATAGGTTAGAATTGGTTTGATTATTAAAACTGATGCACGGAAAATATTCTCCCGAACGGAACATTGAGAACAAGCTGAATGGGACCCCACCCGAACCCCAAACTGCAAGAGGTGAGCAGTGAGTAACAACGAATATCTAATGAAATATTGCATTTTAAAATGCAGATACCGCAGTCAAACCTATAGAATTATGGAGTGAACACGTGTACTTTATCAGGAACATGCATCTGTACGATGGAACCTCATTAAAAACTCATTACCCTGGCTCATTATAAAACTTTCACTGAAATATACCTTCCCTACATTAATCGTGTAGCTGAGTTTAAATATGGGTGATATGGACCTCATAATACCAGCCCCAGGAGTTCGTATTAACCAGGCCAGCGAAATACATACACCAAACGGTGAGATTAATTATTCAGATAAAACATTCATTGCTGATGTTTGCACTTTAGAGAGGAGCTCAGAAGGACATCTCCGTTCTACATGGACGAAATTGACCCTAAACCCCACTCAGATCGAATCCTAGAGCCAACCTGGATTGGCGCGTTTACGATCAGCCTTTCTCAGTTGGAATTAAAGACACAAGTATACACAGAAGCGACTAAGAGCAAACCAGCCTTCTGCCACCCTTCCCCCATCTCACCCCAAACACTCTCTCAAAAGGTATTCCGGAAGTGGTGGCGAGGGCATGTTGTTATATGTCTCGAGTTTAATTGCACTAATTTGCAAAAAACATCTTCATATTATAAAGTGTGCTGGGGATAAGGAACCATTAACCGGTGCAGCAATGTCAGATCCTACTCTCGGCTATTGTAGAACAATGAAACAGAGAAACTAGAAGCAAGAGTAGGCCATTCGCCCCTTCGTTCTAGAAGGTTCTAGATTTGGGGTAATATTCGACTTTAGTGTTCACACTCTGTTTCCAGTCAGATAAATCAAACAAGACAACTGATTATCTAGTTTTGAAACTCGGTGATGTTGAGACTCAGAATAAACATTCTGTAGGAGCTGCTAATCTGGAGTTAAAGGAAGTTTTAGAAACACATCAGGCCAGGGAGACAGGGAGAAGTTTCAGAGTATGTTCGGTTTGAAGGAACTGACATGGATTTAAGACGTTTCTCTCTTTCCTGCCGTTTGTGTTTTGTTAATTCTCACCTCAGAAAGATCAAATTATTTAACCAATTATTTACACAAATATTTTACAACCAAGAAGGAGGCCTTTCGGCCCATCCACCATCAATAGAGCTATCCAGTTCATCACACTCCATTGCTTTAACAGCCTGGCGACTAGGGTTATTTCACAATAACTTCATTGCAGTGTTAATGTAAGCCTAACTTACGACTCATAAATTTTTAAAAACTTCTTTAAAAACTTTTTTTAAAAATTCCATTCCCTTTTGGAAGTTGCTGTCGAATCTGCTTTCAGATTAGAACAATTTGCTGTGTAAAATAACTTCTCCTTTTTGCCAAATACCCTAATTCTGTCTCTCCCATTATAAACCCTCTGTCTCCTTACTTTACAAATGAACTACAAAAGGTCCTGAATGTAGCCCAATACATAACTCAAACCAGCCTCTCACCCACTGACTCTGTCTACACTTCCTGATGCCTCGCCAGTATAATTAAAGACCCCACACACCCCGGACATTCTCTCTTCCACTTCCTTCCGTCGGGAAAAAAATACAAAGTCTGAGGTCATGTACCAACCGACTCAAGAACAGCTTCTTCCCTTTTGCTGTCAGACTTCTGAATGGACTTTGCATTAAGTTGATCTTTCTCTACACCCTAGCTATGACTGTAACACTCCATTCTGTACTCTCTCATTTCTTTCTCTATGAACGGCATGCTTTGTATAGGCGCAAGAAACAATACTTTTCACTGTATGTTAATACATGTGACAATAATAAATCAAATCAAATCACATCAAACATTCGAACCCTTTATAATGTCCCCTCTCCCAACTTAACTTCCTCGGCACCCAGAGAGAAAATCCCAGTTTCTCTCATCTCTTCATTGTGACTGCCCCACGTTCCTGGGATCTTTTTCGTCCCCAAAACCTCGACATCCTTCCTGGAGTGTGAATTGCCCAGAATTGGACATTCCTTCATCTCCCCGGAAAACAGTTCCTTCCCCAGAGCTTCCGAACGTCACAACTTTAGATCCAAATGATGATGGATTTTAAAATGAAAAGAATCCATTCAGAAGGGCTCAACGGGCATTTTCCAGGCATTTATGCAGCTGTATGCTGAGGGGGAGAAGTGGATGTTTGCAGGAGGTACACTGCACCGCCGCATCATTTCCAATATTGAGTTGCTTATATTTAATATTCATCTCATCAACATTATTGACCAAAGTGGACAACCGCAGTCTGGGTGCATCACCCACTTTCTCACAGGACCCTGCAATTTCCCCCCAAACTCCCCCCAGTAAAGTGCTGATTTCCGCCGACCTCGTGCAGGGCCCGTCAAACCGGGGGAGGTGTTAAAATCACAGACTGGTTCGAGTTTTGAAAATGAAACGTGAGCGCCAGGCTTTGCCAAGCTTTAATTACAGCCCTGGGACACGAACCTGGCCTCGGACATTATTGGCCACATTTCCCAAAGAGCCCAAGAGGCAGTCTGAGAAATTCACTGAATCCAGTCAAACCTGAGCCAGCAGGACTGGGAAATTGGGCATCGCCTCAATGTGGATCCTTGGCCACAACCTAGCGACACGATCAGGTGGGGAATCAGTTCCTGGCACCAGGAACCCGCTGAAAACTCCGACATTTTTACTGATGGAATTGGAGCAATTCTTGGTTGTCAATCGACAGAAACTTTGGTCAGAGCGCGACTCAGAAACCGTGGCTGATGGTGAGAATTAATTGACGCTAAAACAAGAGCGAGGAAGCCGCACAATAGACACCGCTTCCCAAAATAGGTGGCAATTTTAAGAAAATATTTGAAATTACTGCGGATTATTCGAAGCAAAGAAATGAAACCCAGACAGACAACTGCAATCTTCCAGATGCTGCCAGACCCGCTGAGATTTTCCAGCCTTTTCTCTTCTGGTTTCAGATTCCAGCATCCGCAGTCATTTGCTTTCGGCCAATTGCAACCATCCCGGCTTCCCCGCTGAGACATTCCCAAACGGGAGAAATAGGAAAAAGGGGAAGGTGATTGTGGCGGATGACAGAAATCTGCGGACAGCAAAAATCCTCAGTTTAAATCGCCTTTGTTTCCACCAGGAGGGGAGAGATTTTGGTTTTTATCTTAGGAAACTTCTCTTTCAGACTTGCCAATATTGAATGACTAAATTTCTAGAAACGCGGCTTCATTTCAATCTGTGTTAGAAATTGTTAGCTGTGTGGCTGTGTACTTCTCTTATTCTTAGCTTATGGGCGTTATTGGCTGGGCCAGCATTTATTGCCCATCCCTAATTGCCCTCCGGAAGGTGGTAGAAAATGTCTTCTTTGAACCATTGCAGTCACTGCTGTTTGGGAATTCCGAGATTTTAACCCAGAAAAATCAGAATGGTGGGGGTTTGGAGGGGAACTTCCAGATGGTGGTGTTCCAGTGTATTTAATGACCTTATCTTTCTAGATGGTTGCCGTTGCAGACTTGGTGAGCTCCTGCACTGCACCTTGTAGATGGTACACACTGCTACCACTGTGCCTTGGTGGTGGAGGGAATGAATGTTTGTGGAAGGGGTGCCAATCAACAGTTTGCTTTATCCTGGATAGTATTGAGCTTTTTGAGTGTTGTTGGAGCTGCACTCATCTGGGCAAGGGGAGAGTATTCAATCACATTCTTGGCTTGTGGTGGGCAGGTAAGAAGTGTCAAAAGGTGAGTAACTTGCTGCAGGATTCCCAGCCACCAACCTGCTCTTATAGCCAGAGTATTTGTGTCTAGTTCAATTCAGTTTTTGATCAATGGTCACCCCTAGGATGTTGACAGTGGGGATTCAGTGATGGTAATGACATTGAATATCATGGGGCAATGGTTAGATTCTCTCTTGTTCAGATGACCATTGTCTGGCACTTGTGTGAATGTTACTTGCCACATCAGCCCAAGCCTGGATATCATCCCCATCTTGCTGCATTTGGACATGGGCTGCTTCAGCATCTGAATAGCCACAAGTGGGGCTAAACATTGTGTAATTATCAGCAAACATTCCCACTTCTAACCTAATGTGGATGGAAGGTTGTTGATGAAGCAGTTGAAGAAGGTTGGGTCTAGGATACTATTCTGAGGAATTCCTGCCATGATGTCCTGGAGTGGATTAACCTCCAATAACCATCTTCCTTTGTACCAGGTCTGACTCCAATCAGAGGAGAGTTTACCCTGATTTCCATTGACTCCAGTTTTGCTAGGGCTCCTTGATGCCTCACTCAGTCAACTGCTGCCTTGATGTCAAGAGCAGTAACTCTTACCTCATCTCTACATCAGCGAGCAGGCTATTTCTCACCAAACGCTGCTTGATAGTGTTGTTAATTATCCCTACCATCACTTACTGATGATCAAGGGTAGACTGATGGGTCAGTAACTGTTGTGTACAGGATATATCTGGGCAATTTTCCACATTGCTGGGTAGATGCCTATATTATTACTGTACTGGAACAGCTTGGCTAGAAGAGGGGCAAATTCTGGAGCACAAGATTTCAATACAATTGCCAAAATACTGTCAGGGCCTTTGCAGTATTCAATGCATTCAGCTGTTTCTTGGTATTGCATCGATAGTGAATCAAATTGGCTGGAGACTGATATCTGTGATACTGGGGACCTCTGGACAAAGCAAGGATGGATCATCCATTCGGCACTTCTGGCTGAAGATTGTTGTGATTTCTTCAGCCTTATCTTTTGCACGGATGTGCTGGTCTCCTCCATGGATGGGGATATTTGTGGAGCCTCCTCCTGCAGTGAGTCGTGTAATTGTCCATTCTCCATTGGACGTGGCAGGATTGCAGAGCTTAGATGTGATCCATTGGTTGTGGGATTGCTTCGCTCTATCACTTGCTGTTTGGCACACAAACACATCCACGTTATAACTTCATTAGGTTGATACCTCATTTTTAGGTGTGCCTGGTGCTGCTCCTGGCATGCCCTCCTGCCCTGCACTCTTCATTGACCCAGGGTTGACATCCGCGGTTGGTGGTAATGTTAGGGTGGGGGTTATTCCAGTCCATGAGGGTCAGATTGTGGTTGAGTAGAATTCTGCTGCTGCCACACAGTGCCTCATGATTATTCAATCTTGAATTGCTCAATCTGTCAAAATCTATTTCAATGAGCATGGTTGTTAGGCCACACAATGTGATGGAGAATTTCCTCAATGTGAAATTGAACGTAGGGTGGCACGGTAGCACAGTGGTTAGCACTGCTGCTTCACAGCTCCAGGGTCCTGGTTCGATTCCCAGCTCGGGTCACTGTCTGTGTGGAGTTTGCACATTCTCCTTGTGTCTGCGTGGGTTTCCTCCGGTTTCCTCCCACAGTCCAAAGATGTGCGGGTTAGGTTGATTGGCCATGCTCAGAAATTGCCCCTTAGTGTCCAGGGATGTGTAGGTTAGAGGGATTAGTGGGTATAATATATAGGGATATGGGGGTAGGGCCTGGGTGGGATTGTGTTCGGTGCAGACCTGATGGGTCGAAGGGCCTCTTTCTGCACTGTAGGGTTCTATGAAGCTGTGATTTTGTTTCCCTAAGATCTCTGCAGTGGTCACTTTTACTGATGGACCGATGCATTTACAGCAGGCAGGTTGGTGAGGATGAGTCCAGTATGTTTCTCCCTCTTGTTGGTTCCCTCATACCCCCAGCAGTCCTGTCTAGCAGCTATGTCCTTGAGGACCTGTAATTTCCCCACATTCAATTTTCTCACTCGTGCCACTAGACTGTAGCTTGTTCTAAAGTTTTTGCTTTCAGACAATGCTGATCTTTATTCTGCTTTTAACACCTACACGGAACAAGCTTTGTTCATGTCAGCTTTTTCATTTAATCTCTTCCACCCTGTGATCTATTCCTAATCTCTTTTGCTCCAACAGTTCCAACCAATTCCAAGGACAGCCCCTCAACAGCAGAAGGCCCATCAGATTCCTACCTCTCCTCAGTATCAGATTAGACTTGAAATGCTATCTCTGTTTCTCTCTCCACAGATACTGTCAAACCTGTTGAGCTTTTTCCAGCACTTTCTGTTTTTATTTCAGATCTCTAGCACCCCCAGTATATTTCTTCTACAACTGCCAAACTTTATGGGGAGACAGGACAGGAGAAAACCTCAAAGCTAAAACAGTGCTATCTGTTCTCCGCTGAGTCCACCATAACTGCAGAAACAAACAGGATTTGGAGCATTGCGTTTGGAAAATCAAATAATATGTTCACACCGATGTTTAAATGTGTTGGTGGAAGGAACTTTGCTAATAAATATCATATTGTTGCCTATAAAGGAATAGTAAGAAAGCTCACATCATCTAACTTTGGCACAATGTTTAGCCACAGTATTCAGAAACATTAGTGATCCTAATAATATTGACACTCTAAACCCTTACATTTTGCCAGCACCTTCTCACTCTCAAACATTTCAAAATGTGAAATGAACATACAGAATTTTAGCTCTCCTTGCCATTGTATTCTCTAGAGAAACTCCATTGGAGATTAAAGCATAGCAAAGGTTTTTTAAAGTTTAGCTTTTAAGTTTATTTATTAATGTCACAAGTAGGTGACACTAATAAATTAATGAATGAATTGTTCCTTCATTAACACTGCAATGAAGTTACCGTGAGAATCCCCTAGTCACCACACTCCAGCACCTATTCGGGTACACAGAGGGAGAATTTAGCATGGCGAATGCACCTAACCAGCATGTCTTTCAGACTGTGGGAGGAAACTAGAGCACCCGGAGGAAACTGACTCAGACATGGGGAGAACATGCAGGGTCCACACAGTGACCCAAGCTGGGAATCAAACCCGGGTCCTTGGCACAGTGCGACAGTAGTGCTAGCCACTGTGCCATCATGCCACCCTTTAATGAGCTCTAAGTGAAATCCTTATCTTCATTAAGTGATTCAAACATACAAAGTTTCTTGCACAAGAATAAAATTCACAGACTGAATCTCTGCCATTGTTGAAAACACGCATCAAATCCACAACAACTTTTGATTATTGTGAACTAAATGATGAAATATGTGGAGACATAAAAAGCAATTTACTTTACATTATTGGAAGCTGTAACTCAAGAATTGATTTTGTCAGATATGTGAGAGTTTCATTTTGGCAGAATATTTAAGCTGTTCCATTCAGACTATAAATAGCAATGATCCTAAAGAATATTCTTGGCTGTTTTAAACTCATCTGAAAAATTAAGTCATAATAAATCTGTCATCTTAGATTGTTGCCTGAGAAATAATTGTTGTTTGAATACCTGTGGGGAGACATCTTGTGGAACTTGAGACAGGATGATGAGAAATATGAGGTGCAAGGAATATAATATTAGAGCAAGTAAGTGTTTAAGACGAAAAGACATATGGCTTGGGGGCAGAATTAGGCCACTCAGTCCACAGAGTCTGTTCTGCTATTCAGTCATGGCTGATTTTTTTTCTCATCCCCATTCTCCTGCCTTTTCCCCATAGCCCCTGATCCCCTTATCAAACAAGAACCTATCTAGCTCTGTCTTAAAGACACTTAATGACCTGGCCTCCACAGCCTTCTGTGGCAAAGAGTCTCACAGATTCATAACTCTCCGGCTGAAATTCCCCCTCATCTCTGTTTTAAAGGATCGTCCCTTTAACCTGAGGTTGTGCCCTCTGGTTCTAGTTTAAGCATCATTGCTGCGTTTGTTAAAAAGGATGGTTATCCAACAACATTTTTTGAACATAGGATATGGAACAACGCTGTTGGGAAATATTCTGAACTTGAACTTTGAATCTTTGGATATTTCTGGAGGTTTATAACTGTTGATTTAACTCAGCTGGCTAAATGGTCACCATATGGTTGAGAATAACGCCAACAGTTTGGATTCATGCTGAAAAAACAGACATACTATCAAAGTTTTTCATCTTGTACTCATCAGGGTAACTGCCAAGACATTACCAACTGTAATAGGATCAATGTACAGTGAAAGAGAATGTTGATTGGTTGGCAGGTGGACTCTGGTGGAGGCATTGTCATGGGGAAAGCAGCACAGAACAGTTAACAGTTATTCAAATCCAAACCAGTGTGGGTGACACTGATTGATCATGGCAATGCCCTGGGGGATGAACCGGGAAATGGCTATTCCTTTAGTCTTTATTTAGTTGGAAAGGGCACATTTTGTACAAATTCCTTCTGTTTGCAAAGGCCAGTATACTGTGTATGAATATAGGTGACTTCCAGCACGAGACACACTGTGAGCCTGACAGACAATCTTAAATTGATTTTCAGTATAATTCTTAGCACAATCAGGATTGTTTCACAGATATTGGCCAATCACAGAATCACGTCTCATTTTGGACAGTTGGTTTGAGTTTTGTAAGCACCGGCTGGTTGGTTATGGTTTGTACTTTGCCCCTTGCAAAGAACTAAAGGGACATGCTGTTCGATATAATCTACTAATGTTTGAAATATACAACATATATCCAGATATATAGGCCATCCGTCCCATCATCTTGTGAATTACTTTAGGCAAAAGTCATTTCCTGTTCCATCCTCCAGTGCAATGTCTTGACCAGAGTGAGCCTGCCTGGGTTGAAATTAAACAAAGCTGGGCAGTTAACTGTTCCATGCTGCATTCTCCATGGTAACACCTCTACTAGAGTCCACCTGCTAACCAATCAGCACGCTCTTCTCACGCAGTATAAATTATTCTTTCCCAACAACAGCTGGCAAATTCTTGCCATCTATGCTGATGAGTCTAAGATTAAAAGCTTTGACAGCCTGTTTCCTTTTTCAGTAATACGCAGGTTCTGTACAACCCACCGACTATTAGAATGGGTTTAATTCCTGTTCAAGCTGAAGTAGACATGGGACCTTCCTTCTTGCTGTGAATAAGAACATAAGAACATAAGAAATAGGAGCAGGAGTAGGCCATCTAGCCCTTCGAGCCTGCCCCGCCATTCAATAAGATCATGGCTGATCTGTTGTGGCTCAGTTCCACTTTCCCGCCCTCTCCCCATAACCCTTAATCCCCTCTCTTATCAAGAACCCATCAACCCGCTTCTTAAAAATATTTAGCGAGGCAGCCTCCACCACTTCAACAGGCAGAGAATTCCAGAGATTCACCACCCTTTGAGTGAAGAAGTTCCTCCTCAACTCCGTTCTAAACTGCCTCCCCTTTATCTTGAGGCTGTGCCCCCTAGTCCTACTGTCTTTTTTGAGCGGGAAGAGTCTCTCCACCTCTATCCTATCCATCCCATTCATCATCTTATACGTCTCAATGAGATCTCCCCTCATTCTTCTAAACTCTAACGAGTACAAGCCTAGTTTATTCAGCCTCTCCTCATAGCTCAATCCCCTCAACTCCGGTATCAGCCTAGTAAACCTCCTCTGCACTCCCTCCAGGGCCAAAATATCCTTGCGCAGGTGCGGCGCCCAAAACTGCACACAGTACTCCAGCTGCGGCCTCACCAATGCCCTATACAGCTGCAGCAAGACCTCCCTACTTTTATATTCAATCCCCCTCGCTATGAAGGCCAGCATCCCATTCGCCTTCCTGACCACCTGCTGCACCTGCAAGCTGGGTTTTTGCGACTCATGCACAAGGACCCCGAGGTCCCTCTGCACCGTCGCCTGCTGCAGTTTTTCGCCACGTAAGTAATAGTCCTTCCTACCATTCTTCCCACCAAAGTGGACCACCTCACACTTGCCAACATTAAATTCCATTTGCCATTTCCTGGCCCATTCGCCCAGCCTATCTAGATCCTTCTGCAGACTCTCCACACCCTCCGCACAATTTGCCTTTCCCCCAATCTTGGTGTCATCAGCAAATTTCGACACCCTGCACTCGGTTCCCTCCTCCAGATCATCTATATAAATGGTAAATAGCTGAGGCCCCAGCACCGACCCCTGGGGCACCCCACTAGTCAATGGCAGGTAAACACTGCCAAAAAAAAGCATCAGCAGACACTCAGCCAAGGACTGCCTTTGGACAGACATACACACATGAATGAATGAAAAATGTGAATTTATTGTGTGGCAATTCTGAATGAAGGTGAATAAAGATGTGGAGTATCCAGTGCCCAATACAGATCCAAGTTTCCATGGATTGTGTCCATGTTTGTAACTGGCCATTTCGGGAAACTGTCATGGAATCACAGAATCCCTACAGTGAAGAAGGAGGGCATTTGGCCCATCGAGTCTGCACTGATCAAAATCCCAGCCAGTTCCTATCTCCATAACCCCATGCATTTACTCTAGCTAAGTCCCCTGTCACCAAAGGACAATTAAGCATGACCAATCCACCTAACCCACACATCTTTGGCGTGCGGGAGGAAACCGGAGCACCCGAAGGAAACTCACGCAGACATGGGGGAGAATGTGCGAACTCCACACTGACCGTGACCCAAGGAGAGAATTGAACCCGGGTCCCTGGTGCTGTGAGGCAGCAGTGCTAACCACTGTGCCACCGTGCCACCCATGTAGGGATTCCCTCAGAGGATTCCCTCTTGCCATGTCTACATCAACATCTGTAAAAGAAAACTAAATGTTACAAATTGGCTTTGTTCTTCACTATACCTGACACATTCTGTATGTATTGCAGATAGCTAGGCACAATTCAAACCAGCCCAAACAGACAGTGAATATAGCTCACTTCAGTGTAGGTGTTATCTCAGTTGGTGCCATTCTTTTATTTGATTTGATTTATTATTGTCACATATATTAGTATACAGTGAACAGTATTGTTTCTTGCATATAATGCAAAACATACCATTCGTAGATAAGAAAATGAGAGAGTGCAGAATGTAGTGTTACAGTCATAGCTTGGGTGTAGAGAAAAATCAACTTAATATAAGGTAGGTTCATTCAAAGGTCTGACAGCAGCAAGGAAGAAGCTGCTCTTGAGTTTTTTTAATCTAATATTGTATTCCTTGCACCTCATATTTCTCATCATCCTGTCTCATATTCCACAAGATGTCTCCCCACAGGTATTCAAACAACAATTATTTCTCAGGCAACAATCTCAGACTTTTTTTAATCTTTATCCAGACAGAAGAAGGTGGAAGAGAATATGTTTGGGATGCGTGGGGTCCTTAATAATACTGACTGTTTTTCTGAGGCAGTGGGAAGTGTAGACAAAACCAATGGATGGGAGGCTGGTTTGCAGGATGGACTGGGCTATGTTCATGACCCTTAGCGTTGAAGTCACCTCAGCTGGCCCCACAACAAAGGTTACCTGGTTAGTGAAAAAAAAATCAGTTCCTGTGAAATAAGATTAATATTATTCCAATGTTTCTCTGTAAATCGCCAGAAGGTTAGAAGCACCGTAACTAGTCAGAATAAATTTGAGTTGGTAGCAGGCCAGCCCCGAACCACTCTGTGAAAAATTAGCAGATTTCTTCTGACAAAAGAAGACTTAAACTGATATTTCAGGGCAACTTCCGTGTGAACAGATGAGAATCCGTTTCTTTAATTCCCTCTCCAATTTAACACGGAACACCTCAGGATGAGGGGACCTCATTTGGAGGTGAAGTCAGTCCAGAGGGCCCTCAAGAGATGTGATGGCAGAGACACACCAGAAAACTAAGAGCCCGTGCCTGAGCAGGCACAGGTTGGCACAGGGAAGGGAGGTGGCACCTGCTGAACAGTAACTGAGTGGAATTTTACACCGATTATCTTGCCCAGAATTGATCACAAGTCATTGCTGTGTTATACACTTCATAGAATCCCTACAGTACAGAAGGAGGCCATTCAGCCCATCAAGACCGCACTGACCACAATCCCAGCCAGGCCCTATTCCCATAGCCACTCATATTTACCCTGCTAATCCCTCTGACACTAAGAGGCAATTTAGCATGACCAATCCATCTAACCTGCATATCTTTGGACTATGGGAGGAAACCGGAGCACCCGGAGGAAACCCACGCAGACACAGGGACAATGTGCAGACTCAACACCGACAGTGACCCGAGGCCGGAATTGAACCCGGGTCCCTGGTGCTGTGAGGCAGCAGGGCTAACCACTGTGCCACCCACCATCAGTGCCAGTCTTAGAGATGCCAGGGCAGCATTTCCACAAAGGAGGCGTGTACCCCCCCTCCCCCCACCATGCCTTGACCAACATATTCCTCAATGACCATCACAAGGAAGATATTACCTCCTCATTATCATTATGCGGGAGTTTGTGAGCGACTGCGAATCCTACCATTTACTACATTTCAAAAGTATTTCATTGACTGTGCAGAACTTTGGGACATTCAGCCACCCTGTCTGCGAGTCTTGTTTTAATCAAGTTATTCACCAGAGTCACATCTCATTCATTTGAGTAGCTGCTCATCATTAAGTTTGGGTCCCCCTCCTCTGAGTTTTAATCTCTCTCCTCCTTCACTGTCTACCCACCCTCCACGTGGCAATCAATTAGCATCTTGCTGCTGCTTTGCATTAACGTGTTAGATGTCAGACTCGTAAATTTTAGCCATCTCGATGGATTGAATTATCTCCCCTTCAGACTTCTTACACAGGCTAAGACAGAACAGAGCACAATATGGCCCACTCTAATCAAGAACATACGCCATGGAGGAAGTGAGTGGAATGATAAAGTGCAGAAACAGAAAAAAATGTAGTTCCCTTCTGGTGATAAAGCGCCGTTAACCTGTTTTAGCTGAAAAACATCCAGTGATCCGACTACCGGTTACTTAGTGACTTCTTCGCTGCTAGAATAAACTAATAGCCTCAAGACTGACTTTACCTCCTGGCATTGATCCAATTCCTCTTTCAATTCGAAGACGGGTTGAGCGAGTTGCATTAACCAACGACCCCCCGCCAAAAAATGGACAGAGCTTTCGTATCCTAATTTGCTGAAAACTTGTGTAACTTTTGCCCACGCCACTATTCCAAGGTGGAAATTAGGGCGTGAGGACTTGGTATCAGGACACACACAATGTCAGAATTGGCTGACACTTTCCCGCTGCTCCATTCAGACCCACCGGAAAATCTGAACCACCAATTAATGTGCCCCCTCCCCTTCACTATTCACATTAACAAGAACCACAAATTTATTGCACTTAAACTTGCTTTCGCGCAATAGCCAGTTAGACTGAGGAATAATGGCACCGGGGACCTGGCAGGAGTCTGATTAATGTGTTTATTCAAGAACATTGTTCTACACAAGATCAGTCTGAAGGAAATTCACAGGCCCATTCTCATAAATAAAACCGAAAAGTCTCCCAGACGCTTCTGGGGAGATTTCTTCAATATAAATCCTTATTTATTATTATAAACATTATAATTAACATGACACAATTATTGAAAATCGGAAACTAACAACGTAGGTAAAGGACATTCACGAACAGAAAATAAAACAACACATTAGATGCAATTAGGAAAAAATGATTTACATGAAGCCTTTGGCTAACCACAGTGGGAAGTCTGACAACACCAGGTTTAAGTCCAACCGATTTATTTGATAGTAAACTTACAGGCTTTCGGGGTTTGTCCCTTCGTCAGGTGAATGGAGAGCTCTGGCCTCAGACAGAGCATATGAGGCCATGGGTTCGATTCCCAGCTTTGGGCCACTGTCTGTGCCAAGTCTGCACATTCTCCCGGTGTCTGCGTGGGTTTCCTCCAGGTGCTCCAGTTTCCTGCCAAGGTGGGAAAGATGTGCTGGTTAGGCACATTGGCCAAGCTGTATTTTCTCTTAGTGTACCCTAACAGGAGCCAGGGTGTGGTGACTAGGGGATTTTCACAGTAACTTCATTGAGGTGTTAATGTAAGCCTACATGTAATGCTAATAAATAAACTTTAAAAAACTTTCAAGCTGGTTGGACCTGCTGTTAGACCATAAGACATAGGAGCAGAATTAGGCCACTCGGCCCATCGTGGCCGATATTTTTCTCATCCCCATTCTTCTGCCTTTTTCCCATAGTCCCTGATTTCTTTATTAACCTATCTCTATCTTTGAGATATTCAATGACCTGGCTTCCACAACCTTCTGTGGCAAAGAGTTAGACAGCTAGACGGCTAGTTTGTGGGTCAGATTGGAGCCAATGGCATGGGTTGGATTCCCATTTCAGGTGAGGTGAGCTTGGGACTTATCAGCTCCCCCCTGAGAACAAAGGGCCATTGACAAAAACTGCCAGGGTAAAGCAGCTCAGGATCATGTACCATCAGACAAAGAGCCAAGGACTTATAATGTGTGCAGAGTGCACACACTATAGCACATTCAGGTCCCTGGGAACCCAATAGTGTTCTATAGATTTTACAATGTGGTCACATTTGTAGGAAATACTATTTGCCCAGAAAACTTCCAGAAACAGCGATGAGAAACATTCAGATTGTCTGTTTATCAGGTGTTGACCAGAATGCCAGGAGAATTCCCTATTTGTCTTCAACCAATGCTTTGGGACTTTACCTGCATCCACCAGGGCCCTGGTTCAATGTCCTATTCACAAAACAGTGCAAGAATGCAGCTGTCCCTCAATACTACACAAGGTGTACTCACGTCAACTTTGGGTTCAGTCCTCTGAAGTAGGATTTAACTCTACAACCTTTTAATTCAGCCATGAGAACATTACTAACTGAGCCAGTCGCAACAGCTACACTGAAGTGAGCTATAGACAAAATATTGTGGATGCTGGAATCTGAAACCAAAACAGAAAATGCTGGAAAATCTCAGCAGGTCTGGCAGCATCTGTGGAGTGAGAATATCCAGACTAGAAACATTGGTTCTATTCTCTCTCCACAGATGCTGTCAGACCTGCTGAGATTTTCTAGCATTTTCTGTTTCTGTTATTGAAGTGGGTTATATCCACTTTATGTTTGGGTGGTTATTGAATTGTGGTTATCCATCAGCAATACATGGAGAATTGAAAAGTTCTCTTGTTGCCATGTCACACATGTACAATGAAGAACAAAATAAATTTCTGTATTTGTAAAATAATTTCCTTTTACAAATGTATAAATTTGGTGTGGATATAACAAGAGGAAAAACCTAATTCTCTAAATGGCAAGTCACAAACATGAATATAATCTGTGGAAACTTGGATCTATATTGGGTATTGGCTGTTGCATATTCAAGCTGGCATGATTCTTACTGTGACATGTTCTACTCAATATTCTGGGAAATTGTGGTATAAATTCCCAGCTAGATGATTGAAGAGTACAATGGACCAATTTGTGGTGTTCCATCGTTCCATGTTTTCTAGTTGATTCCATATCTTCAGCCCTGTGCTTATTAGGCTGACCTCTTGTGGATCCCAGCACAGTCAATGGGCTTCTAATACTCCGGTTCTGTACTAACACAATGGACCGAACGGCCTCTTTCTGCACTGTAGGGTTCTATAATTCTACGAACACACAAATTAGGAGTAGGTGTAAGCCACTTGGCCCCTCAAGCCTGCCCTGCCATTCAATAAGATCATGGCTGATCTCATTTTAATCTCAACTTCACTCATGTTCCTGCCTATCCCCTCATAACCCCTTGCTTATCAAGAATCTATCTATTTCTAATATAAACCTAACCACTAAAATATATATCTATTCTTGCTATTGACACTTATTTTCTAATTGCTGTTTAAGGGTCTCCTTCCATTGTGAGGCCGTACAGTGTACATTTACAAGTTAGTTGACCATGGATGGCATCCCAATTGAATGGGATTCCATTCTAACCCTTGCTAGTGAGCCAACTTTAAAGTTGCCTCTGGCAAAAGATTTGTTGCATCTGTCTCCCGAGGAGTGCCCTGTTTATGAAATCTGTGAAACAAAATCCCAGCAGTATTCAGCCACGCACAGGCTGTCGTGCTGTGTGCTGGATATTCCACTCTGCTGTGCCAGCCCAACTGAGGAAAAGCCAGATTAACAGAAGGCTGTTCCTTTAGAAGAAAACCACACTAAAGATGAAAGTTGAGGGTGGGTGAGATGCCAGACAGCCGGACATCATAAGTCTGGCAGAGGGACATTGATTCACTCCCTGGGGATCTGGATGGCAGCATGGGAGAGATGGAGTTGAGGTGAGCAGGGCACGTGCCAGTGACTTCAAGCCTCACCCACCTAATTCCCAGGAACTGTTTTGGACCCTATTGTTGGCATTGAGCTATTTGTTAAAATTGTCAAATAAAATGACATAATGTTAAAAGAAAATATGCGTTTGTTAGTAAGAGCTATTGGAGCAGGAACCCATTACTTATTCTGAGTCCAAAAGTTTTAATGTTTATTTATTGGTAGGCTTATATTCATACTGTAATGAAGTTACTATGAAAATCCCCTAGTTGCCACACTCCGGCGCTTGTTCAGGCACACTGAGGGAGAATTTAGCATGGCCAATGCACCAGCACATCTTTTGGATTTTGGGAGAAAACTGGAGCACCCGGAGGAAATCCACACGGACACAGGGAGAATGTGTAAACACCACACAGTGACCCAAGCCAGGAATCGAATCTGGATCCCTGGTACTGTGAGGCAGCAGTGCTGATCATTGTGCCACCAGCCAGGTATACTGAGGATGATTGCTGTAGCCTGAGTGTTACCCTGGCTGAGATTAGTGGACACAGTAAGAAATCTCACAACACCAGGATCATGAGATTAGTGGAATCAGCGGAGATGGAGGTTTTGGCTACTATGGTTTGATACTGCACTGTACACTGGATATTTTCATTGAGCCCTCAGGAGAGCAGTGATCCTTAAAGCATTTAATTTCATTCTTGGCTTCACAGATTTCATAACCAGGGCACTTCTGGTAATCTATCCTGAATGTTTTTAGTATAAACAGTGAGGCCATTTTCTGATGAGATTCCTTTTCCTGCACTACATACAAGACAGTCAAAAACTGCACAGGCAAAGCAATCAGTGTTAGTGGCAGACTTTATTCAGAGTTGTCACACAATAAATCAAAGCTTTTCATTCATTTGTGTTCTGCCTAAAGGCAGGACCTTGGCCCATTATCTGCTGAAGACTCATCCTGAGCTGCTTTCTTGGCAGTGCTGGTTTGCCATCACCTTCCACTCTCAGGGGCAGAGCAATGAAGCAGTTCCCAAGCCTACTCAGCTACAGCAAGAATTGACACAAACTTTTGATGCTATTTTATTCCATGTGGTAGCCATTCAGCCAGCTGAGCTAACTGGCCCTCAATCAAAAGTTGTAAACTTCCAAAAATATCCAATGATTCAAAGTTGAAGTTCAGAATATTTTGCAACAGCATTGTTCCATATCTTACATTTGATAAACGTTCTTGGATAACCATTCTTTTGAACTAATGCAGCAGTGATGCTTAAGGACTTACTAACAACTTGCTCTAATATTTTATTCCTAACACCTAATATTTCTCATTATCCTGTCACATGTTCCAACAGATGTCTCCTCACAGGTATTCAAATAGCAATTGTTTCTCAGGCAACAATCTAAGATGACAGATTTACCATGATTTAATTTTTCAGATGAGTTTAAAACAGCTGAGAATATCTTTTAGAATCATTCCTATTTATGTCGGATTGGAACAGCTCAAATCATCAGCCAAAATGGAGCTTTCAGATAACTGACAAATCAGCAAAATAATTCCCTTAGGTTTGATTTTCAGAATTGTAAATGAAATTGCTTTTGATGTCTCCAAGCACATCATAATTTAGCTGCAATATTCCTAAATAGTTTGGGTTTGATGCCTGTTTATAGCAATGGCAGAGATACAGTCTGTTCGTTTCTGGTCTTGTACAAGATCCTTTCAGAATTGTTACAGTGCAGAAGGAGGTCATTTGGTGCATCATCTCTGGGTCTGTCCTGTAGCCCAATATTTCAGGGATGTTTAAGAACATAAGAAATAGGAGCAAGAGTAGGCTATCTAGCCCTTCAAGCCTGCCCCGCCATTCAATAAGATCATGGCTGATCTGAAGTGGATCAGTTCCACTTTCCCGCTTTCTCCCCATAACCCTTAATTCCCCTGTCTATCAGAAACCTATCTGCCCGTGACTTAAATATATTTAGTGAGGTAGCCTCCACTACTTCAATGGGCAGAGAATTCCAGAGACTCACCACCCTTTGAGTGAAGAAGTTCCTCCTCAACTCTGATCTAAACTGACACCCCCTTATCTTGAGGCTGTGCCCTCTAGTCCTGCTGTCCTTTCTAAGGGGGAAGAATCTCTCTACCTCTACCCTATCCAACCCCTTCATTATCTTATACGTCTCTATAAGATCCCCCCTCATCCTTCTAAACTCTAACAAGCCTTCTGCCTTGCATAGGTGAGTATATGTACCCTCCTGGACCATATGAAATGTTTAAAGCCATGTCCTAATTTGGAGATATTTTGACCTGCAATAACCAAAAGGCTTTTGTATTCTGATATAGGTTTGATTCATCAGTGATGCATCAGAACTTTGAGTTGCCGTCCCCCAGTCTCCCAGAACCACAAAATCCATGCAGGACAAACTAAGAAATAACAGAGTATTGAAGGTTTTGTTTTATGAGGTGGGCTGACTGGGGTGGTGGACAACATGTGGACCACAGGCCAGTTTAGGCACTTCAACATTGGTCATCTTGTCAAAATAATACCAAACAAGCTTTACATGGTGTTTCTCATTGCAATTTGAAATTATTTCAAGCAACTATCTATTTAAAGATAAAAACCCTCTATAACACCATATGAACATAATGCTACAAAATATTCCACCTAGAATGGTAGATTTCTTGAGCAATTGGTTGACATTTTCAGAAGTATGAAGTTAATCCACTCATGGTTTCTGTATAATGGACACAACCTCAGGCTAAAGGGACGATCCTTTCGAACAGAGATAAGGAGGAATTTCATCAGCCAGGGAGTGGTGAATCTGTGGAACTCTTTGCCGCAGAAGGCTGTGGAGGCCAGATCATTGAGTGTCTTTAAGGCAGAGGTAGATAGGTTCTGGATTAATAAGGGGATCAGGGGTTATGGGGGAAAAGACAGGAGAATGGGGGGGGGGGGTGGTGAGAAAAGAAAATCAGCCATGATTGAATGGCGGAGCAGACTCGATGGACCAAGTGGCCTGATTCTGCTGCTATGTCTTATGGACTTATGGTCTTATATTTGGGTAAATTGATCGATGAAGTTGATGAAAAGGAGAAGGTTTATAATAAATATAATAGAAAACCACTGGAGTTTTTAAAAATCAATCTTACTATAAATTGTTTCCCTTGCCTTCTTTCCCACAGAACACATTGGAGGAAACTTTGTACAACCCAATCAATAACAGTGCAGTTGGTTATGAGTAAATTTATACAATTAGCCTGGGGTCACTCCCTTCCTTACAGGAAATTTACCCCTCATCTAGGACATTCTCCACAAGTCATGGCTAAGATTGAAACTCAGTGACTAAGGAAAGGGAGGGATGAAATCTTCTGTGACCAAACTGTGTCACAGTTTTTAATTAGTTATATCTTATTTCCCATTTTGAAGTTAATTTTCTTTTCAGTTATATTCAAAATCACCTGCATTACTGAGCAGGTTCTTCCTGAATTTGCTTATTAATATCATTACATTGCCATACACACAGTGACCACGGATGGCACGGTGGCACATGGCCGGCACAGTGGTTAGCACTGCTGCCTCACAGTGCCAGGAACCCAGGGTCAATTCCCGGCTTGGGTTACCGTCTGTGTGGAGTTTGCACATTCTCCCCGTGTCTGCAAGAATTTTCTCTGGGTGCTCCGGTTTCCTCCCACACTCCAAAGATGTGCAGGTTAGGTGGATTGACCATGCTAAGTTACCCCTTAGTGTCATGGTAAATGCATGGGGTTATGGGGGTAGGGCCTGGGTGGAATGTGGTTGGTGCAGACTTGATGGGCTGAATAGCCTCCTTCTGCATTGTATGGTTCTTTGATTCTATGATCAGAAGAATCCTTTCTTGTATTTGGAAGTGAGTGATCAGGAGTGGGCTGATATATATTCCACAGGGTGCAATGACCCTGTGCTGCTGGTGACAGGGGACAGTCATGGTGAAATATTGCTGCAATCTCGGGAAGAATAATGGAGATATCGGGGTTGTTGTAGTTTGGTTTGTCAGATATTGGAGATTAGGAATTGTCTGAGCAGAATTCTCCTTCACATTAAATGGATGGATAGAATCCAATGAAGCAGAAACGACTGGGTTTAATATCCCACATTTTGTTTTTGGAATTGAAGAATCCTAATGCCAAGTCTTTGAGGTCATCTTGAAACCAATTCCAAGGAATTCACTGGGATTAGTGACTATGATGTTCAATCCCTTTTCCTCATCTCTGGCACTGCTCTCTGGTCAGCCAGCTGAGTCTGGGACTTGTCGTGCACGGGTGGAGTTGGTGGAAAAGATGATTTGATGAAACCCAGACACAAGGTCACATTCTCGAGGGCAGACATTGGACCACATCCAGGGCTTGGGCTGAAGGGTCAGTCTGTCTGAGAGCAAAAGCATAAACTCCTAAAAGCCTCAAAGCAGTGAACAGAACATTTTATGTAACACGTTGAGTACATAGAATAGAAAAGCATTTAGAATCCTTCAGTGCAGAAGGAGGCCATTTGGCCCATCGAGTCTGCACCAACCACAATCCCACCCAGGCCCTATTCCCAACACCCAACATATTTACCCTGCCAACCCCCCTGACACTATGGGTCAACTCAGCATGGCCAATCCATCTAACCTGCACATCTTTGGAGAGTGGGAGGAAATGGGAGCACCCGGAGAAAACCCATACAGACACGGGGAAAATGTGCAAACTCCACACAGACTGTGACCCATGGCTGGAATTGAACCCGGGTCCCTGGTACTGTGAGGCAGCAGTGCTAACCACTGTGCCATCCCTGAGGTGAGATGAGCATTATTTAATGATTTGTTAGCCAACATAGTTTCCTTCATTACAACAGTGAGTAAACTTCACAAGAATACAAAGAATAGGAGCAGGCATAGACCAGATGGCCTGTCGAGCATGCTTTGCCATTTAGTATGATCAGGGCTGATCTTGGGTTTTAATTCCACTTTCCCACCCCCTCTTCATATTCCTTAATCCCCAATAAGACCAGAACTCTGTCTACACAGCCTTAAATAGAGTCAACAGTCTGGAGCATCTCTGGGGTAGAAAATGTCAATGATTCACAACCCTTTCAGTCAAGAAATGTCTTTTTCCCTCAGTCTCAAATGATGATCCCCTTATTCTGAGACGTGTCCGTATGTTTTAGATTGCCCAGTCCACCCTGTCAACTCTCTTCAAAACCTTAGACGCATCAAAACCTTGTCATTAGCAGTAAATTGGTTTGGAAAGTTGCGGAAGAAATTATGTAAATATCATACTTTCTGTAATTCATATGAATAATCCATTTTCAGACACTTCTTAAAATACCCTCTTAAATTATTGTTGCACGTAGCACTGGACAATCCTTGTTTTTGTCATGTAGGATATTTATACATTAATCTTTCTCAGGAGATTAAATAACCGGATAAAATCTATGCTGGAATGGATTACACCTGATATGTAGAGAACTGAAATTGATGAGTAAGTTGACTGTTTTTATTCCATGTTTAGTGGTTAGCACTGCTGCCTCACAGTGCCAGGGACCTGGGTTCGATTCTCAGCTTGGGTCACTGTCTGTGTGGAATTTGCACATTCTCCTCATGTCTGCGTGGGTTTCATCCAGGTGCTCCGGTTTCCTCCCACAGTCCAGAGATGTGCAAGTTAGGTGCATTGGCCATGCTCAAATTGACTCTTAGTGACCCAGGATGCATGTGTTAGAGGAATTAGCAGGGTAAATATGTGGGGTTACAGGGATAGGGTCCTGGTTAGGATTGTTGTTGGTACAGAATCGATGGGCTGAACAGTCTTTTTTTTCACTTTAGGGATTGTATAATTCTATGATTGTTTTTAAATTAGACTCAGTTAGTCCCCTGAGGAAGAATTCTGCATAAATAACATACACTATGGAGTGATTTTTGTCCAGAGTATTATTAGATAATTTTAGAGTGATTTACAGCACACATGGTTAAAAATCTGTGTGTAAGAGGAATTATCCATTGATATCAATGTAGCTTTTGATCAGATTTGGCACCAAAATACCTGAGCAAAAATAAACAATGGGGATGAGAGAGAAAAGATGGTGATGACTGTAGTTATACCTGATGAAAAGAAGGTTGTGTGTGGTTATTGCAGACCAATCATCACAGA
Source organism: Carcharhinus amblyrhynchos (assembly GCF_965287045.1). Lineage (NCBI taxonomy): Eukaryota > Metazoa > Chordata > Chondrichthyes > Carcharhiniformes > Carcharhinidae > Carcharhinus > Carcharhinus amblyrhynchos. The sequence goes on along the minus strand of NC_137346.1, from coordinate 5,296,071 downwards.
TCAAGGACATCAGAGTAGGAGTTCCTCAGGGAAGCATTTTCAAACCCCAGCTTTGTCAATGATTTTTTTTCAGGAGGTTGAAAGCAGGGTTGTTTTCTGATGATTTCACAATATTCAGATCCATTTCTAATTCCTCTGATAATGAAGGACCTCATGACAATCTTCAGCAAGATCTCGGCGCACCCAGATTTGAGCTGACAAGTGATATTTAACACCAGGTAAGTCCCAGATAATAGACATTTCAAACAAATGAAAATTCCCCATATTCTTTTGACTCTCAATGGCACCTTCTTTATCTCAAATTGTTACCATCAAGATCTTGTTGAGTGCCACTGACCAGATGTTGAACTGTGCTCATCATATCAGCAGTGCAGTTTCAGCAGTGGGCATTCTATAGGGATAAACTCACAGCTTAACACCCTCTTCATTGTGTTAGAGTTTAGAAGAATGAGGGGAGATCTCATTGAGACGTATAAGATGATGAATGGGATGGATAGGATAGAGGTGGAGAGACTCTTCCCGCTCAAAAAAGACAGTAGGACTAGGGGGCACAGCCTCAAGATAAAGGGGGGGCGGTTTAGAACGGAGTTGAGGAGGAACTTCTTCACTCAAAGGGTGGTGAATCTCTGGAATTCTCTGCCCGTTGAAGTGGTGGAGGCTGCCTCGCTAAATATTTTTAAGAAGCGGGTTGATGGGTTTTTGATAAGAGAAGGGATTGAGGGTTATAGGGAGAGGGCGGGAAAGTGGAACTGAGCCACGACAGATCAGCCATGATCTTATTGAATGGCGGGGCAGGCTCGAAGGGCTAGATGGCCTACTCCTGCTCCTATTTCTTATGTTCTTATGTTAAATGGGAATTGCAATGGCTCATTCACTATTCACCTGGATATTATCCACTCAAGGAGTTCAACATTCCCCAAGTCAGAACGGTGTGTTTGATCACTGTCTCTCGCTGGACTCGATGGCCGTCCTTCCCCACTGGCACGAGGTGGATCAGTACCAATGGTCAACAGGATGCACTGTAGCAATCCACCAAACCTTCAATGGAAGTCCTCTTCTCTGTGGCCACAACTCCCAGCAAGAAACAAGAGCAACAATAGTGAGGATGCACCATTAACTGTAAGTCACAGACCACCCAGAAGTGGCCATTATCACTGTTTTTCTTTTCAGTTTATTTATTAGCTTCACAAGTGGGTTTACATTAACACTGCATTGAAGTTACTGTGAAAATCGCCTAGTCACCACACTCCGGCACCTGCTCGGGTACACTGAGGGAGAATTTAGCACGGCCAGTGCGTGTCTTTCGGACTGTGGGAGGAAACCGGAGCACCCGGAGGAAACTCACGCAGACACGGGGAGAACATCAGATTCTGTACAGACAGTGACCCAAGCCAAGAATCAAACCCGGGTCCCTGTGAGGCAGCAGTGCTAACCACTGTGCCACCACCCCCCCCCCACCTGAGCAGCATTATAGAAGCGCCATCACCCCTGGGATATTGAGGCTAAGACACAGCCCACAACTTTCTCAGGGTGATTAGGGATTGACAATAAATGTGGCCTTGCCAACTAAACCACATTCTGAGCATAAGAAAATATAGTGCCTTTCCCGACCTCAGGATATCTAAAGGAATACACAGGCAGTGTAGTCACTATTGTCATGTAGGAAAGACACAAGGCATTGATCAGCTAGATAGTCAATATCTTTCCCCAAAGATAGGGGAGTCTAAAATTAGACATAGGTTTATGGTGAGAGGGGGGAGATACAAAAGGGTCCAAAGGGGCAATTTTTTCACACAGAGGGTGGTGAGTGCCTGGAACCAGCTGCCGAGGCGGGTACAATTTTGTCTTTTAAAAAGCGTTTAGATAGTTACATGGGTAAGATGGGTATAGAGGGATCTGGGCCAAATGCAGGCAATTGGGGCTAGCTTAGGGGTTTTAAAAAGGGCAGCATGAACAAGTTGGGCCGAAGGGCCTGTTTCCATGCGATAAACCTCTAAGACAGCAGCTAATGTGTGCACAGCAAGATCCCACATAAACAAACGTAATAATAATGACAGGCAATTTTAGTCATCTGCGTTGAAGGGTAAATATTGACCAAGACGCCTGGAGAACTGCCCTCTCTTGTTCCAGATTACTCTATGAGGTATTTTACATTCAGTAAAAAGGGCGAAGGAAGTCTCGGTTCTAAAGACAGCTCCTTGGACAATGCTGCACTCCCTCAGTATAAAAGCAGAATGTCAGTTTAGTCTTTGTGCGGGGATTTGTATCCTGACTCAGAGGCAGCCTCTGGGAATCTGAACTATTTTGGCATCTTTATGGGGAGAGTAAGGGAGGAGAACTCGCCTCCACTCAGGACCTTTCGCTGCCCTGAGCCGGGGTTGGAGCTTTTCCCGGGTGACTCAGTCAATGGGCACAAACCTCGGGTCCTCCCGCAGGACTCGGATTAACACAGAAACAGGCAGAAACCCCAGGGAACTGGAGTGACTCGGGGACCTCAAACTCCAGCCACGCATACATACAGGATCCAATGTTCACTGGCACTAAATGGAGCATTACTTACTGTACTAAAATAACTTCCATCCGCCAAGAAAGGAGGTTAAGAGAGGGATATTTCAGAAAGATTTTGCGTCATCCAAATATTCGGATTAAATAAAACCAATTACACAGAATTCAAACTAAAGGATAGAATGAGGACACCAAGGACTATTCATTCCAAATAACCCTACATAGCAACAGCCCCCACTGCTAAACCTGCTCAGCTTTCAATATCTGCTGAGAACGCTAAAGGCAGAATTTATAACAAGTTCATTCACCGGATTTAACTCAAGTGTTTTTGCTTTAAAAATCCAGCGAAGTTTAGCTTGTAGTTCGCGCTATTTACTTTTTCACAGAAAATCTATAAATCTGTTAATATTGTTTACACTTACATTTCCCCCAAATGAATCCCCTGGATGTCTCCAGTGAGATTGCGGATCTTTTTACAGAGGTTGGAACCTCGGTTCTGAGTCTTGTGTTTGTGCCGGGGGGAGTGGGGGGTGGTGGAGAGCGAGTGAGAGGTGGGGGGGGGGGGGGGTGGTATCTCCAAGGTCAGAGTGGAATACTCCCCGAGTCTCCCACGGTTCCTCAGTGTGGGTGGGGACTGATTGACACTAGTGGCACCATTTGTGACTTTCTCATCCATTCGAAGATTGAAAGCAAGGAAGTGTCCAGAGTGAAACACTGAGCGTAGAAAGAGAGAGAGAGATAGTCGCGCAGTTGGGAAGGGAGATGAATTAATCCTCAGCCTTTATGGGTTCAACATAGTCGCTTATCTTCAGGGGGGGTCCCACCAGTTCCAGCAGAAAACCCCACCTTTCTTCCCTGTGTTCTGATATATTCACCCTATCTCCCTCCCTGTCTACCTGTTCCATCCTGATTACTGATCTCTGGGACTCAGCCTTTACCCAGCTCCTCCAAGTCTCCGTTCAGCTGGTGTTTGCTGCTGAGAGTACCCCCCCCCCCCCCCCCAGCCCTGTCTGGGACATTTTAACACAATGAAGCTTCTATATAAATATAGGCGAAGGTCCTGGGTTGTTGCTCAGATGGTGCCCCGACAGCGATGTGTCCGATGCACAACAGATCTGTTAGACTGGGACCGTGCCCCTTAAAGACACAGCGTCCAATTATAGTAAGGAAAACACAAATCTACACCAACAGAAGGTTTGTGTTGGTGCAGGGATCTGTGCGGATTGTAAATTTCAGGCTCCAGGTCCGAGCCACTTGTTAAACAGCTGGCTTTAAAAAACAAATGCTTGGATCTGTATGTGGAATATTATTGTGTGTAATTGTTATAATATATACTGGGTGCAATTTTTATAACTATGCATATCTTCCTTGGCATTGCCCCTGTTTAATTAGATAATGCACTGATTGTTTATTGTTATAGTTTATTTATTAGTCACAAGTAGGCTTACATTCACACTGCAATGAAGTTACTGTGAAAATCCCCACTCTGGCACCTGTTCAGGTACAATGCGGGAAAATTTAACACAGTCAGTGCACCTAGCCTGTGCATCTTTGGACTGTGGGAGGAAACAGCAGCATCTGAAGGAAACCCACACAGACACAGGGAGAATGAGCAAGCTCCACACAGACAGTGACCCAAGCCAGGAATCAAACCCAGGTCCCTGGCGCTGTGAGGCAGCAGTGCTAACCGCTGTGTCACAAAGATGTTAAACATATGCAAGGCAAAATATACACTCAAGTTGTGTTTCCCTTTAGCATTTCTAAGTCTACTATTATGCCAACTCTGGAAAAGTTTATTCAGAGGATTATTGCCATTCAAATTATTAAAATTCCTGTCTTGTTTCTTGTGAAGTCTAAGTTGAATTTGCAGACAATGTAGTCCTCAGATTTGGTTTGGTGGAGATTTTTATCTATTAGAAATGTAATTTAGCCACCGTGCCTTCACTCCCTTATCTACATCATTGATGTAGAAACATAAAAACTAGAAGCAGGAGTGGGCTATTTTGATCATGTCTGATCATCAAACTCAATATCCAGACCCTGCCTTCCCCCCATATCGCTTGCTCCCTTTAGCCCCATGAGCTATATCTAATTTCTTCTCAAAACCACACAATGTTTTGGCCTCAGTTACTTTCTGTGGCAGTGAATTCCACTGTGTAAAAAGTTGAAGCCCCAGCACAGACCCCAGTGGATTCCATTGGTCATGTCCTGCCTATCAGGACTTTGCAAACCCTGGCAGTATATTGGGGCTTGCGTGTAGTGTGACATGAACCCAAGATTGAGGGATAAATTCTATTATTAATGTCCTGGTTTGAGACAATTCACATCTCTTTAACCTGTGATTATCCCTCTCTCCACTCACACTTTTATACCTGTAAAGACTTGGTTACCTGTAAAGACTCGCATTCCAACCATTCTTCACACTCCAATCTGTAATTATCTTGCAATTGGGACTTTGCCTATATATGCCGTGTTTGTGAACCTACCTCCACTCAGCTGTTGATGGGGCAGTGCTCTGAAAGCTCATGATTCCAAATGAACCTGTTGGACTTTAACCTGATGTTGTGAGACTGCCTACTGCGCCCCCACAGTCCGATGCCGGCATCTCCACTCCATTAGGAACATAAGAACATCAGAAATATGTTCTTTGTGCAGTATCTCCCTACCTATTGTATGATGTCTCAGCTACTTTCAGAAAATGCAGTGTTTTAGCCGTTGGGTTTATGTTGTGCATCATATAGGTTCTGGTTTTTTTGCATCATTGGCAGGTATGATCCGAGCTGAGTTGGTCTCAAACCGGTCCTTGTTGCAGGTTCCACCTTTATCAATTGATGCTCCTGCTGCCTTTTGGATTATTAAGCTCAGTGACATCTGAGATTCATCAATGCCACCAGCATCAGCCCCTCCTGGTACAGCTTTGCTGGATTGCAATCATCCTAATGGACAGTGCAGGGTGATGGCATCATTAGCTGTGGAAGGAGTGTTGAGGTGTGGTGAACCGTTAGCTTGGATTGTGAAAGTTTCAGGGACACATTTCTGTTGAAAGGAGAATGCTTGGAGAGATGATCTGTGCTGTGATAGGTGCAGTACAGAGGCTGATTACATCTTCTTGTGATGACCAGATCTGATTGGCGCCACTGTCCAGCTCATGGGCAATGCTATAATATCCTGTAAGAAGATGTTGGTGATGTAAAGTTCATTTGGGGTATAAAGATCAAGGAGGTATTTTCTGTTTCAGTTGATCTTGACCACTCCATGACAACCAAGGCACATTGGCTATGAATTCTTGCCTGCCCCAACATGTGGTGCCCTAACCCAGGATTAATGGCACCTCTCCATTTGGAACGTTCTTCAGAACATCGCCTAAGGAGTCCTGGAAAGGTTGTCTGACATGCAGAGTTGGTGTTCAGGTGTATATGTTGAGTCCACCTTTATTAGATGGTAGTTACAGGGAGATGAGACACTTTGAGCTTACTTCTGGCAGCTCAGTTGACTGCCTGTGGCCATTGCTCACTGCAAAGCTTACACCATGTTCACCATGGTCCACATCACTCTTTCTGTGTCAGTAGAAGGTGTAATTATCTCTTTAATAGAGCCTGTGCCAGCTAATCTGGTTTCTTGTAATGTAGACACCGAGTTAGTGTCAGTGACAGTTGATCAGGGCAGTCTTGCTGTGGAGTGTGGATCATTGTTCATGCTGAAACACATTGTCGTCATATTCTATCTTCCAAGCCAAAACGTTATATTTCTTGTCTGCTGTACAGCCTCAGTTTGGTTTTAGAAGGTGCAGACTTACCAAGAATCTACACCCACTTCCCAACCTTGCAGGCTTGAATCCAGAGAAAATTTAAAAGCCAATATACATCTGAAGTCATTTATGATGATACATGGGGTACAAATCAGGCAGGCTGCTTTGGCCTGGATGGTGTCAAGCCTCCTGAGTGTTGCTGGAACTGCACATAATAAATCAAATCAAGTGGAGAGTATTCCATTAGACTCCTCATTTATGCCTTGTAGATGATGAACAGGCTTTGGTGAGTCAGGAGGTGAATTACTCAACACATAATTTGGAGCTGCTTTTGTAGCCCCAGTATGTATATGACTAGTCCAATTAAATTTCTAGTCAAATGCGATCCCAAGTTAACAATGGTTTTTAAGTTTTTAAAGTTTATTTATTCAAGTCACATTAACACTGCAATGAAGTTACTGCGCATGGTGGGGGTTTTGATTGTGATGTTATTGTATGTCAGAGAGAAGGTTAGACATTCCTTTTACAGATGCACCATAGAAAGCTTTCTTTCTGGTTGTATCACAGCTTGGTACAAGATCGCAAGGAACTACAAAAGGTTGTGAATGTAGCCCAATCCGTCACACAAACCAGTCTCCAATCCATTGGCTCTGCCTCGGCAAAGCAGCAGCATAATTAAGGACCCCGCACACCCCGGACATTCTCTCTTCCACTTTCTTCCTTTGGGAAAAAGATACAAAAGCCTGAGATCACGTACCAACCGACTCGAGAACAGCTTCTTCCCTGCTGCTGTCAGATTTTTGAATGGGCCTACGTTGCGTTAATTCAATCTTTCTCTACACCCTAGCTATGACATAACACTACATTCTGCACTCTCTCGTTTTCTTCTCTATGAACAGTATGTTTTGTCTGTACAGCGCACAAGAAACAATATTTTTCACTGTACGTTAATACATTTGACAATAATAAAATCAAACTAAAATCAAATCATGTTGGAGGTAGTCATTGCTGGCCCTCATGTGGGATGACTAGGCCTTTCTACATGAAGTGTAGCATCAAAATCATAGGCCTGGATTTTCAGGATTGTTGGGGCTGACTCCAGCAGCCCCAAGCTTGTACAGAGCTCCAGTGAGAATTGGTTGTCATAAAGCGGGACATCTGCCCCATACTCGGGAATAAATCCTGCTTTGGAGCACTGCCAGCCAAGCAGATTGGCCAGCAGTTCACCACTCCCTCCAGCACCATAGGGAACTGCCCGGCACCATGTCCTGGGATTCAGAGGACACAAAGATGGCAACAGTTCCAGGGCTGAGACATTAGGGAATGACTGGGAGGTTGCGAGGAAGGTGATTGGTGTCTCAGGGGATCGGCTGGGGTGGGCAAGGTGAGGTTCAGAGGACCATTCGGAGCAGGTCAGAAGGCAGCTTCGGATGAAGGGATTCCGTTCCTTCCCACCTGAGATCCAACAATGTTCACTAATGTTATCATCCACCCCTGAACACTGAAGCTGGGTGGGAAAGGGGGCATTAAATGGCCATCAACTGGCCTTAGTTGGGACAAGTGTAGGTGTCCTGTCCCAGGTCTCCCTGTCCCAGTATAACATTGCTACCAGATCTGGGCGTGCGGGATCCTGGAGGGAACCCCCTCTGTGCAATTTCTCACTCCCCCAGCTCAGAACCCACTGCGGGGTGGGGAGGGGTGGGCTGTAAAATCTCTGGCAATGAGATGCTGACAGCACAGAAGAAGACCATTTATCCAACATGTGTATGCTGGTGTCAGCTAGCCCCATTCCCCATCCTGACTGCATGGCACTGATTTATTTCTCCTAAGCTGCTTATCCAATTCTCATTGACCTTTCTGTCAATGGGAACAGTTTCTCTCTACCCTGAGCAGATGCTTTATGATTTTGAACACCTCTATCAAATCTCCTCTCAGCCACAGCCTCTCGAAGCAGAACAGTTGCAGATTCTCCAATCTGAAGTCCCTCATCCCTGAAACCACCCTCACAAACCTATTCTCTGCCTTCTTTCAAACTTCTCAACCTGCAGCATGGACTGTTCATTATCTGAGGACTTGCAAATGGTTCTGTGCAAACATCAGTGAATATATCCCCATATCTAACTTCACGATGGAGGAAAGGTCTCTGATAATGCAGCAGAAGGTGGGGGGTTCACTATCTCGAGGAAATCCTGCGGCAATTAGCTGAAGTGACTGCCCTCCAACAATGACCAGTATCTTTTCTTGTGCTCATGGAGAGAATCCCCCCCAAATTGAGTTGATTTGATTTATTATTGTCACATGTGTTAACATACAGTGAAAAGTATTGTTTCTTGTGCGCTATACAGAGAAAGCATACCATTCTTAGAGAAGAAAACGAGAGAGTGCAGAATGTAGTGTTACAGTCATAGCTAGAGTATAGAGCAAGATCAACTTAATGCAAGGTAGGTCCATTCAAAAGTCTGACGGCAGCAGGGAAGAAGCTGTTCTTGATATGGTTGGTACGTGATCTCAGACTTTTGTATCTTTTTGCCAAAGGAAAAAAGTGGAAGAGAGAATGTCCGGGGTGTGTGGGGTCCTTAATTATGCTGGCCATTTTGCCAAGGCAGAGGGAAGTGTAGACAGAGCCAATGGATGGGAGGCTGGTTTGCGTGATGGATTGGGCTACATTCACAACCTTTCGTAAATCTTTGCGGTCTTGGGCAGAGCAGGAGCTGTACCAAGCTGTGATACAACCAGAAACAATGCTTTCTATGGGGCATCTGTAAAAGTTGGTGAGAGTCATTGCTGACATGCCAAATTTCCTTAGTTTTCTGAGGAAGTAGAGACATTGGTGAGCTTTCTTCGGCATTGGCGGGGGGGGGGGGGAGCCAGAACAGGTTGTTGGTGATCTGGACACCTAAAAACTTGAAGCTCTCAATCCTTTCTACTTTGTCCCCATTGATGTAGACAGGGGCATGTTCTCCTTTACGCTTCCTGAAGTTGATGACAATCTCTTTCATTTTGTTGACATTGAGGAAGAGATTATTGTTGCTGCACCAGTTCACCAGATTCTCTATCTCATTCCTGTATTCTGTTTCATCATTATTTGAGATCCAACCCACTATGGTCGTGTCATCATAGGTGTATAAGGAGCAGAGTAGAGGGCTGAGAACACAACCTTGCAGGACACCGATGTTGAGGATGATCGTAGAGGAAGTGTTGTTGCCTATCCTTACTGATTGTGGTCTGTAAGTTGGGAAGTTCAGGATCCAGTCACAGAGGGAGGTGCCGAGGTCCAGGTCATGGAATTTGGAGATGAGTTTCCTGTGAATAATGATGATGAAGGCTGAGCTATAGTCAACAAATAGGAGTCTGACATTGGTGTCCTCGTTATCTAGGTGTCCCAGAGTTGAGTGCAGGGCCAGGGAAATGGTGTCTGCTGTGGACCTGTTGCGATGGTAGGCAAACTGTAGTGGATCCAGGTAGTCGGGAGGCTGGAATTGATTTTTGCCATGGCTAACCTTATGTTGGATATCAGAGCCACCAGCCAATAGTCATTAAGGCACGGTGCTTGGCTTTTCTTAGGTACCAGAACAATTCCCATGGTCATTAATATTCCTCCTGGAATTCACTTTCTGTCAAACGTTACGGACAAATATTCTCACTCCCGGAATTCTACTCTTTTGTCCATGTTGAGTCCAAGACTGCAATGAGATTTGATTCCATGTGGTCTCGATGGAACCTAAACTGGACCTCATTGAGCTAGTTCATGGTAAGTAAGTGCTGTTTGATAGGTCTGACAACTATACCTTCCAGCTTTCTGCTGATGTTTGAGAATAGACTGGGGCATAATTGATCAGCTTGGAATTGTTCTGTTTTTAGAAGCCAGGACAAACAAGGTAATTTTCCACTTTGTTGGCTAGATGCCAGTGTTGTAGCTGCACTGGAAAAGTTTGGCTAGCGGTGCAGCTAACTCTGCAGCACAAGTCTTGAACCCTTTGTCGGGATGTTGTCAGGACCCATAGCCTTTGCTGTATCTGGGCACTCAGACATTTCTGGTTATCCCTTAGGGTGAATTAAATTGGCTGAATGCTAACTCCTGTGAGTGAGGGAGCCTCAGGAGGTGGCCGAGTTGGTTCCTATGTCAACATTCTCTGTGTAACAGCAATCTAAAGGCACTCAGTCGACTCTTTACACAAATAGCGTTGGACACTACGTATCCAATGTAAGGTCTTTAATTACTTGCGCACAAGGAGAACTCCCTCTGCCCCACACAGAGTGGCTGGAGCAGTTCTGAGATTACAGAGAAGCAGCTTAGCAGTTCGTGTCAATTACAGCAAATCAGGAAGGAGTGATTTTTCACATCTTTCACTGACATACACATCTGCCAATTAAATCCTGGCCTTTCACCCTTTCTCATTCGCTGAAAAAGTGATTTCTGCTAATCTTTCATTGCAAAGCACATCCCCATATCTTGTCTTTAGTATTTGTTATGGGAAAAAATCTGGTCTTGCTCACCTTCTGGTGAAGGCCGAAGAAGGAAAATGTTATAGGGCCTGCGAAAAAATGGCAGAGACTGACTCATTTCGAAGGTCTGTAAACCGATAAACATTTTCCACTATTGTACAGAGAAGTTTGATTTTGACCACTTTAACTTCTGCGCAATTTAACTTCTAAATATGAAACTTCAAGCTGAACATTTTAACTTCCACACCTTCACTCGGCATTTCTGGTTGAAGTGGGTTGCAAATATTTCAGCCTTGTGTCTGCCCTCATGGGCTAGCTATTTCTGAGTGTGGCACTGAAATCTGCATGAGACAGTGTGCAATGTCGACGTAAAGCTTTTATGTAATAGATATGTATTTATGTAAGATGTTATAAATTATTTACATTTGATATTTGGACAAGTATGAGTCAGTTGTGATCAGTTATATTCTTAAGTAATCCCTGTGTCACATGTAGGGGTGAAATAATTTGAAAATATTAGGCTCCACTGAAAACTACTGACCAAAACAAATAAGCGTTCATCTTTAACTTGACTCAGCCAAAGTTATAATCAGTCATCGAGGTTCAATCCAGCCTGTGCTTTGTGGTTTCTTCTCTTCCAAGTCTCCGACTTATGCCAGATGAAGTACAGTCTGTTCCTGTTAAGTAAATAAATAGTTTGTCACAAGCTTGTGCTGTCCTACCATATTAGAAGGTGGGGGTTGCGAGGGAATGTCTGACACGCTGCTAATGCAATTCAAGCCTTAAAAAATTCCAAACTATTTTTCAATGTTATTTCATTTTGAAAGGTTCAAAACCAAAGCGATCTTTTCAGAGATAAGAAGCACGTCTTTTGAACTGAAATGAAACCAGAGCAGAATTCTTCATGGACTGATTAGTTTATCTATCCCTTAGTGGAAATGGCCACGTCAGGTTTGTATATCTCAAAGCATGGTGCTGTCAATATCCAGATTCACTGAAAACCTATCCACCAATGTGGATTTGCAATTTTCTTTTCACGAGAATTACTATTCCTGAATGATTCGAGGGATAATTTCCCCGGCATTGTTGTGCAGTTACATTACAAATATATAACTGTGAGTGCGAATGGAGCATCAGCCGTCGATGTATATTGGCCCACAGACCTGTCCTTTAATCAGCTGAAGTATTTTCAATTCTCCACTTTTGCTTTCGGATTGGAATTTTGAAGAATAATAACTGACGGTTTCTCCCTTGTGCCAGTGAGTGCCAGCGTTGGAGTTTGAAAGTGGCTATGGTTTCCCCTCAGGCCGAGAGAGCAGATTGGGCATTGACCCTCTGAATCCCACCTGGTGAAAATGTGCACCTTGGTTCAGGAATATTCTCAAATAAACCTCAAAAGATGGACCCGGGCCAAACCCAATGTAAGAATATAAAAGAAAAAAAACAATCAATCTGGACACTTGAACCTGTGCCCAGAAACTGTAGCTGATTTTTAAAAAATACGCTTGCCTCTAATTCTGTGTTTGCATTGAGCCAATGTCCACCTTTTTTGAACAGCCGGATAGATCTCAGTGCTCAGTCCCTGAGTAATGTTCACAGGACTGCTTACTGTCCCCATGCCCACCCTCAGATAGTTCTTCCCATCACCCAAGCCACCTATGCATTCTGCCTCTGTGACCCCCACCACCTGGACCTGCCACCCTAATGCCATCCCCCGTCTCTGCACCTCTCTGTCTGTGACTTTTGTCCCTCTCGGACATCTATCCTGAGTTCAACCCCCAGGACCTGACCACAGACAGCACCAAAGCTTCTCTCTAGGACACTTCCTGCACCAAAACACTTCTCCCCCTAACATCGCTGCAGAAAATCTCCCCCTCCCCCTTCCCCTCCCTCCTATCCCTTCCACGCTCCACCTGCCTCCCATTTCCAGCCTTTCCTACAGGCTCCTGACAGTGAGGTTATGTGAGATCCCCAAGAAGGTGAAAGCAATAACCACTCCCCTCAAAGTCATGGAGGACGTCAAGTTCATCAGGTGTAACCTAAATCATAAAGAATCTGAAAGTGAACATTCTGCTGCCAGGTAACTGAATTCCGGCGCAATGATTTTTCCGTGAATAGTTATGTCATCCTAATATGTGTGAAAGAGCTTCCTGTTTCTCGGGAAGCCCAACTCCTCTTTAGTGTCCCAAGAATAACATTCCCAAAGTTCGCCCTGATGTCAGGAAACTGATCTTTGGCTTCATGTTTCTCCGCCCACCAATCTTCCCGTTCACTATCCGGGAATGACACAGTGTTTAGCACTGCTGCCTCACAGCACCAGCGACCCAGGTTCAATTCCAGCCTTGGGTGAAGTTTGCACATTCTCCCCGTGTCTGCACAGGTTTCCCCGGATGCTCCGGTTTCCTACAGTGCTCCAAAGATGTGAATGTTAGTTGGATTGACCATGGTAAATGTTTGGGGTTATGAGAATAGGTGGGGGGGGGGGGTGCGTCTGGGTAAGATGCTCTCTTGGAAAGTCAGTGCAGACTCGATGGATCGAATGGCCTCCTTCTACATTGCAAGGAGTCTATGGTTCACCCTATCGGTATAACCATCAATTCATTTCCTTCCTGTGCTTAACTGTTTTGCTTTAAATCAATGCTATTTTACTTAAAGATTCCTTTGGGTGGCACAGTGGTTAGCACTGCTGTATCACAGTGCCAGGGACCTAGGTTCCCTAGGACACTGTCTGTGTGGAGTTTGCACATTCTCCCCGTGTCTGCATGGGTTTCCTCCAGGTGCTCCAGTTTCCTCCCAGACCAGAGATGTGTGGGTTAGGTTGATTGGCCATTCTAAATTGCCCCTTAGTGTCAGGGGATTAGCAGGGTAAAGATGTGGGGTTATGGGAATAGGGCCTGGGTGGGATTGTGGTCAGTGCAGACTCGATGGGCCGAATGGCTTCTTTCTGCACTGCAGGGATTCTATGGATTCCTTATGGTAGCAAGTTCTATATTTTAACCATTCTGTTGGTAAATAGGTTCCTCCAGATTTCCAATTTTACAATCTAATCGAAAGCATAAGAACATAAGAACTAGGAGCAGGAGTCGGCCATCTGGCCCCTCGAGCCTGCCCCGCCATTCAATAAAATCATGGCTGATCTTGTTGTGGACTCAGCACCACTTACCCACCTGGTCACCATAACCCTTGGATCTTTTAGTGTTCAATATTGTATCTATCCTTGTTTTAAGAACATTCAATGAGGTAGCGTCAACTGCTTCACTGGGCAGAGAATTCCACAGATTCACAACCCTTTGTGTGAAGAAGTTCCTCCTCAACTCAGTCCTAAATCTGCTTCCCCTTATTTTGAGGCTATGCCCCCTAGTTCTAGATTCACCCACCAGTGGAAACAACTTCCCTGCTTCTATCTGATCTATTCCCTTCATAATCTTATGTGTGTCTATAAGATCTCCCCTCATACTTCTGGATTTCAGTGAGTACAGCCCCAGTCTACTCAGTCTCTCCTCAGAAGCCAATTTTCTCAACTCTGGAATCAACCTAGTGAATCTCCTCTGCGCCCCCTCCAGTGCCAGTATATCTTTTCTCAAGTAAAGAGACCAAAAGTCAGTACTCCAGGTCTCACCAGCACTTTATACAACTGCAACGTAACCTCGTATGTATTCTGAATGCTAAATGCTGGGTGATCTTCAAATATGTTTCTCTCCTGCAGATTGAATATCCTCCAGACCACTCAATTACCCAGAGACCCTTCATTCACATTCTGGGATGATGTCCAGCCAGCAGCAGCTGCCTCCCTGCTCTCTGCACTTTGCAGCACCTCAGAAGAAGGCAGACTGGGGGTCTGAGTGCTCTGGGACAGATGATAGAACACACTGGGGAGGGCACGTCTCCCTCGCTGAGGAACTGACAGGGACAGAGATTCCCCAAAGCTTAGAGAATTACTGAAGAGCTGGATGATGCCAAGCTCTGGGCAGATGACGAGTCTCTGGAGTTGTCCATTGGTTGGTGAATGTTAGATGTCCAGTGGGATGTGTGTGGAGATCTGGCAGAAATTCCTGAGGGTCTGTGTGCCTTGGTCTCTGGAACGGAGAAGTCCATGGGGAACATGGTCAGTGTATCGACCTTTAGCACTGAATGCACAGCATCATCCAAAGACAGAGAGTGGCAACTCCCATCTAACAGCAGCTCCAGGAACACAGCCTGGGGTTTCCTGTGGGCCCACACACTGGCTTCCACCTCAGCAGCTCCCAGCCAATGTGAGAGATGGAATGAGACATCCAGTAACTCTGCACGCTGCTTGTCCATCCATGATGAGTGGAGAGGTTCGAACAAACCTCACGTTGGTAGTGGGATAGGGGCCTCCTCTTGGGGCATGACTGATGGTGGCAGCAGCTCCTCTGCCCCTGTGCCAGGGGCTGTCACCTCTAAGGAGATGTGGTGACTGAGGGGTATCAGGTCGGATTCTCCTGCACAGTCGGGTCTGGATGTGCAGGAAGTGAAGCCGCTGATTTCCAAAGGCCCAGCTCTTCAGTAGGTGCCAATTTGGGCACATTTGTGCAATCAATGTTTCCTGAATCCTTGGAAATCTTCAATAACCGTGAACCGTCCGCTGTGCTCTGCCTGGCCATCCTCACCGGTACTGTAATGTACAAAGGTGTCAACCTTCTGAATAGCTGTAGAATCAGAGAGGGGAATGTTTGATTTGATTTGATTTATTATTGTCACATATTAACACAGTGAAAAGTATTGTTTCTTGCGTGCTATAGAGACAAAGCATACTGTACATAGAGAAGGAAACAAGAGACTGCAGAATGTAATTGGACAGTCATAGCCAGGGTGTAGAGAAAGATAATGCAAGGTGAGTCCATTCAAAAGCCTGACAGCAGCAGGGAAGAAGCTGTTCTTGAGTCGGTTGGTACATGACCTCAGACTATTGTATCTTTTTCCTAATGGAAGAAGGTGGAAGAGAGAATGTCTGGGGTGTGTGGAGTCCTCAGTAATGCTGGCTGCTTTTCCAAGGCAGAGGGAAGTGTAGACAGTGCCCAAGGATAGGAGGCTGGTTTGAGTGATGGACTGGGCTTCATTCACATAGAAATTAGAGAAATCACAGAAATCAAGATCACAACCCTTTGTCATTTATTTCAGTCTTGGGCAGAGCAGGAGCCCATACCAAGCTGTGATACAACCAGAAAGAATGCTTTCTACGGTGCATCTGTAAAAGTTGGTGAGAGTCATAGCTAGCATGCCAAATTTCCTTAGCCTCCTGAGAAAGTAGAGGCATTGGTGGGCTTTCTTAATGATCATGTTGGCATGGGAGGACCAGGAGGGGTTGTTGGTGATCTGGACACCTAAAAACGTGAAGCTCTTGATCATTTCTACTTTGTCCCCATTGATGTAGACAGGGGCATGTTCTCGTTTACAATTCCTGAAGTTGATGACTATCTCCTTCATTTTGTTGACATTGATAGAGAGATTATTGCCGCCACACCAGTTCATCAGGTTCTCTATCTCATTCCTGTACTCTGTCTCATCATTGTTTGAGATCTGACCCACTACGGTGGTATCATCAGCAAACTTGAAAATTGAATTGGAGGGGAATTTGGCCGCACAGTTATAGATATATAAGGAGTATAATGGGGGCTGGGAACACAGCCTTGTGGGGTACTGGTGTTGAGGGTGATCATGGAGGAGGTGTTGTTGCCTGTCCTTACTGATTGTGGTCTGTGAGTCAGGAAGTTCAGGATCTGTTCCACTGGAAGGAGCTGAGCCCTGAGGCACAGAGATGAATCTCGTGGGAATAATGGTGTGGAAGGCTGAGCTGTAGTTAATAAAAAGGAGTCTGATATTGGCGTCTTTGTTATCTTGGTGTTCCAGAGTTGAGCGCAGGGCCAGGGAGATGGTGTCTGCTGTGGATCTATTGTGGCGATAGGTGAACTGTGGTGGATCCAGGCAATCTGGGAGGCTGGAATTGAATCGTGCCATGACTAACCTTTCAAAGCATTTCATTAGGATGGATGTCAGAGACACCAATATCTGTGTGCACTCATCCACCAGTCACTGAAGGTAGGTTTACAGGTACAGCAGGCAGTAAATAAGGCAAAAGGTGTGTTGGCCTTCATAGTGAGAGGATTCAAGTAAAGGAGCAGGAATGTCTTGCTGCAGTTATACAGGGTGTTGGTGAAGCCACACCTGGAATATTGGGTGCAGTTTTGGTGTCCTTATCTGAGGAAGAATTTTCTTGCTATAGTGGGACTGCAACGAGGGTGTACCGGACTGATTCCTGGGGTGGCGGGACTGATATATGAGGAGAGATCAAGTTGATTAGGACAATAATTGTTGGAATTTAGAAGAATGAGGTGGGGAATCTCACAGAAACCTAGAAAGTTCTAACACGGCTAGACTGGGTAAATGCAGGAAAGTCGTTTCTGATGGCATGGGAATCCAGAGGTGGGGGTCACTGCCTGAGGATACAAGGTAGACCATTTAGGACTGGGGTGATGAGAAATTCCTTCATCCAGGTAGTGGTAAACTTGTGAAATTCTCGACCAGAAAGGTCAAAGGCCAAAACAATGGGGGTAGGATTTTCCTCCCTCTCCGTGGGACAAAGCGATGCACTATTCAAGGTCCCATTGATGTCAACGGAGTTTCCCGTTGAATAACACCCCTCACCACTGGGAAACACACGGTGGGGTATGCCATCGGCAGCACCACAAGATACTGCCAGCGTAAACAGCAGCAAGATTTCATGAAGTAGTTACTTACAGCTCTTGGGGCTAAAGGGATCAAGGGATAAGGGGGAAAGCAGGAACAAGTTCCTGAGTTGGATGATCACTCTTTACTGGGGAGGTGTTGGCCTAGTGGTATTAGCCTTAGCCTATTACTCGAGAAACTCAGCTAATGTTCTGGGGACCTGGATTCAAATCCATCATGGCAGATGGTGGAATTTGAATTCAATAAAAAAAATGGAATTAAGAATCTAATGATTGTGAAACCATTGTTGGTTTTTGGAAAGACCCACCTGGTTCACTAATGTCCTTTAGGGAAAGAAATCTGCCTAGTCCGGCCTATATGTGACTCCAGAGCCACAGCAATGTGGTTAACTCTCAACTTCCCTCTCAAAGGCAGCTCAGGGATTAAATGTTGGCCCAGCCAGAGACACCCATGTCCCATGAATGAATAAAAAACATGCAGAGCCGTCACAAAGGGCTGAATGGCCTCCTGTGGCTCCTATTTTCTACCTTTCTCTGTTTTAATCTGTCCGATTTCAAGCCAAGCACTGAAAAAAATGCAACACTGCATCTTTCAAAACACGTTGTCCCATGGTGCTGTGTCATCCGAAAATCCAGACGGCTGTTTAGGACGTAATCTGTCTTTCATAATCCTTAGCTGGCTTCAACTTGCTGCATTTTCTGTCTTGAAATGTGCTTTAATTGCTTCCTCTTGAGATAGGTTCCAAGCTAACAAGCCTAATATTTCCAAGTTCATGCTTGTGACCTTTATTTTAAAAAAAATGGACTAACTTAAGCTCTGTACTAACCTCCTCGTACCAAGGTTGTGCAAAATGAGCTGTGAAAAATTTCTGCTACAGTCCTCCTGCTTCTACCCAGATTTTATGAAGTTCTCTTGGATGAATTCCATTGGATTCTAATGCTTTATGAATGTTTCAATACTTCAGCCTCTTAATGACTTTATTATTAACCTGTATTTCCTCACACTCTCTTTACTTACTGGAAAGAGAACTTTCCATGCTGCCAAATAGTTTGTGCTTCACCTACTCGCTGCTGCATAATTACCTGAATGTTTTTTTCTCTTCCTAATTTAGCTCTTCCATTACGAATTTCTTGTTTAAAAATGTTGTGTCTTCCAGGACTGTACAGCCGTCACCGGCCCTCCTATAACTAAACCACATGGTTTAAATGTCACTCTGAGATCTTGACAATTGGTCACCAGTAGAGGCAGGCAAGGTGAAACCCAATTCAGTGTTCACCCATTTCCATAGCTGCTAACGTCCTGAAGGTGTTGCTGGACAGCGCACCGGACTGGGGTTCATCCAAGCCCATGAACAATGAAGCCAATTAAAATATCCCCACTGTAATTCAGAGAAGCTAACTTAGCACAGTATTGGGATCAAAATAGTGACCTTTGTTGTTCGCTTGGCACAATGCTACTACAGGGTGGCACGGTGGATAGCACTGCTGCCTCACAGTGTCAGGGACACTGGTTCAATTCCCAGTTTGGGTCACTGTCTGTGTGAAGTCTGTAGGTTCTCCCCGTGCCTGTGTGGGTTTCCTCTGGATGCTCTGGTTTCCTCCCACAGTCGGAGAGATGTGCTGGCTAGGTGCATTGGTAAATTGTCTCTCAGTGAACCCAAACAGGTGCCGGAGTGTGGTGACTAGGAGATTTTCACAGTAACTTCATTGTGGTGTTAACGTAAGTCTACTTGTGACTAAGAAACTTTAATTTTAATTTTAACAGGCAACCACCTGACCTTGAGGCTTGAGTTCCTCTGTTACTGCTTTACATATTAACTTTCACATTTTCTCTTAATACAAACTGATGAAATAGGGCATAGATAGGCCATTTGGCCTTTTGAGCCTGCCCCAGTGTGACGATATTGTGTTTTTAAGAAATTAATTTGTGTTTGTTTCTTGTGCAGGACTTGTTTTAGCAGAAAGTTCTATTATCGCTGCCATTCTGTCTATAACTGGCTCACAGAGAGAAAAAAACTTAGTTTCTGTTTTGGATGTGTAAAGAGAAGTAGCTTTTTCTCTCTCTGAAGGTTGGCAACTGGAATCCACCAGTAAATAGGTCCCTTTACCAGAAGTTCTGCTGCTTAAAGGTAAATCTTTCTCTAGAGACTTCTGTATAGGAGCCAGAAATATAGGTATCTTTCTGGATCTATATCCAGAGGTGTTAAAAGTCTGAAAACCCAGCATCCGCTTGAGCTATATATTTTTGTGCTAACTCATTCTGAAAAAGGACATATGTCTGAGGGGATATTACTTACACTGGAACTACAGAGATAGCTAGTTGTTCAGACTTATACGTTGTCACGATATAAGTATTTCAAATGGTAAAAATTCTGCTAATTCTTTGTTGTTATATTCTAACAATGTTCTTCAATAAGGTTTGTTACAATAAATGGTTCCTAGTGGGTTATTAGAATCACACCCAAAGTAAAACACCAATAATTGACTATTATCTTTAATATAATATTGCAAAAATCAGATAAAGTTGGGGTCTAGACGAACTTCATAACGTACCTCAGAGTTTCTGATCTGGTCCCTAACAAACTGGGAGCTCTTGCAGGTTTGGAATCTATAATTCCTTGTTTGGTTTATGATTATTGGACACTAAGTTGGTGAGTGGAGAGTAACTGTGTTTCCTTTTTAGGTGTAATATTCAGGTTTAAATAGGGAGTGCCTTGTGGAATAATGGCTCCCTCAGAGGCTAAGAGACTCCTGGGGGTAGACAAAGTTACACAGGGTTATTTACAAAAATGACTAAAACAAAGTTTTTGGAATTTGCACAAACGTTGCAGTTGACATTACCTGACAATATAAGTTAGTAATCTCACAATACCAGGTAATATAAGGCCATATATAAATAGGCAAATCCTGCACTCACCTGATGAAGGAGCAGCGCTCCGAAAGCTTGTGCTACCAAATAAACCTGTTGGACTTTAACCTGATGTTGTGAGACTTCTTACTGTGCATAGCCCAGTCCAACGCTGGTATCTCCACATCCTGGCTGACAGTATAAGATAATTATGCTGTAGTTCAGCATTGAAAATTGCCAGAAACACAAATCAGAATCATTGGGAATAGCTAGAATTTGATTACAAATGAAACAGCTTGACCATGAGAAAGAATTAAAGCAGCTTTAATTCAAAAAAAAGGAAAGAGAGAGAGTGGCAAAAGCCAGAGTAAGGGAGGCCATTGCAGAGAAAGGGAGGAACAAAAAAACACAAGAAATGAGACTGCCTGAATTGCAGGCAAGGAAAATAGAGAGAATTTGAACTTTAGAAACTGGTGGAAGTAAAGGGAAACGTACAGCTTGAGTATAGTGATGAGGGTGGTGAGGAAGAGAAGAGCGTCGTAGTCAAAGGCCTGGTGAGGATCTAATTAAATATTATCAACATTGCCAATGTTTGATGAGAAAGATGCAGAAGCCTTTTTCATTCCATTTGAGAAAATGGCTAAATAAATGAAATGGCCACAGACCATGTGGGTATGACTGATTCACACGAGATTGGTGGATAGAGCTAGTGAGGTGCTTGAATCACTATCTGAGGAGGTACCTGGGGATTATAACTTCCTATCCTGCCAGGGCCACTCAAGTACTGACCTCCTGTGTGAATCTCAAACAAAATGAAAACAAAATCCTTGTGAAAGCTTGAAGCAGAAACTTAACTGGTCCAGCGATATAAATACTGTTGGCACAGGAGCAGGTCAGAGTCTGGGAGTTCTGTGATGAGTAACTCACCTCCTAATTCCCTAAAGTCTGTCCACCATCTACAGAGTGTGACTCAGGAATGTAATGGGGTGCTCTCCAGTAGTTTGGGTGGGTGCAGCTCCAACAACACTCAAGGAGCTTAACACCACCCAGGGGATGATTAGCATACTATCCATCCCAAACAGCACCACATCTACAAACATTCACTCTCTCCACCAGCAATGCACAATAGCACAGTGTATTGTGTATACATGATGCACTGCAGCAAATTGCCAAGACTCCTTTGACAGCACCTTCCAAAACCATGACTTTGCCACCTACAAGGACAACAGACAGGGGGATGGCATGACATACAAGCTCCCCGCCCCAAGCCACACAACGTCCTGACTGGAACTTTATCACCATTCCTAAAACCTGGAGTATCCTCCCTGCCAGGGCCGTGATGAACCTACACCACGTGGATAGCAGCGGTTCAGGAAAGCACCTTGTCACCATATTCTCAGGGGCAACTAGGAAAGAGCAACAAAGAATGGCCTTGCCACTAATGTCCACATCCTGTGAGAGAAAAAAGTGAACAGCTTCCACAAAACTGTCTCTATTTTTTAATAAATGCCACACCCGTTCTAAGTTGGTCTCATTATATCCAATGTGTTCCATAAATAACACTCCAGTAGGTTTTTCCTTTCTTTTCATTTATGCTGAGGATGTGGGCATCTGTTGATTGCTCATTCCTAGTTACCAGGATATATTCTAAAAAGCAGAACTCAAATTAAACTGTTGCCGGAAGATTTGAACTCACATTCTGTGGATTATTAATTTAGTAGCATAAACACTACATTACCACCTCATTTCTGGTAAAATCTCCTCCATCATTCAATTTGTAAAAATAGTATCATTTCAATCTCCATTCTGCACAAAGCAAGGTTGTGCACACACAGAGCAAAGTGTGTCTGCAGCCCAGTGCTTAGAAGGGTTTTGATTTGATTTGATTTATTATCGTCATATGTATTAACATACAATGAAAAGTATTGTTTCTTTCGTGTTACAAGACAAAACGTACTGTTCATAGAGAAGGAAATGAGAGAGTGCAGGATGTAGTGTTACAGTCATAGCTAGGGTGTAGGGAAAGACCGACTTAATGCAAGGTAAGTCCATTCAAAAGTCTGATGGCAGCAGAGAAGAAGCTGTTCTTGAGTTGTTGGTACGTAACCTCAGACTTTTGTAGCTTTTTCCCTAAGGAAGAAGATGGAAGAAAGAATGTCCAGAGTGCATGGGGTCCTTAATTATGCGGCTGCTTTGCCGAGGCAGTGGGAAGTGTAGACAGAGTCAATGGAAGGGAGGGTAGTTTGTGTGATGGATTGGGCTACACTTATGGCCTTTTGTAGTTCCTTGCAATCTTGGGCAGAGCAGGAGCCCATACCAAGCTGTGATACGGCCAGAAAGAATGCTTTCTATGATGCATCTGTAGAGTCGTAGCTGGCATGCCAAATTTCCTTAGTTTTCTGAGAAAGTAGAGGCGTTGGTGGGCTTTCTTAACCATAGTGAGAATGTTAGCCAGGTCTTTTGCATTCTACTGACTGTGTATATACTGGGTAAACAGGTCAGTCTGGGCCCACATATCATTTGTGACTTTTGGGTGGTCAGTGCTTTCAGTTCATTGCAAATTGACAGCGTTCTTGTCTGATGGTTCCATTGTAAGATTCCATTCCAAGAAGAAAGACCATTTAGATAAATCCCAGCAATAATAGTGACTTAGAGAAAATCGGAAGGACTGGAGGAGGCTAAAAGATAATCAATATCTGGGTGAATATCCCCAGTGAAAACAATCCATAACTATTATAATCACCGGATGCTCCAGTTTTCTTCCCCACTCCAAAGCTGTGCGGGTTGGGTGGATTGGCCATGCTAAACTACCCCTTAGTGTCAGCGGGATTGTCAGGGTAAATAGGGCTTGCATGGGATAGTGATTGGTGCAGGTTCGATGGGCTGAATGGCCTCCTTCTGCGAATTCTATGATTCTATTCTTTGATACACACAATCGGAAGCATGTCTCTAACCTCTTTGAAATCATTTCCCCAGAAATTCTCTTTGAAGAACAAAATCAAAGCAACCCAGTTTTCATCTGTTTCCACTACCAAGTGTTGATTCTTTTTTAAATAAATTACTTCTCACATTGGCAGTATTTTCACATGAACACCTAACAGACGAGGGCACAGCCTCAGGATAAAGGGGGGGAGATTTAGAACGGAGTTGAGGAGGAACTTCTTCACTCAAAGGGTGGTGAATCTCTGGAATTCTCTGCCCGTTGAAGTGGTGGAGGCTGCCTCGCTAAATATTTTTAAGACGCGGGTTGATGGGTTTTTGATAAGAGAGGGGATTAAGGGTTATGGGGAGAGGGCGGGAAAGTGGAACTGAGCCACAACAGATCAGCCATGATCTTATTGAATGGCGGGGCAGGCTCGAAGGGCTAGATGGCCTACTCCTGCTCCTATTTCTTATGTTCTTATGTTCTTATGAATGTAATCTTTTTCGAACGCCTGTTGGATGCCCCTGGATTCTTTGAAATACCAAAACTATTAAAGATGTCAGAATTGCAGCCAAGTCTGCAGCCTGTCCACATGAACTTATCTCATACGTCAATGCCTCATTGCGAGGTGGTCAGTAACCCAGGTGGACTCTGGGGTTACAATCTGAACTCTGTTATACTTCATTTGGGTGTTGAAGGGATGGAATTCATTTCTTGAGCTTGATTGGTATAAAATTGTACAGGGTTATTTTCTTTTATTTACAAAAGTGCAATAATTCTCAGGGTAGACAATCAAATCAGATCCGTGGATTACAAAAGCACACTGATTCTCTCCCAGAAATGGAAAATAAATTGATAAAGTTGCACGTACTTTGTGTTCAACATCACCTGTAATCTTTAGCGCAACATTCGCAAAGAATATCATTGAAAACATCGCGGCTGAGAGGAGATTGGAATCAAGAGAAATAATTCAATCTTATGGATCTCATGTTTTAACCTGAATCAGATCTAAAGTGTTTGTTAAATTTGATAGCTCAACAAATTATTAGTAGCATAAGAGACAAGCGCACACACTCAATATTTTAGATTTGTGGAAATTGCAGATCATTTTTTCTTATAAAAAGCAACGGTACTGTTGTATTTATATTGCATTTTTTAATTCGAAAATAAGAACATAAGAACATAAGAAATAGGAGCAGGAGGTGGCCATCTAGCCCTTCGAGCCTGCCCCACCATTCAATAAGATCATGGCTGATCTGAAGTGGCTCAGTTCCACTTTCCCGCTTTCTCCCCATAACCCTTAATTCCCTTATCTATCAAAAACCTATCTACCCGCGTCTTAAATATATTCAATAAGGTAGCCTCCACCACTTCAATGGGCAGAGAATTCCAGAGATCCACCACCCTTTGAGTGAAGAAGTTCCTCCTCAACTCCGTTCTAAACTGCCCCCCCGCACTTATCTTGAGGCTGTGTCCTCTAGTCCTGCTGTCCTTTCTGAGCGGGAAGAATCTCTCTACCTCTGCCCTATCCATCCCTTTCATTATCTTATATGTCTCTATAAGATAATCTTTCAAAATGGTTCATAGTTTTCTTGGGCTAAGACGGAAAGATTAGGAACAGTCACCAAAATATTAGATAAAGGAATGGGCTTTAAGGAGGGTTTTAAAAGTGAACTGGGAGTGATATCATTGAATCATTGGATTTCTACAGTGCAGAAGAGACCATTTAGCCCATCAAATCTGGCTCTCTGACAGGGTACCTTACCCAGGCCCTCTCCCTCGGCCTATCCCTGTAAATCCCACACATTCACCACAGTTAATTATTCCAATTTACACATCTTGAGACATTAAGGGACAATTTAGCATGGTCAATCCATCTAACCTTCACATCTTTGGACTTTGGGAGGGAACTGGAGCACTGGCAGGAAACCCATGCAGACACAGGGAGAAGGTGCAAACTCCACACAGACAGTCACCCAAAGCCAAAATTGAACCCTGGTCCCTGGCACTGTGAGGCAGCAGTGGTATCCACTGTGCTGCCTAGTAATTGAAGCATTTAAGGGGAACAATTGAATATCATAGAATTATAGAATCCCAACAGTGCAGGAGGAGGCTGTTCGGCCCATCAGGTCTGACCCAACAACAATCCTACACAAGCCCTATCCCCATAACCCCACATATTTACCCCACTAATCCCCCTGACACCGAGGGGCAATTTCACACGTCCAATTAAACCCTGCACATCTTTGGACTGTGGGAGGAAACCGGAGCACCCAGAAAAAGCCGACACAGGCACAGGGGAGAACATGCAAACTCGAGTCACCCAAGCCGTGAATCAAACCTTGGTCCCTGGCACTGTGAGGTAACAGTGCTAACCACCGTGCCACCCAAAACTTTGCCTCAGCTGGCAACATTCTGAGTCACATGATTGCATTGTCAAATTTCATCCCCAGGCTTGAGTGTAAAAGTCAAGGTGGATATTCCAGTGCAATATTGTCGGAGTGCCAGACTGTTGTAAATGCAGAAAGAAATCCCACAACACCAGTTTAAAGTTCAAACAGGTTTATTTGTAGCAAAAGCTGCAAGCTTTCGGGACAGGCTGTCCCTTCGTCAGGTGGCTGGGAGTTCTGATCATAAACAGGATACAAAGACACAAACTCAATTTACGCGCATAATGATTGGAATGTGAGTCTTTACAGCTAATCAATTCTTAAAGGTACAGACAATGTGAGTGGAAAGAGCTTTAAGCACACGTTAAAGAGATGTGTATTGTAAGTGCCCTGTTAAACTGAGACCTGAGTTACCCTCTCGAGTGCATGTGAAACACCCCATGGCATTACTTTGAAGCAGATTAGAGCGGTTACCCTGGCTTCTTGGCCAATATTTATCCTCCACCAACATCACAAAATCACAGGTTATCAGATTATTATTTGATTGCTGTTGATGGGAGTTCGCTGTGTGCAGTATGACTGATATATTTCCTATATCACAACATAGTAATTAGCTTTTATCTGAGATTTAGCAATACTTGGTGTTGCTGTGCCTTAGCTGTGAGTGTTCAGTATGGTGAGTTCTTATTGCATTATAGATAAAGTGGGTGTTGCTGCAAAGACCAGCATCCGTTCCCCATTCCTAATTGTTTTTGTGAAGATGGTGGTAAAATGCCTTGTGAAACCCCTGTGGTTTGTGTTGTAGGCATTCCCCATGCCGATAGGCTGGAAGTCCAGCAATTTAACTCAGCGATAATGAAAGAATGTCTATCAGGATGGTGTGTTACTTGGAGGTGATGGTGTTCCCATGTATCTACTGCCTTTGTCCTGCTCCCTGTTAAAGATTACAAATTTTACAATGCAATTTATAAATTCAAGTTATTGTTAGCATGGATTGCAAAAAATGGGAAACCATTTAATTCCCAGAACAAATCTTGGATTTGTGTGTAATAAATATATAAAGATGACTGAACATCTGAGTGCCATGTAGCAATAATCTAGGTTAATTTTGAAAAGACTTAACACTGCACCATCTCTTTTTAGTAGGAATCTGTTTGGGAAACAGTAGCTTAGTTGGTTGTATCCATGCAGGGTTTAAAGTTTTGCAGGGAGTTTTATCTTTCCAGGTAACAGCAATTATCTCCAAACTGATTTGCACAATGAAGGATGTGAGATCTTAATACTGCATATTTAATTCACTTCCTGCTGCCTCGGCAAAGCAGCCAACATAATTAAGGTCTCCACGCACCACAGAAGTACTCTCTTCCACCTTCTTCCATCGAGAAAAAGATGCAAAAATCTGAGGACACATACTAACCAACTCAAGAACAGCTTCTTCCCTGCTGCCATCAGACTTTCAAATGGAACTATCTTTTTCACTACACCCCACCTATGACTGTAATACTACATTCTGCACAGTCTCATTTCCTTCTCTATGAACAGTATGCTTTTTCTGTTTAGCGCGCAATAGATTTTTCACTGTATACTAATACATGTGACAATAATAAATCAAATCAAGAAGATATCAGATCTGGAGACAAATCAGAATGGACTGTTTTGTGTAAAGGACAACTTTGGCCCACGGTGATTTCGTCTCAAGACTTTTAGGAAACCTCCAGTATTAGCTCACACATGTCCCAGACTGACTACTCTTGATCTTGTAACTGAGAGTAGGAAATTGTTCTGATGTAATAATGTACAGAGAGCAATCTAAAAGATCAGCTGTACTTAGAAAATACTAATCGACAGTGGTATAGTGGTAAAGTCATTAGGCTAAAAATGGAATGGATCAGGGAAATGTTATGCAGACGCTGTTTCAAAACCCACCACAGCAGCTGGGGGAATTTAAGTTCAATTATAGGGGCGGTTTGGTGGCACAGTGGTTAGCACTGCTGCCTCACAGTACCAGGAACCTGGGTTCAATTCCAGCCTTGGGTGACTGTGTGGAGTTTGCAGTTCTCCCCGTGTCTGCATGGATTTCCTCCAGTTTCCTCCTAAAGTTCAGTGATACGCAGGTTAGTTTGAGCTAAAATAGCCCCTTAGTGTTCCAAGATATGTTGGCTAAGGGGGATCAGTGGGATAAATATGTAGGATTAGGGGATAGTGTCTGGGTGGGATGCGCCGTCGGAGAGTCAGTGCAGACTCGATGGGCCAAATGGCCTCCTTCTGCACTGTAAAGTTTCGATGATTTGTCCATTTCCATAAACAATGAGATTCATTGCTTGAACTGGCAATGCTCTTCTTCAAGATTTATAATCCTTCTGGCAAAAAATAGTCAGTCCCTAGAACCCATCAGATTGAGTGTTTTTTAGCAAGTTCAGTTTTATAAACCTGGAAGATTTTGGAACCAAATCCTTCCACCTATAAGGGTAAATAGCCTTTAATTCCTGATTGGTTACCTGTAAAATCCAGCTGTATCTTTGCTAAAATTAGGTAGTACAGTTGACAATAGGATGCTGCCACATGTATTAGATCCTAATATTGTTAAATGTACTCCAGAGATAACTAGAAATTCCTATAAATCTACTGCAAAATCTAATTTAGTTATTCAGTTCCTCTGGGACAATGTCTGCAGCTCCATATTACCACAACACTGAGAGCTTCATGTATCATACTCGATCTGTAATGTCTGTTAACTTCTCATTTTTAAGAAACTTATGCCTGCTGTTCCTCATTTCCCTGGAATATATTTACTCATGTTGAAGGGTGATTTGATTAGAATCACAGGGAATGTTAGCCATTGGATGAGTTATACATGTACTGGAATCCCATTATATTTGTTCCCATGATGATTTGGTATTCCACAGACAAAATAAATTCATAATTTTCATTGACAAGCTTGTTTTACTCTTCAGTTTCCACCATCTTCAGGGAAATAGGTCGACAGCCAGCCTTCCAAGTGGGGAGAAACTGCAGGATGGAGCAGTCACCTGGTGACTTCCACAAGAGGAAAGAAAATACTCTTCCAAGTGGCACGGTAGCACAGTGGTTAGCACTGCTGCTTCACCATGCCAGAGACCTGGGTTCGATTCCCCACTTGGGTCACTGTCTGTGCAGAGTTCGCACATTCTCCCTGTGTCTGCGTGGGTTTCCTCTCCGATTTCCTCCCACATTCTAAAAGACATGCTGGTTAAGTGCATTGACCTGAACAGGCAATTAGGGGAATTTCACAGTAACTTCATTGCCGTTTTAATGTAAGCCTTACTTGTGACTAATAAACTTTGATCTTTGATTTGATGCACCTCACTGATGGTCTCCTTATTTCCCAATTTTGCTCTGCAAAAGCTTGGCTTGATCTGAACTTCTGCACATGATCTGACTGCTCAAAACATCAGCATCATCTACAAGGTCCAAGTCAGGAGTGTGAAGAAATATTCCCCAGTGGCCTGACTGGGTGCACCGACAACAACACTTCAAAAGCTTGTCACTGTCCAGGGAAAAGGCATCTATTTGATTGACAGCCATCCATCCCTTAAACATCCATTTCCTTCTACTCTGGTATATCAAAGCTGCAATGTGCTTTACCAATAAGAAGCAAAACTGCTTTTCATCCAGCTTTCTTCCACAAATCTCTCAAACTTGCAGCTTCCACAATAGTAAAGGAAATATTCTTTCAAGTAACAAAAGAGGTTTGAAATTTCACCGGGTTGTGGAATCGTTATAACACAGAAGGCTTTCTGCAGGAGCAAATCAACAAGTCCCACTCCTCAGCCTCAACCCTGTAGCCCTGCAAATACTTTCTCCCCAGGTGCTTATCCAATTCCCTTTCAGAAGCCATGATTGAATCTGCCTCCCGTACACTCTCAGGCAGTTCATTCCAGATCCTAACCACTTTTTCCCTCATATCCCTGTGCCATTCACCTTATATCATTGTTCCCTGATTGTCAAACCTTCTAACAATGGCGACAGTTTCTCCCTATCTATTCTGTCTAAACCCCTCATGACTTGGAGAATCTCTGTCAAGTCTCCTCTCAATCTTCTCTTCCCTATGGAAAACAACCCAAGTTTCTCCAAGTATCCAGGTAATATGAAATCCTCATTCCTGGAACCATTCTCTTCAATCTATTTCTGCGCTGTCTCTAAAGGTTTCACATCCACCCTAATGTGTGGTACCTACAGTTGGCCACGGTACTCCAGATGAGACCAAACAAATGTCTAATAAAGATTCATCACAATTTATTTGCTTTTGCACTCCATAAATTTCAACCACTTTCTCAACCTGATCTGCCACTTTCAATGAGTTGGGATATATAAGCCAAATCTTTTTGTTCCTGCACCCACTTTGGAATTACATCTTTTATTTCCATTGCCTTTGCTGGTTCCTCCAGCCAAAATGTACCACTTCACATATTAAACGTTAAACTGCCATGTGTCCACCATTCTCTCTTCCACCTTCTTCCTTCAGGAAAAAGATACAAAAGTCCGAGGTCACGTACCAACCGACTGAAAAATAGCTTCTTCCCTGCTGCTGTCAGACTTTTGAATGGACTTACCTTGCATTAAGTTGATCTTTCTCTACACCCTAGCTATGACTGTAACACTACATTCTGCACTCTCTCATTTCCTTCTCTATGAACGGTATGTTTTGTCAGTATAGCGCAAGAAACAATACTTTTCACTGTATGTGAATACATGTGACAATAATCAAATCAAATCAAATCATTCAACCAACCTACCTGTGTCCTCTTAAAGTCTATCATCTTCACAGTTCGGCATTCTTCCAAGTTCTGTTTCAAATGCAAATTTTAAAACTGTGCCCTGAATGTATGTCTGGTTCAGTTAAATATATCAAGCAAAGCTATGGTCAAGTACCAATCTCTAGGAACTGTGCATACCTTCCTCCAGTATGAATAGCAGCACTTCACCATCACTCTGCTTCCTGTTATTCAGTCAACTTTATATCCAGGCTGCTACTCCGAACCTTTGTGGCATTTTATCAAACAGCTTTTGAAATGTACGCCATATCAACCACCTGGCCTCATCAGTTCTCTTTGTTACCTCATGAAAAAAACTCAATCAAGCTAAGTTGACAAATCCATACTGGCTTTCCTTAATAAATCTACACTTTACCAAGGGACTGTCAATTTTGTGCCAGTAGGGAATCTCATAATGCCAACAAAGAACAAAGAAAATTACAGCACAGGAACAGGCCCTTCGGCCCTCCAAGCCTGCACCAACCATGCTACGCAACTGAACTAAAACCACCTACACTTCTGGTGACCATATCCCTCTATTCCCAACCTATTCATGTATTCATCCAGATATGCCTTAAAACTCATTATCATATCTGCTTCCACTACCTCCTTTGGCAGCGAATTCCAGGCGCCCACCACCCTCTGTGAGAAAAACTAGGTTGAAGTCCAACAGGTTTATTTGGAATCACGAGCTTTCATAAGAACATAAGAACATAAGAAATAGGAGCAGGAGTAGGCCAACTAGCCCTTCGAGCCTGCCCTTCAGAGCCCTTCGGAGCACTGCTCCTTCATCAGGTGAGTCAGGTGAATTTTGTTCCAGATTATAATTTCTAACAGCTTTCCCAAAGAGGTTAAGCTTACTGCCTAATGGTTGCTCCGTTCATTCTTGCACTTATCTTGAATGTAGGTGTAACATTTGCAATTCTCCAGTCCTCCTGCACCAATTCTGTATCTACAGAAGATTGAAAGGTGCCTCTGAAATCTCCCCCATTTCCCAACTCACCCTGGTGACTTAGCAGCTTTTAAGTTCAACCTTTCCAGCTTCTTTATTCCATTTTAACTGATAAAGTACCTTAGCTACCTTCTTGTCATGGTCTTAGTTGAGATCAGTAACTTAAAAAAAATCTGAAATTCCAATTATTTGCTGAAAGATTGAAGCCAAAAGATTCCATGGTTGAAAGCCAAAGAATTCGACAGAATGAAATTCTGAATCTACTGAATTCAGTACTAAATATTAATTCAGTTCACCGTCTGTCTTTTGGAATTCAGAATCAACATCAATTAAACACAAATCTACAGGAAAATTGCAATTAATTATGAACCACACATTACACATTAAAAGGCAGACACAAATAAACTATCACAAATTTGCTCAGCTGTCCATTCTGTTTCTCAGTCACCTGTTCCTTCAAACTCTGTCCTCCTCACAAAGAATTCCAGCTCCTCCTCTTCTTGGATTTAGCCTGAGCCCCGGGTGAGAACGGGACACACCAACCCACGTTCCAGGGGCGCAGCCATCATCAAGAATACCTCATGTCTGCTGAGGTTCCTCAGCACAAATGGCCCGGTGGCACATTGGTTAGCACTGCTGCCTCACAGTGCCAGGGACCTGAGTTCAATTCCCGGCTCAGGTCACTGTGCGGAGTTTGCAGATCTCCCTGTGTCTGAGTGGGATTCCTCCGGGTGCTCTGGTTTCCTCCTACAGTCCAAAATTGTGTGGATTGGCTGTGCTAAATTGCCCCTTAGTGTCAGGGGGATCAGCTAGCGTAAATGCAGGGGGCTATGGGGCTTAGGGCCTGGGTGGGATTGTGGTTGGTGCTGACTCGATGGGCCAAATGGCCTCCTTGTGCCCTGTAGGATTCTATGATAGTCATGATGTGGAGATGCCGGTGTTGGCCTGGGGTAAACACAGTGAGAAGTCTCACAACACCAGGTTAAAGTCCAACAGCTGTTTAACCTGCTGTTGTGAGACTCCTTACTGGATTCTGTGAAACCATAAACACTGCTTGTGACCACCCATATCCACCATTACCTTCAATAACACAAACAGTCACAGTAACTACATAATTATCTTTTCTCAGCTTCTGGATCATTTCTTTGCCTTCTCCAGCCTGCCTGTACGCCTCTGCTAAGATCATCATCTGAGTTCTGATGGATTCAGCCATTTCTGTTATCTCGGGTTCCAATCTCAGTTTCGGTCTTGATTTGCTCAGAAACATGAAAGGGTCACTTTCCCTTTCCAGCTGGAGTCTGTCTCAAAAAATACAAGCTTTGAAACCATGGATTCCATCAACATCTCCTTCACTATTACAAAGTGTGTCTGACAGATACCAGGTTGATAATGCAAGGAAGAACCAGGTTGAATATAGAATGTTCAGAGGGGAAGTGAAGAACAAAATAAGAGAGATGAAGAGAGTGTATAAGAAGCAGTTGCCAGTCATTAGAAAAGGAAATCCAAAAGTCTCCTATAGACAAAAAATAATGGGATGACAATGAGAGTGAGCTGATTAGGAACCAAGAAGGGGATTTTTAAAATTCATTCATGGGACATTGGCATCACTGCCTGGCCAGCATTTATTGCCCATCCCTAGTTGCCCGAGGGCAGTTCAGAGTCAACCATATTGCTGTGGCTCTGAAGTCACACATAAGCCAGACCAGGCAAAGACAGCAGATTTCCTTCTTTAAGGACATTAGTGAATCAGATGGGATTTTCTGACAATGGACAATGGTTTCACAATCATCAGTAGATTCTTAATTCCAAACACTTTTTATTGAATCCAAATACCATCGTCAGCCATGATGGGAATCAAACCTGGGTCCCCAGAACATTAGCTGAGTCTCTGGATTAATAGTCTAGGGATAACGTCTGTTGTAGGTAAAATGTTAGAATCCATCATCAAGGAGGAAATAGCGAGGCATCTTGAGGGGAATTGCTTGATAGAGCAGACGCAGCACGGTTTCGTTAAGGGGAAGTCGTGTCTGACAAGTTTATTGGAGTTCTATGAGGATGTGTCTAGGGCGGTGGATAGAGGAGAGCCGGTGGATGTGGTCTGTCTTGATTTTCAGAAGGCATTTGACAAGGTACCTCACAAGAGGTTATTGCAGAAGGTCAGGGGGCATGGAGTTGGGGGTAGGGTGTTAGCGTGGATAGAGGATTAGCTGTCAAATAGGAGGCAGAGAGTGGGGGTTAATGGGTGCTATTCGGATTGGCTGTTGGTGACTAGTGGAGTGCCCCGGGGGTCAGTGCTGGGGCCTCAGCTATTTACCATTTATATAGATGATCTGGAGGAGGGAACCGAGTGTATGGTGTCGAAATTTGCTGATGACACCAAGATTGGTGGAACGGCAAATTGTGCGGAGGGTGTGGAGAGTCTGCAGAAGGATCTAGATAGGCTGGGCGAATGGGCCAGGAACTGGCAAATGGAATTTAATGTTGGCAAGTGCGAGGTGGTCCACTTTGGTAGGAATAATGGTAGGAAGGACTATTACTTATGTGGCGAAAAACTGCAGCAGGCGACGGTGCAGAGGGACCTCGGGGTCCTTGTGCATGAGTTGCAAAAACCCAGCCTGCAGGTGCAGCAGGTGGTCAGGAAGGCGAATGGGATGCTGGCCTTCATCGCGAGGGGGATTGAATATAAAAGTAGGGAGGTCTTGCTGCAGCTGTTTAGGGCATTGGTGAGGCCGCAGCTGGAGTACTGTGTGCAGTTTTGGTCGCCGTACTTACGCAAGGATATTTTGGCCTTGGAGGGAGTGCAGAGGAGGTTTACTAGGCTGATACCGGAGTTGAGGGGGTTGAGCTATGAGAAGAGGCTGAATAAACTAGGCTTGTACTCGTTAGAGTTTAGAAGAATGAGGGGAGATCTCATTGAGACATATAAGATGATGAATGGGATGGATAGGATAGAGGTGGAGAGACTCTTCCCGCTCAGAAAGGACAGTAGGACTAGGGGGCACAGCCTCAAGATAAAGGGTGGGGGGCGGTTTAGAACGGAGTTGAGGAAGAACTTCTTCACTCAAAGGGTGGTGAATCTCTGGAATTCTCTGCCCATTGAAGTGGTGGAGGCTGCCTCGCTAAATATTTTTAAGACGCGGGTTGATGGGTTTTTGATAAGCGAGGGGATTAAGGGTTATGGGGAGAGGGCGGGAATGTGGAACTGAGCCACGACAGATCAGCCATGATCTTATTGAATGGCGGGGCAGGCTCGAAGGGCTAGATGGCCTACTCCTGCTCCTATTTCTTATGTTCTTATTATAATATCACTAGGCCATCACCTCCCCTAATCTGCACGAAAGCAGAGGACATTACTAAGGTATTAAATGAGTACTTTGATTCCAAAAAATTAATAAGAAAAGTGGAAATAAATCAGGACTTTTTCCTTTGGAAAGTTAATTTCCAGTAAAGTTTTCAAGATTCTCGGAATAAGTAATAGTGATCCAGGAAAATTGGTCACTGCACTAAATGTTCAAATTCCAAGATGTATAACGAAGGAATTAACAAGTCATGGCAATGGATGAGTGGAATTAATTATCTACACATTATCTAATGGACTTGTGGTATTATCCCTAGACTATTAACCAAGAAACTCAGCTGGTGCTCTGGGGACCCAGGTTTGAATTCCATCACTGCAGATGGTGGAATTTAAATTCAATAAAAAGTATCTCGAATTAAGAATCTACTGAGGACTCATGAAACCATTGTCGATTGTCAGAAAAACTCACACGGTTCACTAATGTCCTTAAGGAAGGAAATCTGCCGTCTTTGCCCGGTCTGGTCTACATGTAATTCCAGAACCACAGCAATGTGGTTAACTCTGAACTGCCCTCGGGCAACTAGGGATGGGCAATAAATGCTGGCCAGCCAGCGACGCCCATGTCCTACAAATGAATAAAAAGAAATCCCCTTTTTGAAGATGATTGGATGAGTTTCAGAAGAGTTAAAGGATTAGAGAAAATGGGGAGGAAGTGGGTAAGTGGGGTTCAGTTCCATCAAAAAGCAATAAATCCTAAAACTTCTTGAGTTATATAACATTTGAATCAACATTGATTATATTCTCAAGATCTTGCCAACATCCTGCTACTCTGCATGTACACATTAAACTGGTTATCCAAGGTTTTACGTAGTTAAGTCTAGGAGCTGTCCAATATTTAGTCACATCTATAAACATGTGAACATCTCATAAACAATTAAACTCAGGAAATATTTATTTGCCCACCCTCTGTCACAAACAATTACACTCAAGAAGCCCCTAATTGTTTACTTGGTCTATCAGAACTCAAGGGTACAATTAACTGGAACACTCTGTAACTAAAGGAAATAACTAGGCATTTTCTTTCTACCAGAACAGCTATAAATTTTCCCTCCAACCTAAGTAAACACACAATATATTTCATAGTGTAGACCATATGGAGAGTTCTCTGGAATTTAATGTCAGGCTAATAATCTCTACATGATGAAACCTGATAACTAAGCAGCATTCCACCACTAGATCAATATTTTGGCAATGTCGGAATAAGAGGGAAATAGGACATTGACTCCAACCCTGTTTTCATCATAATTCATGATTCTTTTCTAGTTATGTTTTAATCTATTAAAATCACAATTATCTATATATTATGGAAAATTATTTAACTCCTGAGGATAATGTTCTTTAGTGCACAAGTCTTAGTAAAGAGAAGAGTAATGTAACTCTTTCTATTTGTTCTGGACAACTGAAGACTATTAAGTACATGTTTTTTATATATATTTATTCATGGGATGTAACATTTATTGCACATTCCTAAATGCCCCTGAGGTGCGTAGGAACAGAGCTTTTCTTTGTCACTCTATAATTGCTACTTGCGTCCATGACACAATTTTGTTACTAAAATGTGTGAATAAATGCTGTAGTTTTATAATAAATTGCTAAGTATTATTCAGAAAAACTAATGGGAGATTGCTGATCTCACCTGTGCCATTATAATTGTAAAGGTCAAAAGAAGCTAATTGCCCCTCCCTTCAGTCTTCCCCAGGACATTGCTGTTATACATCGCCCAGAAGCTCGCACAAGTCTGCTCTGGTAGATGCCAGAAGTAATCATCTACTTCCCCGATTTCTTGGCCAAGGACCAGCACCACCGCAGGGAAACCTACTAAGGGGAAGGAAAAGTAATGTTTCAAAGAAGAGGGATCATTGTAAATGAGTAGTGATGAAAATACATATTTTAATTGCCGTTCCTCCTGCCAACAAGCATCATATTCCCACTCAATGGTTCCCATTGATGTGTTGAGGAATGAAATTGGGAATACCGTGTGCTGTAATGGGTGGCAAATATGCCCTGCTGCCCTGCAACAAATGTGTTCCTAGATAGAATCATAGAATCCCTACAGTGCAGAAGGAGGCCACGCACCACCCACAGTCCCACCCAGGAACTATCCCCACAACCCCATGCATTTACCTTAGCCAGTACCCTTGACACCAAGGGGCAATTTTAGCATGGTCAATCCACCTAACCCACACATCTTTGGACTGTAGGAGGAACCCAGAGTGCCTAGAGGAAACCCATGCAGGCACGGGGAGAACATGCAAACTCCACACAGACAGTGATGCAAGCCAGGAATCGAACCCAGGCCCCTGACACTGTCAGCTAGCAGTTCTAACCACCATGCTACCATGTCACCTATTGGTGTTGGTGAATTAAACCATTGGAATATCAAACTTCTTCCAATTTAACAAATAGAAAATACCAACAATAATTTACACTTATATAGCATGTTAAAACGGTAAAACATCCAAAGGAGATTTATTTGGCAAAATTTGACACAGGACCAGAGAAGGAGGTATTAGGACATT
Organism: Carcharhinus amblyrhynchos; assembly: GCF_965287045.1. Classification (NCBI taxonomy): domain Eukaryota; kingdom Metazoa; phylum Chordata; class Chondrichthyes; order Carcharhiniformes; family Carcharhinidae; genus Carcharhinus; species Carcharhinus amblyrhynchos. The sequence goes on along the minus strand of NC_137346.1, from coordinate 5,258,882 downwards.
TGACCAAAGTCTGGGTCAAAGAGGTATAGGCTTTTAGGAGTGTTATCGTTTGAGAATGGTAGAGAGGTGGAGAGATACGGGCAGAGAATTCTCGAGCTTAAAGCTGCAGCAGGTGAAGGTATATAACCACCAATAAAAGACAAATGGAAATCTGGGAATTTCCACACAACTCAATGAAGGAGACTTTGTGTTGATGAGTTTTGTCTTTTCAGTCTTCGTCGGTGAGTCGAAACCTGTAAACTGTGAAAATTAATTATATACAATAACCATTATATTCAGGACCAAACATCACACATATCTCATTACAATTGGCAATCTTTGGATCTCATCCAGCTGGATGAAAATACTGGTCATGTTTACAGCTTGCCCCAGACCAAGATTCTTCATGTTTTTCATTTTTTCAACATTTTCATGGACATTGGCTTGTTTCCATCATAAGGGCGGCACGATGGCACAGTGTTTAGCACTGCTGCCTCACAACGCCAGGGGCCCAGGTTCTGTCCTGGACTCAGGTCACTGTCTGTGCAGAGTTTGCACATTCTCTGTGTGTCTGCATGGGTTTCCTCCGGGTGCTCCAGTTTCCTCCCACAGTCCAAAGATGTGTGGGTTAGGTTGCTTGGCCGTGCTAAATTCCCGCTTAATGTCAGGGGGATTAACAGGGTAAATGTGTAGGGTTACAGGGATAGGGCCTGGGTGGGATAGTGGTTGGTGCAGATTCAATGAGATGAATGACCTCCTTCTGCACTGTAAGGATTCTATGAATCTATATTACACCATGGAATGTCTTTGATCTTCCTAACATTTAATGGAAGGATATTTTGGCTCATCCAGATCTGGATGTTGGACAGCTAGTATGACAAATCAAAGATGATGGAATATCCACCATGGTGAGTGGGGTATCATCAGTCTATGTGTGGAGCCTGACGTGGTGCTAAGGGCCTGTTATACTGTCAAAGGTTCAGTTTTATTAATAAGACATTAACATGAGACCCCACCACACCTACCCTCTATGCTCAATGTAAAATATCCTGTGGCATTATCTTTAGGAGGAGGCGGATGTCCCTGATCAATATTTATCTCTCAACTAATGATCTAGTCATTTATCTCATTGCTGTTTGTGAGACATTGCTGTGCATAAACTGACTCTCACATGTTCTACATTAGAATGGTGACTAGAGTTCAAGAAATACTTAATTGGCTGTTAAACACTTTGTCATGAAAAGTACATCTTTTTGTTTAATTATTACCATTTGAAAGTTTGGCATTGCTTTCACAATGTGATATCTTCCTGCTGGAAGAAACGTTTTGGGTCTATTTGTGGAATATAACAACACATGTGTTTCTGTTTTCTGAAAATTGAGATCAACATCTGATTGTTCTTTGTCACATGTTCCCTCTCTCATTGTTCCTTTTTTTTTCTACTTCCAATAAATATTTGTGAGAGCTCTCTGCATTATGGGTTCAGAGATCAAACTCTCATGATTACAGAGGTCAGTGAGTTGGTTTGGCGGGCACTTGTAATGCATGATTAAGCAATACTGTACATTTTCCCTTCAGACTGCCTCAGTTATAAACTGTAGGGAGTTACCGCACCAACTGGCATGGTCACTTCCGATGGCAGTATCACACCTGGCTCTGTCTGGTGCCATCCAAGCTTATTATTCCTGGTGCCACATGCTGATAGACATTTACCAGCTGCAACAGCAAAGGATTTGAACCGTGGAACACAATGAAACAAAAACCATCACTTAATGTTTCCCCACACTCAAAATGCAGGGGTTTTCCTGTCTCAGCTTTATATGTTAATAGGCCATCTGACCATATTTATGATGCCAATGTTACACAGCACTGAACTGTTTTAAATGTAATACAATTTTCTACACTTCTTCGCAGGAGGTTTATTGACTGGACATCGACAGCCAGCCAGGTAAAATGATATTAGGGGCAGTGATCAGCAATTTGGTCAAATAGGTTGGTTTGAAGGACTGGCTTCAGTGTGGTGAGGGTTGGAGAGGTGAACTGAGAGACTGGGGCAGCCAGAGGCAAAGTCACCATTTCTGGAGAAATGAAAATCACAGAGACCAGAACTGGAGGAGCGCAGAGGTCTCAGAGGAGGTCACTGAGATAGTGGGACACCTCCAAAGGATTTGAATGAAAATATAAGACTTTTAAAATCAAAGTGTGCCTGGATTGAGAACCAATGCAGGTCAGCAAATTCAAGTAATCGAGAGGTCCCAGTTTGAGAGCCCAGCATGTGAAAACTCAGAAGGTGAGGTTAGCCTTGTCCTCTGTTGCACTGCTTCTCGATATTGGCACAAGGACAGCATCAACATCATGCGATAAATGCAAGCCAAACATACCTAATAAAAAAGGAAGCTGTGCCTTGTGCTATGCTGAGTGCTGTAATGTTTTCCTACAGAGATCTGTTTTGGATTAAATGCTTTCCCGGCTCTAGCAAGCCACTGGTGTCCCTGAGGCTCCAAAAATCCACTGTATCTATTAACAAACACGCCATGTTCTGTGTTTTCACTTCCAACGTCTGGCACCTGCTTCAGTCGAAAGTCACACAATATCTTCACAAATGCTGTGCAGGTGGAGGCAGTAGGGGATTAATCGGCAGACAAACTGGCACCAGGATGGCCAACGGGAGCGGGTAAGTGGCAGGGGAGAGGGTGGATGGCACTAATGGATCAGATCCTGTCCATATTTCCCATCATATTTCATTATAATCCAATAATTTTCAATCAATTTCCCTTCATTCATGGAATCATAGAATCCTGCTAGTGAGGCCATTCGGCCCATAAGGTTTGCACCAACTCTCACTGAAATGCCAGCACCTTATTCCTGTACCTGCCCCCCCACCACCCCTCACATCTGCCATACATATACCTACCCTATGCACCTTTTGGACACTAAGGGGCAGTTTAGCATGGCCCATTCATCTAACCCGCACATCTTTGAACACTCAGAGGAAACCGGAGCACCCAGAGGAAATCCACGCAGACATGGGGAGAACATGCAAACTCCACACAGTCACCCAAGGCCGGAATTGAACCCGGGCCCCTGGCACTGTGAGGCAGCAGTGCTAACCACTGTGTCACTGTACCATCTTACAATTCCCTTATAATTGATATACAATATACATATAATTATATGTACATATAGTACAATACATATAATGGGAAATAGATAGCACGGTCATGCAGTGGTTTGCATCGCTGCCACACAGCGTCAGGGATCTGGGTTCGAGTCCCGGCTTGGGGTACTGTCTGAAAGGAGTCTGCACATTCTCCCCATGTCTGCATGGGTTTCATCCAGGTGCTCTGGTTTCCTCCCACAGTCCGAGAGACATGCTGGAGCATGGTGACCAGGGGATTTTCACAGTAACTTCATTGCAGTGTTAACGTAAGCCTACTTGTGACACTAATAAAAACAAACACAAACAATACACAATATATATAATACTTTCCTTATTATTAAGGCTCCCACCCAGCCAGCTTTCCAATGAGAGTCCAAATTTTGATTGGATTGTCTGGAAATGTCTAAAACATGTCAGAAAATTAAAAATCCAGTATTACAAATAAAGGAGAGTTTTGCTCCGAGTTTTTTGCTTCATGGTGAAGGTGAATGGCTTTGGTGCAGCATCCCAGTAATGAATCAGTGTGTGAATGAATATCCTTAGCAAAGTAAAGCTATTGTTCCAACTCCAGCACCACCTGATCCCCAAATTGCTTTTAGATTCAATAAAAAGCAACACATTTTATAATACAGGAACAGTATACCTTCCTGTTTAAACCCACCTAACCAATCTACTGAAAGCTCAAAAACCTCAGGCCTCTTTTACTAGTTAAAGAATAATCAGATCTTGGGATGGATTTCATCCTCGAGTAGAAACAAATTGCAGTAATTTGAAAATGTGCTGCTATCATAGAATCCCTACAGTGTGGCAGGAGGCCACTCAGCCCATCGAGCTCACACTGACAACAGGCCCTATCCCTATAACTCCACTATTTACCGTGCCAATCCCCCCGATACTAAGGGGCACATCTTTGGACGGTGGGGCGAAACCGAGGAAACCCACGCAGACATGGGGAGAATGTGCAGACTCCGCACAGACAATGACCCAAGCCCAGGAATCGAAGCCGGGTCCCTGGCACTGTGAGACAGCAATGTTAACCACTCTGCCCACAATGCTGCCAGTCAATTTCATTTCTGGAGGCAAATACTTTCAATCCAAAGTGGGCACTAAGTGAAAACGTTCCAGTTTCTGCTCCTGCACATCGGTTTGATCAGTGCTATTCTGGTGGAATTTGCACAACCAGTGCAAAAAAACTGGGAATTTTGAAGTTTCTCTTGATCTTTTGACTGCTTTAAGATCAAATTTGTTTTCAAAAATGGTTCCAGGGATGAGAAACTTTCGTTATGAGGATAGATTGGAGAGGTTGGGATTGTTCTCTTTGGAGAGAGGGGATTTGATAGAACACAAGAACACAACACAAGAACATGAGAACATAACAGTAGGAGCAGGAATTTGGCCTCTCGAGCCTGCTCCACCATTCAATGTGATCATGGCTGATCTTTTCATGGACTCAGCTCCACTTACTCTCCATAACCCACCAGAACACAACGCAAGAACATAAGAAATAGAAGCAGGAGTCGGCAACCAGACTTTACAAACCTGCCCCATCATTCACTACCAGCATGGCAGATTCTTTTCAGTTCCCTTTCCCCATAGCACCCCCCGCAATTCTTCATCACTCAAATATTTATCCACCTCCGCTTTGAAAACTTCTAATTAGCATTGCGAGGAAAAACTTCTATGCGGCTTAATTTTAAATGACTGGCCCTTTATCTTGTAGCTATGTCCACTTACTCGAGACGCTCCCCCACTCGTGAAAACATCTCACCATCTACCCTGTCAGGATCTTATATATTGAATAAGGTCACTCTTCTGAACTCCAAGGAACACAGACCCAGACAATTTAGACTCTCTTGAAAGGACAATTCTCTCATCTTTTACTGACTCTCCTTTGGACTGCCTCCAATGTTACTATACACTTTCAGCAAGCACATTTTCAGAGAGATTTTATATATCAAAATGTTTAATTTACCAAGAAACCAATTAAAGTACACCAATGAAAGTAATAAATGGTTCGGCATTGTTTGTGAGACCATTTTTAAGGAATTTAAATCAAGAATTTAAAGAAGGAGGAGCCAATGGCCCCTTTCATTAAAATATTTATTTGTTTGCAACAAACCAATTCTCCACTGTGTTAATAAACACCAGATATTCACTCTCAACTACATAAAGATAAATTTTTAATGAAAAAAGGCAAACACTACCTGCCTATTTCACTATAAATGTTAATTCATCTTGAATTGCAATCTAGTTAGGATGGTTTTGAGTTTATTTTAGCCAAACAAAAACTTTTGTCCATATCTTCGACTTGATGGGTCAGATTGGGAAACTTTTTCAAGCAGAACTTTCATTGTTGCATTTTATCAATCCAGACTTTGAATTGGATATCCAACTGGGCAACTATTACTATAACGCAGAAGGAAACTTCAAAAAAGTGAATCATCAATTAATTACTTCACAATCCTTTCTGAATTTCTGACCTGTTTCTTTAATTTGGGATACCTAATGGCGATTGTGTGATTTTGCACAATTATGAGGTATTCTCCTAAAGTGGGACTGACAGAAAAGGTCCTTCCTATATTATATAATTTATATTTCATCTGTACGCTTTGAATCAGTCCCCTTTTCAACCACACCTACCAACGTGAATCCCTGTTATTAGGTTACTGCCTGTGTGCATCAGCAAAGGCACCCCCATGTTAAGGTGCCATCGCATTCCCCAACCTGCCTCTGCCACAGGTTCAGGGTCACTTTATAGGCCAATAGCATCGTGAGCATGTCTGCCACCCTCAACTCTGCGGTAAGCATGCAGACACCCACTTGGGAGGCCAGCTCCAGGAAAGTTGCTCCATCGGTCACTCCATTTGGTCCACATGTCAGATATTCAAGTTCTGAAACTTTTTTTCCAGCCCTCTGAGCAGGTCTGGCAGCATCTGTGAAGTGAGAAACAGAATTATTGTCTCATGTAGGGAGTTGGTGAGGCCGCACCTGGAATATTGTGTGCAGTTTTGATGTCCTTATCTGAGGAAGGGGAACACAGAACGTTACAGCGCAGTACAGGCCCTTCGGCCCTCGATGTTGTGCTGACCAGTGGAACAAATCTAATGACCTTCTAACCTAAACTATTCCAATGTTATCCATATGCCTATCCACTGACCATCTGAATGCCCTTAAAGTTGGTGAGTCCACAACTGCTGCAGGCAGGGCATTCCATGCCCTTACTACCCTCTGAGTAAAGGGTACTCAGAATATTCTTACCATAGAGGGAGTACAGCGAAGGCTGATTCCTGGGATGGCTGGTCTGTCACATGAGGAAAGATTGAATCGGTTAAAATATGTTTCTAGGGTCTTTGGCAGTTTCAGACTGCCCCAGAACACTTAGCAGCCAATGGAATACTGAAGTGGTTAGCACTGCTGTCCCACAGTGTCACAGACCCAGATTCAATTCCCGGCTTGGGTCACTGTCGGTGTGGAGTTTGCAGGTTCTCCCTGTGTCTGTGTGGGTTTCCTCCGGGTGCTTCAGTTTCCTCCCACAGTCCAAAGTTGTGCAGGTTAGATTGATTGACCAGGCTAAATTGTCCCTCACTGTCCCAAGGTGTGGAAGTTAAGAGGATTAGCGGGGTAAATACTTGGGCTTACGGGGATCAGATCTGGGTGGGATGCTGTTTCAGAGAATCAGTGCAGACTCAATGGATTGAATGGCTTGCTTCTGCCCTGTAGAGATTCTGTGAAATATGACAGCTTATTTGTGCATAGCAAGATCCCACAAACCATGGTGGGATGAATGGCTAGATCATCTGTTTTGGTAATATTGGTTGAGGGAAAAGCTTTGACTAGGAGACCCTGGAGAATTCCATAGCTCTTCCTTGTATGGGATCTTACACATCCACCTGAGAAGGCAGACAGTTTAGCATTGCAACTGAAAGAGAAGCTAACACAGTTCATAAAAAAGATCATAGGAAGAAATCAGGAAATTTAGCAGTGCACAGAACACCTTTTCATACTCTGAGAACCATTGGAACCCAACACAAGCTGCAAGTGTTGGCTCCTTGCCACTTAATAACTGCATATGACATATCTTGAATTCTATCACATGCACTGTACAGAAGCATACAACTCTAAATCTAAGACAGCTACATGGAAAAAACTACCTCAACCTCATTATAGCTAAAGCAAATTTCATTTAATGAGGCAGTTATAATGTAACAACTCTTCAAAAGGCAGTTTGCAAAGTTGGATTTTTGGAATGAAGTTGCCCTGTTCACACAGCATGTTTAACAGCAGGGAATAATTGTATAGTTGATGTGGGAACATTTTTTAGTGATTTTATATTTAAGACTCTCTCAAGAGAACAAAATGTGTAATTTAAAGTAACTTCAATTTTTAGCTATTGGTTATTCATATATAATGGTATTAATTGTCTGAATTAGATACTATTTAAAAACCACTGTTTCTCACTGGTGATTATGTAGACAGGTAAAATTCTACTCAGCCCTGGGTCACTGATTTTGTGATTGCTTAACGTTATCATGGCAGGGTTTGTTTTTGAATCTGATAGTGCTAACTGACTTTTACTTGTAAGTGAACTAGTCATTAACAGACCAGGAGTGATGAGTATAACGAGAAACAAAACAAACTGACAACATTTAGAAATTTTGTCCATCACTAATGTGGTCACAGAGGGCAGCACAGTGGCACTACTGCCTCACTGCGCCAGGGACCCGGATTCAATTCCCAGCTTGGGTCACTATCCATGTGGAGTTTGCACATTCTCCCTGTGTCTGCATGGGTTTCCTCTGGGTGATCCAGTTTCCTCCCACAGTCCAAAAGATGTGCTGCTTAGGTGCATTGGCCACGCTAAATTCACCCTCAGTTCAGTACAATGTTCAGTACCATCTGCCCAAACAGATGCCAGAGCGCGGCTATTAGGGGATTTTCACAGTAACTTCATTTTTTTTGTTCGTTTGTGGAACATGGGCATCGCTGGCTGGCCAGCATTTATTGCCCTTGAGAAGGTGGTGGTGAGCTGCCTTCTTGAATCGCTGCAGTCCATGTTTTGTATGTTGACTCACAATGCTGTTAGGGAGGGAGTTCCAGGATTTTGACCCAGTGACCCTACTGTTCCTGGATGACCCAGTGTTAATGTAAGCCTACTTGTGACACTAATAAATCAACACGGTAAAGATTGGAATATGTTTGAACTCTGACATGGTTCTGTAGCAGAGTTACAATGAGGTTGTAAGAATTAGATATACTTCAACAAAATATTTAAATCAATAGAAGTTACAAGGAAAAGCAAAGAAGGGTCGGGGAGATTTAATAGAGAATGTTCAAAATTATAAAGTTTTTGTGATAGAATGGACAGGGAGAAACCATTTACTCAGACAAAAGGATACAGATAAATGTCATTGACAAAAGAACCAGAGGGGGATGTGAAGAATTTATTTACATAGCAGCTTGTTGCGATCTGAAATATGCTGCCTAAAAGGATGGTGGCAGCAGCTCCAATAGTAACTTCCAAAAGAGAAATGGATAAATGCTTGAAAAGGAAAGTGTGCGGGGCTACGGGTGAAATATAGAGGAGTGGGCAAATTTGTCAGCTTTCAAACAGATAGCATAGGGAAGATGGGATGAATGACCTCTCTCTGTATGATTCTATAAGTTCGAAAGTCATCTAATATTTAAATCCCTGATCAAAGCACCTCTCAATCCCTAAGAAAATTGACAAGCAGAACATTTCCTCTGTATTCATGATAACCTAATCACAGCAGAACTTCTCCTCCACTTGCTCCTTCTGTTGAGAATGTGATCCCATTGGCTTTACTTCCCGAAATATGGGAAATGTGGAGATCTTTAATCTGTGTTTCCAGGAATCCTGTAAGCGTCACTGAAATAGTAATTGTACTGAATACATTCAAATTCCTTTCTTTCCTCTGTCCATTATTTTAATTGGGAATTTTCAAATGGTTCACAACAACAACTCAGACTTATAAAAATGTCTTCAACATAACGAAACATCCAAGGCACTTCACAGGTGCATTGAGGGACAAGGCATGATGTCAAACCACACATGGAGATGTTAGGTCAGATGACCAAAAGCTTGGTCAAAGAGGTAGGTCTTGAGGAGAATATTAAAGTAAGATAAAGAGATGGGTAGGTGGAGATTGGATATTCCACAGCCTGAAGGCCAATAGTGGAGCTATTCAGATTGGGGATGTAAATGAGGCCAGAATTAGGGGAGTGCAGATATCTGAGAGAGTTGTGTGTCTGGTGAAGTTTAGAGCGATTGGGTGAATCATGGCCATGAGGGATTTAAAAACGAGAAGCATTTTAAAATCAAGGCATTGCTTGACAAGGGATTAAGGTAAGTCAGAGAGCAGAAGGTTAATAGTTGATTTCACAATGTTCAGTACCATTCATAATTAATAATTTATCAGATACTGGAGCAGACAATATCTATATGCAGCAAGATGTGGGCAACATTCAGCCTTGGGCTGACAAGTGGCAAATAATATTTGTACCAACCAGTGCCAAGCAATGACATTCTCCAACAAGAGATAATCTAACCATCTCCCCCTTGACATGCAATTGCATTACCATCACTGAATCTGCCTTATCCACACTCTGTGTTACCATTGACCAGAAACCCTATTGGATTAGCCAAATACATGCTGTGGCTACAAGATCAGGTGAGAAGCTGGGAATTCTGTGCTGAGTAACTCATCTCCTGAACACCCCCTCCCCCCAAAACCTGTCCACCATCTACAACTCAGAAGTGTGATGGGATACTTTCACTTTACCTTGAAGTGTGTGGCTCAAATAATACTCAAGAAGCTCAACACCAAAAGAGCCCACTTGGTCAAGAACTCAACAACCACATTAAACATCCACTCCCTCCACTCCTGACTCAGTGGCAGGATTGCCTACTGTATACAAGGAACACTGTAGAACTCACCAAACCTCCTTTGATAACACCTTCTAAGCTGCAATGTCTATCACCTAGAAGGAAAAGCACAGCAAATGTTTGGGAACACCAGCATCTGGAAGTTCCTCTCCAAGACATTCCGCATTTTGACTTGGAACTGTATCACTCTTCCTTCAATGTTGCATGGTCAAATCCTGGAACTCCCTTCCTAACAGCACTTTGGGTGTACCTACACTCAAGCGGTACAAGAAAGTGGTTCCCTATTATTGTTTCAAGGGCAATTAGGAATGGGTAACAAATGTTGCCTTTGTGAGCAATGCCCACAGCGCAAGAAAGAAGAAAAAACTCTTTAGAAGGGATCTTCATGGTAGGTTTCGGGTGGGATCATTAAATGACTGGTATCTTTGAGTTGTCAAGTATTTATGATTGTCTTATCCTTGACTTTAAGGCAAAGGGAAATAGTGGGAGGCTATAGCCTAGTGGTATTATCACTGGACTATTAATCCAGAAACTTAGCATATGTTCTAGGGACCCAAGTTCCAATCCCACCATGGAAGATGGTGGGATTTGAATTCAATAAAAAAAATTCTCGAATTAAGAATCTCACTGATGACCATGCAGCCATTGTTTATTGTTGGAAGAACCCACCTAGTTCACTAATGGGCAGCTCAGTGGCACAGTGGTTAGCACTGCTGCCTCACAGCACCAGGGAGCCAGGTTCAATTCCCAGCTTGAATCACTGTGTGGAGTCTCCATGTTCTCCTCATGTCTATGTGAGTTTCCTCCGGGTGCTCTGGTCTCCTCCCGCAGTCCGAAAGATGTGCGCTTAGATAGATTGACTGTGCTAAATTCTCCCTCAGTGTACCTGAACAGGCATCAGCGTCTGACAGCTAGGGAATCTTCACAGTAACTTCATTGCAATGTTAATGCAAACCTACTTGTGACACCAAGAAACAAACATTTTTAAAAAAACTTCTAGAACTTTTTTTGAATGACCTTTGGGGAAGGAAGTCTGCTGTCCTTACCGGGTCTGGCCTACATGTGACTCTGGGGCCACAGAAATGTGGTTGAGTCTATAAAAACTGCCCTGGGGAACTAGGGATGGGCAATAAACATTGGACAGCCAGCTGACGCCTATGTTCCTTGAATGAACAGAAGTCTGAGGCCTATTGTTTCACCATCTCTTGCATTGACCCATGTACAGTGCTCACTGTGCTTACCCCAGTCTAACGCGGGCATCTCCACACATTGGCCCATGTACCATGAATTTTCCAATCTCAGTAACTCCATTTGAGGAAAGTTTGGAAGTGCGGCTCTGTCCATCTAGAGGGTTCAGAAGGAATGTTGGAAGTCAGTGTGGGCACTGTAGCCAAAACCTTCACAGTGTTGAGATGCATTGGCAAAAAATTGCACTAACACTGTGTCCAGAACCAATGAAGTATAATCACTGTTCTAATGTAGAGAGCCGACAACTAAGGCGTACACAGCAAGCTCCCACCGACAACAACTAATAACTGACTGGATGATCTGTTCATTTCTATGATGTTGGTGGAGGGATAAATGGACAGGTTGATTCATTCCGGCGGCACTCGGCATGCCCGGACCGGTACTTTCTCTGTCACGGTAGCGTTTAATCTTTCAGAGCAGAATGAAAGGTATCTGGTCTCCTTTGAAGTGGTGAGGTGATTTCATAACCACTCACTGCACACACAAAAAAAACCACTTAAACTCAAAACAAACAAAAAGATGTTATCACGGAAACAGAATCAGATGAATAACACGGAATGTCATATCCGACCCCGCAGGTGAACAGCCAGAGAGAGTGCAGTGTGGTCGGTGGGTGGGCGAAGGAGCTTGTTGTTTTGTACATTGATCTAAATTGGGGATTATATTCAGCACTGAGTAAGAGTGATCTGTTGAACAAGGGAACACAGAGCCTGGGGGGAGAGGAAAATGCGAGGCGTGCTGGTGAGTAAAGATGTCACTCTGTCGAACATCCCAGTGTGTTATAGAAAATTCAGACTCTTTGTTATAAGGCCAGAAAATAATCCCGGATCAGCTTTCCATAAAAAAAATCATAGTCAATCCGTTTGTTTAATGCCGGGAGAATGAGCTCAACAATAACTCAGTAAAGAAAATGGAATCTGGCTTTCACTGAGTTTGGATTTCTTTGTCAAAATATTATCCGGTTAAAATGTTCATTTTTCATTCGCGTTTCCCAAATCTAAAAGCAGCTGGATCTGCCAAACTGGAGAAAGTTAACCTTGACTTCAGGGGATAAGTGCAATTTGATGGGAAAGAGGAGGGATTGTGGGAGCAATGGGATACTTTTTTTTCCAAAGAGCCAGCACCGGGAGGATGGCCGAGTGGTCTCATCCTCCCTGTTGGATTCTTATGATTCGCGTTCGTCTGGGCCAATCTGATGCTTGAATCAAAAGAGACTTTTTTTTTAAATCGGGAAAAATTGCTGGAAATATTTTATTATCCATTAAACTTAATCACGTTTCTTTCACTGCTCTGTGTGTACTGAACTCCGAGCGTTGTGTTCCTTACCCGGTGGAGGTACTAATATTGTGGAGATGTTCAGAACATAATGGGATTGACAGGCAGTCCATGTGAAGGCAGTAATCTTATCCAATTCAATTCCGGGCTCTCAGCAGCCGCTGATATTTTTTGGGCACACATGTAACTCCGATCTGAGGAAATTTAATATTCAGCCCAAACCCAACAAGAGGCTCCCAGCAGGGGCGACCATCAATTATGATTGAATTTGTCAGATTGCCATTAACTAAGCTGATTCAAGATAAGTAAATTGTCGAGCATCCCGTATTTAAAATGCTATGCTTGTTCTATAAGTTCTGCTATACTCAGTAAGTCAATAATATTTCATTTTAGGGATTTAAGAAGAAAAATACGAGGAAGATCTCTCCTCACACGTACCTCCTTAATGTTTTACGTTTGCTAATGGAATGGTAACCAGTAACACTTAGAATCCCACGGTTCAGTAGGAGACCATTCGGCCCATCGAGTCTGCATCGACCACAATCCAACCCACACTCTATGTTTACCCTGCTGTCCCCCTGACACTAAGGGGCATTTTAGCATGGCCAATCCACCTAACCCGCACATCTTTAGACTGTGGGAGGAAACCGGAGTACCTGGAGGAAACCCACGCAGACACAGGGAGAATGTGCAGTCTCCACACAGACAGTGACCCAAGCCAGGAATCAAACCCAGGTCCCTGGTGCTGTGAGGCAGCAGTGCTAACCACTGTGCCTCATTGGAGTGTGAATAGTTTGTTTCAATGTTAACTTAGAGTTGGTGATCTCCAGTGCTGCTCTCTAGCTAACGGACAAAGGTTGGTGTTAACTTTGATTGCTTCTCCAGTGGTTTGCTGGGGTCATCCAGATCTCCAAAGCTTAGAGGGACAGAGGGAACACAGCTAACTGGTAACCATGACTTTAAGCTCAGGTTTCTGGTTTCAAACACACTTCTCCTCAGTTAGTGGAAGACTGAAGAGTTTTGTTTCTGGATGTTTGGTGGAAGTCCCATTTTGATATTATTTAAGGGATGTGGGTGTGGCTGACTGGGCCAGTATTTATTGCCTATGCCTAACTTCCCTCCATTTCAGAATGTTCATCTGAGAGTGAACAACATTTCTGTAAATCATATGAAGGCCAGACCATGAAAGGACAGCAGACTTTCTTCCCCTAAAGGACACTGGTGAACCAAAAGTTTTTTTATGACAATTGATAATGGTGGCACAGTGACTAGAACTGCTGTCTTACAGCATGAGAGAGCTGGGTTCAATTCTGGCTGTGGGTGACTGTGTCTGTGTGGGTTACATTAGCTTACATTAACACTGCAATGAAGTTACTGTGAAATTCCCCTAGTCACCACAGTTCGGGTCAATGTACCTAACCCACATGTCTTTCAGAATGTGGGAGGAAACCAGAGCACGGAGAGGAAACCCACACAGACACAGGGAGAATGTGCAAACTCCACACAGACAGTGACCCAAGCCGGGAACTGAACTCAGGTCTATGGCGCTGTGAAGCAGCAGTGCTAACCACTGTACCACCGTGCCACCCTGGCAATTACTGATCAACCATTGTCCTCTGGGTTGAAGAATTCCAAAGATTCACAGTGATGGCATTTCTCTTAATTTCAGTCTTAAATGACCAATTCCTTATCCTAAGAGTATAATCTTTAATTCTAAAATGGAAACAAAATTTTACCCTCCAGGTTGAAAGTTCATCTGCCATTTATTCCATTTATTCTTTATTTTTCATGCATTTGTATAAAGAACACCCATTTGGGCCACATAGTCTATCTAACCTATCCGTCAAATCAAATGTTTCACTCATATGTTTTTCATTGCCCTCGTAAAAAGTCTGACAACACCAGGTTTTAGTCCAACCTATTTATTTGATAATATTCTCACAAGCTTTCGAGGGGTTACCCTCTTCGTCAGGTGAACCTGACGAAGAGGGTAACCCCTCGAAAGCTTGTGAGAATATTATCAAATAAATAGGTTGGACTAAAACCTGGTGTTGTCAGACTTTTTACTGTGTTTACGCCAGTCCAACGCCGGCATACCCACATCATTTCATTGCCCTCACCAGACTAAATCCTTTTACATCTTTTAATTTTCTTTAAGTGCAATTTCTGACATTATTTCTACTCCATTATCATTCACGTGTTTAACAATAGTTAATAGTATACATCTGAAACATCCACTCCTCCCCTCAGCCTCACCTGCACCACCATTTACAGTTTAAAATCTTGTGACCATCCTAGTTATCCTTTATGTGAGGACCCAAGTTCCAGCCAGTTTAGGTGGAGCCAACCCACTGGTACAGTTCCTTTCTCCTTCCTCTCAATATTGATGCCAATAGTGGGCAGCACAGTGGCACGGTGGTTTGCACTGCTGCTTCATAGTGTCAGGGACCCAGGCTTAATAACAATCTTGGGTGACCGAGGGGAGTTTGCATGTTTTCCCATGTCTACGTTGGTTTCCTCTGGGTGCTCCGGTTTCCTCCCACAGTTCAAAGATGTGCAAATTGGTGGATTAACCATGCTAAATTGCCCGTAGGTGTCCAAAAATGTGTAGGTTAGGTGAATTAATAATGGTAAATGTGTGAGGTTATGGAGATAGGGCAGAGGTGATGGCAGAGGTAATCTAGCATGAGGTAATCAACCTAATCTGCACATCTTTGGACTGTGGGAGGAACACAGTAAAAAGTCTGACAACATCAGGTTTAAACCTGGAGTTGTCAGACTTTTTACTGTGTTCACCCCAGTCCAACACCGGCATATCCACATCTGTGGGAGGAATCCACAGCACCCAGAGGAAACCCATGCAGACACAGGGAGGCTGTGTAAACTCCACACAGACAGTGATCCAAGCCAGGAATTGAACCTGGGTCCCTGGCATTGTGAGGCAGCAGTGCCAACCAATGTGCCACCGTGCTGCCCTTTGTTGTCCGTTTTCCTGCCCATTAATTTTTTGAGGGGAGAACCCCACCCTCACCCCCCCACACCCCCCTCCACACACACACACCCCTGCCCCCCCCCCTCCCCTCCCCTCCCCGCCAGTGGTGGATTAACCATTAGGCTGAGTAGGCTTAAGCTTAGGGGTCCGGAAGGAAGGGGGGCCCGAGAGCAAAGGAAAATTGGTTTAACCATTTTAAGGATGAATAAATTTTCAGAACTATACCCCGTGGGTGAATTAATATAACAAATACCTATAAGTAGAGGAGCTTCACCCCTGGACTTGTACTACATGCAAATAAATGCAAAATAAATGCAACAAAGAGTTTATTGTCATGTTATAACATGTATACATACTTAGTTACAGATAGTACTTTTTTCAACATTCATCCTGACATAGTATTAGTCCGACACCACAGCACGATGACTGTCACCACTGTCTCCAGTGCTATCAATGTACCATCAAAGAAAATGAAAAATAAATGAATAAAAGGGCTGTAATTGATTCGTATAACCTTACGATATTATACATGTAGTACATTATACATACTACAACGATATAAGTTATCTAACGTCACTTAACGTCACTTAATTCTATTCAACGAAGGGTGGGGCGGGGGCAAGGTCAGGGGGCCTTTCTAAAGCTCAGCCTAAGAGTCTGGATGGTAGTTAATCCGCCACTGCCCCCCACCCCCCCTCAGCTCCATATCTTATCTTAGTAAAGTTAGCCTCCCCCCAGTTTTATTCCTAGCCCATGCTTATCATTTTCCAAAACTATCCTAAATCTAACTGAATAATGGTCACTATTTCTAAGATGCTCATCTACTGATGTGGGGCATTTCACTTGCATCGCCCCTCTCCTGCCCTCCTACCTCAAGCTACAGTAAAATGCATTGGGCTGTTCCTCCCGCGATATTTATCGTTCTGCTGATGAGTATATTTCACCTGTTGAATAGGATCAGTTCCTGAGGTTCTTTGTTTTTTTCTGTCTCTCCTACCTGGATTGTCCACTCTCCGCTATCAACCCCTGTCTGAACCTGCATCTCTTGATGAAATGTGACCAAAATCTGAAGCAAACTGTTTAGAAACTGCCCCCCCTATGTGTCCCTATCTGGCACTGCACCCCAGTTCAGTGTATGTGTAACAAAGTGGTTCAGTGTGTAGAACTAAATGTAACAAAAATTTATCACGGAGAGGAGAATTTGTCACCATGTCACACACCTCAGACAGGAGCTATGCACACGGAGATGCTTGCAATGCAGGGTCATGTGGCGACATTTCCCTGGATATACAGGGATTTGGTTTAATTTTGCGGCTTACTTTATTTTACGGAACAGCAAAGGCGTCCACTCAAAACAAACTGAGAATTTTTTAAAGATATCCCAAAAGAAGGGACGCCAATAAAGTTTTTAAAGTTTATTTATTAGTCACAAGTAGGCTTACATCGACACTGCAATGACGTTGCTGTGGAATTCCCCTAGTCGCCACACTCCGGCCCCTGTTGGGGTCAGTGCACCTAACCAGCACGTCTTTCAGACTGCGGGAGGAAACTGGAGCAGCCGGAGGAAACCCACGCAGACACGGCGAGAATGTGCAGACACTGCACAGACAGTAACCCAAGCCAGGAATTGAACCTGGGCCCCTAGCGCTGTGAGGCAGCGGTGCTAACCACTGTGCATTCGCTAGTGGCCTTATGGAGAATTCAATAATTGAGACAAAAGCTTGGCTTCTCTAAGCTAATGTTTTGCTTTAGGGGAGAGATTTATCCCTGGAGTAAAGGTTAAAAGCGCAGTCTGTGTGTGCAGATCCAATTTATTTTTAATGTTTCAGGTTTAGGGTGAAGTGTGTCAGTTTCTGTTCCAATAAGTTTTTTTCTGAGAAAAATATTGCCGATTTCTTTGGACGTTGTAAGATTTTACAGCACAGAAAGAGGCCCTTCGGCCCATCGTGTCTATACCAGTCATCAAGCACCTATCGATTCTAATCTTATTTTCTAACACTTGTTTGCTATGACGTTTCAAGTGCTCATCTAAATGCTACTTAAATGCTGTGAGAGTTCCCATATTTCCCACTCTTTCAGGCAGTGAATTCCTGATTCCCACCCCCTGGGTAAAGAAGTTTTTCTCCAAATTCCCTCTAAATGCCACATATGGGCAGCACAATGGCACAGTGGTTAGCGTTGCTTCCTCATAGCGCCAGGGACCTGGGTTCAATTCCCGGCTTGGGTCATTTTCTGTATGGAGTTTGCACATTCTCCCCGTGTCTGCGTGGGTTTCCTCCTGGTGCTCTGGTTTTCTCCCACACTCTGCAAAACATGCTGGTTAGGTACACTGGCTGTGCTAAATCCTCCTGTAGTGTAACCAAACAAGCACAGGATTGTGGCGACTAGGGGATTTTCACAGTAACTTCATTGCAGTATTAATGTAACCCTACTTGTGACAATAATTTTCAAAAAATTAAGTATTCTGCCTATTACCTTACATCCATGGCCCCTGGTTATTGACCTCTCTACTAAGGTGGAAAAAAATCTTATCCACCCTATCTATTTCCCTCATAATTGTGTACACCTCAATCAAACTTTTTAAAAAAGAATTTGCTACAATTCTGGGTTTTAAATTGATTTTCTTTAACTCAGTTAGCTTATCTCGAAGATCAGTGTGATTTAATTATTTGGAGACTCCTTGATACAACTCTTGATAAATGCGAATCCTGCTTCCCTCTCTCACACACCCGTCCCTGGCTCTCTCTCGAAGCCCTTTCCCGCGGTTGCCAATTTCTAGTCAATTTCGGTAAACACTGAAGTGATTTCTCTGCTCACTTTTGGGGCCCGAATGAACCGACGCCGCCAAACCAATTGATTGTGCGTTCTGATTCAATAAAAAAGTAATAAAATGAATGATTATCCTCAACTTTCAGGATACATCCAGGTATTCTATTCAAGCTACTTTCCCCTTTCAGAAGTTGTTTATTTCTGGGCTAATTATTTTTGGAATAGACATAGCGAATCTTATGAAAGGTTTGCTGTGCCTGAATGATTGAAGTACAGAAACATGATTGTCACTTAGAAAGGATCTGGAAATTGTCAATTTTACAGGAGGGTTAACGAGTTCACATATTAAATGCAACTTCCGAATATTTGACCAACATTTTCAGTCCTGATGAATACTGGTGAGTCTCGGTGTTTTGGATCTGTTCCCAATTGGAAGATTTTATTTGAATATTAAACCCCGCTTGCTCGTGTATTTAGAGAATCAATTTTTAGAATTCCCATTTTTAGTGTCGACATTTTTTTTCCAGTCCGGACCACGGAATCAGGTAACACAAGCCCAGCGCGCTTGTTCCTGTTCTGTTCATCAATAATCGGTAAAGGTGCTCATTTCTCCAGCGGACTCCCCGCATGTCCAAAGCGCCACTGAAAAAGAAGTCCCAACTGCGCTTTTTTTTACAAATCCTGTTTTATAGGATCCTTAATCAATCCAGAGACTATGGGTGACCCATTTACATCAGATTATCTGTGGGGTGGGGGACAGGAAGAGAGAGAGGTGGGCAGGTTTAGCTGTTTTTTTAGTGGTAGTTTTTTTTAGTAGGTTTAGTAGTAGGTTTCGGACGTTTAGTTAATTAATTGATTGACAAATATTTATCATAGAATCCCTACAGTACAGAAGGAGGCCATCCGGCCCATCGAGTTGGCACCGACTTTCTGACAGAACATCTTAATCCCCCTCCTCAATCCCACGTATCTACCCCAGTAATCCCCCTAACCTGCACACCTTGAGACGCTGAGGGGCAATTCATTATGTGACTGCAAATCAGGGTGAATTTAGGAGAAGCCAAAACTCCTTTATAATGGGGTCTCAATGATAATCCGGGTCTAACTAAACCCTAACCTTCCTACTCACCCCACTGCCATCACCCGACCCACTCCCATCAACACAGAAAAGGTTTACCAGGATGTTGCCTGGTATGGAAAGTATTAGCTATGAGGAAAGATTGAATCAACTGGGATTGTTCTCCCTGGAAAGACAGAGGCTGAGGGATATGGATAAGATGAAGAGTTGGAAACTTTTTCCCAGGGCGGAAATGGCAATTACAAAGGGGGCACAAAATAAGGTGTGTGGCGGGGGGCAGTGGGGTTCAGTGGAGATGTGCGGGGAAGTTTTTTTACACAGAGGGTGGTGGGGGCCTGGAATACACAGCCAAGTGAGGTGGTTGAGGCAGATATATTAGCCATATTTAAGACATCTTGATAGGCTTATGAACGGGGAATAGAGGGATATAAGCAATTGGTTTAGATAGGACAACGTGATCAGTGCAAGCCTGGAGTGCAGAAGGGCCTGTTCCTGTGCTATACAGTTCTTTGTTCTTTGTTCTAACAAGTATATTAAAAGATTGGTTATTTATTTGCCATTTGTGGGAACTTTGTGCAGAAATCGGTTGCCATGTCTTTCTACATACAACAGTAGCTGGAGATCATTGGCTCTGAAGCACTTTGGGATGTCCTCAGTGTATTTACAAATCTTCTATTTGAAACATGATTGGATGAATTCCTCATAGTCACTCAATGACTGACAGCCAGTTGGAGTATTTTCTTTCAATGTTATCTTTAAAAATATTAACAATTGACCACAGGTGTTTATCCTGTCCATATTAAGTGTGGCATGCTTGTCAGGTATATTTCCCTGCATTTTAGGGTGTGACCTTCTGATAAAGATCAAGATGAAATTGCCAACAGTATTCAGGGCTAGAAGTGTTGGAGAGGTAAAAGTAACATTGCTGGAGATCTGAAATAAAAACAGAAAATGCTGGAAAAACTCAGCAGGTCTGGCAGCATCTGTGAACAGAGAAACAGAGTCAATGTTTCAAGTCCTTCTTCAGCACAGGGATAGATATATGATGGATTTTATATTGCTGAAAGGAGGTTCAGGTGTTAAAAAGATTCACCCCCTCCACTCCTCAATTACCTAAGCTTGGGCTCAGTATCCTGTTTAAATTGAATCTCTGGTCAAAACATTTTAAAACTGTATGAATTCCCTTGAATATTGAAGTCAACCTTCATGTTTGTTTATTTACCCAGATTCAGAAGAACAGCATAAACATTTTCCTGAACAACTTTTAATAGAAGTTACAATCAATCAAACATCAAAGGTGGTTTAACTCCAAAGGTATGGGAGTTAGGTGGATTGGCCATGCTAAATTGCCCTTTAGTGTCAGGGACTAACTAGAGTAAATGCATAGGAGGGTTATGGGGTTACAGGGATACGCACTGTCGATGGGCCAAATGGCCCCCTTCAGCACTGTAGGGTTCTATGATTCTAAGCAAAGTTTAAGTTGAGCCACATTTATTGATGTGTCGTACAGTACCGCTTTACACTGCCACCAGCTATGTGTTTTTTTGAAATCTGTGCATTCACATTATTTATTTATTTGAGAGGCACAGTTTTCATTTTAGATAACTTTCAAAAGAGAATCGGATCAATATTTGGAGAAGGAAAACTTTGCCCCACTGAGGAAGGATGAAAGGGAATAGGATTACCAATTAGATAGTCCCTTCGAACAACTGGCAAAGATACAATGGACTATTTGATTTGATTTATTATTGTCACATATATTAACACAGTGAAAAGTATTGTTTCTTGCGCTATACAAAGCATATCGTTCATAGAGAAGGAAACGAGAAAGTGCAGAATGTAGTGTTACAGTCATAGCTAGGGTGTAGAGAAAGATCAACTTAATGCAAAGTAAGTCCATTCAAAAGTCTGACAGCAGCAGGGAATAAGCTGTTCTTGAGTCAGTTGGTACGTATCCTAAGACTTTTGTATCTTTTTGTATCTTGTATCTGTGCAGCATCATTCTATAATTTGCACATTTTTAAAAAGATGTCTGTCATTACTGCTACATTAATTAGTCCCCCTGCCCCATCCCGGAACATTTCTAGTTATTGAGTTTCCGTTGCCTTCGAGATCAGCAATGTGCTGAAACTGAACGCCGCCTCTAGGGGGCAATCCCGCCCTATTTTGGTTCTCACTCTCAGTGTAACTGCAACCTGCGGGCAGCCAGATTAAAATGACATTAATTCCCACAAGGTTCAATGGACCGGTGCGAACTGCTTCTAAACTTCGTTCCGTTCTTTTTTTGAAGGCAAAATGTAGGTCGTGGAATAGTGAATATTGGGCATCGGAAATAAAAACAGAAATGACATGTCCAACATGATGGCTAATGTGACAGCATTCTTAATACCTCATAGCTTTCTTAATTGAAATTAATTGTTGGGATTAGACTCTCAAGAACAGCTTCTCCCCTGCTGCTGTCAGACTTTTGAATGGATTTACCTTGCGTTAAGTTGATCTTTCTCTACACCATAGCTGTGACTGTAACATTACGTTCTGCACTCTCCCCTTCTCTATGAACGGTATGTTTTGTCTGTGTAGCGCGCGAGAAACAATACTTTTCACTGTATATTAATGCACGTGACAATAAATCAAATTTTAAAAATCAAGACAGTCGCTGGCTTTAGGGATTCTTCTCTGGCCAGGTTCACTGTCAGGGGGCGGCTGGGGGCTGATGGAGTTTGGTTAAGTCAGTTCTGGTGGAGATGTTCTCAGACTGGGAGTCCAGAGGGTTGAATATATTTTAAACCAGAAATCCTTCAGGGCACTCTGACTGCTGGTGGTGGGACTGACTCTTCCTATCGACGCGGAGTGACATCTAGTGGTATTTTCAGGACATGACGCCTGTAAAGTGTGACTTTGTCATCAAACCAACCTTGGAGTGCCAGCTCTTCTTTTAAGAAGCTGTATTTGCTGAATATTTTATAATATATGCATTAATTACAAGAAAGATGGGAATTATAATATTGGACGTAACTACCACTTATAGGTGTAGACATATCGATGTATATATAACATGCGTTCCTGCTGTGGTTCATTGTAATCCTCCAAAATGTTTATGAAATGAATCTAATTCAATCAAGTCGTGTTTCAGACCCAATCGCGAAGCGTTAAGCGATATTGCAGATAGCAAAATATAGAACAACATATTACACCCACCTCTCCGCCCACGCAATGCTCGCATGATTTAAATCTAAAACATTGTGGGCGAAAACGCGTTAACATCAGTGCGGTACATTTGTGCAGTTTAACTAGTTTGATAGAATAGTGTCACCCGGGATTTATTTACGGAATGAATGACAGGGGCTGTATTTATAGCTGTTGCATCGTATAAGTCAACAAAAGCTGTGACTGCACCTACATTACTCAGTGCAAACACAACAAACACAAAGTCACTATCATACAAATGTTAACTTTCAAACTTGCACACACATATCTACAGTAAACAATCTGATACATTACTATCTCACACAACTTCCCCAACTGGTTAAGGCAGAACAGGAACGATGCAAGTTCAATCCTGTTCTCTTGATCTCAGCTGAGATGGTGGGAGGGACGCTACAAATGGTGCGATTCTCATCATTGTTGATGTGGCTTTTTATTAACTGGATTCAATTTCTCCCAGTGCCCACATCCGTGCAAGTGTGATTTGGTTAGATTTATTATTGTCACATGTATTAGCATACAGTGAAAAGTATTGTCTCTTGCGCGCTTACAGACAAAGCATACCGTTCATAGAGCAGGAAACGACAGAATGTAATGTTACAGTCATAGCTAGAGTGTAGAGAAAGAGCAACTTAACGCGAGGTAGGTCCGTTCAAAAGTCTGACAGCAGCAAGGAAGAAACTTCTTGTGTCGGTTGGTACATGACCTCAGACTTCTATATCTTTGCAAACATGCACATGTGTGTGTGACAGAAATGCACACTTAAATACACTGACATGTACATACATCAATATACCTACCATGCAGGTGTGTACATACATAGACATAAAAATACATATTTCCATATATTCATGAACTGCTCTATATACACCAATGCATGCAAATATACATATATAATTGTATTCACACATGAGTGTTAATATATTGCATGTTCTTACACCTTTCACACAAATATAGTCATTTGACTGTACATAAATTCAAGGAAATGTAACCACTTTACATATGCATGCATAAAAGTAATATTTAATCGAATTTACATTCACATGCAGACATGCGATCACAATTACACATGTGTACTCCCATAAATATAGTCACAGATCAGGGTCGCTATAAAGTCCTTGCGCAATTTGAAATGTTAAATTTGGATGTACACGTGACAGGATCAAACTGTAAACTATGTCTAAATTCGTACAGGTTCAAAACAATACATTTCAGAATGTTTTGTCTTCAGTATTTTTTGTGAAACATTCCGCCTCTGCTCTGGGTCGCCTTTTCTTCCAATGCCGTCATTTTCAATTAGTCTCAACGAAAGAAATTAAATGGAGGAAAAAACTTTAACACAGTATTAATCACAACATTCACATTTAAAAACTTCATGAATTATGGATGAAAGTTTGTCTTTCCTTGGCACTGTCACCATGACTTTCAGTCTCTTTACGAGTTCGAGTCTGACTCTCATTTGGTTCTGATAAACAGCCCGGAAGTGAAGTGAGGAGGTTCAATGTCTTCCCGAGCGCTCAGTCCAAAACAATGCCTATTATTTTACAGTAAACAAAATATTCATTTTGTAGTGGTAAGAATTAATTATTTTACGGAAAATGCCATTTTCAAACTAAAACAAAAGGAGCTAAAACAACATTTACTAAATTACAAAACTAAAAAACGTTTTTCTCAAGCTATTCATAACGAAACCGCAACAACAATGTTTATCACAAGTTGGAGCAAGAGTTGGGGCGAATCGACTTTTCCTGTGAACCTTCAACTGTTCTTTAATATCATTATTCCAGCGGCTGCCAGCATTTACACTGTGAACAAGTTCATCACAAGTTAGATCTAGATCAAAGTTATAAAATTATGTGACTGCGGCAAAAGTAATCTTTCCCTCCTCGGCCCCTCTCAATCTGTCTAGCCTTCGACACAGATGACCGCACCTTTCCCCTTCAACATCTCTCCACTGTCCTCCATTGGGACTATAATATTTCAAAATGTATGACTGCCTTGCTTAGAGAAATGTGAGGGAAGTGATTAATTAGGTGTGAGGTAAGGACATTGATCATCTGATCAGAACACTGGGACTATTCTCACCTAACTCTGTTCTTATTTAATGGTAGCCAGAAATTCACTTGAAATGACTTCTCTTCCTCCCCTTCTCTCTCACTATCTCTGATATTCTCCAAGGATCTTTCCTTGCCCCCTTTTATTTCTTATCTACACGCTACGCCTCAGAAGGCGCAGCATTTTTCTTCACACATATGCTGATGACATCCAGGTCTACCTGACCACACACCTCTCTCAACTCCCCCACTGTTGCTAAATTACCACGCTGCTTATCTGAAAATTTGCTCCAGTTAAATATTGAGAAGACCAAAGCCATTGTTTACAGTGCCTGCTCCAAACTCTGTTCCCTAGCCAATGATTCCATCTCCCCAGCAACAGTCTAAGATTAAGCCAATCTGTTCAGAATCTTTACCGAATGTCCGCCGGAGGTTTGTACTATCCCCCCCCCCCCCCCCCAAGGCCAATGGAAAATGCCGTTCTTCAAGCCTCGCCCACCTCCCCGGAATCGGGGCTGGCGTGGCTGGTAAAATTCCAGCCTCAGTGTCACGTTTAGAACCATAGAATCCACAGAATCCATAGGCTACAATAGAATCCTTACAGTGCAGAAGGAGGCTATTCAGCCCATCGAGTCTACGCCAATTCTCTGAAAGAGAATCTTACCCAAGACCACCAACCATCCCCTGCCCCCTCCCTCACCCACCCACCCACCACTCCCAGACCCTATCCCTACAACCCCAGGTGACCATAGCTGATCCATCTAACCTGCACATCATTGGACTGTGGGAGGAAACTGGAGTGCCTGGAGGGAACCCACGCAGACATGGGGGAGAACGTGATCTTAAGATGAGCTTCTGACCTCAGTCATGGTATCACAAAGAACATTTATTTCCACTTTTGTAACAATGCCTGACTTTGTCCCTGTCTCAGATCATCTGCTTTGGAAATTTTCCAGGTTTTGTCCCTTCATTTGCCTCTAAACTTGACTATTCCAATGAACTCTTTGCTGGTTTCCCACATTCCACCCTCCATAAACTTGGATTCAAAGCTCAGCTGCTGTATTTTAATTCATAACAAGTTCAGTTCCCGCATCACCCCTGTACTCATGAACATATCTGCACTCCTGGTCAACCAGTCTCTTGACTTTAAAATTCTGATACTTATTTTGAAATCCTTCCCCATCCATCTCCTCCAGCCTCACAATCCTCGCCTATATGTGTTCCTTTAATTCCAGCTAATTATGCACTCCCAATTGAATTACCATTCTGTGGCTGGCTCGGTAGCACAGTGGTTAGCACTGCTGCTTCACAGCTCCAAGGACCTGGGTTTGATTCCCGGCTTGGGTCAGTGTCTGTATGGAGTTTGCACATTGTCCTTGTGTCTGCGTGGGTTTCCTCCCACATTCCAAGGATGTATGGGTTAGGTTGATTGGCCATGCTAAAAAAATGCCCCTTAGTGTCCTGGGATGTGTAGGTTAGAGGATTAGGGGGTAAATATGTAGGGATAACGGGATAGGTCGTGGGTGAGATTGTGGTCAGTGCAGAGTTGATGGGCCAAATGGCCTCTTTCTGCAGTGTAGGGATTCTATGAATTATAAATGCTCCCACATTAGTAGCTATGTTTTCTGCAGCTTAGGCTCTAGTATTCCCTCCCTACATCTCTCCAACTCTTCTTCACTTCCTTCCTTTAAACCCTTCTTTGAGCATGTTTTTGGTTATCTGATCTCATATCTGCTCTTGTGGTTTGGTGTTATATGTTGTAATATTTCTGTGAAGCATCTTGGGATGTTTCATTGTATTAAATCTAAGCTGCTGTTATTCTTGTAGAAACCATAAATGGAAATGTGACCAAAAAATAATCAGAGGACATTTTAATGATCTGGACCATGTTTACACAGAGCAACTACAAAATTAGTTCCTCCTCTGGTCTTCAGGAGAATTATATCATAGAATCAATGCAGAAGAGACCATTTGACCCATTGAGTCTACCCAGACTGCCTGTGTGTGAATCATAGATTTATTTTGGAAATATTACTATTACAAAGGGACACAGAATAATGTTCAACAAGTAGGATTCATGCAACTTAACATTCAACAATAACCTATATGACACTCACCTGTATCACACTTCATTGTATGATATCTGAATAACACTTGCCTGTCTAACATTCACCTATATGGCACTCACCTGTATGGTAACTGTCTCTACAGGTATCTGCACAGCTAAATACAAGGCGCCAACTCCAGAGATGAACTTGAAAGGGATAAAAAGAACTAATCACCCAACACTGCACAGAAAGCCAACATGGAGTCAATGGGCTGAATAGCCTCCTTCTCTGCCACAATGACTCTTCTATTCACTCCCACAAAAAGTTGGCTGTTAAAATTGCAGTTTAAATTGTTCTTAACTAATTCATTTAGTGAAATTAGTGAATTTATGCACCTATTAATAATTTAAATATGAATGAAAAACAAAGTACAAAGCATTTTTAAAATAGGTTAAGGATTATATGAAGAGGGAAGGGTTGATATTTAACCCATTTGAGCAATACAGATCTGGCCATGTTCATTCTGTGTGATTAGTTTCCTTTTAATCAATATTCTGTGAATACAGAGGATCACTGGCATTCTTTTTTCTCTTTTTTTCCCCGAGGTTTAAAACCAGCCTAGTAATTTTCAAAAAGGTTCATGACTTTCCAAATAAAAATGTTATAAGCGACTAAGTTATAGTGAACTTTATATTACATTAGTTCATTGATTCAACTGAAGTATTGTGTGTCCAATTCTCGCATTACATTTTAGGAAGGCATTGGAGAGGGAGCAGAAACAATTACAAGAATCATTCCACAGATAGGGGACTTCAGTTACAAGGATAGATTGGAGAAGGAGGGCCAGTTCTCTTTAGAAAACAGAAGGTTGAGAGGAGATTTGATGGACGTAATCATGAGAGATCTTGATAGGACAAATAAGTAGTAAATGTTCCTATTGGAAAGGGAGCAAAGATATAAGGAAATTTTTTTAAAGGTCTGGAATGCACTGCCTGAGGGTGTTATGGTGGTAGATTTAATCATGACTTTCAAAGGTGAATTGGATAGTTACCTGAACAGAAAGACAGATACAGGACAATGGGGAAAGGGACTGGCTGTGTTGCTCTTGCAGTGAGGGGACATGGTCTCGATGGGCTGAATGGCCTCCTTTTGTGCTGTAACCTATTGTATGATTCCAAATAAATTGGGGCGGCACGGTGGCACAGTGGTTAGCATTGCTGTCTCACAGTGCCAGGGACTCGAGTTCAATTTCTAATTTGGGTCATTGTGTGGAGTTTTCAGGTCTCTCCATGTCATGTGGATTTCCTCCAAGTTCTCCGGTTTCCTCCCAAAAAACGTGCTGGTTTGGTCCATATTGGCTGTGATAAATTCTCCCTCAGTGTACCCAAACAGGCGACTTAGGGCTTTTCACAGTAACTTAATTGCAGTGTTAATGTAAGCCTACTTGTAACACTAATAAATACACATTATAACTGCTACAATTTGCTTCACTGAGCACCATGATATTTTTATTATTGCCAGTCTCCTGCTTCAGAATCTTTGGAAATTACCCACAAAATTGAACTTTGGTGTGTCCTCCTAACCTATCATCTTCAAATTAACAAGTATTCTGTTCGGTTAACAGTTTTTTAATCGGTTAAATAATTCTGAGCATTGCCTTCAATCCAAGCTCCTTGTTGCATTTGAATGCGTGATGGGGAAGCTGGAATAGGCGCTTTCTGAATGCACAACGCTAAGTATCTTACGGAGAGGTTGCAATTGATAAATCTGTTCCTTAATGCGTGCACGCTGCCACGACTATTGTTACCGGATTGAAGCGTTATCTTGCGGACGTTAGTCTCTGTCTGTGATGGGAGCCTGTGTAAGGGTTCTGGTGGAGTTTTAAAAAGTTTGCTTTGCAATACCAGGAGCCGCGAATCTGCTGAGCCAAACACTCAGCGAATCCTTTTACAATAATTTTAACGCAACCATTTCCATGTTCCATCTTGCTTTAAAACATGCATGATGGAAATATATGGTTTTCCTTGTCCGATTGCCGTGATGCTGGGACTGCTTGTAGTTGTTCTGGAAAAGGACTCTCACTTTCCACGTTATTAGGAACTCTGTTGATGGTCTGGTTTCTCGCCGT
Organism: Carcharhinus amblyrhynchos; assembly: GCF_965287045.1. Classification (NCBI taxonomy): domain Eukaryota; kingdom Metazoa; phylum Chordata; class Chondrichthyes; order Carcharhiniformes; family Carcharhinidae; genus Carcharhinus; species Carcharhinus amblyrhynchos. Next base: position 5,230,043 of record NC_137346.1, on the reverse strand, counting down.
TCGACCCCACTTCGATGCAGTTTCAGCTGAAACGCTCCTTTGTCAGGAAATATTTGAAAGCCAGTACAGAATCTTAAATAAATACTGGCCCATTTCTGTGGCGCTTTTCGTGATCACGGGAGGTCTCAGAGGGTTTTACAGCCAAGGAAGCTTCTTCACTGTTGGCGGCATGGTGGTTTGCATTGCTGCCTCCCAGCGTTAGGGAGCCCGGTTCGATTCCCGGCTTGGATAACTGTCTGTGTGGAGTCTGCTCCGGTTTCCTCCCATAGTTCAAAAGACGTGCTGGTGTTCCTATTGTATGATTCTAAATGAATTGGCCGTGCTAAATGTTCCCTCAGTGTACTGGCGTGTGGTGACTCGTGGATTTTAACAGTAACTTCATTGCAGTGTTAATGTAAGCCTACTTGTGACTAATAAATAAATGTATAAAATAAAGTTTATTTATTAGTCACAAAGACTTACATTAGCCCCGCAATGAAGTTACTGTGAAATTCCCCTGGTCGTTACAGTCCAGCAGAGGCCTGTTCGGGTCAATGCACCAAACCAGCGCATCTTACAGATTGTAGGAGGAAACTTGGAGGAAACCCATGCAAACATGGGGAGAATGTGCAAACTCCACCCAGACAGTTACCCAAGCCAGGAATCGAACCCAGGTCCCTACTGCTGTGAAGCCGCAGTGCTAACCACTGTGCCGCCAATTTGTGCACCGCAAGATCCCACAAACGGTCAGTCATAATGACCACACAATCTGTTTATTGAGGGATAAATATTGGACATGAAACGGGGAAACCAAACAGTGAAATGGGACTCAGATGGCAGATAGGGCTTTAATATCTCATTCATCAATCACTCAGCACTGTGTTGACGTGTCTGTTGCAATTCTTGTGCTCAGATCCTGGAGTGAACCCTCCACAGATACAGATGGAGGCTATTTGGCTCGATGTGTCTGTACATACTCTTTGAAAGAGCTTTCGAGTGGGCTCCCCCACCACCCCCCCCCGCCCCCGATCACGCCTTTGCTTCGGTTTGATAGGTTTTTGTTCTTTTCCTATATCCAACACCCTTGCGAAAGTTTACAGAACCCCACAAAAGTCAGATAGGAGCATCGTTCAAGCTGTGAGCTTTCAGCGTGGCTGGGAGTTATTGCAGACAAATCCTATTCTCCAGAATAAAACACTAAATACGTCTATGGATTTATAATGATTGATTTCTGAAGTTCTTGCCGCTGTCACCCTCCCATCACATGTGTCCTCTTCACCCCTCCGCAACTCCCACCCCCCGCCCCCACATTTCCATCCCTGAACTATTGATACATGTGGGTAGCATATGACACAAGAAGCAGTTACTGGCAATTACAATTCGCTTCTTTGTGATGGTAAACAACTCTGTTGCTAAGGTTTGTGGTAGAAATCTCACTTAATCAGCCAGTTCATCTATATCCATGGGTGCTGCCTTTAGGCTTTGTAGTTAATAAAAAAATCTACCCCTTCCATTCCATTGTTAACTCCCCATTGCTCAGTTTTGTGTTCTGCAGAGTTCCATCCCTTTTCTGCCCATGGCTTCCCCGTTCCTACATCTGTAAACTCTTCCAGCCATCAAATCCTCTGAGAGTGCTGATACCTATGGCACAGTGGTTATTACGGCTGCCTCACAGCACCAGGGGCCTGGGTTTGTGTCCAGACTTGGGTGACTGTGTGGAATTTACACGTTGTCACCATGTCTGTGTGGGTTTCTTCCGGGTGCTCCAGTTTCCTATCATGGTCTAAAGATGTGCAGGTTAGGTGGATTGGCCATGCTAAATTGCTCCTTGTTGTCTCAAGATGTGTCAGTTAGGTGGATTGGCCATGGTAGATCCCCACAGGATAGGGTGGAGGGGAGAGCCTGGATGCGACGTTCTTTTGGAGAGTTGGTGCAGATTTGATGGGCTGAATGGCCTCTTTCTGCACTGTAGGAACTCTATGGTTCTATCTCCAATCCTGGACTTGGGTATTACTCAATTTAATTATTTCACCTTTGGTAGCTGAGCCATGCCTTGAGTTGCTCAAGCTGTAAGCTGTGGAATTTCCTTCCTAAGCCTGTCTGCCTCTGTCTCATATATCCCAATATCTCTTTATGCACTGGGGTCTCAAATTTTATTCAATCGTTCTCCTGGGAAATTCTTTGGGACTGTTATAAGTGCTATATAAATTCAAATTATTCTTCTGTTTTAGCAACTAACATCATGATAGTTATGGATCCACTCCCTGACCACATCTATACTGTGCCTTCTGTTAGAAACTGCACCACATCAGCTTGGAGTCTTCTGTAATGTCCTCCATAGCCCACTGTCATTCAATGTCCAGATTCTCACATTGAGGAATGATTCTATTCACAAAGTCCAGGATGATTACCAGGATCCCAGGATGAGTCCATGAGTCTAGCCTAGAGGATGGGATGAAGCTGATAATAAGTTTGTCAGGAATATAATTACCTTCACCCAATACTTATCTCTCAGCCCACACCACTTAAACAAATTATCTGGCCATTATCTCATTGCTGGTTGTGGGTCTTGACATTGCAACAGTGAGGACATTAAAATATGCATGAAGGTACCGTGTAAATGCAATTTATTTCTTTCATGACTCAGTACATGGAGCTAAAGGGGCACTTTAATCACAAGATACCCAATTAACTTGGGTATAAATGAACAATAAACTGTTGGATTGTGGAAAAAAAATTGATACATTACCCTCCTCTGGGGACTGTACAAGATGTGACTTCAATCCCACATTAACTTTAGAATTCTCAGGCCTGATTTTAACTCTGTGCAATTGAATGGGTTTTGAAATTACAACTGAAGTTACAATCTGACCCTCAGATTCATAGAATGATACAACCCAGAAGGAAGCCATTCAGTCCATCATAAATGTACCAGCTCCTTGAAAGAGCCACATGAATGATCCTGTCACTGAAACCCTGTAAAATGGTTCCCTTCTTGTATTTAAATCTGTTTGATTCCTGAAGTGACCCAGTTAGGCATTCAGTTGTACCAGGAATGGGCAATAAATGTCAACCTCGCCAGCAAGGTCTACATCCCGAGAATATATATTTTTGGGAGTTCAGCAGCTAGACACTGGGGAGCAGAGGAGAGAATGAGTATGAAAACAGAAAAACTAATGTTACAAAGGGGAGGCATTGGGTTGGAAAAGAAACACTGAGCAAACATGCACTTGAGCATTATAGGAAAATAAATTGGATTTATTTTATTGCCACTTTGTCCAGACAGTCTCTTTCTGCTGCAAGATAAGGTGCCAGCAAATGTCTTCCTTTATCTCGGACCACATCGTGCATGAACTACTGCCATTGAGCTGCTTTCAAAGCACCTCCTCACAGCAATTTCACATTGACTTGCCTAATAGCATTTCACTCTCGCTTTCAGTTAGGTGCCTAGCTGCTCTCTGTTTTGGACAGAAAGCTGTTTTTATGGAGGCCACTTTACAGATTGTGTTTTCTGTTGATCCCTTGCAAATACTCCCCTTGTTTGTGATATCAGAAACAATGACTGGATTTCTCATCAGAAACACTGCCTTCACCTTCAGATACAAAAACAAAGTAAAAGTCAACAGATTCAAAGAATCCTGAAGGTAGCAGGGCAGGAAGACATGGTGGTTTAGATGGCATATGGGATATTTCCCTTTATTAGCCAAGACTGTAAGAATGGGGACATGATGCTAAAAGAGAATGGAACATTATTTTGGTCACAGATAGAGTCCTTCACACAGTACTGATCGGTGCATTCCAGGAAGGATGTGATTGCACTTTAGAAGGTGCAAAGGAGATTTACCAGAGCAATACGATGACTGGAGAATTTTAGTTTTGTGAAAAGATTGGTTAGACTGGACTTGTTTTCTTCTGAGCTGAGAGGAGATATAACTGAAGGGTACAAAAGTCCCCAAATTAATGGATGGGAAGAACCTTCTTCCTTTAGCCAAGTGGTCAATAAACCTGGGGTATAGATTTAAAGCTAATTGTCAGAAGGACTAAAAGGGAGTTAAGGAGAATTTGTCTTAACTCAGAGTGTGGTAGGAGGTCTAGCACTCTTCATCGCATTAGAAAAATACTTGGATGTGTATTTGAAATGCAGTAACATACAGGTCTACAAACCATGAGCTGGAAAGTGGTACAAGACTGCATAATTTCTTCAGCCAACACAGACATGATGGGCCAAATAGCCTACCATAAATTTTCTATGCTCTATGTTAAAAACGTCCTAAATTTAAAAAAGCCTATGTCCCTTCAACAGTTGTATCTCACGAGCATTTGAATGTCTTTAAGCAGAGGACATTACTTCTGTTTGATACCTGAGGAATATTGTGGAGACACCAAATATTCCTTGCTTGTGTGCAGCATGGAGAATACACAGGACATAATGCCTGATTGGAAATTTGAGACCAGTTTTCCAATTGGGTGTGGTGCAATGGTGGAGGGGCCCTGTTCATATACAGTCAATTCCTTGGTCCTTACATGCCGAGATCTTACCAGATCTTACCCAGTCATAGAATCATAGAATACCTACAGTGCAAAAGAAGGCCATTTGGCCCATTGACTCTGTATCGACAGCAATCCCACCCAGGCCTTATCCCCATAACCCCAGGTATTTCATCCCCCTGACATAAGTGGTCAATTAAGCATGGCCAGTTAACCCAATCTGCACATCTTTGGACTGTAGGAGGAAACCGGAGCACCCAGAGGGAACCCACATAGACACAGGGAGAATGTGCAAACTCCACACAGACATAGGCCAGGATTGAACCCAGATCCCTGGCACTGTGAGGCAGCAGTGCTAACCACTGTGCCACTGTCCCACTGTCACAAAATCTCAATGTCTGGGGGACAGAAGAAAAGTTAGGGAACAACTTTGATTGAGAACAACCAAAATCTCATGTACACACGAGCTGAGAGAATCTTTCCAAAATGAGAGAACTTCTTCACCAGCTCAATGGGGAGACCAACCTTCCAGTTGAAGCTCCTTTGTGGGAAATCCAGAAGATGGAGCTAATAGAGAGGGCTTGGGAGAGACTAATGCGGACGGCACCACAGATATGGGTCCTCAGTTACATGAAGAAACTACAGAAGGGATTGTTATCTCAAAATGCAGAAAAGGTTAAGGGGAGATTCAATAGAGTTATTTTTAAACTACAAAATGTTTTTTGCTTCCACTGATCTCTGGACTAACGTGACTGAGGGGTAATGTCCAATTTAGTATGTGGGTGAAGATGATCTCCAGACTAATGTGAGTGGTGAGGTGATTGAGGAATGAGTGATTTCCTCACCATTATGAGTGGATGAGGGTTAGCTCCGGAGTGATTGGATAGGGGGAAGTTGATCTGTGGACAAGTGTAAGTATTAACCAGTTGATATTATTTCCACAGGGTTCTGAACATGAACATTGACACCTTGGTTTTTCTCTCTCTCGCAGAAAAACTATCTGAAAGTCGACTCCTTCTATCTTGTAGCAGTTTGTGGTGAGAGAATGTGAAACGTTCATATTTAAGATAGAGATAGATAAGTTCTTGATTAATAAAGGGTTATGGGGAAAAAAGGCAGGGGAATGGGGATGAGAAAAAAGACAACCATGATTGAATGGTTGAGCAGACTCGATGGGCCGAGTGGCCTAATTCTGCTCCTATGTCTTATGGCCTTATACAGGGATATAGGGGAGGAAAATTCTTTTTTTTATTGGGATGGAGAGGACTGAATATAAATGTTAACACTGTTTAGTCTAAGTGTGTAAATACTTAACTTCTGTTATTGATTTCATGCCAGTGATTGTTAATACACTGCTGTTGCCAAGAGGCTGAGAGTTCAGTACTTAATGTTATTTATTCTATAAGAGGTAGAATGTCATACACCAACACTAATCCTGGGTGACACGGCGTCACTGTGGCTACAAACCTTCAGTTGTTTGTCCCCACTTGGGACACATGTCTGGGAACATGGGCCAATGTGACAGCAACAGGATAACTTGCAGTAAAGATAAAATCTGATTAGTCACTAGACACTAAATGGCAGCCATTTCCATTTTGTATATTTGTATTTTGTGTTCAAATTCAGCACACTCTGTTCAATTTCAATGTCAATAGACCAGGATTGCCAATATATAGGCTCCCATTTTTCCAAAGTTTCAAATTCAATTCAATCGTAAGTTTACAAAGAAACATAGATAGAAAATAAAAGCAGGAATAAGCCAATGTGCTCTTCCAGCCTGCTCTGCCATTCACTGTGGTCATCAAATTCAATATCCTGATTCTGCCTTTCCCCTATATCCCCTGATCCCTTTAGCCCCAAGAGCTATATGTAATTCCTTCTTGAAATCACACAATGTTTTGGCCTCAAAAATAAGTGGTAGTGAATTCAACAGATTCACCTCTCTCTGGGTGAAGAAATTTCTCCTCTCTTCAGTTCTGAAAGGTTTATTCTTTATCCTAAAACTATGACCCCTAGTTCTGGACTCCCCCACATTCTTTCTGAATCTACCCTGTCTAATGAGTTAGAATTTTATACATTTCTATCAGACCCTCTCTCACTCTTCTGAACTCCAATGAACCGACTTAGTCTCTCCTCATATAACAGATCTGCCATCCCAGAAATCAGCCTGGTAAACCTTCGCTGCACTCCCGCAATAGCAAGGATATCCTTCCTCAGATAAGGACACTAAAACTGTACACAATGCTCCATGCGTGGCCTCACCAATGCCCTATACAATTGAAATGAAACACCCTTATTCCTATCGTCAAATCCTCTCGCTATGAAGGCAATGAACTCAGTGATCGACAATTCTTAATCCTTGCATTACTTCACATTAGGCAATCACAGTTAACCTGGCAGCTGATTCAACAGTTTTTTTAGATAGAATCAAAAAGCACAGGAGATGGTTTGGTCTGTTGTGCCCATGCTGGCTATTTGAAAAGCTATGGAATGAATTGCACTCCCCCACACTTCCCCATAACATTACCCTCATTGCTTTATGCTAATTGCTATTTATTTAGTTTCCATTACCCTTTAGGTGGTTTAGATTTCTGAAGTGTGCACTGTATCTATTTTCCATCTGCTTACCTGTAAGCATATTACTACTGGATTTATTGATTAGAATATAGTTCTGCAAGATATAGAGCAGACACGTTTAATATTTTGCTCATAATCTAGAATATGCAATGATTTTGCCCCTGCTACCAGAGAATTATCTTTGGAAAAAGTGGGAGAGCTCTCTCACGGACAGGTCAAGCTACAGCCTGATGTAATCACACTCACAGACTCAAACCTTAGATCATAGAATCCCTACAGTGCAGAAGGAGGCCATTCGGCCCATCAGGTCTGCACTGACCACAATCCCACTCAGGCTCTATCCCCTGCAATCCCCCTGACACCAGGGTCAATTTAGCGCGTCCAATCAACCAAATCCGCACATCTTTGTGGGAGGAAACTGGAGCACCCGGAGGAAACCCATACAGACATGGGGAGGACATGCAAAGCCCACACTGACAGTGTCCTGAGACCAGAGCAAATAACATCCCAGACACTACCATCACCATTCCTGAATATGTCCTGTGTCACCAGCAACACAGACTCAGCAGAGGTGGCGGCACAGTGGTATACAGTTGGAGGGTGTTGCCCTGTACGTCCTGAACATCGACTGTGGATACCATGAAATTTCATGGCACCAGGTCAAAGATGGGCAAGGAAACCGTTCAGCTGATGAATCAGTATTGCTTCTCCAGGTTGAACACCACTTGGAGGAAGCACTGAGGGTGGCAAAGGCACAGACTGTACTCAATGTCTATCACCAAAAGTGTCTCAGGATTACCACCGAGACTGAGCTGGCTGGGTCTGAAAGGACACAACTGCTACATCGGGACTGGGGCAGGAACCAACAGAGGGAAAAATACTTGACCTCATCCTCACCAACCTGCCTGCCATAGATGCATCTGCCCATGACAGTATTGGTAAGAGTGACCACAGCACAGCCTTTGTGGAGACAAAGACCCATCTCCATATTGAAGATGCCCTCCATCGTGTTGTGTGGCTGTATCATTGTGCTAAATGGGATAAATTTCAAACACATCTTGTAACTCGAGACTGGATGAGTCACTGTGAGCCATCAGCAGCAGCAGAATTGCAACAACCACAATCTGTAACCTCATGCCTGGTATATCCCCAACTCTACCATTACCACCAAGCCAGGGGATCAATCCTGGTTCAATGAAGGCATAGTAAAAAGTCTGACAACACCAGGTTTTAGTCCAACCTATTTATTTGATAATATACTCACAAGCTTTCGGGGTTAGCCCCTTTGTCAGGTGAATGGAGAGTTCTGGCCTCAGACAGAGCATATAAAGCACAGAGGCCAGAACTCTCCATTCACCTGACGAAGGGGCTAACCCCGAAAGCTTGTGAGTATATTATCAAATAAATAGGTTGGACTAAAACCTGGTGTTGTCAGACTTTTTACTGTGTTTACACCAGTCCAACGCCGGCATACCCACATCATCAATGAAGGCATGCCAGGAGCAACACCAGGTATACCTAAAAATAAGGATGACTTGCATGCCTAGCAGCATAAGTGGCAATTAATACTCAAAGCTATGCGATTACACAATTAACAGATCAGATCTAACTTCTGCAGTTCTGCCATATCCAGTGGTGGACAATTAAACAACGCACTGGAGGAGGAGGCTCCGCAAATATCTCTACCCTCAATGATGAAGGAACCCAGCACATCAGTGCAAAAGATAAGGCTAAAGCATTTGCGACAATCTTCAGCCAGAAATGCCAACTGGATGATTCATTATGGCTCCTCCAGGGCTCCCCGGCATCTCAGATGTCAGTCTTCAATCAATTCAATTCACTCCATGTGATGTTGAGGAATGGCTGAAGGCACTGGATACTGCAAAGGCTGTAGGCCCTGACAATATTCCAGCAATAGTACTGAATACTTGTGACCCATTGCAGCTACAACACTGGCATCTACCCAGCAATGTGAAAAATTACCCAGGCATTTCTTGTGCACAAGAAACAGGACAAATCCAAACTGGTCAATTACTGCCCCATTAGTCTATGTTTGATCATCCAGAAAGTGTTGGAAGAGGTCATTAGCAGAGCTATCAAGTGGCACTTACTCAGCAATAACCTGCTCATCGATGCTAGGTTTGGGTTCTGTCAGGGTCACTCAGCTCCTGGGCTCATTGAAGCTTTGGTTCAATAATTTGACCGAGTGTGGCATCAAGGAACTATGGCAAAACTGGAATCAATGGGAATCAGGGGAAAACCCTCCATTGTTTGGAATCACATCTTTTCCAGCAGCGTAAAGTTCATCACATTCCTACCTTTTATATAGAAGCAAAACACTGTGGATGCTGGAATCTGAAACAATCTACTTTCCATTTTCCCCTTGGTTTTTCCAACACTTCCACCTTTTTTCAGTTCTGAGGAAGAGTCATATTGGATTGAAATGTTAATTCTGTTTTTCTCTCCACTGAGACTGCCAGCCCTGCAGAAATATCCCAGTGCTTTTATTTCAGATCCCAGAATCTGCAGTATTTTGCTTTTATTTTTTTCAAATGTTTCTTTCTTGGCAAGAGTGAATAATGACTCATGCTATACAATTCGCATATATGAGATTGCTTTTTGCAGGCTTGCAGACGCATCTGTAGGCAAACAGACAGCGCTTAATGATATTAGACTTCACAAATGCAAATAGCTTCCCACCACATTCACTTATAACATATGCAGGGAGCCATTGTGTTAGAAAGACATTGAATTAGTACAGCATCTTTCACATCCTGAAAACATCCCAATACACTTCGTAATTAATTCCTTTTGAAGTGTAGTCACTGTAGTATTGTGGGGAAGTCTGTATGCAGCAAGGCCCACAAACAGAATGAAATAAATGACTCGAGTATTTGTTTCAATAGTATTATTTGAAGAATAAATAATGGCCAGGACATTAAATCAAAACTCTGAAACTCCCTCTCTAACACTGTGGTTGTACTTACATGACATTAGCTGTAGTAGTTCACAAAGGCAGCTCACCATCACCTTTTCAAGGGCAATTAGAAATTGATAATATATGCTGGCATTGCCAGTGATGTCTTTATCCCATGAATAAATTTTAAAATGACAGTGAAGACTCCTTCACTCAGCTTCGAGTGCTGCCATTGTTTCCGTTCACCAGGGGAGGCATACGGTGTCCCAGTTAGACATCTAATATGAGGAAGACACCTCTGACAATCCAACACTTCCCTTAGCATTGCATTGAGGTCTTAGCATAGATAGCTCAAGTGTGACATGAAGTTGGGTACATTGGCCATGTTAAATCCTCCCTCAGTGTACCCGAATAGGTGCCAGAGTGTGGCAACTAGGGGATTTTCACAGTAACTCCATTGCAGTGTTCATGTAAGCCCACCTGTGACACTAATAAATAAACTTGAACATTAACTTTTAACTTCAAGTCATGATCTTCTTACTCAGAGGCAAGAGAGGTTATCACTGTTTTGAGGCTGATGGTATATAGACTACAATACAATACATCCTTATCTGCATCAGTTTAGTTCACAGATTTGTTCCGACACAAAAGGAGGCCATTGGTCCATTGGGACAGTACCAGCTCTCCAAACAAGCATCATGATTTTGTGCCATTCCCCTGCTTTATCCCCACACCTTGTTTATCTGCAATCTGCCTGGCAAAGAGAGTTCCTTCAAGAAACAGGGGGTTTTATTTTGATAATGAATCATTCACAATTTAAAATAATTAATATTTTAAACTGTCACGTGCAATTCATCATAATTGGTACATAGAGTTAAGAAGGAACATAAGAACATAAGAAATAGGAGCAGGAGTAGGCCATCTAGCCCTTCGAGCCTGCCCCGCCATTCAATAAGATCATGGCTGATCTGTCGTGGCTCAGTTCCACATTCCCGCCCTCTCCCCATAACCCTTAATCCCCTCTCTTATCAAAAACCCATCAACCCGCGTCTTAAAAATATTTAGCGAGGTAGCCTCCACCACTTCAATGGGCAGGGAATTCCAGAGATTCATCACCCTTTGAGTGAAGAAGTTCCTCCTCAACTCCGTTCTAAACCGCCCCCCTTTTATCTTGAGGCTGTGCCCCCTAGTCCTACTATCCTTTCTGAGCGGGAAGAGTCTCTCCACCTCTATCCTATCCATCCCATTCATCATCTTATACGTCTCAATGAGATCTCCCCTCGTTCTTCTAAACTCCAACAAGTACAAGCCCAGTTTATTCAGCCTCTCCTCATAGCTCAACCCCCTCAACTCCGGTATCAGCCTAGTAAACCTCCTCTGCACTCCCTCCAAGGCCAAAATATCCTTGCGTAAGTATGGCACCCAAAACTGCACACAGTACTCCAGCTGCGGCCTCACCAATGCCCTATACAGCCGCAGCAAGACCTCCCTACTTTTATATTCAATCCCCCTCGCTATGAAGGCCAGCATCCCATTCGCCTTCCTGACCACCTGCTGCACCTGCAAGCTGGGTTTTTGCGACTCATGCACAAGGACCCCGAGGTCCCTCTGCACCGTCGCCTGCTGCAGTTTTTCCCCACGTAAGTAATAATCCTTCCTACCATTATTCCTACCAAAGTGGACCACCTCGCACTTGCCAACATTAAATTCCATTTGCCATTTCCTGGCCCATTCGCCCAGCCTATCTAGATCCTTCTGTAGACTCTCCGCACCCTCCGCACAATTTGCCGTTCCACCAATCTTGGTGTCATCAGCAAATTTCGACACCCTACACTCGGTTCCCTCCTCCAGATCATCTATATAAATGGTAAATAGCTGAGGCCCCAGCACCGACCCCTGGGGCACTCCACTAGTCACCATCCGCCAATCCGAATAGCACCCATTGACCCCCACTCTCTGCCTCCTATTTGACAACCAATCCTCTATCCACGCTAACACCCTACCCCCAACTCCATGTCCCCTGACCTTCTGCAATAACCTCCTGTGAGTTCATTAGAACGAGTTCATTAGAACAGCAATCACCAATATATATAATGTAACACATCCATTTTGTGGTTTTATATTTGCTCATGGTTTATTGGTATCGCTGGCTAGACCAGTTTTTATTTCCCATCCTTAATTGCCTTTGGAAAGGTGGTGGTAAGCTGCTTTCTAGAACCTCTGCAGTCCTTGCAATGTAGGTATACCCACAGTGCTGTTCAGAAGAGAGTTTCAGGATTTTGTCCCTGTGACAGTGAATGATGACAGTTCCAACTGAGGATGGTGTGTGAGTTGGCAGGAGAACTTGCAGCTGGTGGTGTGGCCTCATGCATCTGCTGCCCTTATCCTTCTAGGTGGTAGAGATTGCAGGTTCAGAAGTTGTTGTTGAAGGAGACTTGGTGAGATGCTGCAGTGAATCTTGTAGGTGGTACACACTGCTCTCACTGTGTGTCCAGGTGAAGGGAGTGAATGTATAAGCTGGTGAATGGGATGCCAATCAAGTGGGCTGCTTTGTTTTGGATGGTATCTTGAGTGTTGCAGGAGTAGCACTCATCTAGGCAAGCAGAAAGTATTCCATCACATTACTGATGTGTGCCTGTCGATGGTGACAGATTTTGGGCTGACAGGAGGTGAGTTACACATAACACAATTCCCAAACTCTAACCTGCACTTGTCACCACAGATTTTGTATGGCTGGCCCAATTCAGTTTCTGGTCAATGGTATCTCCCAGGATAGTGAGGGATTCAGTAATGGTAATGCCATTGAATGTAAGGCGGAGATGGTTAGATTCTCTTTTGTTAGAGATAGTCATTGCTGGCACTTGCCACTTAGCAGCCCAAGTCTGACCATTGTCCAGCACTTGTTGCATTTGGATATGAACTGCAGAGTCACAAATGATGCTGAACTTTGTACAATCATCAGCGAACAGCCCCACTTCTGACTTTGATGAAACAGCTGAGAATGGTTTGGCCTCAGACACTAACTTGAGGAACTCCTGGACTGATGACCCAGAAATATACTGAAATTAACCATTCTATGTCACGTGAAGATCCACAATCCACAAAACAACAGCAAATCTGTGGCCACACACAGACAATTAACATTACAACACAATGAAAACTATTCTGTAGAGTAGAAACTAGTGGCCTTAATCACAAAGTATTTGCACAGGAACAGTTCAACTGCTCCATACTACTGCTTTTTCTTCCCTGAGCAATTTCTCACTATTTTCCCCTAGAACTCCTTTCTGACTCATGTGCTTATCTAAATCTGCTTGAATCTACATCTATATCATTTGTTTCAACTGCTCCTCGTGGTAGTGAGGGCAATGAGAGATGGGCCTAGCCAGCAACACCCACATCCTGTCAAAGATTTAAAAATGTTCCACGTTCTGAGCAATCTTTGAGTAAAGGAGTTTCCCCTGAATTCCTTACTGAATGTATTAATGACTATCTTACATGTTTGGCCTTTTGTAAAAGTATTGTCCACAGCTGAAAGCATTTTCTTTACATTTAGAGTAACAAACCCATTCATAATCATAGAATCCCCACAGTACAGAAGGAGGCCATTTGGCCCATTGAGTCTGTACTGACCATACCTACTCAGGCCCTATTCCCGTAACTCATAAGAACATAAGAACATAAGAAATAGGAGCAGGAGTAGGCCATCTAGCCCGTCGAGCCTGCCCCGCCATTCAATAAGATCATGGCTGATCTGTTGTGGCTCAGTTCCACATTCCCGCCCTCTCCCCATAACCCTTAATCCCCTCTCTTATCAAAAACCCATCAACCCGCTTCTTAAAAATATTTAGCGAGGCAGCCTCCACCACTTCAACGGGCAGAGAATTCCAGAGATTCACCACCCTTTGAGTGAAGAAGTTCCTCCTCAACTCCGTTCTAAACCGCCTCCCCTTTATCTTGAGGCTGTGCCCCCTAGTCCTACTGTCTTTTTTGAGCGGGAAGAGTCTCTCCACCTCTATCCTATCCATCCCATTCATCATCTTATACGTCTCAATGAGATCTCCCCTCATTCTTCTAAACTCTAACGAGTACAAGCCTAGTTTATTCAGCCTCTCCTCATAGCTCAATCCCCTCAACTCCGGTATCAGCCTAGTAAACCTCCTCTGCACTCCCTCCAGGGCCAAAATATCCTTGCGCAGGTGCGGCGCCCAAAACTGCACACAGTACTCCAGCTGCGGCCTCACCAATGCCCTATACAGCTGCAGCAAGACCTCCCTACTTTTATATTCAATCCCCCTCGCTATGAAGGCCAGCATCCCATTCGCCTTCCTGACCACCTGCTGCACCTGCAAGCTGGGTTTTTGCGACTCATGCACAAGGACCCCGAGGTCCCTCTGCACCGTCGCCTGCTGCAGTTTTTCGCCACGTAAGTAATAGTCCTTCCTACCATTCTTCCTACCAAAGTGGACCACCTCACACTTGCCAACATTAAATTCCATTTGCCATTTCCTGGCCCATTCGCCCAGCCTATCTAGATCCTTCTGCAGACTCTCCACACCCTCCGCACAATTTGCCTTTCCCCCAATCTTCCACACATTTAGCCTAATCTCCCTGACACTAAGGTCAATTTAGCGTGGCTAATCCACCCGTCCCACACAACTCAATAATCATAAAGACCTTTGTCATGTCACCCCTTAATCCTCCCTTTTCTAGAGAATAAGAAGCAACCTATATTGTAAATACAACAACCACCCACCATCTATATTATACAAAGACAATGAGAAGATTCAACATCCTATGTATCAAAGCTGTTGCTTTCCATTCCGTCAGCTGGGGATTTTGCTCTTAGCTCTGAAGTTTTGTTGAAATAATAATGTAAGCTTATTTTTGCTCTGTGCAAACCATAATTGTAGGCAAGAAAAACAGGCCACCAGCATTGGGTAATTAAATATCTCCCGTCTGCAGATGAACTGTGGGTTTGTTAAAAGGGAAAATAATTTAAGCTGCAGGAAAATGAGGTATTACATCTGCGTGATTTTGGGAAAGACGTAAGATCATATGGATCTTGTTTCTTTCTCAGTAATTCAATGGCAACCAATCAGATTTTAAAAGCAAAAACCTGAAAGCAGCCATGAAGCAAATGATCAAATGGTTTTCAAGCGGCTAATTGAATTAGAAATATTATCCAAGATCAGGAAAACTTCCCTACTCTTTGAATAGTTGTCATAGAATCATTCATATTCACTACAGAAGGTGAAATGGGCCTCAGTTTAATTTCTCATTTGAAGGATGGACCTCCAACAATGTAGCACCCCCTCCAGCACTGCACAGAGGTGTCGGTCTAGGTATGTACTCAAATCTCCAACACTGAGCTTCGCCCAGAATCTTTTGACCAAGAGACAACACCTAGTCAGGGTGACATTTCAAAATCA
This sequence comes from Carcharhinus amblyrhynchos, assembly GCF_965287045.1. Taxonomy (NCBI): domain Eukaryota; kingdom Metazoa; phylum Chordata; class Chondrichthyes; order Carcharhiniformes; family Carcharhinidae; genus Carcharhinus; species Carcharhinus amblyrhynchos. The sequence continues at coordinate 5,214,650 of NC_137346.1, read as the reverse complement.
GAGTATCTCCCCTGGTATTAAGATGTAGGATTAGGATGCTACCAGGACTCGATGGTTTGTGTTATAAGGAGAGGCTGGATAGACTGGGACATTTTTTTCCCTGGAGCATAGGAGACTTAGGAATGATCTTATGGAGGTCTATAAAATAATGAGGGGCACAAATCAGCTAGATAATCTTTTCCCAAAGATAGAGGAGTCTAAAACTCGAGGGCATAGGTTTAAGGTGAGAGGGAATAGATGCAAAAAGGTCCAGAGGGTGGTGTGTCTGGAATGAGCTGCCAGAGGCAGTAGTAGAGGTGGGTACAATTCTGTCTTTTAAAAAAAATTTAGACAGTTACATGGTTAAGATGGGTATAGAGGGATATGGGCCAAACGCAGGCAATTGGGACTAGCTTAGTGATAATAAAAAGGGTGGCATGGACAAGTTGGGCCAAAGGTCCTGTTTCCATGCTGTAAACCTCTATGACTCTTCGACTATCACTCAATATAATAAAAAAGGATGAACTATATACAGTGTCACTTTAGACAAGTTCATCCAGGGAGATATTTTTTCAAGAACGAGCAGTGAGGCAGACAGCAAATTCATTGAAACCAATTATAGGACAGCCTTTATTAGTGTAATAAATTGCAAATAGAGTGAAAGTAGTCAGGTGCGATTTTCCCACCCCATTACACTGATTGAGTCATGTTGCGGGGCAGGAAACGTAAGCGTGAGGCCAATCATGGATACACAGTGGTCAGGAGCTTCCCAGGTCACGTTTATTGACATGTTCAGTCTCACACTGGGGAATAGCATGAGGCTGACTTTAATATTCATTAGTTAATTACAATCAGTTTAGCCAGCTCCGGATGGTATTCTTCGGGCTTACTTGACTCTCTGACTTTGTCAGTGAAGATTCCCACCAGAGAGCATCAAGATGATCCCCAGCAATGGGAACCTGATGTGATGGCCTCGCCAGTGGGATGGAAGCTATTGAGGCCCCTAAGGAGGTTGGGAGAAGGGGTTATTGCCCTTTGATGGTACTGTCAGCCTGGGACCCTGGCACTTCCTACCGGGCACCCTGGCACTGTCAGTCTGGCACACTGGTGGGGGCAAGGAAGGAGGGTAGGGAAGGGGGAGCACTGCATTCAGGGGTGGGGCTTAGCAGTGAGGCTGGCCATCGAGAGGCCGGCAACCAGGGCAGGGAAGGGAGTTGTGGCCAGTGATGGAGAAGCCAGTGATTGGGGGTGGGTGGGGGGGGGTGGTGAGTGGTCGGGGTTGTGATCGGAAGGCGAACGATCAGAGAGAGTGTTGGGGCGCGTAAACTGAGCTCCCAGCATGCCTGATGGTCCTCTGAGCACTCTGCTACCAGCCTCTCCAACAGAGTTAGGCTCTGCTACACACCCCCCCACCCCACCAACCCCCCCACCACCCCCCCCCCCCCCCACACACACACACACACACACACACACACACACTGCTGTGAATTGCTTGAAAGCCTCTGTATTGCACACCCAAAGATCCAGCAGGAAAGTCTTCCGTTGTCCTGCTTGTTGGGAACTTCGAATTATTTTGGGGAAGTTGCTCCCATCGAGTTGCTTGTGGATGTCTGTCAGTGATCAATAAGAAATGAGTAAGTCTCATTGAGAATGAGTGAGATTTCACAACTCTGTGTCTCACTGCCTAATACCAGCAAGTACAATCCAGATCATAACCACTGAAGCTGTCACCTTCCAATCCATCAGCTAAAGCCTTTGACATTTTCTTTGAGGTTCTGAGATTTTGTTTCGGGACCAGGATGTGAGAATAAAGCAGAAACTGGTACTTATGAAACACTATTAATGCTGTAAAATTTCCCATGGCACTTTACAGCAGCATTAACTAACAGATTTAATGCAGTCACACAGGAGGAGATATTGGGGGAGATGAGTGAAAGTTTCCTCAACGTGAAGGGCTGTTAGAAACCTCTTAAATCAGAGGAGGGAACTTTGGAGAGGCTGAGAGATTTAGGGAGGGAATTGCAGAGCTGAGGGCCTTGTGATGAAGTGATTAATATTTGGGAGGCTGGAATAGGAAGAATGCAGAGATATTGGATAATTTTAAGACTAGTAAGGGGGGGCTGTGGGCGAACACATGGAGGGATTTGAAAGCAATGGTGTTTTTTAAATAATTGATTCGTTGTCCAACTGGGAGTTAATGTATGACCGTGATCTTGATGCAATTGATGAAAAGGGCTTGGTGTGAGTTAAAAAATGGGCAGCAGAGTTTTGAATGGGTTAAAGTTTAGATAGTGTCCAATGTGAGGACTGGTCTCCTAGTTCAAAGCATGGCAGGAGTTCATTGATGCCAATATTAGATGGGGAATGTTTATGCAGAAGCTCAGAGTTTGAGTCATAAAATCCCTACAGTGCAGAAGGAGGCCATTCGGCCCATCGAGCCTGCCCAACAACAATCCCACCCCAATCCCTATCCACATATTTACCCTGCTAATCCTCCAATCTACACATTTTGGGACACTGAGTGGCAATTTGGCATGGCCAATCAACCTAACCTGCATGTATTTGGATTGTGGGAGGAAACTGGAGTAGCTGGAGGAAACCCAGGCACACACGGGAAGAACGTGCAGACTCCACACAGACAGTGACCTGAGGCCGAATTGAACCCGGATTCCTGGCGCTGTGAGGCAGCAATGTTAACCACTGTGCTACCCCACCGGTAACCCAGGAGCCATGAGCAATTTCACTGGAAACATGATCAGAATTATATATTTTTAAAATTCCAACGATGCATTCCCACGTTTAGAAGATCCTTCAGGAATTAAGATCGGTTCGAAAGTATTTAATTTATAAAGCAGCTTTCAGAATGGAACTGCATGCGAAACATCGTTAGTTAGTTTACACAGCAAGATCCCACAAACAACAATGTGAGCAATGGCCAGGAGTTGAGGGATAATTGTCAGCAGTAACACCGGGAAAACTGCCCTAATGTTCACAATCTTTAATATTCACTAGACAGGCCAGGTATTACATCTCAGCCAGCACCTCCGACACTGTAGCACGGACAAAGTCTGGCTCACTGAATGATATTTTGTTAAAAAATAATTCCTGTTCCACCTTATCAGCACTACACGGTCTACATCCAATCCCACTGTTATTATTAATAAATTAAAATGGATTCTTGTTGCTTAATTGGAGGTTGTTTAGACACAGAATCAATAACCATTTCCAGTTCATTGATCTGTGATTGATGATGATTGGTCTGAGTCCCCGCCAGCCGACAATGGGAGGTAACAATGACCAGGAGACGGAGTGAGCTGAAAGCGCTTCCAATTAGAAAGGCCCTCTCTCCAGGGACACAGGCTTTGCTATTGTCCGCGGGGTGTACACAGGCCGGGAGGCCGGCAGCCAGGCGTCAGGCGAAGGGGCGGGGGTGTCCGGGACAAAAGGGCTGCCTGCTGCCGACAGACCTCGGCGTCGAGATCCGCTCAATTCCCAGCCCAAAACAGGGTGCTCCCCCTCAGATAAGGATCTGACTGAGAGTCCGCCCTGCCAGACATTGCGCCCCTCTCGCTAAGCAAACCTGAAGCACAGCAGCAGAGAGTCCGGTCAATGTAATCCACCTGAAAAATCTCACTCCGATCCGAGAATCATTTCCCTCTGAGCACAATCAAAATCCCTCTGGGATCTGCCTGGACAATACTGTAATCAAAGGGTTCTGTCTCCAGGTACACTATTTACACACAATTTATCGGCAATGCTTACACACTTCATTTGTCTGCATTACCTCCACATTCTCTCTGTTTACTTTCGCGTGGGCTCCACTCTGTTTATACTCAAATTCTGTCTACATTATTTACACACGTGCTGTTTCCCAAACTATCATTTACTCACTGCCTTATTAATGCTGATTCACAGCATATAAACTATTGCGCTATTTATATACACAGTAGACTACTTTTATATACGCCATGTCTACAATTATTTTCACAATGATTGTCTATTATATATACTCTCAGGCACTGCATTATTTACACACTGTGACCACTATTTACACTCACTCACTTACCATATCATTTACATCGACTCTGCGTTTTTATATGTGCATGCACTATTTGCAGACACATCCTGTCCACACCATTCACACACTGGACATAACGCACACACTGACATCCTACCTCACAAATTCACTTGCATGTACACTAACTCGCAGTCTACACTTATTAACCTATTTTAACACAATGTATCTCACGAGTGGAAGGCAAAAAATAACTGCCAAGGAAATGGTTCAGGAGGAAACATTAGCAGAAAATGAGCCAATGACCTTCCTTCAGGCACAGCTACACTTGAATGAATGAATGAATTACATCTCACATAAATTATAAAATATGTACACGCTCAAACTCTCATCTTGAGACACGCTCATATTCCAAAACATGCACAGTCGCAGCAAATATACAATTTACAGAGAAGCAAACACACTGCTATATACAAACACAGGCACAGTTACACAGTTGCATAAACACACAGAGATATACGCAGACAAACCCTAGCAAAAACTCACATACACATATTAAATACACAGAGTCAATTCTTTCCTTACATTCGCACAAGTCTGACCTTGCCTGAATTTTGCCTCCAGACACATTCATTTTCTTTTATCTCTCTCATTCTTTTTCATCTCCCTGGCTGCCTGCTCACTTTCCTGTTTATTAATTCTAGTTGTATATACAGTTTCTGTCGGGAACTGCTGTGTGTGATTGCGTCGCTGTTACCTTCACCCACATTGCATTTGCCGCTGCACTCCAGAGTAATCTGTTGTTTGGAAAGAATTGACTCTGTGCACTTAATATGTGTATGTGAGTTTTTTGCTGGAGTTTGTGTGTTTGCGTATGTGTGTGTGTGTTTATGCACTGTTAAACCGTGCGTGTATTTGATACAGCAGTGTGTTTGCTTCTCTGTAAATTGTATATTTGCTGCACAAATTTAATCTTAGAATGTGTGTTTCTGGCAAGCCGAGTATTTATTACTCATTGCTGGTAGCTCTCCAAAAACTGATGGGATTGGGTCTTTTTGAAAGTGGCTTGAACTAAACTAAATTGCTTGCTTGGCCATTTTTTATTTGATTTATTATTGTCACATGTATTAGTATACAGTGAAAGTATTGTTGCTTGTGCTACACCAGATAATGCATACCGTTCATTGAGAAGGAAAGGGCAGAGTGCAGAATGTAGTGTTACAGTCATAGCTAGATTGTAGAGAAAGATCAACTTAATGCGAGGTAGGTCCATTCAAATGTCTGATGGAAGCAGGGAGGAAGCGGTTCTTGAGTCAGTTGGTACATGATGTCAGACTTGTGTATCTTTTTCCCAATGAAAGAAGGTGGAAGAGGGAATGTCCGGGATGTGTAGGGTCCTTCATTATGCTGGCTGCTTTGCCAAGGCAGCAGGAAGTATAGACAGAGTCAATGGATGGGAGGCTAGCTTGTGTGATGGATTGAGTCACATTCACAACCCTTTGTAGTTTCTTCAAAGGATAGTTCAGTTGGAGTGTTTTTAAAACCACGGATTGATCAGACAAGGTAAGGATGGTGGGTTTCCTTCCCTAAATGACACTAATGTTTCAGTTTGGATTTTAGGATAATCTAATTACTTACTTTCTTTTTTACTGTTGGGTGATGTTGGTGTAGTGATCATGTCACTCGACTAATATCATAGGACTAATAATCCCAAGGTAACATCTGGTAGAAATTAAATTTAATGACTAAATCTGGAATATAAAAGCTAGTCTCAGTAACGGTGCTCATAACAATTATCATCAATTGTTGTAAAAACCCTTCTGGTTCACTGATGTCCTTTAGGAAAGGAAATCTGCTGTTCTTACCTAGTCTGGCCTACATGTGGCTGCAGAGCCACAGCAATGTAGTTGATTCTTAACTGCATTTTTAAATGGCCAAGCAAGAAATTCAGTTCAAGTGCAATTACAGATGGACAATAAATGCTGGCTCTGTAGGGCTGCCCACATCAGATGGAAGAATATCAATTCCAATTCCCACAGCAGGCATCAGCCTCACATTCGCTGCACCACAATTGCAGTAACAGAGCCATTATATTCCTACTTTTATTCCCAAAATCTTTCACTTTACATTTTCCACATTGAACTGCACCTACTAAATATCTGTTCATTCTTCAAACTATCTTGCTGCACTCTCACAATCAATATTGCGATTTGCTATTCCCATAATTTGGTGTCAACCAAAAACGTTGATACTACACCTTTGATTCCACCTTAAGCAGTCACTCCCTCCACTGCTGCACAAGTAGCAGCTGAGTGTAACTTATACAAGTTGCACTACAGCAACCCACCAAGCCTCCTTTGACTTCCAAACCTGTGACCACTACCGTCTAGAAGCACAAAGTCTGCAGATACAAGGGGACATCACCAACTGCAAGTTCCTCTCCAAGCTACAAATATTCTAACTTGGAAATCAATCATCATTTTTCACTGTTTTGCTGGGTTAAATTCCTGAACCCCCTTTCCTAACATAACTATGGGCGTATCTACAACTCCATCTTCTCAAGGGCGATTGAAGATGAACAGTAAATGCGAGCGACACCCACATCCCGGGAAAGAATAAAAATAGGAAGGAAGCTGCAGTAACTGAGTAGATACAGCTGCAAGAGAATAAGGAACAAAGAAAAGTACGGCTCAGAAACAGCTTCTTTGATCCACCAAGCCTGTGTCGATCATGATTCTCTAACTAAACATAAAAAAACTTCTGTCCTCACTCAGTCCATATCCCTCTATTTCTTCCCTATTCATGTACCTATCCAGAGTGATAGAAAGACATTATACATAGATTCAGTAATGAGATTCTGACCAACTCATTTCAATCTTCACTCCTGGTACATTTATAATAAAAGAATTAAATTTGTTACCCAGCAGACAGGTGGCCTGATAAAGTGAAACACTTCAAGTTGAACATAATTTGGTGTCTCTCTGTTTCTTTCTCCACAGATACTTCAAACATTTTCTGTTTGTTTTAAACATAATTTTTTTTTTAAATGTGGAGGGAATCTTTGTGAAAAAGGATCTGAAATATACATTCATTCATGACCAGAGCTCAGGAATCAATGGAAAATATTAACATTTGCCAATATTAAGAAAAGAGTTTCAGGATTTTAATCCAGCAACAAAGAAAAATAGTGAGAAAGTTCCAAGTCAGAATGGTGAGTAGCTTGAAGGGGATCTTGCTGGTGGTGATGTTCCCACATGCCTGTAACCTTTGTGCTTCTAGTCAGTAGAGTTCACAAGTTTGGAAGGTGTTATCGAAGGATGGCTTGGCAGGTTACTGCAGTTAACCTTGTAAATGGTCACATTACTGTCACTTGTGCAATGGTGGAGGAAGTGCCTATTTAAGGTATTGGATCAAGTGGATTGTTTGTCCTGGACTGGGTTGAGCTTCTTTAGTGATGTTGGAGCTGCACCCATCCAGGAAATTGGGGAGTATTTCATCACACTCCTGACTTGTGCCTTATGGATAGTGGACAGGCTTCAATAGTTGGGGAGTGAGTTACTCACCACTGAATTCCCAGCCTCTGACCTGTTCTGTAGCCAGAGTATTGATATGGCTAGTCCAATTCAGTTTCAGGTCAATATTAACTTCAAAATGTTGATAGTGGGAAATTCAGCAATGGTAATACCATTGAATATCAAGGGGTGATGGTTGGATTCTCTTTTACTGAGGATGGTCATTGTATGGCATTTATGGGATGTGGAGTTACTTGCCAGTTATCAGCCCAAGCCCGAATGTTGCCCAGATCTTGCTGCATGTGGACACAGACTATTCATTATCTGAGGAATCACATATGGTACAGAATGCTGTGCAATCAATAGCAACCATCCTCACTTCTGACCTTATGATAGAGAGATGGTCATTGATGGAGCAGCTGAAGGTGACTGGGCCTTGGATACCAGACCTGAGATTCTTCTGCAGCAATGTTCTTGGAACTGAGCTGAATGGCCTCTAACCACCACAACCATCTTCCTTTGTGCTAACCAGTGGAGAGTTTTTCCCCTGATTCCCATTGACTCCAGTTTTACTGGGCACCTTAATGCCACACCCAGTCAAATGCTGCATTGATGTCAAGGACAGTCACAGACACCTCACCTCTTGAGTTCAACTCTTTCATCTTTTGTGTGGCACAGTGGCACAGTGGTTAGCACTGCTGCCTCACAATGCCTAGGACCCGGGTTCAATTCCTGGCTTGGGTGATTGTATGGAGTTTGTCTGTGTGGGTTTCCTTTCAGTGCCCCGGTTTCCTCCCACAGTCCTAAGATGTACAGGTTAGGTGGATTGGACACGCTAAATTCCCTTAATGTCAAAAGAGGTTTAGGCTGGGTGGATTAGCCAAGGTAAATGCATGGGGTTATGGGAATAGGGGAGGGCCGGGGTGGGATGCACTTTCAGAGTGACTGTGCAGACTTGATGAGCCAGATGGCTTCTTTCTGCACTGGAGGGATTCTATGATTCTATGGTCCCTGTTTGGATCAAGGCTGTAATGAGGTCTGCAGCCTGGTGGCTTTGGCAGAACCCAAACTGTCAACAACACCTTCCGTTTATATGCTGATGGTCATGTGTAGACTGATGGGGCAGTAATTGACTGAGTTGAATTTGTTTTGCTTTTTGCAGACAGGATATACCTGGGCAACTTTTCACTGGGAGGTAGATACAACTTTATAGCTATACTCGAATAGCTTGGCTGGAATTATGGCTGGTTCTGGCGCACAAGTCTTCAGTACCAGGATGTTCTCAGGGCCCATCATACAATGCACTGATATCATGTGGAGTGAAGTGATTTGGTTGAAGTCTGGCATCTGTAATTCTGGGACTTCAGGAGAAGACTGTCAGGGATCATTCATTCTGCACATCTGACTGAAGATGAGTGCAAATGCTTTGTTGATCACACAGATGTTCTGATTTCTCCCCTCATTGCGGATGAGGGTGTTTTTGGACCCCACCCCGAGTTAGTTAATTAATTGTCCACCAGCACTCACCACTAGCTGTGCCAGGACTGCAGAGGTTTTATCTGATCTGTTGGTTGTGAGACCATCTCAGTCTAATAGATACTGTCCCCCTCTCTGTTACTATAATTCTGTTTCTCTCTCTGTAACCATCTCCCTCTCTATCTCCATAATTCTCTTTCCGCGCCTCTCTCTAATTCTCTCCATCTCTGTCCCTACAATTCTCCGAATAACATCTCCTATTCTCCCTCTGTCTCTATTATTCCCTCTATCGCTGTCTCTCACCATGTCTTGTACAGACCTTGCGATTCTCTCTGTCGCTATCGTTCACTCTATCGCTGTTTCTCAATGCATTTCGTTGTGAGTCTCTTCCTCTCTATATCCCCCTCTACAACTCTCCGGTGTGGGTCTGTTTTGATCCGGGCGGCAATCGTCAGTCAGCTGCTGTTTGCAGCGTCGGGTCAGTCCCGCACTACTCAGAAGTATGGAAATGAAGTTGGCCAACAGCAGAGAGAGAGAGCAGCGAGACTCAATCTCACACTGTTGTCCATGGCAACATGTACGTTATATCAATCGTGCAAAATTGAAAAAAACATTTTAATTACTTGAGGAATTTTGAGGATGTGACCTTTATCATTCACAGATCCGATGTGGTAAGTATAATCCTGAAGGAGATTGCACGCACTGAGGCCAGCTGTGTGTACAAATGTGTCTCCCCAGAACATAAATACAACATGGATTTCTCCCGGTCGTGTAGAGAACAGCTTTCACCCCAAGCACAGCCCCGTGAGCTGAGCTAGATCACAACAACGATCAATATTACAGCGGTTAAAATGCTGGTGATTCCCCCATAGAGAATGAATAAGCTTAAATATTTACCGAGAATGCAGCAGTTAATAAAGATCGATAGTAAATCAACAGTGGAAAGTAAACAGAAAACAAGTGCTGGCTTTCAGCAGCAACAGATCCAAAAGGATCCTAGAGAATTGTCAGTGAACGAGAAAATATCTCACTTCTTCATTCATTAAAAACTAACCTCACAATTTTGCTTCTTGCCAGCATTAAATTGCCTCTCCCAATGTGTATAAACTTCTGAAAGTTCCCCCTGTTTGCGCGCCTGAGTTAGTTCACTTTTTGTCGGGATTAATTCGGCATTTAGTGAAAGTGCGTTAAAAACAGGAACTGGAACCAAGTCCGTGACTCTTGCCAGTCTCAGAGCAACTTGGAAGTTCTCTCCCACCGCCCCTTCCCCCCCTCACCCCCCAGCAATGCTGCACCAGTCCGGGAGGTGGCGCCCAAACAGCGTCAAATCTCAGCAGGGAACTGATAATGAAGCCATCAACTTCTGACACAAAACCTCGTAAATCTTGCCGGTACGGAGTAATCGGTAATTGGCGAGGAAAAGACTGTTTATTTCATACATTAATGGTCTGAACTTAAAGCCGCCAGGTTGAATTTAAAGTACTTAAGCACGACCTCGCATCAATCCAGACATCAAAGTGATTTTTTTCTTTTTAATTTCTGGGTTATATGAGACTGGAAAGCGGTCTCCTGTTAGCCGGGAAAACGGCGAAATCCGCGAGGTCACTTTTCAAACAAACTTTTTGGGCACTTTCTGGAAAAAGTTAAAATCTACTGAACGCAGCCCACCTGACAATAACTTTCTCAGGCATGCGTTTGTAGATTTAGTCGCAAAAACAGTGAATCTCGTTTAAATTCATTGGCGAGAATTAATTTTCCTGAATTAATTCTCGCCAATGAATTTAAGAAGGAAATCTTCGGCTTACGGAGCTCAGTTAAATGTGAAATACTTCAGACTAATTCATTGCTGAGGTTTGCGATGTCCATATGCGAGTCTGCATTTGTGTATATGTGTCCCCACACGTGAGCAGTCCAGCTCTGTATATCTCAACTGATATGTATGCGTGTACCTGAGTAGGTATCTGTGCGTGTACATGTTTGTGAGTGCAGACGTGTTTCTGTGTGTGACTGTTGGAGTGTAGCTATATGAGCCATTCATCTGTTAAACATCTATCTGGTCTGTGCGTTTGTGGTACATTTCTGGGTGGATGCCTGTGTGTTATGTGTTTGAGTGTGTACCTGTGAACATGGATCTGTGTCTTTACAGGTCTGTGCGTATGTCCCTCTTGTATATGTGTGTGTGACTATGTGGATGAGATGGGACATTGAGACAATGACTGCAGCTCTATGTTATAACGAATTTCCATTCTCGGTTAACTTTGTTAGGATTCGGTTCCTCCCCTAACCTTTCCGTGGGAGCAAGAATTGTCCTTCCTCCCAATTCCCATTCTATGCTGCTGCTGCAAAACTTTCACCCCAACACTCAACAAACAGGGCATGGGCTCAGCCATCCTGCATTCGGTCTGCCTAAGCTAAAGGATTCTATAAAATGAGTTGCATATTTTGTGCTTGGAGTCGGTCCCCTCTTAACACACGGAGACCAGTCATGTTCCCCAGATAGACGCCTAACTGATTAAAAAGTCATTTTGCGACTTCTAAGAAATGTTTGAAAAAATTGGAATAATTTCCTTATATCGATCACTTCATTGAAGCCACTTCCTCAGTGTATTGTTTCCAGATGATGAAGAGGTATTTTGTGCATTTATGACATATTTTGAGTATAAAACCTGAACTCCTTTGATATTATGTGGCGCCTTGCTGCGTTTCCACTTAAAATCAAAGTGCCTAAATAGGAACATGACATTCACCTGAACTATTAGATCCTTAAACTCTGCCCTTTTATTTTTCTAAGTACTAAAGATTCGATCCCAAGGCAAATCACAACCGCCAGGAGATGCGCAGCTATCAGTACACACAGTGTAATAATTATTGCAAAAACGCTAGTGAGAAGTTCTCATATATGTTCAGAACGGGTCCAAGTGCATCTTGTTTAAGATTCAAATGGTGCATTCTGCGTTTCAGTTAAGCTGCGGTGTGAAAATAACCCCAAAACTAACGTAATCCAACACCTCAAACAACGCCAATCTGTGAAATTCACACTGGGTCCAGGCAAAAGGGGTCCCAAGCATCAGATAAATTCCAAAGTTGAACTGGTCAGAATAAATCCAGTGCTGCTGATCACACCTTCCAGAGAACATGCCCTTCAGTATTTGTAATAATTAATTTATTTTCTGAGGGATGGAATCGCAGTGTATGACAGAGGCCACGTGAGAGAGTGTAGCATGTTGTATATGCATAGAATATACCAGAATTCTGATCTAAAACAAGGATTTACTCCCATAAAGTATTCAATCCTGATTCAGTTAAGCTGATTTTTTATATCTTTCATCGTTGACGGCAAGGGTTGGATCTAAGGTCCTTTAATGTGACATATTCCTTAAAAATTATGCGTACAATTTCAAATGATTTTTGCAAGGGTCAAATACACATAAGTAAATACTTACATAGAATGACACGTGTACACATATAGTCACACGTTAAGGCACACACACGCACACACAGGTTTATGCTTCCATAGGGACACACGTTCAACTAAATGTATCACAAGCAGAAGTTTCACTTCAAAATATTTATTGAAAGTTGTGAGAGAATTCATTTTTTTTAAATTGCTGATAGATTACCCGAATAACCAACACAATTTGAGAGATTTTTTTTGTCTTTTTTATTTGAAGCCGCTTTGTAGACAGCCCAGTGAGAGTCCCACCGGAAATCCACACCGAGAGGTGAAATCAACCTGAGGTGGAAGCGGTATTCTTTATATAACCCGCTGGCACAGGACTTTAGAAAGGTTTCTTTTTTGATTTATTTTAAATCTGTAGCATTGTACAGTACAGAGAGCAGTTATTTTTTTTAAAAAAAGAACAGGTAACACTGGAATAGCATTGATGTAATGGATGGCACATTGTGGTTTAAAAACCGTTTTCAGGAAAGCAGGCGGAATAGACTTATAAAACACAGTTAGAAACTCATTCATTCTTTCTCACACACACACTTTCCCAATGCGCTATATATTTCATTTACAATATACTGTGATGTTTGTGTGTAAAACAAAACAAGAAAAAAAACATTAAAATGCAAGGAATTAAACTCTAATATATGTACACGCGAATTTACAACTGAATAAATTAATACCGATTTGCATATTCTGCCATCCATAGCTTATTTACACAAAATTACTAATTAATTACATAAATAGCAAAATTCCTTCTTTTCTTGTGTGAAGGTACATTTATCTTACGCGGGTTTTTTTTTTATAGCCAAGTGGTCGTTCCTTTACTGCAAGTTGCACCACATTTTACACGGTCTCTATAACACTTCTGCTCCTATCCCTACGGTGTGGGCACTGGGTGCCACTGCCTCTGGGCACCATCCGACCTCCCACCTCTCCCCTCGGTCGGAAGGTATCTCTGCACTGTGAGGTTCTTTTTTTTTGTCTGCATCTATTGCTAGTCCCGATGCCCCAACAATGGATCAAAGCGGTTCATTTAGGAGAGTCCCGAGCTGGAGGTGTCTCCCGGCTATTCTCCAAGCCGCTCACCAATCTCTGGATATTCTGTAGTTCGTTGATGGCCTCCTTGGCGCTGGGCTTGGGGGAGAGGGAGCTGGCCCCAGTCCTTAAACTGCCTCCGTTGCTTTTGTGGTTGAGCTCGGGGGCCAAGCCGACGGAGACGGGGCTGGAGTCTCGGCTGCACAGCTTGCTGTCGGAGCCGCCCAGCGCCGAGGGCATGGCCGTGGTGAGGAGGTTGGTACTGGCCGGGATGGAGACCGGGATCGGATAGGGGTTGAAGCGAAGCCGGGGTCGTCCGCCGCTCAGGAAGGGGTGCCGATGGAGAGAGGACGGGGCCCCCGAACTGTTGGGCAAAGCGGCGGCTGCGGCGGCCGCTGCCATGTAGGTGTACGGGTAGGGGAAAAGTCCTCCAAAAGTAGTCATTGGGATCCCCTGTATTATAAAACAAGAAGGGGAGGGGGGTGGGCAGAGAAAAACAGCTAGTGAGTACCATCATACAGTGAAGAGTTACAGCAAACTCAAAAGACATTTAGCTCCACTTGAAACAACTTCAAGAAAGTAACCTTCTCAACTGGTGGGGATCCTGAAAGAAAATAACACAAAGTGGGGCTGAAAGGATAGAGGACATTTAGAACGTTCCTTCCTGAGGCCGGGAAGCAACTGAATTTTTTTTTAAAATTCTGAGATTTGTTTTAAATTCTGGCTCCAGCTATTCACGGCCAATAAATCAGCAACCCAATCTGACTGGATGCTGGAGGGGCTGAATGGCCTCACTTTACTGCTGAACATTGGATCAAAGGCACACTGAAGAATAAACAAATGGGGCTTTTTGAAAACGCAGAGGTGAATGTTCAATTTGATCCCAGAGATCAGAGATGGCCAATCGGAACTGCCAAGAGACTCCAAAAAAAGGTTTACAAACACTCTGGCCTTTCTCCCCAGCTGCCCATCAAGGAGTAGAGGGCTGTATAGTTTTCTGTTCAGCTACAAGGACCCCACAGGTGCAGGACTCCACAATGGGGGCTGCCCCATTCTCCGGGTTTTAGCTGGAATGTATTAAGCTGCATTCTCAGAGCTGCACGCCTTGCATTATCTGGCACCCTTTTAAACACAAGATCAACGCCAATAAAACAGTTCATTAATTTGACAATAAAACTTCATAATTGGAATAGGAATTCTTTAGTTGGAAAGAAAGATTATTAACCGTATGCACAAAGCATACTCTCCTGTGCATGAAGAGATGAAAGTATTGGCATGTAGATAAATTAATAAATAAGAGAAAGAAATATGCTTATTTTTCTAGGTCTGCAATCATCCCAGTATCTTTTTGGATCCAGTTTAACCAAACACAATTGAATCTGTCAGAATTTTTGATGGCCAACTAAATAAAACTCAATGTACCATTACAATGCTGATTTATCCAATGGTCAAATCTAGGCATTGTCAGAACAAATTGTATAAATGGCCAAATGAATGGTTGGTTAATCAGCCTCACACAGAAAGACATTTTTAAAATGGACTCATACCTGTTACCACAGACACATATGTCCTATATATACTCTGTACATATTATGATGAATACACATCCTGAATATACACATTAATATATTTAAATATATGTCGTTTATATCACAGATTGATGCATGTTGTAGAAGTTTCACTATTGCTTTGTATCAAAGGGTAAAACACCTAAAGCTCTCCCCACTTTAAGGTTTCTCCAGCCATACCCAATTAAAGAGGAGACATTGTTCCCATCATTATGAATTGGATGAAGGGGATCTGCCATATTGCTGCACAATCCCCCCCAACCCCACACACACACACAATCTATTTCAAACATAGGCTTGGACTGTGGAGCCTGTTGACTCACTCACAGGGACAGAATTTGGCAATCAGTCATCCATGGACCTTTGCTCAGAACTGTTAGGCATGGATTAGAAGTTATTGATTAGTCTCCACTCAACATGGATTTAATGATTTCATGTTAAAATGTGGAGAGCTAAATTTCTCCCTCAACCTGAGTTAAAACGCTGCTATTTTGACGAATAAATGATTGAATCCGGATTAAGGCTGATCAGGATGCTTAGAATGAATGTTCCAGGTGTTACACTTGGAATCTAAATCCTGTGAGTCCATCAGGGTCCCGGCTGTTCACTTTGATAGAATACTGATTTAGCCCTGTGCTCAATGGGGCATCTAAATACATTTCCTCATGTCATCAGACAAAGTCGGACTATTAACCTGAGATTCATAGAATTATCTCAGGACTGACAAGACAGGGAGCACCGCAGCGGCAATAATAGCTTAAAGGACATAACCCAAAAATATTTTAAACAGTTCAGACTCTCTCCTTCCATTCTCCCTTTTATACAATTCTTTTCACTATTGGATTGTTTTCCCCCTTTCTCTCCCTCTCTCTGATTGATGTTATGTTAATGTTTCCTGTCTTGTTTTCAATTCTCTCTCTGCCCTTTGGTTTTCCCGTCCCCTGTCAGGGAATGTGTTTTTCTCTCTCTATTTCCCTCTCTTGCTGCAATGTTCCGGGCTACTGAAGCCGGGATTCTGTCTCTGTTGCCCCCAAACATCAAAAGGGAGGGCGAGAAAATCTCGGAGAGGGTCAGGAAATAATGTTTAATGTTTTTTTAAAAAAGGTTTTATTTGCAAACGGTTCAGGCCCCTAAACTAACGGTTGATTTCATTCTCCGCGATCGATTTATTCTACACCTCAATGTTTATACTTAATGACAAATCTCCCACTCAAGGTGGGCTTGAGCTATTAGTTCAGGCCAATTAAAAGTAACACTCGCCGCTCGGGACTTGCTTACCTGTGAAGCCAAGACGTGTTGCGAGAGATGGAAAGGGAAGTGGGGGCCTCCCCCTGCCGAGCTCTGGGCCGAGCTGATGGTCGCGTTGTCCAAGCTGCCGGCTCCCGACACCGAGGCTAATAAATGTCCCATTCCTGTGGCCATGGCCGAGAAAGCTCCGGGAGCGACTGCAAACTGACCCGGGTGAATAAAGAGGGGCTGTCCGACATTTAAAGGGTTAAGGAACTGCTGGTTGTGTAACCCGGAGAAAGCCAAGCTCTGCAAATGTCCAGCGTTTAGATGAGAGGGGCCATCAGTCTGTATCATAAGCGGGGAGTAAGTATCTTTACTCAGACATTCACTGTCCTTCTTCGCTTCATCCTTCCTCCTCCCTTCGCCTTTCTCTCTCTCCGAACTTCTGTGAGTAAAGCAGATATCACTGTCCCTCCTCGCTTCCAGCGATTCCTTCTTTTTCTCCGGGATAGATCCTGGCTTCGGCCGATGCGACGAGTCTCCCACCGCATGTTCGGCGGGTGGAGTGTTTGTTCGGGGCGCTGCCGTTCGCGGGGGGCTGGTACTGATGGCGGCGGAGTGTTCCTCCCGCCTCTCCAGTTCAGGGTCACTGTCCACACCGGACTTGTCATCTGAAGAGATAGGAGTAAATCAAGTATAAACATAACTTTGAAGAAGCATCAATAACACAAAAGAATTCAGCATTCAGTCACTCACAGATTAGAGAGTCGGTGCATATTTAAATATGAGTTATAATATTTCATATATCTCGCTCAAAAAACGCAAATACATTAAAAACTCAATTCAGAATATGACAAAATTAGTTCATCTACGCCCGCAGTAAATCAAATGATACATATCCCTCTCGACTTAAAATTACTCATATTAACATTTAACAAAAATGTGCTAAAATAAATCCAGTTTTTTCATATTTTCTCAATACTATTTCCCCTTTTTGATGGTCTTTATTTCAGTCTTTGATTCCTTGGAGAATCCAGTTCCTAACACTGTTTCTACAATAACTCTTATCTAGATTAGTAAAACCAGGAAGGGAAACGCTGTGTATGAATGGCAACTGATGTCAATTATATACCTGAGTCTTATTTGGAAATATTACACTGAAGGTTGGTTTCTGTAATCAGGTCACCAATGTCTGCACCAGGGGACTTCAGAATTACACATGCAAACAACATCCTGCTTTTATGAAATGTGTGCCTTAAGCATGTAATTAAAACATTGGCTGAAAGGCAGATAATTTTTGAATTGACACTGCACATGCAAAACCCAGCGATCGATTTTCCTAACGGGTTAAGTACAATTATTTGCTTGCGTTGTGTTTCTTTTTAAAATAACACTGGGTAGAATGACATTTTAGAGGAAAATAGTCTGAACCATTAATAAAGATGTTTCACCAATCTGGAACTAACAATTAATATTAGCAACACGGCTGTAACGTTAAACTCCAATTCAGAGGCTGGAATCAGCAATGGGTTCAACGCCTCTCAGCCAACAACATAAACCGTGGATTCACTAGTCTTCAGTTTAAGAAATGCTTACACCCCTTATCCATGATCATTTATGTTTCAATGTAAATAGAACACACATACATTTACACTCGAGGGTTCTCGTGTCGTTTTCACCAGTAACAATGACTTATTACTCAAACTAAATTGTCCTTCTCTCACCTATAACGTCTGTAGTGTACATTTTTAAATCACCAACATCCATTAATCTCTCCCTGTGTATATATTATTTTAACACAAACCCCCGTCCTGAAGTAATTAGGGAATAATACTTAATGTGGAATAGCCACGGAATCCAACTTTAAAACTCTGAGGAACATGGGAATGAGGAGCAGCAGTAGGTAAATTCGAGCCCTGCTCCGCCATTCAGTCAGATCATGGCTGATCACGCCCTGGTCTCAAATCCAGCTCCCCACCTGTTCCCCATATCCCTCTTAGCCCCTTTTTTATTAGAAGTATATTTATTTCCCTCTTGATCCCGTTCAACAAATCAGACTCCACAATGTTATGGGGCAGCGAGTTCCACAAATTCACCACCCTCTCTGCAAAAAGTTTCTCCTCTTATCTCGAAATACATTCCCCAGAAGTAGCAGAGAGTTATTTACTTGGTTTAAAGAGTTCCTATTGAGTTTCGGGGTAATGTACTGATTTTATATTCATTAAGTCTTTTAGCTCTTTTAAAAGTTGATCTTTTCCCGTGTTTCGGTGTCTCCTGCCCTCATTTATTAGAATTTACTGGAGCAAATAATGGCAGCAAAGCTTTAAAGGTTAAGCCACTGGCCCCGTGGTTTACCTGGGGGGCGCCAAGCGGTCAACAAACCGCTCGCCCTTGATCTCTGGATTGGGATCAGACCCTGCCGCCTCCCTCCCGCTCCCAGCCCCTCCCTCCCTATCTCTCACCTTTGGATGCTTGGCTGAATTGCAGAGAAACGGGGTCCACAACTAAGGGCGAGCGCAGAGACTCCCTGGCCGGCGGCTGGTCGCTGGAGGAGGCGTCAGAATCGCCACCATCTCGGTCACCTTTGCAATGATCTTCGTAAACCCGCAAGGAGGGGAGAGAAAGCTGTTTTCTGAAAATCAAACATTCGTTCCTAACAGCATTACAATGAGACCGGTGGCGGGCGTTAAACTGTTATTGTTTGAGAAATGACACGTTTTAATTCCTGCCTTTAAATATAAATCAGAGTAAAATTACGATATGAAGATATTAAAAGTTAAAATTAAAACAAAACAGCCCTCTCTCCCCACCCAATATTCCCAACAATCTCTGGTGCCATCCCGTTACTGGCCGCCAGGAGGTGCACACTGTTAACCCGCACATTCAACGGCGAGGTTCCCATCTATTCCGCCCGTCTGTGCCGGCGCAATTCACTTTGAGAACTATCCAGATGGGAAATCACCCAGGGTAAAGGGAGAACACCATCTCTCTTCCCTTAAGAAATTATTTCTAAATGCTCTGAGTCGGCTGTTGAATGATTTTACCTTTTCTCTCTTCTCCCGTTCCCAGTGTCCCTGAATCCTTTTGCAAAGGGATTGTTGTCGATTTTAAGTTGCGTTATCTGCCGAAATAAAAGGGGGAAAGAATTCCAGTTAACAAAAACTGAAACACGATGAGCGTCTCTTCCCAAGAAATATTAATTGTGGGAGCAGCAAAGCAAAATGAAATTGAGGGACTAGGCAAAAAAATACAAGATGACTTAATGTTACTGAACTGTGTTCTGGCCAGTATTTATCCCTCTGTGTTTATGAGAGACGGTCATGTGCAAATTAGTGGATAATGTTTCTTTTTGATAATGTTTTCGACATTACAAGCGAGCTGCTTTGAGCTTTGGAACAACCTACAGTCTTTAACTACACCCGCAGTTTTATTGCCTTCCATTCGTCTGCGAGGATTCTTTGATACAATCTGAGGCCAGGTGTGAATGAAATTCGATACAAATTCTATGAATACACTCAGCCAAAATGTTTGATTTGAATATCAAGATATGAAAAGATATTAAATAATCCAACTGCCCCTCCCTTTCCTTGTATAAAGGCGGAGACAAATGAGTGATACTGGTTCTCCATTGTCCTTGCCGCATCTCTGTTAACAAGACAAATTCAAAGAGATGCGTTGAGTCAGTGTTGGATAAATCAGGACTTCTCTCCGTGTGGCGTTGAGATATTTAATCTTACTTGCCAATAAGAAGGTTATGGAGCGCTCCTAAAAAGGTTTTTAACAGCATAGTTACGTGATCGGGTTATGAATACTTCATACAAATGATGGTATATGATATCAGCTAACCGACAAGTCTGCCTCCCTTGCTGTGCTGTATCCATTATTCATCAGCCACGCTTTGCAAGAGAAAGCTAGCGTATTTAAAGGAGGCACAGCACTCCAGGATTAAACACCTGAAATCTCACCAGTCCAAGTGGAATCAAGCCTCTTTGTTAATTGGGTCAATTTGCTTATTTGGGCAACAATATTAAATAAAATAATTATTTTCATAATTAAAAGGGAGTAGGTTTGCCACAATATCCTCCTGACTGTATCTTTAATTTTATCTTTCAACGTTGTGTCTGGTAGTCAGCCAAAATCAGTAGCGCCCCGGTTCCGCTTCGATCAGAATATTCAGTGATCGATTTGGATTCTCACTGTAAAGTGTTAAACGTTGATAAACAACTCTCCCCCTCCCCCCGCCCCCACCCCCGCCTCCCGGCCCACCTTGACCCAAAGTATCAGGCAACAGAGAGATGCTTGCAGGAATGCGATGATCGCGACCTAACGCTGGATTATCACCAAGGTCTTACCTACAATCTAATACCTGGATGGAACCTGTTTCCATCTAGATTTTGCTTCAGTGCCTTTTACACGGCAGATAAAGTCCCCGTGTATCTAAACTTTAACCACTCCTCGCTGCCCTCCCCCACAGGCCAGGCTGAGGGTTACTAACTTCCTTGCGCGATCTCCCCGCGTCTGGTGCAAAGATTTCATTATTTAACCAAGCATTCTTTAAAAGCACTTTTATACTTCCGTGCGTATCCTTGTCCTGCTGCAAATCATTCCATTTTCCCTCAATATCATTTTGTAAAGAAAACCTCTCTACGCGTGTTATCACTTTTAAAACACGAGTCCCCACTTCAAAATGCAGCTTGTAATTATCAGGAGTGTAAGGCACCGATTCTCTCTGCTGTTTGTATTCAGGGACACCTCGGCCGCCCGCCAAATAATGTTGCTTTGAATTCAGTGCAGCATTTGACTGCATTGAAATGTTTATTTGGAAATGCTGTCACGGCTATCTCCAAACTATCTCCAAACATTTGAATGAATGAAGTAAACCATTAATATGGCGGGACGGTTAGGAATTGTTTCTCCCCAGACTCAGTGCATGAGTGAGTCCAGTTAGTTCCCGGGATAAGTGGGACAAGAAGTGTGCCGGGCTCACCTTATCGTTCTGGTATGCTGTGACCGCGATGAACTCTGTCTCTGGGAACACGTACGTTCGGAAAGTGCTGTAGGGCAGTTTGAGAATATCGTTGGCGCGGACCACGTGGAACCTGGGCTGGTATTTGTGCATTGAATTCAGAATGGTCTAAGGAAAAAAAGGGGAACAACACTCAGGTTAATTCTACAGAAGGGCAGCCCGCGGTTTGCCTCCTAGATCTGGGACCAGGAATCAGTGAAAAACAGGTCAGTTCTGGTGATTCTCTTCCCCCCACCCCTCCACCTTCCTCATACAGGGGAAAGTGAACCTGCATCTTGCCCCAATGTAGTTTAGCAATAATTCAGTACACACGCAAAAATCGAAAGGTTAATCTGCCCTGCTTGTTAAGAGCAAACATTGCTGCGTGCATTGAATAGGAACCGCGGCGTGCACATGAGTAGATAAATATAAATAGTACATTCAATAAATGCATAAGATTAATTATACAATACATTCTACTTCTAACTTGCGTCTTACAACCGAATGATATTAAACAGTAAAAAAAAACCCAATTTATTTTTATTTTACTTTAGAAATGGGAATTCCAAACGGCCTCTTCAGGGCTGGAGGTGCTTTGAAATGTTTGATCTTGACCCGAATTACAGACATGGAATGTTGAGGTCACCAGTTTCCTGCTGTAATGTGACTTCGATCGCCTCCCCCATTTCCCCGGCTAGATTCATTTTTTTTAAACGATGTTTTTATTATTATTAAAACACATCACTGACGGGGTTCGCGGATGAGAATCTGTTTGAAAAGAACACCGAGAGGGGAAGAAAAATCACCCTGACATTTATTTCCAAATATCCTGGGACACGCTGAAAGCGAAACTGAGGCATTGTCTCTGACACATAAAAGATAGACACTGGATCTGGGCATTGATGCGTCATTTGCCTTTATATAATATAAAATGTTACAGTGCTTCCTCGCTCAGGCGTGCAAATAAACGAGAGCCAAGCCACTCAAAAGCTTAGATCAGCCAGACAAACCACTGAGTCTCTGAAAATTCCTCTGAACTGTTCCCAGCTACAATTCCTCCAACGTTAGACTACAGTCTTCAGCCTGGAGATATCCGAGATACACATTTCAAAAATGAATATCAGCTTCTATTATTTATTAATAATGTCAATGGCGTTTGCAATCTAATCACACAAAAGATTGTAAACAGCCCATTGAACCTGGCCATTTTTCTCATCTCCTGATGGGTCTGACTGTAACCCCTGTCTTCACTTTTTATTCTAATTTTGAGTATATTGTTAGTAAAAGCGAGCGGCGTTCTTTTTTCACGCTTGCTGATCTAGGTCGAATGCTCTGTGCTTCAGGGCGCTTTCTGCAAGCTGCATATAATGGCTGCTTTTACCTCCAGTGCTATTCCTCCAACCTTCAATCAAGTTTCCCAGACACTGCATTAAAAACATGTATTTCCCCCTCGCAAATAAATGGTCCCAAATTGTTCTCCATTGGCCCCTGTCCACCTCTAAAACATCACTGCTGGAGTGATTCTTCCCGAGTTCCACTGGCTGCAGAAAGAGACTGTCCTTTCAGCAGTCAGGCTCTTTCGGACTAGCCAGCACTCTCTGCTCTTCTCTCTCTCTCTCCTCCCTGACGCCACAAAGCCTGACCTGCTTTTCACAACTCATACCATTAACACACTTCAGCCTGACCCCGCGTTAGAAAACAGCGAGAGAAAAAAACAAAGGCGTCTAATAGTAATATATAAAGGCATATTTATAAAATTCTTAACCTCGGCCCAGTATCTACCGCAGATTATTAACGTCCTTCGGCCTTTAGTACAATTTGCGCCCAAACTCACTCCTGGGATAATAAATAAATCTGATGGCCTGGGCTCCTTGTTTCAAAGGATTCTCCTGTAACAGGGGCGCGTACACTGGAGGTCAGCAGAATTCAGAGGTGTATATCCAGCAGACTTTTGACCTGATTTGCCTTTATCTTAACCCTAAACCATTTTGATTCCAAAGTAAAATGATCACTGTACTGTTTTCGAGGGGATTTGGGCTTAATGTGTTCTACAAATATTATATTAATGGACACGTATCAATCTTATACAGGATAATTAAGGTTAATCTTTCTGCTGCAGTTTATAGGCACCGGTACTGGAAAAGTGGCCTAGTATTTCTGCAGCCTTTAATGCACATTATTTATTTTCCCAGAGACTTGCTCGCCCAACGGGCGAGTCAATTTTCCCAAATCCCTAACAAATCCCTCACAGGGCAGTTATTTTTGAAGTCTATTCCCAGGAACTGGGCCAAGGATATACTCACCGACACAAAGGAAATTTAGCAACATGACAAGATCATTAACAATGGCAAGCAGAAGGACTTCCCTCCCCCGAATACTTACTAAAATTTTAAAAAAAGGACAGTCAAAATGAAAAATATATGAATCGACCTACAGCAACACTTACGAATCCATGCTTGTCGGATATGTTGTTGGTGAGTTTGAGTTTGTGAAAAGTGACCGCTTTTGCCATCCATTGTTCCCCGGTCGCCGGGCTATCCGGGTGAATGTACATTCTCTTGGGCATCTCCGGGTCCGCTTTCCCGGCCACCATCCAGCGGGAATTGTGGAATTTGTAACGACAGTCGTCAGCGGCCACAATGTCCATCAGTAAAATATATTTGGCCTTTTTATCCAGCCCATTGACACGCACTTTAAAAGGTGGGAACATTCTCCTAAGAGAATTGGAACACACGAAGCAGTAGATTTAATACACGGGGACAAGTGCTAATAGTGAGAAAAATAATTTATCAGTCAAAAAAACGACAAATGGTGCAGTTGGAAATATTATTCTCGCCCAGCTCAGCATTGCACTAAATTCTTAATGGTTTCTCAAACAAGACTTTCTTTTTATCTCTAAACTGAGATTCCTTCCATGTTATTCCTCAAATCATATTTTAGCCAAAGATATAATATTTCTAATTTCCCTAATTCACATCACATTTCGGTTATCCCGGATTGGAATTGGAGAATGAACAAGATTCATTCTGATCAAATGAGTAAGCGGGGACAGGTCTCCCCCCACCCCCACCCCCACCCCCCTCAACTGACGCAAAGTTTGATCACTTTATAAAGTTGTAAAATCTCATTGCAGGGAACGGATTTCTATTTTATTTTGCGCCCTGTTCTGCCCCCTTTCCAGCGAAGAGACATCGGCCGATTACTATCAAAGGTTATAATTAGCAACAGACCTATCGCTTCCAACTCCCAAACTTCTGTAGCGAGACAGACAGCGCGAGGGAGAACTAAGGGGCCAAAGTAGGATTCCTTCCACACACATAAAAAAGAGGGCATTGCAGTTTGCCGCGGAGCGATAGTTATAATTTTAAAAAAGAGACGTTTTCGGAAGTTGTGTTACCGAAACAGAAAGACTGAGATGGAAACTAATACATTTCATTTTAAACTGATTGCAAGGCGACGAAAATGTCGACAAGCTTTGCCCGGCCTTTTTCTACGGACTCGAAATATAGAGACATGAATCCGAATCTCCAGCAGAAAACACAACCTTAAGGAGTTACCATTCAGCCCTTTTCGTATTAAAGCGCTCGCATTTCACGGGCAGATCCAATTCTGCCTTTGGCATCTTGTCAACTGGCCTCTCTTAAGGACTTCACAAATTCGCTAGAAATCATTTAACAGATGACTGATTCTTAATTGCAGTTTTGTGTGTTTTTTTTAAAAAAGACAAGAAAGATACACAAACGAGTTGAGGAAGTTAAAGCAATAATAAGAATGTGGCAAACACTGCTCGCATGAACTGGGGACTGTCTTCAGCGAGATGCGTACCTCCCAGACTTCGTAATAACCATTTCGGTGCCGACTTTGTGGAACTGGTCCCACAGATCCTTAGCTTCCAGGTTCACTTTGGGATCGTCCTCGACTTCATCCTCCGGTTCCAGGCTCTTGAGGGGCCGCAGGTGTGCCGACTGGTGTCCCAGGGTGGAGACGCGGATCCCCGCCTCGGCGATGTTGGGGTCCGTCAACGGTTTGCCCAGAGCTCCGGGCAGCGAGAGAGCAGCCGCCCCGCTCGGCGGAAGAGCCAGGGCGGGGAAGAAGGAAGGCTGGGCGGCCAAGAACGTGCTCATGGGGAAATCCGCGGCCCGGTGAGCGTGGAACGGATGATAAGCCATGATAGTCGCCGCTAAAACTGGTTCTCTCATCGGTGCATCCGGTAAAAAAAAAGAGAGGGGGTTGGGGGGAAGAGGGTGGGGAGAAGATTTCTGTTGGAAGCGCTCTCGCCGGATCTTCCCTTACACCATCTCCTTGAAGAACAAGTACAGATCGGCAATCTCTGTGTGTGTGAGTCTGTCTCTCTCTCACACACACACACACATACACACACACACACAGATCCGTCCTGCAGTGATCTCCCTTCGCCTCAGTCCTGCTAATGAGCCGCCCCGTTGATTGGTGATTTTACGCGTCCTGACCAATTGTGAGGCTGGAAAGGCGGGGTTTTGACAATGAGGCCAGGATGGATGAGTTAAGAGAGAGGAGGGGTGGGGAAAAAGGTGTCGGAAGCTTCAACGTACAGTAAGCATCACTGGAATCGCTCTTTGAAAACATGTCAACAAAATTAAATATTAACCAATGACAGAAGGCATTTTTCCCCCCCTGTCCTTCTCCCTCCCCCCCCTCCGCACCTCGCCCCCCCCCCCCGCCCCCCACAAGCGGTCTCCATCCTCCCCGCGTCCCGGATTAAGAGTGCCTGGTCCCGGACAGAGACTCCACGGCGAACCGCAAAACACCTGGAGCCGCTAAAACCTCCAAAAACCCACAGGTAACAACATCGAGATAAGTATCTATGTGAACTTGTATGAAAGGTAATATAAAGGGAGCTGGAGAGGAATGACAAGTCCTAGATTTGTCTGTTACTCCAGAATGGGTACATTTACTTAAAAAGAAGACTGCATTTCTCATTTTAGATATTTTATGTTACTTATTTAGAATCCTATTGTTTTTATACCCGTGTGTGGGTGTAAATGGGCTATTATATTGTAACCATGTGTAGGCAAGTGGAAAGAATTGGAGGACTCGGTTAGAAAAGTCCTACAATTCCGTTTCGAGCGCCGATTTTAATAATTATTCGCCTCCACTCTGCTGTAAATGGGCAGGTACCGAGCACACAGCTTCAACACTTTATAAAGTTAAAAAAAAAGAAACTCAAGTTTGGGTTCATTTCCTTTTTTTCATCAAGATCACACATCGACGGCACTAGCCTGAAGCACCCACAATATTTTTATTTAAAACACTAAAGTTTGCAAAGGCAAACATCTCAGTCTATATTTCTGCTGTTTTTATACACCCACGATCCTTTTACTCGTAAAATCACCAGCTCAGGGGAAAATAGACTTTTTTTTTCATCGCGGTGGGCCCCACCAGATGGCGTAATTAGGATTTGAGATAAAGTTATTGGGAAATAAAGCGCGACCTTAAATTCTAAAGCAGACCAGTGATTTTGTTTGGGGGCGGAGGTGGGAGGGAAGGGGTATTGTTCCTCGCTTTGACTCGAGTTATCTTTATATGTGTCCGGGTCCGCAGAAGCAGCCCTGGCAGCGAAAATAAGGACGTTGCCCTTTTTAATTTTACAAACAGCAAGTTGCCCAAACGCTTCAGCGCTCTGCGAGTCGTGGGAAAAGCGCCGAGCGGGACGCGCCAGTAAACCCAACATCTGACACTGTGTTAATGCCTATGTAATATATAGAATACATCTGACACCGTGCCTTAATGCCTACATAATATACAGAATACATCTGACGCTGTGCCTTAATGCCTACGTGCTATATATATTTCTGACATCTTATTGCCTATGCAACATATATGATGCATGTGACTGTGCCTTAATGCCTATAGAATATATCTGACACCATCTTATTGCCTATACAACATACACGGTACATTTAACAGCGCCTTGATGCTTATTTAATATATGATACATCTGATACTATTTTAATGCCTGTATATAATACATTTGACAGTGCCTATATGATGTATAGAATACATCTGCCACTATGAAGCCAATATGTAATACATAATACATCTCAACATATCTAATATACAGACCATAACTAACTTTGGAGTTTGTAAAGACTGGAGTAATGGAGGGAGAAACAGCATTAATTTTAATTCTATACATTTTCGATTACTTTTGGTGAATTTGCTTGTTTAGAGTTGAGTGTTTATCTGGATGGCGGTCCTCGAGATGCCCATGAGAAAATGTCAAGGAGGGGCTGAGGTGAGAATTTGAGGGGCAGAGGCAGAGCAGATTCTCGGGGTGAGAAATGTAAGGGTTCCTCAAAACCATCTCCTCCGATTAAGTCGGACACGGCTTGTCGAGAGCGCTTGGCGCCAGTCTGCTGACGTCCAGCAGTAAGCACCCTCTCCTGTCACTTTGCATTAAGCAAAGAAATTTGACCAGCGCCCCTCCCCTCCCCGTCCTGCCGCCTCCCCCACCATCTCCTCCGGTGAATGCGTGGAAATCAAAAATCATCTGCCGATCCTTAGTAGGGGAGAAACGCTGAGATGTTTCGGTGATTGGGTTAGCTTTATATATTTGCAGTTTGAGGGAGCCGGGAGCGTCCGCCGACTCGAAGCGGGGGTCAGATGCGCTCTGCTCGGTCACGGCTCCTTCCAGTCGCTGGCTCTTCCATCTGAGCAAGTCTGGGATCGAACTGACCCGAGTGTGTCCTCACCTCGCTGAACGAGAAAGAAAATCACACACACACACACCCTCCTTCCATCTCAGAAAAGGAAAAAGTTTAAATATTCTTTATTCTTTCCCAAGATTCTGACATCTGCCTTTTTCAATGTGACTCCACATAACTGATCCGGACCGAAAGCTCCATCTTTATCTTTTTTTAAAAAAAACAAGTTCATTAGCACCATCACAATTCTGAGAACCCGCAATCTTTCTATGAACCCGTTAATTTAATGTCAAATCTAATTCTTCCCACTCGAAACATCGGGAAACCGAAGCAGTGATAGCGTCAGGATTAGTATTTCCCGGCCACGGAAACTGTTCTCTTATTATTCCCGGTGTTTTATAATTCGATGTAGGGAAATTGTACAATTTCTGGATAATTAAATCTCCCCTCCCCGTGTTTCGAATCTGTGATCTGCTAAAAACAAGACGGTTGTCGCTGAGCCGGAGTGAGTATCTCACCGTCGCCAGTGTGTGAGAGGGAGATAGTCATCTGCGTCTCTATCGAACAAGGTGCGATGCCGCTTTTGTCTTTATTCCCTCTATCTGTTGACGAGATAGTGTCACTGGCGCCACGAGCATCTCCCAATACCTACCAACAATAAAACGCCAATCTCTCTCCAGTTATACTAGGTCATTGTCTCCGAGACTGTTCCTTTATCCGCTCCTCCAGTCTAAACCCAAACGTTTAATCAAAATATATACAGGTACTTTCTGCTGATTAACAGCCCAGTTTTGTGAGATAACCAGCAGTCTAAAGATACCCGCGTACTTCCACCACGCAATCGCTCACCAAACAGCCCAGTGGGGGAGGCCGGGTCCAATGTCTAAGGTTTTTATTCAAACTAATTAATCCTCACCCAAAATTGATCATGGTCTGGCGAGATAGCCCACCACAGAACTCAGTGGCACTGGCACCCAACACAGGGCGTTACTCACATGGTTTTGTGCTTCCTTCAATGTTTAGGGAAAAGTTTGGTTCAAAGTTTTATCTGGACTGTGGGAAAACACGTACAAAGACTGTAAAAAAAAACTCGGTCTACTATTTTTAAATTAGCAGAAAACAAATGTACAGCATTTGTAAAATGCGACCCTACATATATAGGAAATAAAGCTCTTGACGGGAAGTTGAAATATTTCGTATTAAATGAATAATTTCTCTGGATGTTAATTTTTGGATTTTTTTTGTAAATCCTTCTTTACCAAACAGTTTTTTTTCTGGAGAATTTATTACTCGCAAAGGCCCACCCATAGATTGTTAGGCCAATTCTAGCTAAAAATCTCAACTAGACGGTTATACAGACTGGTTTGGAAGAGGGTTTAATTCTTCCAAATTAAGAAGAATTAATTAATTCTTCACAGAGTACAGAAATGGTACTGAAATGTTTCAGCGTTAAACGGAGACTTACAATTAAATCCGCTAATGAATAAAAATGCAATTTAAAATACAATTTTGTTATCTTCCCAAGAACCAAACTGACACAAAACACCATTAGAATAATCAAGATCCTGAGCTGAGGCGGAGCGGCTGCCGACCAGGGGGTGGATAAAACGGTTTGGGGGCGATTACCGTCCTCAGTAAACAGCCAACTTCCCGTGGTTTGGTTGTTAAGAGCCCGAGTATTTGATTCAGGCACCGTGTTTTCAGTATTTAACCTTTGTGGGCGATAGTAGTCCCAGTCATCACGTCCCAAATACACCAGATGGTCAGGTTATTGAATGATATAAATGTCTTCTCTGGGTCAGCTTGAGTATTTAGAGGTAACTCTTTGGTTACTGTTGGTACATTAAGCTCCAAAGTTTGAAGGACAATGTATCCCATTATCAGAAAGGTTTCTATAGCTGTATGGATAAAAACACATGCACCTTTACGGAAATCAAGTTAGCAGATTTTGTTGCATGTCAGTTGACACTTTGATGGAGTTTGTTGTGCAAACCTCTTTGCATTCTGGAATTATGAATATATTTATTTAATTACCCGAGGTTTATTTATTTGAAAAGCAGCAAGGACAACCCCAACCTTTAAACACAACGGCGTATCAATGAATCTTTAATCAGTCCTCTATATGCCTCGTTTTGCCGTTTATTTCCTCAGTTATTGGATTATTTATGATGCATTTATAGAGCAGAAACTATCATCTGATTTGGTAATGTACCATCTTAATGCACCCACAGTAGCCAATGCGTATGGTGAATACATACAGCTGCATATACATTGCAAGCTCATGTGCCAGTATATTAAATCGATTTATTAATGTACATCTATATCCATGCCAGAAATTATATATCTCTGGACCAGTCCCATCATTTCCAGGTTTCTCTGGTTCCTGTGGGTATATTAAACTGACATGTGCAGTGCTCATTTGGAGAAACAACTTTTCTGAACTCCCAAGGAGAGTAGGTACTATTGCTTTTTCATGAATGGGAAATGTGAATTCAAAAAAATCAACGATCTTTGTATTTTCCTCTACAAATGTCAAAGTTGGCAGGCATTTTATTATTTTGTCAAATAATTATAGAGCACATACGGTGGTGTTGAGCTGCATTCAAAGGGCTATTCAGTAACATATCAGTGTTTAAAATCCCAGTGGATTTATATTAATATTTAGTTTAATTCACCAAAGTAGATGGATAAGAGATATAAAAACTTTTTGATTTTTTCCCATAGTTACTCCAGCTCAGCCAAATTGCCCATTCTATCATACGTAATTGCACATTGTCTTCTGAATTTAAATTTCTTACTAGAATTAAAATAGTTAGAAAGCTGGAAAAAATTAAAATACATGTGTTACAAGTGCATGTGTGAATGTGCGTGTGTTTCTGTTGTGCATGTGCTTATAAATGAGTGTTGTATATGAGTGACAGAGTGTGTATGAGAGTATGTGTTATGTGTTTTAATGTGTGAATATGGAGTTTGTATGCGACTGAGTCTGTATCTGGGAGAATATGTTATGTTTGAATATGTTTTGTGTCTAAGAATGAGTGGATTATGTATGTTGTGAGAATACGGGTGTGTTGAATGAAATTAAGTGTGTCTTTGAGTGTGAGTGTGCACTTGTGGTGATTGTATGCTGGTGTGTATGAGTGTTTATTATGTGTTTGTGTGTATATGTGTGCATTTGTCAAAGTGAGTCCCTGTAGGTTTGACAGTGAATGTGTGTTTGTGTGTATGCCAGTGTGTCTGCCAAAGTGAGCATGTGTGTGAGAGCATGTGTGTGAGTGCATATACAAATGTGTCTTTCTGTTTGTTCATAAGAGTACATCTTGGCTGCGTGTATGTATATGTGAATATGTTTCTGTGAATCAATGTGCATGTCAGTCAAAGTAAATGCATGTATATATATGAGTGTGTTTGTGGATCGTGTGTGCATTTGTGTGTATATGAGTGTGTGTATATGGACATGTCTCTGTGTATATAAATGTGTTTGTGTGAGAGTGTGTGCATATGACTGTGCTTGCATGAATGTATGGGCATATGAGTATTTTTGTGTATACAAGTGTATTTGTGAGAATGTGTATTAGTGTGTTTACATGCATGTGTTTTTGTATATATGTGAGTCTGTTTGCATGAGAGTGTGAGCATGAGTATGTTTGTGTATATATGAGAGTATTTGTGAGAGTGTGTATGTTAATGTGTTTGTGAGAGAATGTATGTGTTTGTGTATATATGAGTGCATGTGAGAGTGTGTATATGGGAATATCTCTGCATATGTTTGTTTGTGTGATGAGTATGTATATATGAGTGTGTTTGCATGAGAGTAAGAAACATAGGACCCATACAGTGTAGAAGGAGGCCATTCTGGCCCATTGAGTCTGCACTGACAACAATCATACTCAGGTCCTACTCTCATGACCTCACATATTTATCTTGCTAATCCTCCTGGCACTAAGGGGCAATTCAGTATGGCCAACCCACTTAACCTGCCCATCTTTGGAGTGTGGGAGGAAACAAGAGCACCTGGAGGAAACCCACGCAGACACTGGGAGAATGTGCAAACTCCACACAATCACCCAAGGCCAAAATTGAACCTGGGGCTCCTAGCAGCAATGCTTACCACTGTGCTACCATGGCATGTGTGTATGATGTGTTTGTGTGTATATGAGTGTCTTTGTGTGTATGAGTGTGTGTGTTTATTTGTGTATATGAATGTGTTCCTATGTATGTAAGTGTGTTTGTGTGAGAGTGTGTGTGTGTTCATGAGTGTGTATATGAGTGTTTGTGTGAGAATGAATGCCTGAATGTGTTTGTATATATGTGTATTTGTGTGTATGAATGTGCGAGAGTGTGGTATATGAATGTTTATTTGTGTATATGGATGTGTTCCTATGTATGTGAATGTGTTTGTGTGAGAGTCTGTATGTGGGTGGGTGTATTTATGAGTGTGTTTGTGTGTATATGAGTATCTATAGTGTGTTTATGTGATGTGTGCGTGTGCAACGGTAGTAGAACCACAAAACGAATCCAATCATTAAACTCCCTTGGTATAACGGACTGATTTTATCTCTGGGTGCAATTGAGGAGCTAAGGGAGCTCTGGGCAGTTCATCTCCACACTGGAAGCCGCTTCCTCGGCAATATCTTTTATTGATCCTTGATGTAATTTTCTCTTGTTTTTGTCAGTCCTTTTATCTATGCACTTTTTATTTCTCTGCTCTGTTCCACATTTCAGCTTCTGTAGATTGATGTTCACCTCATTTCTTGTTTCGCGGTTGTTCCGAATCGTTATTAGTTTTCGGCCCTCCCTTCTTCCCTGCGTTTTTAAGACAAGTGCTAATTGAAACTTACCCCTTTCTCCTTCCCGCCCCTTTCTCTCTCCAATCCCTCCTGATACCCATTTTCATTTTCTATTTTGCGCCCCATCTCGGCCTATTTTTAGCGGAGACACTGGCCATGGCGCCAGGCAGTTTAAGAGCTGTCAAAATCCTTCATGTTTTTTCATGTGACATGTACACCATCAATGCAAAACCAGCAATTTAACTCGCCTTTCCCCCTGTGTTCTGGGAAGAGAGTGGCTGGGATTTGTTCCGCCGCTTCCTTCGTGTCTGTACCTTGAGTCAGCGATGCTGCTGGAGTTTTGTTCACTCTGAACATCGATATCGACAGAGAGTCAGGAACCGCGGTTCAATGTGAAGTTTGCTCTCGCCCTGTCGCCCCGACCTGCCTCCCCATCTACCCCCGCCCCGCCGCCCCCCACTCTCTGTGTATCGATCTTTTCCACCTTTCCTCTTTTCTATTCCTATCTATTCCACCTTTTTTTAATCCTCTCATTATTTCTCTTTCTCTGTATCTTCCCCTTGTGCCTCCCTCTGACCCTATCCCTCCGTCTCTCTGCGCACCTCTCTCCCCTCTCCCTGTCTCTTCCTCTCTTTGTGCTTCTGCATCCCTCCTTCTCCTTTCTCTTCTCCGCTCGGCGGATCGGTCTGTAACGTGTCGAGCGCCACCGGGGTCCCTGCTCAGAATCACATTCTCCTGCCCCCAGACTCACTGTAACGGACACCTATCCCATTCCTATCGCCCAGTCAGAGAGTTCCGCTTTGACACCTGTTTCCTTAAGAAAACTTAAAACGTTCAAACTTGCGATCGAGGTGCTAAATGAAACCGTAACATTTATAACATTCAACAAAACCCAAATGAGCAATTAAAATGTCATTTCAGGAAGCCGAGATTCTATTGGCAGCGATAGTAGAGTCTTTGTATATAATAACAGATTATACAGTAGTGTAATGCATAGTGACGGTCAGAGTACAGTGTGTGCGTAGTGACAGTCAAGGTACAGTGTGTGCATAGCAACAGTCAGAGTATAGCGTGTTTATTGTGACAGTACTGTGTGTGTATAGTGACAGCACAGTGTGTGCATAGTGACAGAGTACAGTGTGTGTATAGTGGTAGTCAGAGTACAGTGTGTGTATGGTGACAGTATGTGTGTGCTCAGTGACAATCAGATTACAGTGCATGTATTGTGACAGTCAGAGTAGTGTGTGTATAGTGACAATCAGAATACAGTGTGTGCATAGTGACAGTCAGAATACAGTGTGTGTACAGTGACATAATGCAGAGTGTGCAAAGTGTACAGTGTGTGCATGGTAACAGTCAGAGTACAATATGTGTATAGTGACAGTCAGAGTACAATGTGTTTATAGTGACAGTACAGTGTGTGCACAGTGACAGAGTAGTGTGTGTACAGTGACAGTCAGAGTACAGTGTGCATACAGTGATAGCACAGTGTGTACATTGTGGCAGTCAGAGTACAGTGCATGCACAGTGACATTCAGAGTACAGTGTGCATACAATGATAGTACAGTGTGTGCATTGTGACAGTCAGAGTACAATGTGTGCATAGTGACAGTCAGAGTACAGTGTGTGCATAGTGACAGTCAGAGTATAGTGTCTTCATGCTGACAGTCAGAGTACAGTGGGTGCATAGTGACAGAGTACAGTGTGTGCATAGTGACAGAGTACAGTGTGTCCACAGTGACAGTCAGAGTATAGTGTGTGCATAGTGACAGTCAGAGTACAGTGTCTTCATGCTGACAGTCAGAGTACAGTGTGTGCATAGCGACAGAGTACAGTGTGTGCATAGTGATAGTCAGAGTACGGTGTGTGTTTAGTGACAGCATGCAGTGTGTGTGTGTCTGTGTGTGTGTGAATAGTGGCAGTGACATTACTGTGTTTGTGTATAATACAGTGATAGTGCAGTGTTTCCATACAATGACAGTATAATACAGAGTTTGTATATTGGGGCAGTGATAACACATTATTTCTGTAAAATGACAGATGTAATAGCGTGCACAGTGGAGGTGACAGCACAGCATTTGTATTTAGTGACTGTTATAGGACGTGTTTATGTATAATAACTAAGATCGTACAGTGTTTGTGGACAGTGAAAGGGTATAAAGACATAAAGTGATGGTATAAAGTGACAGTGCAGTATTTGTATATAATGACACTGATATTATGCTGTTTGTCAATGATAGCACAGCGTTTGTTTATAATGATCCTGATGTAACGGCATCTGTGTAGAACAATATTGATAGTACAACATTTGTATATAGTGACAGTGATAGTACAGTGTTTGTGTATAATGACAGTCATAGCACGGTGCTTGTATTAATGACACTGATAGTAGAGTGTTCGTATATCATGGCAGTCATAGCACAGTCTTGTATTTATTGACACTGATAGTACAGTGTTTGTGTATTAAAAGATTGATATGATAATTTGTGTGGAATGGCAGTGGTAGTACAACTTTTGTGTATGGTAACAGTGGTGATAGCACAGTGTGTACAGTGGCAGTACAGCGCTTGTGTATAATGGCGTTGTACAATGATATTGATAGTACATTGGCAGTATTTGGTGGCTGTGATAATACATGATTGTATATAATGGCAGCATACAATGACAATGATAGTACAGTGTTTATAATTACAGTGCGCAGTGATTGTGATAGTACATTATTTTTGTATAATCATTGTGAGAATTCAGTGTTTGTATTTAATGACAGTGTATAGAGACATGGACAGTATAGTGCTTATGAGTGATCATACTGTATAATGGCAGTGATTGTACAGTATTTGTGTAT
This sequence comes from Carcharhinus amblyrhynchos, assembly GCF_965287045.1. Taxonomy (NCBI): domain Eukaryota; kingdom Metazoa; phylum Chordata; class Chondrichthyes; order Carcharhiniformes; family Carcharhinidae; genus Carcharhinus; species Carcharhinus amblyrhynchos. Next base: position 5,179,061 of record NC_137346.1, on the reverse strand, counting down.
AATTACTGTAATAGAGCATTTTATGTAGTGACAGTGATAATACAATGCTTGTGCATAATTACACTGTACAATGATAGTGATAGTACATTGTTTGTGTACAATGACAGTCATAATACAACATTTACATGTCGTGACAAAGTACCATGTCTGCGTACAGTATTTGTGTACAATGGCAGTGTACAGAGACAGTGAAAGTTCAGTGCTTGTATATAGTGACAGTGATAGTAGTATTTGCATGTAGTGACAGTGACATTAGTGCTTGCACACAGTGACAGTGATAGTACAGTATTTGTGTACAATGATAGTGTACAGTGACAGTAATAGTACAGTGTTTGTGTACAGTGACAATGATAGTACAGTATTTGTGTACAATGACAGTGTACAGTGACAGTGATAGTATTGTTTCTGTACAGTGACAGTGATAGTGTAGTGACAATGTAATGTTTGTGTACAATATTTGTGTTTAATTACAATGTACTGTATCAGTAATAGTGTTTGTGTACAGTGACAGTGATTACAATGTTTGTGTAAAGTAACTGTGACTATAGTGTATGTATATACTGACAGTAATTGTAAATGTGAATGATTACATTGTGTAATGGTAGTGTACAATGGCTGCGGCAGTACAGTGTTTGTATATAGTGACAATGATAATACAATATTTGTGTATAATTACAGCATGGAGTGATAATACAGCTTTTGTGTGCAATGACATTGCATAATGACAGTAATAGTACAGTGTTTATGTACAGTGACAATGAAAGTACAGTGCTTGTGTACAGGGACAGTAAATGTACAATGTTTGTGTATAATAACAGTGTAGTGTGACAGTGATAGTACAATGTCTGTGTACAATGACAGTAATAGTTGTGTTTGTGTATACTGACAGTAATAATAATGTGTACTGTGACATTGTATAATTACACTAATAATACAGTGTTTATGTACAGGAAATATGAAAGAACAGTGTTGGCATATACTATCATTGATATTATGCTGTTTGTGTAAAGACAGTGTACAAAGACAGTGATCGTAGTGTTTGTGTATACTGACAGTGATCGCACAGTGTGTATGGTGGCAGTGTATAATGGCAATACAGTATTTGTGTACAATGACAGTGAAATGGCCTAGAAAGCCATTCAGTCTAAACTCAACTAGGGATGGTCAATGAATGTAACCAGCTAGTAACACCCATGTGCCATAAATGAATAAATAAAATCACCGTACAATAACAGTAATAATACTGTGATTGTATATACTGACAATGTACAATGACACATAGTACAGTGTTTGTCTATATTAACAGTAATAGTAAAGTGTTTGTGGAAAATGATGCTGATAATACAATATTTGTGTACAGCGCTTGTGTACAATAACAAGTGATAGTGCAGTGCTTGTGTACATTGGCGCCAATAGTAGTGCTTGTGTACAGTGCTTATGTACAATAAAAGTAATAATTGTGTTCATGTACAATGATGTAGATAATACAGTGCTTGTGCATAATAACAATGTTGCACAGTGGCTTGTGTACATTAACGCTGATAGTAGTGTTTGTATACAGTTCTTGTGTACAATAACGGTGATTGTACAGTGTTTATATACAATGACTCAGATAATACAGTATTCGTGTTCAGTGTTTGTGTACAATGTTTGTGTACAGTGTTTGTGTACAATGACGCTGATAGGACAGTGTTTGTGTATAATGTTTGTGTACAATAACGGTAACAATGACAGTCCCAAGTTAAGTTAATGAAACTCCAGACCACCTGATGTCTCAAAATGCTTCCCAACCAGTGAAATCATTTTTGAAATAAAAACAGAAAATGCTGGAAATATTCGGTCGGATTTGGAATGTCTGTGTAGAGAAAGAAAAATAGAGTTAGCACATTTTGAGTTTACTTCTGGAGAAGTCATTGGACTCGAAACGTTAACCCTTCCCCGCCCACAGATGCCAGCAGACCTGCTGGGCTTTTTATTTAGCATCATCTGTTCACTTTTCATTTCAGATTTTCATCAACTGCAGCGTTTTATTTTTAATGAAGTACATTTTAATGCACTCTCTGTTGTGGGAAACGCGGTGGCCCATTTTCACACAGCAAGATCCCACGAAAACAGCTACTCTAATATCTCTGCACACAACATTTCTGTAAGTCAGTGTAGCGAGAGGGAGGTAAAAGAACAGAAGTGAATTAGGCGAGATATCCACTAGAGTGAAGGAACTGGCGCAATTTCGGCGGAAGCGTGGCCCCAGATGTTGAGAGGCGGCTTCCGGATCTCAATGATCTCAGTCCGAAGCGGACAAGGTGAATTCGCCGGCACTGTGTCCCGGGGGTGGGGAGACTGTCTCCTCCTGGTTATCGTTGTTAGGCAATAGGAATTCATTTCTAATCATTCATCACGAATAATTACTCTTATTTTTCCAATGGGGTTGAGGGGGGGTCATGTTTCCTGATGCACTTCCCCACTCCGGCTTCAGAGAAACTTAGGAATTTCTTGCAAATCCACCAGAGTTTAGGGAAAAGGTTTCGTCTCTGACCGAGGTCCATCCCGGATTTAAGCGGAAAGTTTGAGTTTGCCATTTTGGGGGATGTATAAGAACACAATCTGAAATCTTGTTGTCATTTATTTCAGACTAGAGGCAGAAACTGAGAGGACAGAGATAGAGCGAAGGTATGAGTCAGCTGGGGGAAATGTCTGTGAAGGAATTATTTCTCCATTTACTCTGACTATCCCATTGTGACAATTGGAAAAATCCGTTCAGGAAAATTCCATTTTCCGCTGATCTTAGCGACTTCAGGACTAGAAATAGCGAACATGGGAAGATTTCCTGAACTAATCTATCACGCCTACAAGGACGGCACGGTGGCACAGTGGTTAGCACTGCTGCCACACAGCGCCAGGGACACAGGTTCGATTCCTGGATCACTATCTGTGTGGAGTTTGCACATTCTCCCCGTGTCTACGTGGGTTTCCTCCCACAGTCTGAAAGATGTGCTAGTTAGGTGCATTGACGAACAGGCGCCGGATTGTGGCGACTAGGGGAATCTCACAGTAACTTTATTGCTGTGTTAATGTAAGCCTTACTTGTGACACGAATAAGTCAAATTTAAAAAGGTAGAGAAATTAACCCCCCCCCCCCAGCTCTGCAAAAGTGGTGAATATTACATGAACTGTAGATAATATCACAATAAATGATTTGTCATAGCTTGTATGACATAGATACGATGAAGACTCCGAGAAGTACAAATGGAATTAGCAAAACGGTTTATTATAATAGTATTATATAGTATATTATATGTATTATTATTGGTACATAGGCTACCAGTGAGTTAGGTTTTATCTGATTATTTTGTGTTTACATTCTGGATCATTCTCAGATATTGTCTTCCTCCGAATTCAAAATATTCCAAAGCTCAGAATTCCAGAAATTGTTATGATTATCGAACCGCTCCGGTGTGTAAAGTGTTAAGAGTAAAAAATCACACGGGAAATTCAGCCACCTGTTCGCAGGTCCCTGTCTCAATTCCTGTAACAAGCTCAGGCGAATGAGCCGGGTCTGTGAAAGAGAGAAAAGGATTTACCATCAACCGCTAATTAGTTGGGAATGCACATTTAGCAACGGGAAAGCCGGTGCAGCCAACTCCCGGGGTCACTTCACTCGAGATTTCTATATTCATGCATACACCATAGAGCAACTGTAATTTGTTAGCGGGTTTTGGGGTATCCTGTGCAGGCAGATTATCTGTCACATACACCAGAATAGTGCACTTGTGCACGGCTGGAACAATCCATTCTGTCTGTCTTAGCCTAATGTCACATTAGCTATGAAATCAAAACGCAATGTGTAGAATATAGTACATCAAATATATAATGTGAAATGTGTAGCCACTGGACAGAGAACCAATTATCAATGAGTATGCCTCACTGTTTCGCTAATTCTCCTCGACATATCCAGTAAGTTGTTATTTCCAGGCTGTTTAATCGGTGACAATATCTGTTCTCTTTCAATCGGTTGGAATTTATGCATTAAAATAAAAACTTCGCGTTTTTGGCAGGCGGTGCGTGTGGGAAGGTTAGAACTGTGTGCAACCCGGGAGGAATGGGCGTCTAAATCTTTTAAGCTTAATTGAGACCCACTAGCTCTTCCTAGCGTCCCGTTTAAGTGGAGTTTTTTTAAACATTTGATTGAACTCTGTCGTGATACAAAATCGCAATATATCGTTGAAAAAAGTGGCTGTTATAAGATTCAAAGTATTGTCAATGTGTTTAACTCAAAGGGAGACTTTGGTTTCAGTGTAGGGGTGGAGGGGACGGGAGGGCAAAGCTGTCATTGCCTTGGCCAACTTTTCGCTGGTGCTCAGAATAATTCAGATGCATTCGTTTGGAGTTGCAATCATTTTACCAAACACCAATTAATCCTGGCCTCATACATATTGTAACCAGTTTCTTTGTGTTATCATTTAGTACCATCTTCTTCTCCAGTGAGTCTACCTGTCGCCTCTACGGCCGAGGGACTGGAGTGGTCCCGGCGCCTTCCTTATTGCGCCATCCGACCCCAGTGACCATTAACCCTGGGAATATTGGAAGATCCTCCGTGGAGCCGAATTTAATAACCATTCAGGGATAAGACCGGACCAGACGTTCTAGCCTATCATTAATTTCCGCTTGTCATTCTTGTTTTAAATGCTAATGACACTATTGTGTCTATATCAATATTGATAAAGGATTAAATAATGCAGGAATGTCACATTTTACCGGATCTGATCGCAATAATTCCGCTCCTGGCATTAACATTCCAAGACATCAATTCAATCACTTTTTACTCATTAGACAGAGCTCCGGATCCAAGTCATTACATTTATTTGAAAGCTAATTACATATTCACCCTTCACTAACATTACCGGATAAATAACACCATTCATATCTTCCACACGTACTTGCTGATCCTGGGAGGATCACTTTAGCAGCAGGTGAGGGTTTTTCCTGGGACAAGCGAAAGGGCGACGTTAACATCAGACCGATGCTATTTTCTGTCCCCCCCCCACCTCACCACCGTCAACATCTCCATTTATTTATAGAACTCCCCTCTCTCTCTTCACACAGCTCCCAAATCAGTTTAGAAAAAAACAATTTCTGTAAAACTCGATCTGCTCAATGTTTCCCATGTTTAATAAAATAACCAATGTTGGAATTTTCGCTTGCTATTTCTGTGGTGCTCAACTCCTCATTTTGACGTGAATAGCAGATTCTGTGTGTGTTTGATCATTCCAATCTCAACCATGAAAAAGGACAGATTCGATTTAAATGTCAGCCAGGCAGGGAATAATCAGGAAACGAATCTCAGTTTCAGACCATCCGCGGTGCAATGGTCCTTTTGAGGTTCATAAACGGATCTTTAGATGTGTTTGGGCGGCGGTTGGGCTGGACTGGTGCGGGGAGAGAAACGGGCGGTGGGTAACAGGCCACTGATCTGGCGCCCGGGTTTGGGCTGATTTAGAGAGGTTCTTACAACTGGGAAAACACAACTGGAATTTTAAACACTCCAAATAGTCACCAGGACTGCAGCATTTGCGACTGAAACATTGCTTTATCTAACACAAATGGGCGAAATTAATTCCCCTCGCCAGAGTTCAAATGCCTTTATTTTTAGACGTATATTGCTGCTTTTTCTCTCCCTCCCTCTCGCTTTTGCGGGTGGGATTCCCCCCTGTCTGGGATCTCTGCTTATCGCGGATCTGGGGCTGGGGTTCTCAATGCGATGTGAAATTAGGAAATTGACTCAATTTACAATCCTTCCATCTTGTGTGTAATTTGCTACATTTACTCGGATGTGTTGGTCCTCTGTGCGTTTCCAGTGGGAGTTACAGAGTTTCACAGCCTCTCTCTCTCTCTCTCACACACACACACACACACACATACACTCACCCCGTCAGGTGTCAGATGGGGGCGCTGACGCCAGTAACTGTTTCGCAACAAGAGGAGAGATTCTGGAGCTCAGAAAGCTGCTGAACCGAAGCAGAACCGTCCGTTAGCGATAAACACACAAATAAACGTCCAAAGCAAACTCCGCGTTGAAATAAATGCCCCAGTGTCTATAAACGTAAAAGCGATTCATTTTTTGTGGTCGAACGCAAATAAATTCTTTTTATTTTTTCGGGATATTTTCCATTCGGTTTCCAGATTTTCAAGTGCAAGATTCAAACCAAAGATAAGACGAGATGTGCAGAGAGGGTTAAATGTCGAGGGGGTTAACGTTAGGACGCTGGGGACAGCAATTAGTGTTAGTAGGGGGGGGGGGCTCGGAACCTCCTTTCCCCCATTCCAGCCCCTCTCCCTCCGCCCCTCGAGTGGGGATGAATACAGAGACGGTGACCCGGACTAAAGGACCACATTTATTAATATTCAGGTCGGATAGTTACACAGGCTCAATTAGGAGAATATTGCATATCAGAAATCAAATGTAATTCATCGAATGATCTTTATAAACGAAATTAATTTATTGTAGTTATGGAATTATAAATTATTAAGCAGTCATCTCGAGTATATCACTTATTAATTTCTGATCCACTGTTCAACGCAATGAGATTTTTTTCCCCAAATATATAATTTCGTCAAGAATTAACTGTTAAGGGGTAGTTTTAAAATGATTATTTTTGCCAAGCATCGAATGTTGCCACCTTTAACTCAATCTCCTCCTGTGTTTCTGTTGCCGGTTCTATCTTATTCAATGTGCAGAAAATAGTCATCGTAAACGGCGCCACCAGAATCTGTCTCTGCATCAATGCGAGGACAGAATCATTGATGCATTATGGAAGAAGAAATCTTGTGGCTTGCGGGGTCATTGTTAAAATTGCGAACCTGTACTCACTTTTCCAAAGCTGTATGCTTCTTCCCTCGCCACCGTTGGTTCGGGAATGGGGAAGGGTGTTGGGAGGGTGGGTTCAATTCAAATCAACCTTCCTCATTGCGTCCAGCAAACTCCCCGGAATTTCCAGCGAGGGTTGGGACTGGAAGGAGCGAAAGAGAAGCCAGTATTTTCCAGCAACGCGGTAGCTTCGTCGCCACGGGGACAATGGGGAGACTGATTAAATAACAACCATTAAAAACAATTCCAGTGTGTTAGTTGTCTACCTTGGCCCGTTAGGAGGAGTGAGAGTGTGTACGTCGGAGTGCAATAAACCTGGTGCGGGAAAATTAGACTTAAAAGAAGTGAGCTGATTCAAAACGCTGTGTAAGATTGCGGTCAGAATTTGAGAAAGATTTAATAATCCGATTCTTCTAATCATCTGTTACTTCGAGGTTAAAAAGCACCAACATGCGGCATAAAGAAATAGGCAGATATTAATATAGACACATATTAACTCATAGACTAAAATACACAAATATTAGTCAGTGGAGATTAATGTATACAAATATTGTTGATTAGAGATTAATATATATATTTATTGAGCAATGCAGAGATTAATATTTGAACAAATATTGGTTAAGAGATTAATATATAAACAATGGAAATACTGGAAATCTGAAATGGGAACAACTGGAATACTAACGCCCAAACATTTTCTGTTAATATACACATACATTTATTTATCTCTATTAATATACACAGATATTAATACATATTAAAATACATACATAAAAACATAACTATACATTGATATGGACATAAACATGGATACCATGGACAGATACAAATTTAAATACACTAATGTCACCAGTTAGGAAGTGAGACATGAGTTTAGGGACTAACTCATCCCGGCAGAACTGGGATTCTCAGAGGCCTGTGAAGTGGGACAGAGGCGGCCTCACAGCAGACACGGTACAGAAATGTGCACAAAACTGCCACGGATGGGGAAATTTTATTAACAGTCTCCCGCTGTCTTTGATCCGCCAACTCTGACCCGCTTGTAAATCAGTTGAATGGTGGAGCAGGTGGATTTATTTTCAATTAAAAGTCTGACCAGTGGCCTCTGGCTCTTGGCTCACGGCTGTCTATTGGGCCGAATGAAGAGAGGATTCCAGTGGCGGCGGAGCTGGAATCGGGGCCGCTGGCGGGAGGAAGCAGCCCCGGGGCAGGGGCGGGGGTGGGGGGGGGGGGGGGGCAGAGTGAGTGAGGCTGGGCCGGGCTCATTAGCTCATTGTCGCTGCTCTGGGAGCGGCTCCGGCTCCAATCAGTCCCCTGGTCAGTGTCTTTGATCAAGGAATAGGAGAAAATCAGCGGCTGACACCGAGGGTTAGGGCTGGACATTTCCCTCCCCACCCAGTATCTGAGAACCGGTTCAGCCCAGTGAAACCACTCCCCATTTCTAACCAGTTGATTCAAGATCTGGCGACAGCAATGCCGCTGACCCGGGCAAATCTTTTATCACAATCCAATCAGTGCGTGACTTGCCTCTCAATTGCGGGAACCGTGGAAGGATTAAATTGAAAGGATTGCCAGGATAACTAATACCCAAATCTGAAACCAGGGCTGAGATTGTACAAGAGGCTCCCTCTCGCCCTGCCATCCGTTATTTCTTCATTTTGTGTTTAAGAATATTTAGGAGGAAATGTCATCATTTTCATTCAATACAACCAGAATCTATTATCATTTGTCACAGTTTGATATAAAACAACGTCCAGTGCCAATTGTCTGGGGACGGAGATATCGATATCTGAAAATGGGGATGAATTCCTTGGAATGATGTTTTGTGTGATTATTAAATGTTTTTACAGTAATAATCCGATCCTTGTGTTCCTGGGTCTATCAGTCTCTCCCTCCAGCCCGCTCCGCCCCCCGGTTAATCCTTTAAGCGGGAGGTGAGAGGAATCCGAAACCGAGTAAGGGGATCCAATGAGACTGGAGATAAATTGCTCCCTGCCCGTGCCCTCGGCACATTCTGCCCACTTAAAGGCGCTACATCAATGCAGGTTGTTGCTTTTCAGAGTTCAGTCATGTGGGAGGGGGGCAGGGACACACTTTCCTCTCATTTGGACATTTGATGGTTTGGTAATTTCACGTGATGATGTGTAAAGTTTGTTTTAATACAGCATCTTGATTGTTGTTGAAACTAGAACCATAACCTGGCTCTCATCTTCCAATAGCCAGGTTTACAAAGGTGGCAAACACTTGCAGATTTAGCATTCCAATAGAGAAAAAAAAGTAACAAAAGGCCATTCAGCCCCTCGAATCATGAATGATCGGCAGCTTTAACCTCGCTCGGACGGGGTCGTAAAATCCCGCCCGAGGCCAACAGAGATTTCAATTCGGCGAGCCTCGCCCGATATCGGGGCGGGCGAGGAGGTAAAATTCCGGCCAAATTTAACTGTCTACCGCTCTCTGCCGTAATAACCTTACCCAAACGCATTCAAGCATTTTCTCAATGAACTCCTGGCCTGAAACAGGCTTTTGAGTGAGAGAGTTCCAGATTTGCAATGGGGGTAAATTCGCCATAACGTTCACCAAACCCAAAGCGCCTCAGTGAATGTGCTAATGTAGGAAATAGCGGGAAGAAGAGGTTCCTTAAGCGACAGTTTTGTTCCAATCCAGTCAGTTGTCGGCACACTGGAGAGAACTGCGGGCTCCCCGGGGATCTCTATGTAACAACTGGCCTCTCTGCATCTCACTGAAGAGCCCGGGATGCCCGGGAAGCTGGTGTATCTGACAAGACTTCAACAGCCTCTGATTTTGGAAAGAAGGCGAGTGGATGATGGATGCGTTTTAAAGTCAGCGCAAACTGTAGACACCGGGTTGGAGAGAGCGCCCGAATACTCCAGGCACACATTTCAGAATGGAGAGAAGCTGTTCTACAAAATGCATCAAAAACTCTTTCTTGGGGACATTTGGGCGACTCAATCAACATTTCCTTCCTCTTTCGTCTCGCACCCTCGCGGGTTGTTATTTTCATTCTTTAGAAAATCTGGGAGTCACTGGCTGGACCACTATTCCTTGCCCTTCCCTAATTGCCCCGGGGAAGGGGGTGATGATGCTAAACTCCCCTTCAGCGTCACACTAACTCCTCCACTGGCTTCCCACAGCGCCTCCGCCACTCAACCCCAACAGGAATTTAACTGGGGAGACAGAGTGAAACGTTCAGCATCTCCAGATTCTACAACTGTCACTCGATCGGTTGCGACGACGAAGGCCATTCGGCCCCTCTGATCACCTGAATGGCACACCGTTGCAGCATCAGGCTGTTTCTCGGGTGCGCCATTCGCCGCAGATCTACCAGCCCAACACCTGGTAGCTGAGTTTCTAAGGCTCCGCCAGTGAGGTCAACACTGTTCAAAACTCAGGGGTTTATATGAATTGTTTTGATAACAATATACAATGTTCATGTCCCCCCCACCGCCACAAGAAAACTACACACCAAGTTTCACTTTGCCAGCCATTGGGGATTCTAGGTTAGCAGTGAGCTGAGGTGGGAAGGGTCTTCTGCCGATCAGTGAAAGAAAATGTAACAGCTTGATAACACTTCTGGTGGCGGGGGGGGGGGGGGGGGTGTCCTTATGCCTCCCATTCCCAAACTATTCCTGCTAAATTGGAGGTGGGAAGATGGGTAGAGAAATGATTCCAATCTTGACTTTCAAAGCCAAGCGAGTGAATTTCCGGGAAAGGTGCAGGATGTTTTTTTTAAAGAGTTTTGTTTTAGCAATCCATTTGTCAGAGTTAAAATGGACAGATACGTTTTACCGTCAAAGTCAACTTCATGCCCAAGATTCTGAAGGATTGTTGCCAATTCTTCATTGTAAACACAGTATTGAAGCAGAATGCAATGTCCCACCACAAATAGTAAATATAAATGTTACAATTTACTTCATTTTCAGTTCAGATGTTTTAATCTATTCATTTTACAAACAATATGGGTACTGAGTAAAGTAAAGTTTATGTATTAGTCACAAGTAAGGCTTACATTATCACTGCAATTGGGTTACTGTGAAATTCCCCTAGTTGCCACACTCCGGCGCCTGTTCAGAGCAATGCACCTAACTAGGTCATCTTCCAGACTGTGGGAGGAAACCAGAGCTCCCAGAGGAAACCCACACAGTCATAGGGAGAACGTGCAGACTCCACACGGACAGTTGCCCAAGCCAGGATTTGAACCCAGGTCCCTGACGCTGTGAGGCAGCAGTGCTAACCACTGTGGGTAGGATTGTTTTGCTATAAATTAGTGCAAAGATGCAGATTAAGAGATGACAATAAAATGTGAGAAGATTGAACATTTACAGCAGTCTTGAAAGAGAAATGCTTCATCAGAATTTTAGCCTGGTGCCCACCATGCCTAGCAACAAAGGGCACAGCAATTACACAGGACACAGGGTGAGTGGCACAGTGTGTGTGATACAGCAGCCACACTCTGATTAATCCCATTGCTGCTGGTGTTTTCAGCTGATACACTGGTGAACATTACCAGGTTTACTTCATCAGTACCTCTGATCTTTCTATCAGCTTTCTGAGGCTGTTGTTTCTCTGCTCTTATTCGCTATGATATCTCACCACACACACACTGACACACACACACATACAGACACACACACTTACACACTGACACACACACACACTGACACAGACACACGCACAACACATACACTCAGACACACAGTTTGCTACTGGAACAATCTCTGTTTGAGGCACCGTGCTATTGTAAGCCTCCCATTAAAAAAACTCTCAAAAACTCCCCTTCTCTCCCAGCACAAATTTACCAGTGCACATCCCCACAACACATAAAAAACCACCAACCTTCCTGTGAAACCCGCCCAGTACAAATTTCTCAGTGTAATCATCAGAACACAGAAGACACAACATCAATCTACCAATAAGTGCCTCCCTGCAAAACATCTCCCAGACCAACCTTCCTCAGTTAGCTTTGAAATTTCTTGACAAATCCCAAATGCTTTTTTAGTTGAATTGGTAAAACTACTGTCTCAATGGATTCATCAGACTTGAAGTCATGTATTTAACACTCATACATTTAACACTCGCACCAAGAATGCTGAATGTTGGAAGGTTCCAGACTAACGTGTTGGCTAAAATTGCTACTAAAATATTCCATTGCACTATTCAAGGGAAAGTGAAGAAATCACCCTGAGTCCCTGACTTAGACAATCGCAAAAAACACTATTAGTGGAATGTGTTTCCTGTATCCTTACCTGAAACCAGTTATTGGATTTCAAAGAGTAATGAATTATTAAAGTGTTTGGGCTCTATATAAACAATAATGCAATTATCATGTTATATACTTATCACAAGAGGTTTCATTTTGAAAGTGGATCACCTACATCAAGGGTAACATTAGTGTTATCCAGGACTTTCTCAAGAACCTGTTCCACATCTAACCGATGTTTTAAAGTCAATGTGGGTTTGAAGGGATTGAAGGTTATCAGTTTTCCAGACAGTTCGATGTTACATACGTGACAAAGTGACTTGATTCAGGTCACTGATGAAGTTCATAACTGAATAATATGTTTGTGCCTTGATGTAGAACAGCCTCAGTAGCGGCTGATTGATGGCCCTATTTTATAAATTGTTACAATGAGTAAAGAATTCCTTCACACTGGCTTATGCTTGACAGCAAATAAGTACATAGTATACTTAGAATTGAGTGGGAATTTACTCCAAATTACCTATCAATAAAATATGACTATGTAACCCTTGGACAAACAGTAGAGATTTTCTATTCAATGTGTACATAATGGAAAAAAGTCATCACATTTAGTACAAACTAGGTATGTGTAAGTGGATTGGGTGAAAAATTAATATGTGTAACTACAATCCCATTGGGAATAGAGTTAATATATTGGATACCATTGGGAATGAACTGAATACAGAAGAAGTATGTTTAGAGGTGCCTCCTTTGATAGAGGAGGTTTATTTGTAACCTCCCTGTGTACAGCACCAGGAGTATGTGCAATCTTACTGTGTACAAACTGAAAAAGTGAAGTTCCACTGGGTACAGAAAGGATATGTTTGAATATTGGGTACAGAGTACTTAATGCTCATGCTTGGAGATGGGATATGTGAAATCTCATTGGGTATGGGTTGTGTCAGATTTTGCATCAGCTCCTAAATTGCCAGGTCATTGTCTGGCTGAAATGGAAGGAATGCTCATAATTCCAATATTTCACAAGAGCCTTTCCCATTTTCAGGGGAATTAATTGTGTTTCTAATAGGTCCTAATTTAACTCCCTCTTCCAGACTTGTGTCGGGATGAAGGTTCAGCATTAATGCCTCTGCTTTGAGAGGTTGCTCGCACCCTGGCTGGGGTTTTATGACTTCACTTGGGCGAAGTTCGTAAAATCCAGCCTGAGGCCAACAGAGAATTCCATTCTGTGAGCCGCACCCACCTTGATTCTGGGGCACACATTGCAGTAAATTTCTGGCCATTGTCACTCATCTGATACTTCTCTCCTAAAACACCTTCCCACCTTTCATTCTGCAAAACCCCATCCAAAACTCCAAATCACATAATGTCCTCTTCGCCCAAGACCCCTGTATTTCTGAAAGACATTGGCTCCCAGTCCTTTAATATCTCAATTTTAAAATTCTGAACCTTGTGTTCAAATCCTTTCAAAACCTATCCCTCTCTGTCCTTTGTAACTTCCTCCAGCCCAGTAACATTCTGTGATAACTGCACTCCACCAATTCAGATTTCTTGAGCATCTTCGATTTTAATCACATTCCTGTTGGTGGTTCTGCTTCAGCTACTTATTACCAGGCTCTAAAATTCTCTCCTTAAATCTAACCACCTTCATTTAGCAGGTGCCTGAGAACCTACTGTAAGAAAACTGTTTTTAGGCACCCATCCATGTATCATCAAATGGGACTTGGCATTCATTTTGTTTAATAAGGTCCCTGTGAAATTCCTTGGGACATTTCACTGTGCTATAGGTGATAAATAAATGCATGTTTGTTGTTGTACATTTCCATCCATAACCTTTTCAATGAGGGCAATAGAAGTCCTCTTTTTATTAAAGAGAACCTCACTAGATGGGAAGTCATCCAGTAGGTAGAATTTCAGATAGTGAAGAGGATCTTATTGTTAGAGGGAATCTCCTTTCGAAGAGAGAATCTTGTTGACTAGAAAAGAGATGAGGCACATCTCAGTGACGAAGCAGGATCTCCTGCATTACAGTGCAGCTCATTGACAGTAGGTACTTATCTATTAGGCCATGGGACCAGCTCCTCTCCCTTCCTTGGGCATGGAATAAGGCATTTGACTTTGATGTGAATTGTGATGTTACAAGCAGGTGGCAGATTTGAGTCCAACTCTGATTGTTACAAAGTTTATCGGGGGAGAAGTGGGGGGGCGATGATGAGAATGTGAAGTTGAAACACAAACAGATCAGCCGTGATCCTGTCAAATGGCAGAGCAGATAGGAGAGGCCAAATGGCCTATTTCTGCTCTTATTTTGTATGTCTGTGGCCAGAGAAAAGACTGGGTCTGGTCTCTTTGTCTAGCAAGGAGACAGTGGCTTGTATCTATACACAGAGAGGGGGTTAGGACTGATATCTGTGTCCATTAAAGAGATAGGTGATGTCCATTTCCAGTGACAAATTGGGGATTGCAGGTTATAATCGCACATCATGAGTCTGCCAAAGGTTTCAAACAACCTATCCCTGAACATTCGTGAAATGGGAAAACCAATTCAAAGAGAAGAAGCTACACCAGACGTCCAGCTGAGGAGGAGGCTTTGGCAGCTCTGGGAGAAGTAAATTACAGAGTGACTGAACCAAACTCTAGACATGGACAAGCAACTCTCCCTAAATTCTTGACTCTAGTCAATTCAATATTTCTTATTTACATTTTGATAGTCTCAATTACAAAAACAGGTATCACAATGGGACAACTAAATCAACTGGGCCATTGGACCAAGTAAATATCTTACTCTGTGTGGTTCAGCAGCTAGCACAGAATTCAACAATATACATTTGTAGGACAGGAAATATAAATAAGGAAAACGTTTGGGAAATTTGATTTTTGATCATTTTCTATCCTAGCATAAATGGAAATTTCTTTAGAGGGATTTTTAAATGAAGTATTTCTTTATGATTCATCAGTCATGAACACATCATTCATACACTAATAATGTACTGTTCATGTAACATCAGTATACCATCACTATACAATTAGTATAATCAACCAGAGCATTAATATACTGTTCATCTGATATCAACGTAAAATGAACAAGCCTTCCATCATACCATCAATATAACATGTCTTTTACAATGTTCCTCAATCACAATTGTTTGGGACTTGTTTATATATCAGCACATATCCGTACACCTTTTATGTTTCCTATAATTCATGGAATTGTTGGACAGGGAGTTGATTCTAGCAACATATTGCCAAATGTTTCTGATTAAAAATCAGATCAATATAGGAATTTCTGTTCCTGACTAATGAATAGGCGAAATCTGCTGCAGTCAGGAAATCAGGAAATTCAGTGAAATCTGATCCTGTGAAATCTCATCCAATGAAATCTCAATTATTGAAATCCCATCCAGTGAAATCTCATCCAGTGAAACTCCAATCAGTGAAATCTCATCCAGTAAAATCCCAACCAATGTAATCTCATCCAGTGAAATCTCATCCAATGAAATCTCATCCAGTGAAATCCCATCCAGTGAACTTTCAAGCAGTGAAATTTCATCTAGTGAAACCCCAACCAGTAAAATCTCATCCAGTGAAATCCCATTTAATACTAATCTCACTCAGTGACTGATCTCACTCAGTGAAATTTTCACCAAACACTGAAATCATCTCCAAAGACTGAGATTCAACAGTTTACTGAGATCTCTTTATTGAATTAGATCTTCTCTGGTCGTTTGAGATCCTTTCTCATGAATTGTTTACAATGAGAACCTATCTACTGGGTGACGGTCCTCGCGTGGACTGAATGGCCACCAGTCCATGTATTCTAATTAAACAAGATCCTCTCTTGTCAGTGACGCCCTCCCCAGTCAACCAGATACTCTGCGGTTCGGAGAAAGGTCCCCTCTAATATCTGAGGTGAGTTTCTGATTAATAAACATGATGTTTTCTATTGTCACCACGGTGAAAAGACCACTCTGGTGAATGCCCCCACACCCCACCCCACCCCACCCCCTCAGTGATTCATGGCCTCTGCGGTAAGTGAGGTCCCCGTTTACAATATATTCTTCACTTTCCCCTCCGTGACGAGTTTATTTGCAAAAGTCATATCCAACCCCACCGAGGCAGGTTGTGGTGAATGCCCCCCCCCCCCCCCGGTTGAATGAACCCTTCCTCGTGGCAAATCGGCTCCAATAAATGTAATTCTTACCCTGCCCGCGTCCGGGAGATTGGAAGATAAATTTTGCCACTGTGTTCCACTCAATCTAGTTTCAGTCATTCACACTTTCAGAATTTATTTAGACTTCTACCTACTCTCAGGTGTAAAAACACAAATAATTTACCTTAAATTAGTTGTAATATAGATTATATTTTCACAATACTGGTGAACATTTTCTGAAACAATCCGGAGGTGGATGGCTTGACGCCACCGCCGGCCACCCCCGGTTCTGCTTCCTCCCAATGCGGTGTCTGCTCCAAACAACCTGCCTCCTTACCGTGGAAACCGGAGCTGAGAATACACAACAGGCCGGCCTGAGATCCAGCGTTCAAAAAACAATTGCAGTTTTTGATCAATCTCTTCGCATTTCTACATATCGCCCGAAAGACATCCTTGGGGATTAATTTATTGGTGATTCCCTCATATCGCTTTGAACAATGCTGTATCTAAAAGGAAGAGTTTAAAGAGCGCCAGTCTTTAGCCGCGCCAGACTCCCTCTTCAAAGTGAATGAGATAGAATCATAGAACCCTGAGAGTGCAGGAGGGGGCCATTTGGCCCATCGAGCTACACTAGCTACAATCCCACCAAGACAGAATGCCCGTAATCCCACATATCTACTCTACTAGTCCCTCTGACACTAAGGGGCAATTTTCCACGGCCAATCAACCTAATCTTTGGATGTTCCTCTTCCATTTAGGAGTTTGGCTGTTCAAGCTTTTAACTGAAGCTTGAATGTGCGAAACCTGTTTATACAATAAGAGCCGGGAATGTAGTGAACAAGTGGATTTTAAACAGAAATTTGATTTGATTTGATTTGGTTTATTATTTTCATATGTAATAGTATACAGTGAAAAGTATTGTTTCTTGCGTGCTTTACAGACAAAGCATACCGTACATAGAGAAGGAAAGGGGAGTGCAGATTTTTGGATGGATTTACCTTGCATTAAGTTGATCTTTCTCTAACCCCTAGCTATAACTGCACATTCTGCACGCTCTCCTTTCCTTCTCTATGAACGGTATGTTTTGTCTGTATAGTGCGCAAGGAACAATACTTTTCACTGTATGAAAATACATGTGACAATAATAAATTAAATCAAATCAAATTACAGTCATAGCTAGGGTGTAGAGAAAGATCAACTTAGTGCGAGGTAGATCCTTTCAAAAGTCTGATGACAGCAGGGGAGAAAATGTTCTTGAGTCGGTTGGTACGTGATCTCAGACTTTCGTATCTTCGAAATAAAATTTTCAAATAAAGATTCCAATAGGTAGCCCAATATAAATCATAAATTGGACTCTACGTTGAGAGAATTGTGCAATAAATATAAACGGGTTTTCGGACGCTTTACCGAGCAAACTGTCCAGTGGGGTTCCTGAAATAATTTAGGATCATTTCAATTAATATTTTTATTATTGGGTGTTATTGGCTCCTGTTAGAAAATCCCAGACCTTCTGTAACTGGTCCACACCGAGAATGGCGCGGGCCGTTCCCAGTGTTAAAGCAGCAATTCCGCACCACTGAACTAGTGAAACACTCAATCATTTAGATCCAACCAGATGCGAGGCAGCGCCCACTCGTTCGTAACAGGCTGAAATCCGTGATTAAGATTTATTTTGTCTCAATTTCTGTAGATAATAAGATAACTTTCAAATATGTTTCACCCACTGATACAGCGAAATGAAAACGCCGGGGGTTAGGGAGGCTGATAAAAAATGATTCAGGGCAGTCAGAGGAAGCATTTTCCATTCTGAGCTGGTTTTGTTTTCATTGATGACTCTATCTTTGTATTGCTCGTGGTATGGGCTTGTTAGGTGTGAATGGAGTCGAGTTGAGGTTGTTATGAGGACAGGCTGAGATGATTATCTTCTCGCCGAGTCATCAAGAACTTTAGAAATAAAATTAGCTTCATCCGACATTCAATCAGAATAACACATACATCGCATATGAATATAGATAGAGGTGATACAGGCGGATGAAGAGTTAAAAGGCTATAAAATGTAGCGCCGTGATAACAAGAGAGGGTGAGGGGATCCAACTCCTGATGTTTCCTCTCTGTCTTTGACTTCTGATGACTAAGATTTGAACCAAAACCAGGCTCTCACGCAACCTGTGAACCTTCTGTGTCCCCCGCTCGCAGGTATCCCGAACACAAAGCCTCTAATTCAGCAAATACCCGAACTTTCAGTGAATTGAGAGGGCGCTGTAAGGAGTTGTGGTTAGAAACTTCCTTGGAACTGGCTCATAAAGCCTCTGGCTGATTTAAAACAAAATTAATTTGATTAGAAATATCTAAAGCTTTTTTCGGAGGGGAGAGTGGAAGAAGCTGGCAACATGGAAGAAATGAGTTGGTTGTGAATGAGAATTTGATTTAGATACAGTATTGACTTGGCAATCTTTGGAACCCTTGGCGTTCAGCCACTGGAAGTGAAGGATTAAAAGTCTAGGCCAGTAGTAAGGATATCTGATCAGCTGTCAAACCGTTACTTCTCCACAGTTGAGTCGCCAATGTTAAAAGGGAATTCATTTCAAACCTTTCCTTTCGCGAGAGAGTGGGCAGCCAGTTGGAGCAAACCTCAACATAGGCGAAACACCTAGAAGCTGGGAGGGAATGAGACATGGTTGTGGAAAGGAATTGATTCCAGCACTAACCTACCAACCTTAAGACATATTTGTCCCGTTTCAGGATGTTTTCGCCTTATTACAATGAATAAGTTATTCCCTTGACTGGATGTCCCGAGGAAAGTGAGTGTGAAGACATTTCAGTGTAATTTGTGCTCAGTTTATTCGAACCCTTTTTGATTTTATCCAGTCTCCTTCAGTTACTCACTTTAAGGTGGGCGGGGGCTGATTATTTTTAACATGGGGGGTGGGGAGAGGCTGAGAAATCTCAGTGGAAAAAGCACAATTGTTGGGTTGACTTTTTCGTGGCCTGCATTTTTCGTGAGGCGGTAGCTTAGTTAAAAAAGTTATCAGACCAGGGATTATTTATTTGCATTAGCAGCAGTGACTGCATTGGGAACTTAATTTGATCAGAACCACATCGGGTTTTTCAATGCAATTTAATTTATTCATTTTCCTGCTAATCCACATTTTCCCTCTTTAATTCTGGATGCGAAAATATCGTTCAGTGTAGAAACTAAACGGTGCCTGGAATTGTGTCAGTGACAATTCAGCTCATAATTGAGACGCATATCGAAATTCACAATTAAATAGGGCGTTAAATCAACTTGTAAATTTCTCCTATAATAAGATGTTATTTGTTATAATCCTTTTCTGGTTTCACGGGAGCGATTGTGACAGGGGCTCTAACCCTTCCTTCTCTGTTCGGAGACCAGCTTCACTTTGCAAACTCACTGAAGTTGATCCTGTGTTTACAAATCTACTTTGGTAGATTATTGCCCAATCAGAAATGAAAACACTTCAAATAAACCTATAATATCTCCCTTTTTAAAACTTTCAGAAGCTAATTTTGCGTTACAACGAACGCTCACTGCTACCCAAACCAGTTATTTTTAAACCTCCTGCATAGCATTGGAACGCTGTAGGCTCCACTGCAATTTGTGGGACCCGGGTTCGATTCCTGCCCCCTGTTCACTGTCTGACTGCACATTCTCCCCGTGTCTGTGTGGGTTTCCTTCGGGTGCTCCGGTTTCCTCCCACAGTACGAAAGACGTGTTGGTTAGGTGCATTGGCCGTGCTAAATTCTCCCTCACTGTACCCGAACAGGCGTCGGAGCGTCGCGACTAGGGGAACTGCACAGTAATTTCATTGCAGTGTTAATGTAAGCCTATCTGTGACACTAATAAATAAAATGTTGAAATACTGAGGGGGAAAATGTTATTGTGTTTACAATCACAATTGCATGGAACAGCCTCACGTTAAACTGAGGTCCCTTATCGGGAATTTAGCCCGGGGTCAGGGGGGCAATGCCTATAGAAAATAAAAGCAAATTCCTGCAGATGCTGGAATCTGCAACCGAAAGAAAAAATGCTGGAAAATCTCAGCAGGTCTGGCAGCATCGGCAAGGGGAGAAAAGAGCTGACGTTTCGAGTTCAGATGCCCCTTTGTCAAAGCAATGCCTATCCCTCAGCACTCGGTTATCATTAATTCAGCTTGTGGGATCTTGCTGTGCCTTTCTGGCTTGCAATTTCCCAACAATAACGATGGTATTTTAGAAGTAATTTATTGAGTATTAAAAACTCTGGGTGTGAGTTCCGAAAAGTGGATGTTCTTTCTTTCCTGAAACCCTCTCCTGATCGCGAACGCACAGGACAGTCCCACCGGGAATAAAGATACAAACGGGAGAATTTTTACACAAGGTTTCGAACGCTTTGTTTCGTTCGCTGGTTAAACGAATCCTCTCAGCATTGATAGGGGAGGTTTGTGATTAAACTCTGCAAACCTGGTTACTGCCGCAACAATTAACATTTCAATCTGTAGAGGGCACGGGTCACAGTGTCCCACACACTGCTAACATTTCAGTATCTCTGCGGGTCAGTTAAATCTCGCCGCCATTCTCTATCGCTAAGACTCCAGGTTGATGGTGAGCTGTTCTCAGTGACTCGGTTCTCGCATCGTTTCTCTCGAACTCTAACTTCGCTCCTGGATTCAACCCGAAACTCTCAACGTTGCCGCCAAGTGGTTTAGGGTCAGCACCGAGCCGGCGGCATGAAGACACCTCCAATCTCAGAGTCTTAATCAGGGGCTGTTCTCTGAGTCAGCACCAAGTGGTCACGCCTGTCTCCTTGCTCAAGAATCTGGGCACCATTATGTTGCATTTGCTCAAATCATAATAAGATAACGCCGGTGATGCCATTCCCGGCTGGATCACTGAGAGGAAACTTCGGTTCACATTGTTAAATTCTTAACTACCCCACAAGTATACCTGGGTAGGGAAGATATTCATTCAGCACCAACACCTGATGCACAGAAACCCAAAGAGAGAATGCTGGAAAATCTCAGCAGGTCTGGAAGCATCTGTCAGGAGAGAAAAGAGCTTTGACAAAGGATCATCTGCACTTGAAACATCAGTTCTTTTCTCTCCTTCCAGATGCTGCCAGACCTGCTGAGATTTTCCAGCGTTTTCTCTTTTGGTTTCAGATACCAGCATCCGCAGTAATTTGCTTTTATTAGTTGATGCACTAAATTAACACCAATTGTAGATTGATGCGTCCGCAATCAGATAATTATTTCAGCTGCTGATTGTAAACCTTTCTTCACACATTAAACTCTTAAATATTGCCGTGCTTGTGTCCAGCCGTCAGCTTTGTTACCTACACTGTTCTTTCACAATCCTGAATCTTGTCCATAATAAGATTCGATCATCCGAATCCCAACTAACCGGGGCCAAGTCTGAAGGGAAAGTTGATTTATGGGCAGTTTGACTCTTTCGTGCTCCAGATATTTTTTTCAGCTTTCAAAATATTACCCCTCTTTCACTGAACATCTGGGAAACGAATTCTCGGAGCATTTCTGATAGCGACATGTTATAAAACAAGTAATATGGGAAGCAGGTCTCTGAGATTACACCCAAGAGCAGAACCCGTCAGGGAGCAATGGTCAGGAGACACTTTACCTAAAGGAAATCTGCAACTCCACACAAACCAGCCTCCCATCCATTGACTCTGTCTACACTTCCCGCTGTCTGGGCAAAGCAGCCAGTATAATTAAGGACCCCACACGCCCCGGACATTCTCTCTTCCACCTTCTTCCTTCGGGAAAAAAGGATAGAAAAGTCTGAGGTCACGTACCAACCGACTCAGAACAGCTTCTTCCCTGCTGCTGTCAGACTTTTGAATGGACCTACCTCGCATTAAGTTGATCTTTCTCTACACCCTAGCTATGACCATAACACTACATTCTGCACTCGCTTCCTTCTCTATGAACGGTATGTTTTGCCTGTATAGAGCGCAGGAAACAATACTTTTCATTGTATACTTAATACCTGTGATAATAATAAATCAAATCAAATAAAATCAAATAGTGGTTGGGTTGGGGCGGGAGGGGGGGGCAATTAAAAAATAGGACTAATGTTTCAGTTGGTAAGGACATTGAAGAATGGAATCAAAACGGATCAATGGAGTTGAGATAAGGATCAGACCTGGTTAATTAAATTGAGTGAAGTATAATGTTGGAGGGGCGGTACGGTCCCCTCCCCTTCTCTCTGGGCAGTCAGTAGATTTATATTAAATTATTTTCTCCACTATTTTAACAGGGGCAGTTGCAATAAGAACAGGCAGCCATTCCTGAACCAATTCTTCATGATTTAATCCCAAGGCCGTGACAGCTACTAAAATGTAACATTAAAATTCAAACATAGTGATTGCGATTCCAGTTCTCTCTCTTTTTAAAGCACCCTTGTATTTTAAACAAATCTTCAGTTAGAATATTCACAAAGTCATGATGGAGGGGGGCACATCAAGCAGCCGTTAGTTAAAATCGCAGACCCCGAAATCTGCCGCTCTATTTTGATTTCGATACAGGTAAAGTTTACAGTCAGGAGTTGAATCGAGCCAAGCAGCTTTCTCTGCAAGGCACTCAGTCAGTCTTTGATCGTTTTACATATTTTAACGGAGGGGGAGTAGATCAGGATCAGAATTGCCCGCAGGTAAAGGTCGGGCCATCTGTCGATGATGAAACCTCACAGACATGGCTAGTGACTGGCTAAGATGTAGCAGAAATCCGTCCGAACAACTGGGGGAGAGAGAGAAATGTGGGTTTCATTTCTGATTGTGCTGATCCCTGCTTGTGCCATACAATGTTAAATCACCTGAGATGAAAACCCGCTGGCTACAATCAAGCTGTTCTGAAACATTTTCAAAACAGATCATAAACATTATTAGATGGACCCAGTGCCTGATATTCGCAGAGCGCTGCAAGACTGCATGTTTCATCTGTAGTTCCAGCAATTTAAAGCTACATTTATTAAGAGTGAAAGCTTCATGGGACGAGTCTGTCCAAGGCCTCAGCAATCCCCGCCCTCATGTCTGTCAGCAATACGCGTTGTAGCCATGGAAGATTAACCCTTTGCCGAGCCCCATTCTAAATCACAGTTGCAGAGAGTAAAGCAGAAAGGGTTAAGATTAAGGAAGAAACATTAAGATGCATTTTAGAAAATACCGTTCAAACCTGGCAAACTTGATCAAAGTGCTTCAAAATCTACCTTCCCAAAATGTACATTGAGAATTTAATCCATTTTGGTTTGAAGTTTAAAATCAGTATCTTCAATGTACCGACTAGGAGTGGATTCGGTTTCAGTCCATTATCTGTGCTGAGGTTTAAAGACTTCTCTCCGGGGATGGTAAACGTCACTGGCAAAGCAGCATTTATTACCCATCCCTGGTCACCCTCAGATTGGGGATTAGATTTCATACAACTGTCTACCTTGCCAGATGATGTTCGCGCGACGTTAAGAATCGGCCACCGGTACAGATTAAAGAGGCCAGCCAGCATGCATAGCAGGAGTTGATAAAACTCCTGTCCAGAGGCAGTGAGCCTCATTGGCACTGGCCAGCATCCCTCCTCCTCCACATGCAGCCAGACGGAAAACTAGCTGAAGGGATGAAGATGGGGGAAGGAATGTGAAGTGTGGAGAGTCACAGTTAGATACACGTGTAGGTTAATATTCTAAAATAACGAATGAACTCGGACCTCAAATTCAATCCAAAATTCTTTCCTTGTACCCTTTTCTTCTTTATTTTTTCCTGTTATGTGGGCACGGCTGGCAAGCATTTATTGCCCATTTAGGCCAGCATTTCCTGCCCATCCTTAATTACCCTTGAACTGAGTCGTTTGCTAGGCCATTTCAGAGACCATTTAAAAGTCAGCCACAGTATTGTGGGTCTGGAGTCACATAAAATCATAGAATTATAGAATGCCTACCGTGTAGAAGGAGGCCATTCAGCCCATTGAATCTGCACCAACCACAATCCCACCCAGGCTCTATTCCCGTAAAATCACATATTTACCCTGCTAATCCCCTCGACACTAGGGGCCACTAGCGTGGCCAATCAACCTAACCCACACATCTTTGGACTGTGGGAGGAAACCAGAGCACCCGGAGAAACCCACACAGACACAAGGAGAATGTGCAAACTCCACATGAACAGTGACACTCCACATAAACAGTGACTCCACAGCTAACCACTGTGCCACCTTGCCATTCCACCACCATGTAGGCCAGACCAGGTAAGGATGGTAGGTTACCTTCCCTAAAGGATATGAGTGAACAAGATAGTTTACAACAATCAATTATAGCTTCATGGTCACCATTGCTAAGACTAACTTTCAATTCCAGGTTTATTAACTGAATTTAAATTCCATCCTGGTTGCCCTGGTGGGAATTGAACCACATCCCTAGAACATAAGACGAGGCCTTTGGATGATTAGTTCAGTGACATTACTCTGCAGTTAATGATGCTGATTACAATCATCTCTACATTTTCAAATCAGCAATTTGTGTATCCTCTGATCTCTGCTCTTTGGTCTTGAATTCTGGTTCTGTGATTAACCGCATCTGACGGACAAGAAGACTTTAGGTCATTGCAGAACAACCATCATTCATGGGTCTAGGAAACTGAGCATCTCACACTGACCCCTGCGAAACTCTATGTCATTGTAACATAGGCTGATGAGAAAACAGTTTGAGGCTGTATCCTTAAGGTGTAATGTTGGTTATATAGTACTTCAGGACATCCCAAAGTACTTCTGAATGGCAGTCACTGTTGTAATGTCGGAAATGTAGCAATCAATTTGTGGACATGAACTCCCACCAACAGCAGATGTTGGCCAGATAAACCATTCTAGTGATGTTAGTGAGGGCTAAATATTGTTATTTGGCAGTTGTAGTTTAGCACAGCATGATGGGATCAGTAAAAGGGCTGGATGAATACTTTGAGTTTGTCCTTCTACGAGGAACAAAGCCATAAGACAAAATGTTCCATTTTAGTGACACAATCTGACAGAGAACTGACCAGGAGATCTGAAATAGAAAGGCTGATACAGTTGGCCATAGTTGGTGGCTCCTTCACTTCTTAGAAGTTTCTAGGTTGAAGCCCATACCCAAGGCTGACCCTCCATGGAAACATAGAAGATAGGAGCAGGAGGAGGCCATTTGGCCCTTCAAGCCTGCTCTGCCATTCATCACAATCATGGCTGATTATCTAACTCAATAGCCTAATCCTGCTTTGATCCCATTTGCCCCAAGTGGTCAGGAAGGCTAATGGGATGCTGGCCTTCATAGCGTGGGGATTGAATATAAAAGTAGGGAGGTCTTGCTGTGGCTGTATAGGGCACTGGTGAGGCCGCAGCTGGAGTACTGTGTGCAGTTTTGGTCGCTGTACTTACACAAGGCTATTTTGGCCTTGGAGGGAGTGCAGAGGAGGTTTACCAGGCTGATACCGGAGTTGAGGGGGTTGAGCTATGAGGAGAGGCTGAATAAACTAGGCTTGTACTCGTTAGAGTATAGAAGAATGAGGGGAGATCTCATTGAGACATATAAGATGATGAATGGGATGGATAGGATAGAGGTGGAGAGACTCTTCCTGCTCAGAAAGGACAGCAGGACTAGGGGGCACAGCCTCAAGATAAAAGGGGGGCGGTTTAGAACGGAGTTGAGGAGGAACTTCTTCACTCAAAGGGTGGTGAATCTCTGGAATTCTCTGCCCATTGAGGTGGTGGAGGCTGCCTCGCTAAATATTTTTAAGATGTGAGTTGATGGGTTTTTGATAAGAGAGGGGATTAAAGGTTATGGGGAGCAGGGCAGGAATGTGGAACTGAGCCACGACAGATCAGCCATGATCTTATTGAATGGCGGGGCAGGCTCGAAGGGCTAGATGGCCTACTCCTGCTCCTATTTCTTATGTTCTTATATCCAGCCTCCTCTTGAATACATTCAATGTTTTGGCATCAACTACTTCCTGTGGTAATGAATTCCACAGGTTCACCACTATTTGGGTGAAGAAATGTCTTTTCACCTCCATCCTAAATGGTCTACTCTGAATCTTTGAAGACTGTGACCCCTGGTTCTGGACTCCTCCACCAACGGGAATATCCTCCCTGCCTAGTCTCTATGAGCTTTCCCCACTTCATCTGAATTCCAGTGAAAACATAAGAACATAAGAACATAAGAAATAGGAGCAGGAGTAGGCCATCTGGCCCTTCGAGCCTGCCCCGCCATTCAATAAGATCATGGCTGATCTGTCGTGGCTCAGTTCCACTTTCCCGCCCTCTCCCCATAACCCTTAATCCCCTCTCTTATCAAAAACCCATCAACCCGCTTCTTAAAAATATTTAGCGAGGCAGCCTCCACCACTTCAACGGGCAGAGAATTCCAGAGATTCACCACCCTTTGAGTGAAGAAGTTCCTCCTCAACTCCGTTCTGAACCGCCCCCCCTTTATCTTGAGGCTGTGCCCCCTAGTCCTACTGTCTTTTTTGAGCGGGAAGAGTCTTTCCACCTCTATCCTATCCATCCCATTCATCATCTTATACGTCTCAATGAGATCTCCCCTCATTCTTCTAAACTCTAACGAGTACAAGCCTAGTTTATTCAGCCTCTCCTCATAGCTCAACCCCCTCAACTCCGGTATCAGCCTAGTAAACCTCCTCTGCACTCCCTCCAGGGCCAAAATATCCTTGCGCAGGTGCGGCGCCCAAAACTGCACACAGTACTCCAGCTGCGACCTCACCAATGCCCTATACAGCTGCAGCAAGACCTCCCTACTTTTATATTCAATCCCCCTCGCTATGAAGGCCAGCATCCCATTCGCCTTCCTGACCACCTGCTGCACTTGCAGGCTGGGTTTTTGCGACGATCCTAACCAAGTCAATCTCTCCTCCTACAGCAGTTCCACCATCCCTGGAATCAGCCTGGTAAACCTTCACCGCACTCCCTCAAGAGCAAGAACGTTCTTCTTCAAAACAGGAGACCAAAACTGCACACAATACTCTAGGCATGGCCTCACCAAGGCCCTGTATAATTGCAACAACACATCCCTCCACTGAGAGGCTGCTATAATGCCATGTCAGTGATGTAGATCACTGGTACACATGCATTAAATAAACCTCAGTATGGCGCACATTAAATGTTTAAGGTGAGATGAGATATGGAAAGTACATTATGTTGTTAACTAAAAGGTAACTCCACATTAGTTTAGACTCAGATTATTGGGATGAATCTTGGAGCTGACATCTGATTATCTATGATGTGGAGATGCCAGTGTTGCACTGGAGTGGGCGCAGTAAGAAGTTGTATCCATTGGACTTTAACCTGGTATTGTGAGGCTTCTGGATCTGATTATCTGGCATTGAGTGTGGTTATATCTCTCCTGTCACAGCGTAAAATCAACCAGGAAATGTTGGTACTTAGGTCAATTTATGAAAACTCTGACAGAATGTATTCACTCATTGGCACATTAATGATTTCGATGGGAATGTAGGAGGTATTATCAGTAAGTTCACAGATGCCAAACAAATTGATGGTGTGGTAAATAGTGAGGTGGAAAGCCTTAGATTACAGGACAATAGAGACAGGCTGGTCAGAACAGTGGCAAATAGAATTTAACCCTGAAAAGTGTGAGCTGATGTACTTTGGACTAACAAGGCAAGAGGATATGCAGTGAACGATAGGATACTGGCAAGAAGAGGGCCAAAGAGACCTTGGAGTGCATGTCCAAAGATTCCTGGGTGTTGCCTGGATTGGAGTTTCAGCTACGAAGAGGCTGATTAGGCTAGGGTTGTTTTTTCTTGGAGCAGAGAAGACTGAGGGGGGACATGATCATGGTGTTCAAAATTATAAGGGACATAGATAAGGTGGATAGAAAGAAACTCTTCCCCTTAGTAGAGGGCAGGGGTGGGGGGTCAATAACCAGGGGTCACAAATTGAAGGTAAGGGCAGGAGATTTTCAGGGGATTTGAGGAGAAACATTTTCACCCTAAGGTGGTGGGAATCTGGAACTCGCTGCCCGAAAGAGCGATAGGGATGAGGACTCTCACAACATTTTTAAGAAGCATTTAGATGTGCACTCGAAACATCATAGCATTCAGGGCTGCAGGCCAAGTGCTGGAAAATGGGATTAGAATAGATAGGTGCTTGATGGTCTGTGTAGACACTCTGAATCCTGCAGAGTTCAGACATTGGTTTGATTTAAGCACATTATCTAGACTGGCATCTGATTGCCATACTGAGGAGTGCTGCATTACTGGAGGCAATGTTACTGTTACTGTTAATTACTGTTAATCTGAGACCATCTACCCTCTTAAATTGAGGCACAAATTCCTGCAGATTATCGAACAAAGTTCGCCCGGATATCCTGGTCAATCTTTACCCCTCTGATTAATATCTACATCATTGACCTAACTGCAGAATATTTTCTGTTTTTATTCCACACTTCCAACATCCATAGCATTTTGCTTTAATGATCAAATTATTGTTTGTGGGAGTTTACTTGTGTGGAAAAAGGTCAAATATCCCAACTTTACAACCAGGGTTGCTCTTCAAAAGTGTTTAACTGGCTGTAATATGTGCCCTGAGGTCATGACAAGGTGCTATAGTCATGAAAATCATAACCCCACATGTAGCAATTACACTCAGCATGGGTATCTTTCACACCTAGTTCAAGCCCTATTAACATTATCACTGCTCCGGATCTGTCAGGAGGCAGGACTCCATCGTGCTATCAATCTCTACCAGCTAAGGGCTTGTGTATCTCAAGGCAAGTTTGAGATACCTTCCATTTCTTAATGCTATTTTTAGTTGGGATTCCGGAGGACCATGAGTTTACATTGCTAAATCCGGCTCCTTTATTCCTGTGACAGGATCTGTTTGGAATGTAAACGCAAACTGACAATGGATGTCAGATATACAATCCATTAACATTTACCAGCAGGCTCCAAGGCTTCTTTCAATCTGGGGCTATCCTGGTGTGTGTGTGTAAGGAGCCAGCTCTGTGAGTCACAGAGAGGCATGGAGCGACACTCACTTCCCTTTATGTGCTGTGTTTACTCATCTCAAGATTTGAGCAATGTGGTTGGATTGAATGCTTCTGAACAAAGTGGGGAAATCTTTTCAGCCCCCCATTCCCACTTCCCAAACACCTCCCAATGAAAGTGTCTTTTTCAGTGATGTTAGGGTTGAGATCAGCTGTGATGCCTCCACAGTTGAATATTAGGTCACCAGTATGATCTGGGTGAAATATTAAGAATAGCTGGTGTGTGGGGAGCTGTTCCTTAATAACTGGACTGAAACATGTTCAGTTTGATAATTTGTGCAGGTACCAGTTGTTCTGCTGTCTCAGTCCTCCTTGTCCTGTGCTAGCTGCAGTCTTATGCTAACCATCAGGGGGTTAGTGGGTACTGGGTCCCTGTGAGCAGTTGCCCCACATCTACTCTCCACCTCCTGGGAGCAGCAATTGGCAACCCAAACCCACTGCAACCACACAACACTAAACTAGAGATAACTCCATTAAACTCAAGGCTTGCCATCGCCTCAAACATCATTTAGAATCCCTACAGTGCAGGAGGAGGCCATTCAGCCCATCAAGCCTGCACCAACAATAATGCCAATCAGGCTCTATCCCCATAACATTAATGATCAATTTAGCATAGCCAATCCATCTAACCTGCACATCTTTGGACTTTGTGAGGAAACTGGAGCACCCAGAGGAAACCCATGCAGATATAGGGAGAATATGTAAACTCCACACAGTTACCCAAGGCCAGAATTGAACCCAGGTCTCTGGCACCACAAGGCAACAGTGCCACTGTGCAGCCCCACTGGGAATCTGCCCTAGTTGGCAGGGTTAAAAGGTCTTCATCAATTCAATTTGTTGAGAAGTATTTGCTGTATATGGATGTTTTAATTTACCTTCAGGTGATTGCAAAAATGTGACTAAAACAAGTTTTCTCAATGCCACACTCTCCTTCCTCAGGCATCCTGATCCCCAAGAGATTTCCTGCTTCCACTGTGATGAAGAGAGGGCACATGGGAATGGAGTCCTGTCCTATACAGGATGCAACTTGTGCTGCCTAAGTCTTGGACAAGAGAGACATCTTTAACCTGGTTCACTATGAATGACTAATTATAAAAACAAGCCCTTGTATTGGTCAATGCATCAGGATCAGGGCTGAGTGTCAGAGACATACACCTGATGGTTATTATCACTGAGATTTGGAAATTGATGATTATTGGTCACTTTTACTAATTACTTGGTGGAATGGATCAGTTCCAGATGTGGAGTCCCAACATCTGTGGGCAATTAATCAAAATATATCCCAGCAATCAGGTAAATAGATTCAAGTGTAGTCTGGCCAGCTTCCACTGAAGTCACCCGAGAATCCAAACCCTTGTCTGATTGAGCAATTGAAAAGAGCCGTCATTGTCTCAAAGGTAAAGTGGGGATGGCGGTGGGCGCGGCACTGTTTCTCCCCAGTTACTAGACATGGAAATGGAACACGTTGTGCCAAGATTAAACCATGTGGACCAAATGTTCCCCATTTCCATCTGTGTGCTGGGTTGGTTCATCTCAGTTGGAGTTGCTAAACTTGGTCTCGTTGACACTGCATTAGGGAAGAAGGAATGATATCAAAGATTTGGAAATTATGTTACAGCCGGGAAGGGTTCTGATTAGACCCCATGAGGGGGTGCGGTGCAGTTCAATTGGAATGTCTTAAAGAGATGAATTCTAAAATAGATTACAAATCAGGCTTGTAATTCCATGAATACATAAGATTTGAATTGAGACTTTTAAGATGATGAGAGGAGTTGATATGATGGACAGATTGTCTCAGAACAAGGGGACAAAACATCAAAATTTGAGTTTGGCTGTTCAGGATGATGTCAGGGAGCACAGCCTCATTCTTATAATCAGCCAGAATTGGATAAATATTTGAAAATGAAAGAAAATCACAAGGACCGCGGGACTAATTGGATAGCTTTCCATAGAGATGGCACAGAGGTGAATGGCCATTTGTGCTATATGATCCAATGATTCTAACCAAAGTATACTTTCCTAAACTGCTGCATGATTTCCATATTAGCCAGCTTCAGAATGAACAATTGTGCATTGTAACTGGAAGCTGACTAACTCACTCAAGTATGAACTGATAATGATTTTCAAGTGAATTGTTACATAAGATTGTATTTCATTTAGTTTTTCCCTATGACCTGTACCTTGATTTATAAGTGACTTGAAGGGACAGCTCAGATGTAATTCCAAAATATATATTTTTAAAAGTACATGAACTTGACTTTTCTCTCTCTCATTCTGACTGCTCTGCCTCTGCATTTCCTGCATATTCTATTTTTATTTTAGTTTTCCAGTATCTGCAGCTTCTACTGTAAAGTGTGCTATATAATGTACACCATAATGAATTTAACATGGATATTCTTTATAATGAATAGATATCATGTTATATCCATGCACAACAAAACATTTTTATAGTTATTACTTCCTATCATCCCCACTATGATGCCACATTACTCTCCAGACTATTTAATACTACAGTCATATGACATTCTGAGTTATTCCACATCATATATAACATCCTTTCTATAGTATTTGCTACATATAATGCAAAAGCATGCAATTATGTAGTGATGTTTTATATATAGTGTTATGATGCTGTGTCTTTAAGAAATGCATTTATATAATTGTTCTTGTAAGGGGTATGTTTAAAAATCAGCACTGATTTACATGGTGCCAATTTGTCTGGGTACCAGGCAGCTCATATGCTGAGAATGCAGGCTGATTGATTTTAGCTAGGCATGTGTTTGTCTTGATCTGAGTTATTGTATTTTTGTTTATTTGTTTTTTCCCCCCTGGGGTTTCTGGGTAGGGTTTTGATTAGGTTGATTGACAAAGTCATGTGTTTTAAGAGGAGGAGCTAAATTTACAGAGAAAAGCAAGCAGTTATTGCTGGGCTCTGAAAGAAGCAAGAGATGTCCTTTCCATCTCTGTGGAGGCTGCTGTTTGGGACCTACTGGGAGAAATAGATCTCCCTCTATCTCTCTCTAGAGATGTCTTGAGGCTCGAGGACTGGCAGACAAAGTACAAGCATGTAAGCTGGTGTGTTGCTAACTGATTTTGAAGAGGAGTTAAGTCTATCAGAGGAATATTGCTTGAACTGCAACTAATAGAGGTAGGTTAACAGTTAAGAATTATATTTCAATTGGTAAAAGTTAAGCTAATTCATTCATTATAGTTAAACTGTATTGTTAAATAAAGTTTGTTTTGATAAAACATCCCTTGTATATATAAAATCACACATAGAGTGAAACACCTAATCCTCACACTAATGTCAAAATAGAAAAACTGTTGGGATATAGTTGGAGTTCATAACACCTTGGGGTTTCTGGTCTGTATCCTAACACTAGTTCACATTATTTTGTTATTCAATGTCATCCTTTATTTTGTATGTTGATGTAACATCCTTATTCATGTTATTGCCAATAATGTATAGTACCTACATAAAAAGTCATTGTAACTCTAATCAAGAAGATTGTAATATAATATAAATGCACATAGACTTGAATGTTAACTGTTTCTCTCTCCACAGATGCTGCCAGTCCTGCTGAGTTTTTTCCCAGCACCTTCTGTTTTTGTTTCAGATTTTTAGCACCTGCAGCCTATTGCTTTAATTTTACTAGTTGATGTAATGTTTGGTATGTGCTCCTCTCCATTGTACATAGTGCTTGCGTTTGTCTATAAAGAATTGTTTGTTCTATGTTGGAGTGCCTTGAAACGCATACTGACATTCCCTGTTAAGGTGTGGTTTTGTTTATGGTGACAGCATGCAGTTGACTCAACACCAACATTCTCACACCTACAATTTATTCCAAGTTTTCAGCTCTGCAGAATTGTGGCTTGGAGAGTGAAGTATCAGAACAGAATCAAAGATCCTCAAAGTCTGGCACAGTAATGATATGAAACACTGTTTCAAGTTTTGTATCTCCAACTCTTAACTCATTTCAACTCGTTGTGGAATCTCCGTGAAACATTGCTGAATCTCCAGGGCACTGCTGTGACCAACCCAGATTAAATTCTGGAGATGGGGATCAGAACACTTTGGATGATCCTTAACTATCATTCAATCAGGCGGAAATGAGTCAGTGCACATTCTAGCTGAGTTGTAAGTTGGTGAATTGCAAAGATGGACATATCAGGTGTCTGGGGAGAAGGTGGTGCAGTAGAGACAGGAGATCATCACCGGAATTAACCCATCCCGCCTGCCATGGGAATCAGGCCATGCAAAGGTCCGTTAACCTCAGGTGGGATTTTCTAATTTTGGGGTGAATGCGGCCAGAAAATCCTACCCAATATGTTGAAAACTCCTAGGAATATGTTCAACCAAAGCTGGCAACCTTAGTCCAGGTTATCCGCCTGCAACAGAGCTCCATAGTTCTGGAACCTGGAGCTACCTGCAGAGATTCAATCAGTGTCACTATTTGGTGCAGACATCATCCACGTCAAATGACCTATTCTACTGAGACAAAATAAAAAAAAGTAGAGAACCACAGAAGACAAAATAATTAGAGTTGGAGAAACAAGAGGGGAAAAAAACAGCATAGGTGACCCAAGAAAGAGGCTTACAAACTGGCCAGAATAAACAACAAAAAGGGCTGGGAGCAGTTTAGAATTCAGCAAAGGGGAACCAAGAGATTGATCAAGAAGGGGAAAATAGAGAATGGGAGTAAGCTTGCAGAGAACATAAAAACTGACTGTAAAAGTTTCTATAGGTAAATGAAAAGAAAAAGATTTATTATTGTCATATGAATTAGTTATACAGTGAAAAGTATTGTTTCTTGTGCGCTGTACAGATAAACCATGCCGTACATAGAGAAATAAAGGTCATAGAGTACAGAATGTAGTGTTACAGTCATAGCTAGGGTGTAAAGATCAACTTAATGCGAGGTAGGTCCATTCATAAGTCTGATGACAGGAGGGAAGAAACTTTTTTTGGAGTCAGTTGGTACGTGTCCTCAGACTTTTGTATCTTTTGCCCGACAGAAGAAGGTAGAAGATGTCCAGATTGGTGAAGTGTCAGTCCCTTGTAGTCAGTAATGGGGAACAAAAAATTGACCAACCAACTAAATATATACTTTGGTTCTGTCTTCACAAAGGACACAGTATACTGGAAATGTTGGGGAATACAGGATTTAGTGACAGGGAGAAACAGGAGGAAATCAGTTTTTTTAAAATACATTTGCAGGACATGGGTGTCGCTGGTTGGCCAACATTTATTGTAAGAAGTCTCACAACACCAGGTTAAAGTCCAACAAGTTTATCTGGTAGTAAACACCACTAGCTTTCAGAGTGCTGCTCCTTCGTCAGGTGACTGGGGAGTTCTGATCACAAACAGGGCATGTAAAGGCACACACAGTTTAAAGAATACTGATTAGAATGTGAATCTTTACAGCTAATCTGCTATTCAAGCCTTAAAGGTGCAGACAATAAGAGTGGAGATAGCATTAAGCATGGGTTAAAGAGATGTGTATTGTCTCCAGACAGGACAGTAAGTGAGATGTTGCAAGTTCAGGCAAGTCATGGGGGTTATAGATAGTGTGACATGAACCCAAGATCCCAGTTGAGGCCGTCCTCATGTGTGTGGAACTTGGCTATCAGTTTCTGCTTAGCGACTCTGCGCTGTTGTACGTTGTGAAGGCCACCTTGGAGAACATTTACCCTATGACCATGCAGATGCTATGACAGCAGATGAATGAACACCGCTTGACAATCACCAGGCAAGACTGTTCCCTTCCTGTTGGCGAACACTTCAGCAGTCATGGGCATTCGGCCTCTGATCTTTGGGTAAGCATTCTCCAAGGCGGCCTTCACGACATACAGCGCAGAGTTGCTGAGCAGAAACTGATAGCAAAGTTCCGCACACACGAGGATGGCCTCAACCGGGATCCTGGATTCATGTCACACTATCTGTAACCCCCATGACTTGCCTGAACTCGCAACATCTCAATACTGTCCTGTCTGGAGACAATACACATCTCTTTAACTCATGCTTAATGCTATCTCCACTCACATTGTCTGCACCTTTAAGACTTGAATAGCAGATTAGCTGTAAAGACACACATTCTAATCAGTATTCTGTAAACTGTGTGTGCCTTTTGTATGTCCTGTTTGTGACCAGAACTCTCCACTCACCTGACGAAGGCACAGTGTTCCAAAAACTAGTGGTGCTTACTACCAAATAAACCTGTTGGACTTTAACCTGGTGTTGTGAGACTTCTTACTGTGTTTACCCCAGTCCAACGCCGGCATCTCCACATCAACATTTATTGCCCATTCCTAATTGCCTGAGGGCAGTGAGAATCAACCATATTGCTGTGGCTAGACCAGACTAGGTAAGGACAACAGATTTCCTTTCCTGAAGGACATTAGTGAACTAGATGGGATTTTCTGACAATTGATAATGGTGTCATGGTCATCAGCAGATTTTTAATTGAATTTAAATTCCACCATGTGCCTTGGTGGGATTCAAACCCGTGTCCCCAGAATGTTAACTGAGTTTCTGGATTAATAGTCAAGTGACAATACCAGTAGGCCATTGACTTCCCGTGGTATTAGAGTTAGAGTTTAGAAGAATGAGGGGAGATCTCATTGAGACGTATAAGATGATGAATGGGATGGATAGGATAGAGGTGGAGAGACTCTTCCCGCTCAAAAAAGACAGTAGGACTAGGGGGCACAGCCTCAAGATAAAGGGGAGGCGGTTTAGAACGGAGTTGAGGAGGAACTTCTTCACTCAAAGGGTGGTGAATCTCTGGAATTCTCTGCCCGTTGAAGTGGTGGAGGCTGCCTCGCTAAATATTTTTAAGAAGCGGGTTGATGGGTTCTTGATAAGAGAGGGGATTAAGGGTTATGGGGAGAGGGCGGGAAAGTGGAACTGAGCCACGACAGATCAGCCATGATCTTATTGAATAGCAGGGCAGGCTCGAAGGGCTAGATGGCCTACTCCTGCTCCTATTTCTTATGTTCTTATGAAATGCTGCTGGAGAAACTGAAGGCTGATAAATCCCCAGGTCCTATAATCTACATCCCAGAATACCTAAGGAAGTGGCCTTGGAAATAACGGATGTGACGGTGATCATCTTCCCAGATTCTCTAGACTTTGGAACAGTTCCTACAGATTGGAGGGTAGCTAATATGGCCCCACTATTAAGAATGGGAGATAGAGAAATTGGAATTATAGGCTAATCAGCCTGATGTTGACGGAGTGGAAATTCTAGAGTCCATTATCAAAGATTTTATTGTAGAGCACTTGGAAAACAATGGTAGAATTGGACATGCATTTATGAAAGGGAAATCATGCTTAACCAATCTGCTGAAACACTCTGAGGTTATAACTAGTGGAGTTGATGAGAGGGAGCTGGGCATGTTATTTATTTGGACTTTTAGAAGGCTTTTGTCAAAGTTCCACATTAAAGATTAGTGTGTAAAACTAAAGCACATGGCATTGGGGTTGTATATTGAGGTGGAAAGAAAACTGGTTGGCAGACAGGAAACAAAGAGTAAGACTAAACCGGTATTTTTTTCAAATGGCAGGCAGTGAGTACTAGGTTTTCACAAGGATCAGTGCTCGGATTCCAGCTATTCACAATAAATATTAATGAATTAGATGACGGAACTAAATGTAATGTCTCCAAATTTGCAGATGTCACAAAGCTGGGTAGAAGGGTGAGCTGTGAGGAGGTTGCAGAAATGCTTCAGCCAGCATAATTAAGGACCCCAAGCACTCCAGACATTCTCTCTTCCACCTTCTTCCCTGCTGCCATCAAATGTTTGAATGGACCTACCTCACATTAAGTTGATCTTTCTCTACACCCTTGCTATGACTGTCAACACTACATTCTGCACCTTCTCTATGAACAGTATGCTTTGTGTAGTGCACAAAAAATAATACTTTTCACTGTACGCTAATACATGTGATAACAGTAAATCAAATCAAAATTTGGACATGCTGAGCGAATGACAGATATAGTATAATGTGGATAAATGTGAGGTTATCCACTTTGGTAGCATAAACAGGACGGCAGATTATTATCTTGTAACATGAGGGGAATGTGCAATGAGACCTGGGTGCACTCGTATACCAGACACTGAAAGTAAGCATGCAGGTGCGGCAGGCGGTAAAGAAGACAAATGGTATGTAGGCCTTCATAGCGAGTGGATTCGATTACAGGAGCAGGGATGTCTTGCAGCAATTATACAGGGTCTTGTGAGGCCACACCTGGAATATTGTGGTGCAGTTTTGGTCTTCTTTAGAACTGAGGTGAGCATAAAATTCTTCACCCTGATGGTGGTAAATGTGTGGAATTCATTACCACAAAATGTAGTTGAGGCCAAAACTTCTGATTTCAAGAAGAAATTAGATATCTCTCTTGGGGCTAAAGGGATATGGGGAGAAGGGGGGGATTGGGATATAGAATTTGATGATCAAGATGAATGGCGAAGCAGGCTCAGAGGGCTGAATGGCCTACTCCTGCTTCTAGTTTTGATGTTAATCCAAGGAAGAATGTTCTTGCTATTGAGGTAGTGAAGTTTTACCAGACTGATTCTTGGGATAGCAGGACTGGCATATGAGGAACGATTTAGTCGGTTAGGATTATATTCACTGGCGTTCAGAAGAATGAGAGGGGATCTCATAGAAACCTGTAAAATTCTAACTGGGTCAGACAGAGTAGATGCGGGAAGGATGTTCCCAATGATAACAGAAATCAGAGCCAGGGGTCATTGTCTAAGGATATGAGATAAATCTTTTAGGACTGAGGGGAGGAGTGTGGTGAGCCTGTGGAATTCTCAACCACAAAACAGTTCAGACCAAAACATTAAATGTTTTCAAGGAGTTAGATAAAGCTCTTCAGGTGAAAGGGTTCAAAGGATATGGCAGGAAGGGGGGGAATATCAAGCTATTGAGTTGGATGATCAGCTATGATCATAATGAATGGTAAAGCAGCTTGAAGGGCTGAATGACCTCCTGCTCCTATTTCTATTTAGCAGAAACAATGAAGAGAAAGGTATAAAGGTGGAGAGACACCAGACAGAGTCGCTGAAAGAAAAAAAGGCAACATTGTAGAGGAATAATATTTTAAAAAAGCAAGAAAATATAGGTGGAGAGTGAAAAAAAAGATACACGTAAAGAGGCAATAAATAAGTCACAATGAGAGAAAGCAAACAAAATGACAGACAGAATAATAATAAAAATTGGTGCATAGGTAAATGAGGCCTAATGATAGGCTTTACCAAGAGCTGTGGAGAGCTCAGTTGTTTAAAGCACTCGGACAGAATGTTTCACAAGTCAGTTTTAAAATCTATTATATTTATTAATTGGACTGATCCAAACCAGGGCTTTCAGCAGTAAAATCAGCAGCAAAAACAGCGGCCAACATTTTAATGCAAAATACAGGAAGCCAGTCATTTCCAGAATTGAAAAGAAGCAAATCTTACAGCAGTGCAGGAAGACTAAGGTGGTATTGGCAACTTAGTAATGCCTGGTATGAGGAAGACTGAAAGTCTGCCTTTGATCATGTGTGTGTGAAGGCTGGACGCACACTATGTTTGATAAAGAGTGACAATTCATTTCTGGACTTGACGCTTTTACTGTATTTACACCACAGCCCCTGATTAGAATCTAATCTGGATCAAAGAACAACGGGTGGAGAATCTGTGGTGGCGCCAGTTCATGGTCATGATTCTGTATGTGGTGAGTTCCTGATGCCGAGGGCAGGAGGGAGGAGAGGAAGTGCTGAGCAGATGGAAAAAGCTTAACGGAATCAACAACAACAAAGAAAACTGGATAATTCATGCCTGGCATCTGCCAGCAACTGGCTATAAAGAGGAAAAAAGACTGCTTTCTTAAACATCTTTCACAACCTCAGGACACCCCGAAGTGCTTGATGGTGAATAAGTATTTTTGATATGTATTTCTTGGTTGTACAAAACGCAGCAGCCAATTTGTGCGTAGCAAAGTCTCAAACAGTAATGTGAGAAATGGCCAGATAATTGATGTTGCTTGATAAATGTCAACCAGGACAGGGGGATAACTCCCTTTTTTTCTACAGAATTTACTTTGGGATCTCTTAACTCTGAGCGATGGGAAACTGGGTTTAACAGCTCCCCTGAAAGAGCATTGCCTCAGTACTGCGCGGCAGAGTTAGCCTAGTGTTCATAATCTTCTGAATCAAGAGTTCTCCAACGTGTTCTGAAAGACACATCAGAAACTGGCAATAAGGTCACACAGAGGGAAATTTAAAAGTGTGCAGAGAAAATACAGCTTTTTTTATAATTACAAATACATTTTAAAAAATGGCTGATGAATGTGAAATTAATCTAAATGTAGCTATTTTTGAATGGACATTGCGACAAATCCAGATCATGTGACTGATTTACCCCACAGATGTGTCAATGGGTCAAACTGCAGCCAATTCAGAGGATCCATTTTCACTCTTACTTCCAGACCACGAGAACCAAATTAAAATGCATTTATTTAACATGTTTCCCTGCTGTTCACTTTGCTCAGTTTGTTACTTATTTGCATCATAGGATGATGTCTCATGCTGAAGTGACCAACAATAAGATCCACAGTGATAAATGGATCAGGTGCCCTCTCAGCAGGTTGGTTTTCTGGCTGTTTCTGGGTATTGATGGTAAATGTGAATAGTTCCTGTCAAATTCACCCAAGGTCTGTATTTCTCAGTGGACAGAGGGCTGATTTTTTTTGCTCTGCTCGAAAAGGACTTTCTCCCAAAATCTGGCGTATAACTTAGATTCACGCATGGACAGTTGCTCCTATTAGATGCAAGTGGAGGACTTATTTCTCACCTGCAAATTCGGTCAAGGATGTTCCTGTCATGTCCACACTCCATTTGGTATTCCATCTCTCCACTTCCCTTTCCACCATTCACTCCTCTGGGATTCTCTCCATTCATTATACCTACCCACTGCCAGATTCTCCGTATAGAATTTCCACTCCACAGTATTCACTTCCTTCTAAACTATTCTACTTCCTTCAGCAATTCTGTCTCCCCAGTATTTAATCCCTTGCTCCAATATTCCCACCTTCTGATACAAACAGGGAACAGAAGTAGGCCATTCAGCCCTCTGAGCCTGATATTTCCTCCCTGTTGTAATCCATCTGCTTTTTCTTTTCTGATTTCCACTGATTTTCAAGAATATGTTGTGCTCCTTGTGAACTGGGAAGTTATTATTGGGATGGGGGTGGGTCTGCCATCAAAACCTGAAACTCTGAACCTGGGAAAGGAATGACTGGACATGAATCTACTTTATCACAGTGTCTCTTTTCACCCACCACTGTGTCAGGCAGGTGCACATCATCTGTATCATGATCACAAGAACTGGTCAAGGACAAACATCACACAAGTACTTCAATCAGACTTTGAGGAGCCACCACTGCCTGTATCCCTCCACCCTACCTACCCGTGTCTCGATAAGTAGGATAGAGAAACAGCAAGAGCCCTTCAGGGAGTAGAATATAAAATGACTGATAGCAATCTCCACAGGCTGAAACCTTAGATTAAACATCAGGCACATAACTAAATGTTTGGGAGCGTGATTTAACTTGGAACAGACAGTCATAAGGTTGAGACTAGTGTGGTAAATCATGTCATTTGGTTTAAATATGGAAAAGGATTTTCCAGCTTTCATTTGGATTTATAAACCCATTTCTGTGTACATCTCAAACACCTGTATTAATTCGTTGCTGTATTACATTCTTACATTCCTGAATGTCTATGATTCTGTGTGATAAACAAGGTGGATTGATAATGAATAGCTTGGTGAGTAAATGATGTGGAAAATATGAAGCTGAGTATTCAGACCAGGGTCCCAGGTTCAATCTCTGAGTGATTCTGAATTAGCTGATCTCCTGGAAAGGTGTCTAGGCAATTAACACTGACCTTAGTAATCTTGTACTGAGATACGGGGAGGCAATGGGGAAGTGGTATTGGGTACAAAATTACACAGTCCTGATCACGCTTATTTTGCTGCATGCGTTTGGAAAAGTAGGAAGCGGATTTGGTTGGGCCCCAACACCCCCCTCAATGTTCACGTATCTAGCTTGCACCCACTGGTTAGGGTTGAATATTAAGATTGGCCAAGAGTGAGAGAATCATCATTGTCCATTAAACTCATGTATAAGTAAAGCCTATTTACCGGTATTGATGCCTTTGGAATTCAGACCCCAACGAATGTCAGCTCCCATGGAACCCATAGCCAACGAATAGTCAAATTCCCACCAAGAGTCAGCCCATATTTAAACTGGCTCCTAGTGAGAATCAGCACACATCAAACTCATACTCCAATGACTGTCAATGTCCTGGAACTCACACCAGTGTCAAACTATACCCCTGGAATTCTTACCACAGTGACAGTAATGTCAGTTAAATCTGTATCCCATTGACAATTAACGTTTATGCAATCCTTACCCCAAAGAGAAGCAATTCTCATGGAACTCTCACTTCGCATGTCCTGAAACACATACACCAATCAGAGCCCATGTCAGTGGAACCTGTCTGCCAGTGAAAGTCAGTGCTTACGGAGCTGTACCCCAGTTAGAGTCTGTGTCAGAAGAACATCTATCCCATTGACCTGTATCCCAGTAACCCAATGAGAGACAGTGTCTATGGAACCCGTACCCAGTTTAATAGTCAATGTCTGGGGGACCTTTATCCCAGTGAGTTTGTGCATATGGAACCACTACCCCATAGGTAGTCAATGTCCCAAGAACCTTAACTCTAGTGACATTGTGTGTATGGAACAACTACCCCATTGATAGTCAATGTCCCTGGGACCTGTACCCTAGTGACAGTCAGTGTGTTTGGTATGTATGTCAGTATCCCAGTGAGAGTCAGTGTGTGTAGAATCTTAACTTCAATAAAACATTTCAACACTTTCACAACTGGAAGGGAGAAATCTGGCCTAAAAAGATGTATAAAAGAAAACAATAAGATACACTAAAGTTCAATGAACTCTTTGTCCTCTGTGGGCCTCAGAAAAGCTCCTTACCCGGACAACATTTTTAGAGATGATTCATCCAGCAAATGACTGTGTTGCTGTTTGTGGTCTCTGTGTTGTGGTTGCTTGGCCTGTTCTTGAGGCAGCAGCTAGGCCCAAGCGAGAAAACCAATGGCTGCTGATTATATTGGTGGCTTTGGACTCAGACAGGATTTCAGTTGACTGATGTACATAGGCCCCAGTTAATCGCCCACACTTTCCCATCGTGACCTGCAATCTGTGGGATGGTAAAATCACGTCACTTCCATGGGAGCGTTCCAGAATCTGCACTGTTGTGAAACGGGGCAATGTCTTCTCGGACTGCATAGCATTGCCAAGAAGACTGGGGTTTGGGGTCCTGTTACACAATACTGAACTTGATGGCAGGAATGCATAAGGATTATTTAAAGGAACTCCCTTCCTAACTATGGGTGTATCAACACCACATGGACTGCAATGGTTAAAGGAGGTAACTCACCACCACTTTCTTGCGGGATGGACAATTAATACTGACCTTGCCAGAAATTCCCACTTCCTGTCCCATTTTTCTTTCAGTAAAGTGTTCCTAATTTAAAGTAACAATTCTTTGAGTAGGAGACATGGCTGACATAGTTTGGTGGCATACTCAGGGTGTACCATAGGCAGACAACACAGTGCCAGTGTGCCAGAGCTTTATACTGTAATTTGGCAGTGAGATGTCAATATATCAGGGTGCTATGAAAGGAAGTATATGGGTTTTGTGTGTTGGATTCTTCACATGGTACTTTCTGAGATTTCTCTTGGGATTCAAGGGGGAGAAAAGGAAGGAAGAACAGAAGATGGGAGGATGACTCACTCTCTGCCCACTAACACCAGAGCTGTTTACACAGTATTTTGAAACACTGGTAGGGGGAGGATTGCCAAACTTCCCACTTGCGCAAAGTTCCAGGGCAGAGAAAAAGTTCTTTCTTTCTTCACAAAAGGAATACGTTTTGTCAGCATAACACAAATACCGACAAACGCAAACCTCTTTGAACTTCAGATTCTGCTGCCAGTTTGTTAATTCTGTGAGCAATTTCAAATTTCTATTTAAATAAGGCTCAAATGGGCCTGGTGTGGGATACAGCAGAAATGGAAAGCACTGGCTTGGTTCTCAGTTTGGGATGGCCACAGTTAATTCAGCTCCATCCCAGGTTAGGGAGATG
This sequence comes from Carcharhinus amblyrhynchos, assembly GCF_965287045.1. NCBI lineage: Eukaryota > Metazoa > Chordata > Chondrichthyes > Carcharhiniformes > Carcharhinidae > Carcharhinus > Carcharhinus amblyrhynchos. Next base: position 5,135,568 of record NC_137346.1, on the reverse strand, counting down.
AAAAACAGCCATCAATGACCTCTTCAGGAAAGGAGTTTGTGTGGTTATAAGCTGATGGAAGGACACGGGTTTTGTACTCAATTATCCTCCAAAGCTGAGTTAACAATCCCTTTAAGTTATTGACAGTATCTATGAAACCCGGAAGGAGTCTTGGGAGACTCAGCACTTTAAAATAAGAGGGATGGAGCTATATGTACAAAGAGAAGTTAAAAGTAAATTTTACCCATTAGTACATGAAGGAATATTTGGGAACACTGTTCAGTCCCACCAGCAACCTCTGCTCTACAATTCCTTTTTAATTTCTTTCCAATGATTTGGAACTGGAGGAGTGGGAGCACAGAGGCTTCACAGCCTGGGAACTAAATCCACACATGCCTGCACTTAATTCAGTTCATTCCTGTGATTCCCATTGTTTCCAGGATACATCCACCAGCCCTGAAACTTCCCTGACCTTCCCTGCTCCCCACCAGCCCGCTTTACCAAGGTCAGCAGCACTCACAGCATTAGAAAAAGTAAAGGGAGTGGGCGGGTCGATCCCGCTCTATTTAATAATGACAGAATCAGTCATGGTAATCTGCAGAAGGGGCAAGAGCTCTATAGATAACAGCAGGTTCGCAACAAGACCTAAACGGTATCGGTTGAAGGATCCTAGTGAGCCACAATAAAGCAATAATAAAAAAATGCTCATGCACACAGCTGCTCTTCTGACCTCCGGAATGAAACAACTGTCGCTTTGCAACACGCTTAGATTCTTAAACAGAAACAAACAAGAAATGAAGTGGATGTCAGAACGACCTGATATCGCAGCTTTGAGCCCTTCCATTTGTCACTGTCTGAAATTGGTGGGGATTCAAGGGAATTAGCCAGTTCTAGAGATCCAAACACCCAAAGGGCACATTCACATTTCACAAGTCAGCAAAAACTGGAAGCTATAGGGTAAAGCATGTGAATGCCTCCCCTTCACCCCTCACCATCATCATTCCAATGACAGTATCTCACTCCAGATGTTACTGGATGGGGCAGAGTGAGATCAGCCCAATATTCCATCATTGGCTACAGTCAATCATGTGCAAAAAAAAAGGTTTTCTTGGCTCGGATGTTGATGAGACGTGGGGGAGGAGAAAGGGTGGGGGAGGAAATGGGGTAGGGGAGGGGGGTGGGGGGAGACTGGAGGGGGGTGGAGCGAGAGGGGAGAAGGGTAGAAGAGGGGGTTGGGTGAAGGGGGAGGGAGTGAGGGAAGAGGGGAGGGGCGTGGGGTAAGAGGGGAGTGGAGGGGGTGTGGAGGAAGAGAAGGGGTTAGTTGAAACTCGATGGGAAGAGGCTGAGTGGCTGGTTTTCATTGGTGGGCAGCGGTGAGCGGTACCCCTCAAAGTTGCGTGGGATGCTTCCACTGGTGGAGCCGGAACTGTTACTCAAGGTTTCGATACTTCCTTCACGCTGGAGCTCTGTAAGAGTAAACGAGAAAAGTTATTCAGCCACTGGGGCATCGGACACCAGAAGGAAAACAAACCCTACCTGGAAACTTTACCCTGTGACTTTCTTTGCTAACCTTCCCTCTCCTGAGGTGGACAGTCATTCTGGGTTACAGTTCTACAAGAAACAGCCACCCATTCGTGTCACTCCTTGGCAGCCATTTTCCAAGTAAGTTAAGACTAAGAAGAAAAGACTTGGACTGATCTACAGCCTTTAACAGGAAACCACCTAAAGCTTCATAGAATATTAAAAACTTATTGAGTTGTAGTCACTGTTGTAATGCAGGAAACAAGATAACCAGTTTGGACATGGCAAGATCCCACATGATAAATGATAATCTGTTATTTAGTGATGTTATTGAGGAATGATACTGGGTAGGATGCTGAGGAGAACTCTCCTGTCTGCCTTTGAAATAGTGCGATGGCAGAGCTAGCTGGAAGGGCTAGAAAGTCTCATTTGGGAACAGAACCTGTGATTTTCCCTTGGCCACTGCAATGCAATGGGTAACAGCAACAATTAGGGTGTGTCACCTAGCTGAACGCGCTAACTCAGTAAAGGCCAAGGGCTGGAGCAGGCCCAGACTGGACTGTGCAATCTCCCATTGAGTCATCGGGTACTGGAAACAAATTCCTTCACTGAGAGTTGCAGCAATAAGCCCATGAAAGAGTACTGAGAGAAATGTATATGGAGGGATGTGTTACACCCCACTCAGTGACTCACTGCCTCAGCTAAAAATCTCTCAATAAGAGGCAACATCTGGAACCTATGCTTGAAGTTTGCTTTTGATTACAGGACTGAATGTTTAATCTATTTAGTACTCCTGCACACTGCAGGCACTGTTTCCTGATGCAGGAAATGTGGAGGAGGCAGGTGGTGTGTTTCTGGGTCCACATTAATGCTTTTCTGTCACCCAGATGCTGGCGAGGGGGGAGCCTGATACTTATTCCATGGAGACGGATCCTCTTTAAACTCCTCCACTGCCACATCACCCTCCTGGATGGCACACGCATGGTGGCACAGTGGTTAGCACTGCTGTCTCACAGTGCCAGGGACCTGAATTCGACTCCCAGCTTGGGTCACTGTCTGTGCGGAGTCTGCACGGTTTCCCTATGTCTGTGTGGGTTTCCTCCAGGTGCTCTGCTTTCCTCCCAGAGTCCGAAAGACACGCTGGTTAGGTTCATTGGCCGTGCTAAATTTTCCCTCAGTGTATTCGAACAGGCGTCAGAGTGTGGCGACTACGGGATTTTCACAGCAGCTTCATTGCGGTGTTAATGTAAGCAGACTTGTGACACTGAAAAATAAACTTTAAACAAGCAGTACCGCGTGCTTTCTGGTGAGTATCAGACATTCTACTCACAGCTCACTGGGAGTTTCAGACAGTTTTATAGCAACCGTGGTCTGATTAGTGCTGTAGGCACGAGATGGAGAAGACATGTGCCAACAAGTGTTCGGCTGTGGTCAGTAACTTGGCATTGGATGGGATCACAGGGACTATGACCCTGCGGCACAGCCAATCAGCAACACTGTGCCAGCGAATTCCTTTATTCTGAGACTACTTTGATAGTTTTTGTCTATCATACCCCTCTCAGCCACACATCCAAGCCCACTAAAGCCACTTCTGACACCAACTTCCAGTGAATCATCCACCAGGAAGTGGGCAGAATCCGGAGAGCTGGCCCCTCATATTAAATCCTATTGTGATCTCAGCAGAAATGTCTTGACCCAGAGATGATGAGAATGTGAAACTTGTTACCACAAATAATGAATGAGATGAATAGCGTGGATGCATTGAAGGGAAAGTTAGATTAATACATGAAGGACAAAGGAAGAGAAAGATATTCTAATAAAGTGAAATGAAGACTAACGACCCTTGGAGAGAGAAAAAAAGTCTCTCTTGTTCTCAAACAGTGTCCTCAAGTTCTAGTCTTCCCATGATACTCTAGGCTGGAGATGCAGAAATGGAAATTTCTCATGTTTGGAGCATAGGCACGTAACCATTTACACATCCCTGATTTCTGGATGTTATCCCAGAGTCCGGGATGGGAATTTAGAAATGCTGCGATCTGACTACTGCTGCTGTTGCCTAACCTACCGCTGACCTCAAATCCTGGAAGAGAAAATAGAATCAGACGCAGGTCCATTCATTGTATAATCCACAGCAGCCACACCCCACCCAACACAAACCAGAAAGCCTGGGGGCTGATACCATCTAGGCTGGGGCTCGGGGCTGGTGTAGGTAAGATGGAGGGGGAGGGCTCGGGGCTGGTGTAGGTAAGATGGAGGGGGAGGGACAATCAGGCCCACTCTCCTGGTAAGAAGGGGCCTCCTGACACTTTTTAGATGTAGGCTGACTGTACCACTAATAAAAAATAAATTACTTTTCTTTGAGGGTTCATGCCTACTCTGACAAGGTAGGCTCAATCTGTGCCCATCCTGAGGTCAGATATGGGAGTGTGAATCAAATTCAGGGTGACTGTTCTACAATGAGGCTCAAAGTCCCTGATTTAGTTGGTGTAAAGAGCCCTATATGAAGTGACTCTGGGCAATTTCCACCTAACTCCTGTGGATTCTGATCTATAGCTTAAAACTACAAATGGTTTGCCACAACACCGGCAACATCATCCAGAGATGGTGTAAGGATGAGTTTGCATAGGAAATTGGTATGGTGAAGTCGGGCTGTCCTTTAGAGTCTGGATTGTAAACCATGGGTATAATATTCCATGGAAGGAGGCCACTTGACTCGTGGTGCTTATGCTAGCCCTTTAATCCGTCCCGTTCGCCCTACTCTTTGCCCAGATCCCTGCACGTTTTCCCTTTTTACAATTTATCCAATTTTCTTTTGAAGGTTACGACTGAATCTGTCTCCACTGCCCAGGCCAAGAAGGCATAATGAGAGCCTGATCCTAAGTCTAACCGCAAAGTAAAAAGCCTCTTGGGCAAGGGACCTGAACGTGGGTAATGTTGTGGGATTGTCAATACCTTTAGGGAGAGAAGAAATGAAAGCTGTCAGAAAATAAAACCGACAAACGCAGCCTTTGCTGATCTCTCAGCCTTCTATCAGAAACACACTTCTCAGTTTAGAGACTCCCCCCTCCCAACCCCACCCCACCCAACTCCCTTCTCTGTCTCTGTGCTGAATTCAGGAAGTTAAGGCCCTAATTCAGTTGTGTGTTGACACTAATGAACTATCCCACACTAATACTCAACTTATCCTGTCTGATTTTTCATCTTCATCTGGCGCTGGGAGCAGCTGTCTCTGGTTATATGTCTCCTGTCTTGGCATTTGCTGCCCAGCATCCAATTGAAAAATAAACATAGTCCAAAGCTGCAATCAGACGCAGTGCCTTTCCCCTGCTGCAGCCGGCTCCTGAATTTGGAATCAATGCTTTGTACGATTTCTGTACAATTTTATTTCCGTTACCCCCTCCCTCCCCCCATCCCTTCCCCTCAAGGGGTCCCCTGTCCATCTGGTCTCTTTGGTGTGGGAGGGTGAGTGGCCCACTTCTCAGCTGACAACACAGTGAAATGGCCAGTTTCCCAGACTAGGAGTGGGAGGAACATATTTACCACCAGTCAGCCAGCAGCACATTGACTAACGCATTTTCCCATGCACCTCTGGGAAGCTACACTGAATCGACAGCTTGGATTGTGTCGTAATCTGCCGTAAGAATCCTACATCAGATGAAATTTGGGAAGTCTTTAGAAATGAGCAATACAATAATTAGTGAGTAAACTGACAATCTCATTCTTGAGACTCCACAAAGCCTGGCTGATGCGATACTGGAAATATTTGTGTTGTCGTGATGGGAATCTCTCTGAGGTAAGCATTAAGGCCTGTTATTTGTGGAGTATAGAGTGAGCCTTAATGTTCGTCTAACCCACATGTCTAAGTGAAATTTATTTATTAGTTACAAGTAGGCTTACATTCACACTGCAATGAAGTTACTGTGAAAATCCCCTAGTTGCCACATTTTGGTGCCTGTTTGGGTACAACAAGGTAGAATTCAGCATGGCCAATGCACCTAACCAGCATGTCTTTGGACTGTGGGAGGAAATCACAGTATCCGGAGGAAACCCATACAGACACAGGGAGAATGTGCAAACTCCACACAGTGACCCAAGCGGGAAATCGAACTGCTGTGAGGCAGCAGTGCTAACCACTGTGCCACCGTACCGCCTGTGTCTATCAGAAAAATAGAATTTTGCTGTGGTAAATTTGCTCTTACATTAAGAGCAGAAAATGGATTGATGACATTTAATGATCACGAGATGTACCGTCAGCTGCTTGGCAAGATCGGCTAAATTGAAATACCCTTCAGTTTCCCTGCTGGTAACGCTCACATTTCTGGACCATTTAGAATAGGAGATGCTGCAGTCTTTTGCTGCTCTGTGCTGTGTTAGCTGGTCTCACAGAAACAACAGTCTGAACTTTACAACAGATGATGAAACCATCAGGCTAAGAAAGAATTTTCTAGCACAGGAGGTCTTTCAGCCCATCTTGTCAATGCTGGCTCCTATCCAATTAGTCCAACTCCCTTTTCCCTGAAGCCCTGTAAGTTCTTCCATTTGAAGTATTTGTCAATTTTCTTTTGGAAGTTACTACTGAACCTGCTTCCATCCCCTCTCAGCTACAGCATTCCAACCCCCGCATAAAAATATTTATTTCCACCTTTCCTTTGGTTCTTTTTGCCAATTACTTTAAATGCGTTTCCAGGTTACTGATTCTCCTGCCACTGGAAACAGTTTTTCCTTATTTCCTCTTTCAAGATACCTCATAATTTTGAAGACATCTATCAAATCAACCTTAACAATCTCAGTTTTTCTAGACGCTCCATTTAACTGAAATCCCCGTGTCTCTGGTACCAATTCTACAAGTGATTCCCACTCAAAAGATGTGCCTGGACGTCAGATAAGTAAAGATTTTTTGCAGAAAGTAGAGGCCTTTAAAACGTGGATTTCAAGGCATGTGCTAAAAATCCCATGCGCAGAACATACTGCCCCATATGCAGGCCATAGGAGACATGAAGTTTAAAGAGGTGCTTGAAATTGAAAGGGCGAAAAGAACTCTAAAAAAAGTGACATCCCGAAAAGAAACTGTCAGTGTTTTGGTCACGTGATCAGCAGTGAGAAGTTACAGAGATCACTTCTAGACGGCAAAATAAAAGGCAGTAGGAAGAGAGGTTGACTAGCTGGAGTGAGATGATGGACTTTACAGAGCAATTGCAACCACAGTGGATGTCTGAGGGTGGAGTAAGACAGATGAGTGTGATATCTCATGGCAGCCAATCTCCTACTGGGAGGAGCTACAAGCAACAGCAACAGGATGTCAGATGGAAACAGGGCTACGTTCATTCAGACGGTTCCCCCTATGATTGCCCCTTGGTGTCAGTGTGTACGCCACACTTGGAATACTGTGTGCAATTCTGGTCACCCTATTTTAGAAAGGATATTATTGAACTAGAAAGAGTGCAGAAAAGAAAATGAATGGTGGAGCAGGCTCGAAGGGCTGAATGGCCTACTCCTGCTTCGATTTTCTGTGTTGGAGGGTCTCTGATTGGTCCTCTATCTTCAAGAAACCACTTGTTGTCTTCAATCAGACAGCAATCCCACTCTCTGGCCATTATTTGGCCAATTTGGGAATAATCACAGCTGTGAGACTGTTCCACCTCCTGATTCCCGAAAGCCTGTCCACAGGCACAAGTTAGGAGTGTGAGTGAATACTGGATAAGATCCAACATTCCAGAAGCTCTAAACCGTTCAAGGTAAAGCAGTTCATTTGATTGGTACCCATTTCATCATCTCAACCATACACTCCCTCCATCACCGATGCACAGTGGGAGCAGTGTGTAACATATACAAGATGCACTGCAGCAATGTGCCAAGGTTCCTTCAACAGTACCTTACCAATCTGCAACATAAGAAATAGGAGCAGGAGTAGGCCATCCAGCCCCTCGAGCCTGCCCCGCCATTCAATAAGATCATGGCTGATCTGTCGCTGCTCAGTTCCACTTTCCCGCCCTCTCCCCATAACCCTTAATCCCCTCTCCTATCAAAAACCCATCAACCCGCGACTTAAAAATATTTAGCGAGGCAGCCTCCACCACTTCAACGGGCAGAGAATTCCAGAGATTCACCACCCTTTGAGTGAAGAAGTTCCTCCTCAACTCCGTTCTAAACCGCCCCCCTTTTATCTTGAGGCTGTGCCCCCTAGTCCTATTGTCTTTTTTGAGCGGGAAGAGTCTATTTTAGAATATTTTAAAACATCCACCACCCAGAGGAACAAGGGCAGTAGACACGTGGGAACATCACTACCTGCAAGTTCTCTAAAGCACACAGTATCTGAACTTGGAATTATATCATTTTTGATTTGATTTATTATTGTCACATACAGTGAAAAGTATTGTTTCCTGCGTGCTATACAGACAAGCATACCGTTCATAGAGAAGGAAAGGAGACAGTGCGGAACGTAGTGTTACAGTGATAGCTAGGGTGTAGAGAAAGATCAACTTAGTAAGAGGTAGATCCAATCAAAAGTCTGACAGCAGCAGGGGAAGAAGCTGTTCTTTAGTTGTGTGCCTTCATTGTCACTGAATCAAAAACCTGGGACTCTCTGCCTAAAAGCACTGTGGGTATACCTACAGGAGATGGAGTACAGCAGATTAAGAAGGCCAATATCTTTTCAAGGGCAATTAGGAATGCAATAAATGCTGGACTTACCAACAATTCTCACATCAGTGAACAAATAAATTAATCTCCAATCATCTCCAATCAATCATTTACAATGGTTAGCACTACAGCCTCACAGCGTGAGGGACCCGGGTTTGATTCTAGCCTTGGGTAACTGTCTGTGCGGAGTGTGCACCATCTCTCCATGTCTGCATGGGTTTCCTCCTGGTGCTTTGGTTTCCTCCCGCAGTCTGAAAATGTGCAGGTTAGGGAAATTGGCCATTATTAAATTGCCCTTTAGTATTCAAAGATGTGTAGGTTAGGTGGATTAGCCGTCATAAATGCACAGAGTTACAGGGAAGGGAATGGGAGTGGTGGGCCTGGATATGATGCTCTTTCAGAGAGTTGGTGCAGATCTGATGGGCCAAATGGGCAGTGAAGGAATTCTACAGTTCATTATGAATCCTTGTCCAGTTCAATTATCTTTGAACAGCCTGTCAGACTGCCTTCAATTTCTTTTTCTCTGTGCCTTCTATCTGTTCATTCATCATTTTTATTTTGCTCTTTTACTCAAAATGACCCACAATATTTGCGCTTTTACACAAGTCAGAGCATGCTCCCTTCCATTTCACTCCCAGCTGAAGGTGCTGAATCAGACAGGCTGACCAGAGGTCACACTTCATGTGTGAGCTTAGGCAGGGAGCGTGGACAGACTGGTTGACTGTAGGGGGCACCGACAGTGAAAGTCAGGCCGCCTTTTCCAGTCACTACCCGCAGGCTCTGGGGCTAATTGTGGGGGGACAGATATGTCAACAGTCACTCAACTTGGAACCTTCCCAGTCTGCAGTAACATAGCAGGCTGTATGATGCACTGCATCCCTCAGCCTGTGTAACAGCAGCTGAACCTTTAATCTTACAGCACGGTGCAGTCAACCATCCGTGCAAGTACACGGTGACACACTTAGCCAGGCCCAGCACTGGCAGCTCTGACATCCACTCACTTGTCCACAAGACAATTTCTTCCTGTTATAAAAAAGGCCAGAACATCTCCTCCTTCTAATTTCTCCTGACCATGGGCCATTCTCAGTACAAGTGTTGGTGTGTGTATGTGTGTGTGATAACTAGTTTAAATAGTCATAATGGTGTCAAAATTCTCATAAATCTGGATTTAAGTGGGACTGGCTTTGGAGTCCACTGATGTGTGGTGATTGCAAGTGGCAGAAATCTTTGTCGGTAAAAGAGAGATTGAAGTCGACTGGTTGTAGTGGAGGGGGGGTCGCGACCTTTAATTACTGCCATCTTATTACTTCCCATAAGGGTTACGGAAAATAATTTAACACTTATGCATTTTGAAGTTTTTTTTCTCACGTTAAAAATAATCTGCTCATTTCTGGGAAATGTGCTTTTTTTTCCCCAGTGTTGCTTTGTTTTGATAGCTGGGAGAGGTGTGTGGGTTGGAGCACAGTGAAGGGAGTTGGCGGCCTGGGCTCAGCAATAAGTGAATCCAACAGCTTGGTGTTAATGTAGGGCCAAAGATGATTAACTCCCCACTCGATTGCTGTGGCCTGACGCTCCCCAACCCCCTGCCCCGTGAACTTTCTCTGGTTTACGGACTCAGATAAACACTTTCACAGTCTTGCTGAACACCTGAACTTCAGCACAGGTTGTCCCAGAGTCACTCCATAATTTAGTGGGAGATCAGTGGCAATGCCCCTTTCCCCCCACCCCCGTCCCCCCACGCCGCAGAGAAATGGTGATAATGGCTGTTTTCAGACAATTATAAAGTAATTCCATGCATTTATACAGCACCTTTAATATATTGTATTACAGTCATCCCAAAGCCCCTCAGAGGACAGTAATCAAACAAAATCTTGACAATGAGCCAAAGAAGGATCCGTGAGGACAAACCAAAATACTAGTCAAAGGAGCAGATTTTTGAGGAGCATTGTAAAGGATGAGAGGGGAGTGAAGAGGTTTAGGACATCTGGCCTAGACAGCTGGAGGAATGCAGAATTGAAGGAACACCATGGAGCAAAGAACAAAGAACAATACAGCACAGGAACAGGCCCTTCGGCCCACAAAGCCTGAACTAAACCCCCCTACTCTTCCGGGTACCATGTCCCTCTATTCCCATACTTTGTGTATTTGTCAAGGCACCCCTTAAAAGTCACTATCATATCTGCTTCCACAACCTCCCCCCGGCAGTGAGTTCCAGGCACCCAATCTTTAAACCTTGCCCCTCACACCTTAAACCTATGCCCCCTCGTAACTGACTCTTTCACCCTGGGAAAATCCTTCTGACTATCCACTCTGTCCCTGCCCCTCATTATGCTGTAGACTTCTATCAGGGATCACTCTTCAACCTCCATCAATCCAGTGAGAAAAAATCAAGTTTCTCCAACCTTTCCTCGTAGCTAATGTCCTCCATATGAGGCAACATCCTGGTAAATCTTTCCTGTACCCTCTCCAAAGACTCCACATCCTTCTGGTAATGTGGCGACCAGAATTGAACACTATATCCCAAGGACAGCCTAACTAGGGATCTATGGACTTGCAACATGACTTGCCAATCTTTAAACTCAATGCCCCGTCCGATGAAGGTAAGCATTCCGTATGCCTTCTTGACTACCTTCTCCACCTGTGTTGCCACGTTCAGTGACCTGTGTACCCGTACACTCAGATCCCTCTGCCTATCTCAGAGGATTTGAAGAGGATAGACAGATTTGGACCCTAAGATGACAATTTTAAAATGGAGTTATGAGGAGCCATTATAGATCAGCGAGCACAGGGTGATGGGTGAATGGGACTGGGTGTAAATTAGAATACAGATAGCAAAGAACAAAGAACAATACAGCACAGGAAACAGGCCCTTCGGCCCTCTAAGCCTGCTTTGCTCATTGGTCCAACTAGACCATTCGGTTGTATCCCTCCATTCCCAGTCTATTCATGTGGCTATCCAGGTAAGTCTTAAATGATCCCAGCGTGTCGGCCTCCACCACCCTGCTTGGCAGTGCATTCCAGGCTCCCACCACCCTCTGTGTAAAATATGTCCCTCTGATATCTGAGTTAAACCTTGCCCCCTTCACCTTGAACTTGTGACCCCTTGCGATCGTCACCTCCGACCTGGGAAAAAGCTTCCCACTGTTCACCCTATCTATGCCCTTCATAATCTTATACACCTCTACTAGGTTTCCCCTCATACTCCTTCTTTCCAGGGAGAACAACCCCAGTTTACCCAATCTCTCCTCATAGCTAAGACCCTCCATACCAGGCAATATCCTGGTAAACATTTTCTGTACTCCACGTCCTCTGGTAGTGTGGTGACCAGAACTGGATGCAGTACTCCAAATGTGACCTTTCCAATGTTCTATACAGCTGTAACATCAGACGCCAATTTTTATACTCTGTGCCCTGTCCTATAAAGGCAAGCATGCCATATGCCTTCTTCACCACCTTCTCCACCTGTGATGCCACCTTCAAGGTTCTGTGGACTTGTACACCCAGGTCCCTCTGTGTGTCTATACTCTTGATGGTTCTGCCATTTATTGTATAGCTCCCCCCTACATTAGTTCTACCAAAATGCATCACCTTGCATTTATCTGGATTAAATTCCATCTGCCATTTCTCCACCCAATTTTCCAGCCTATCTATATCCTGCTGTATTCTCTGACAATGTTCATTGCTATCCACAAGTCCAGCCATCTTTGTGTCGTCCGCAAACTTACTGATCACAGCAGTTACATCTTCCAAATCATTTATATAGATCACAAACAGTAGATGTCCCAGTACAGAGCCCTGCAGAACACCACTAGTCACAGACCTCCAGCCGGAAAAAGACCCTTCGACTGCTACCCTCTGTCTTCTGTGGCCAAGCCAGTTCTCTACCCATCTAGCCACCTCACCTTTTATCCCATGAGATTTAACCTTTTGCACCAACCTGCCATGAGGGACTTTGTCAAACGCTTTGCTAAAATCCATATAGACGACATCCACGGCCTTCCCCTCGTCAACTGTTTTTGTCACCCCCTCAAAAAACTCCACCAAATTTGTGAGGCATGACCTCCCTCTTACAAAACCATGCTATCTATCACTAATGAGATTATTCCATTCTAAATGTGCATACATCCTATCCTATCTATCCTTTGAAAAAGTCAGTGTAGTAGAGGAGAATACGAAAAAGTCAGTGTAGTCGAGGAGAATACTGCGATACAGGGTTGTAGACCAGACGGGATTGAGGTACATAAGGAGGAGGTGTTAGCAATTCTTCAGAGTATGAAAATAGGTAAGTCCCCTGGGCCGGATGGGATTTACCCTAGGATTCTCTAGGAGGCTAGAGGGGAGATTGCAGAGCCTTTCTCTTTGATCTTCAAGTCATCATTGGCTACAGGTATAGTGCCGGAAGACTGGAGGATAGCAAATGTTGTCCCCTTGTTCAAGAAGGGGAGCAGAGACCATCCTGGGAATTATAGACCGGTGAGCCTTACTTCTGTTGTGGGCAAAGTTTTGGAAAGAATTATAAGGGATAGGATTTATAATCATCTAGAGGGAAATAAATTGATTAGGAATAGTCAACACGGTTTTGTGAAGGGTAGGTTGTGCCTCACAAACCTTATCGAGTTTTTTGAAAAGGTGACCAAAGAGGTGGATAAGGGTAAGGCAGTTGACGTGGTATATATGGATTTTAGACAAGTGTTTGATAAGGTTCCCCATGGTAGGCTACTGCAGAAAATGCAGATGCATGGGATTGAGGGTGATTTAGCAGTTTGGATCAGGAATTGGCTAGCTGATAGAAGACAGAGGGTGGTGGTTGATGGGAAATATTCAACCTGGAGTTCAGTTACAAGTGGTGTACCTCTAGGATCTGTTTTGGGGCCACTGCTGTTTGTCATTTTTATAAATGACCTAGATGAGGGTGTAGAAGGATGGATTAGTAAATTTGCTGACGACACCAAAGTCGGAGGAGTTGCAGACAGGGAGGATGGATGTTACAGTTTGCAGAGGGACATAGATGAGCTGCAGAGCTGGGCTGTGAGGTGGCAGATGGAGTTTAATATGGAAAAGTGTGAGGTGATTCACTTTGGTAAGAATAACAGGAGTACAGAATATAGGGCTGATGGAAGGACTCTTAGTAGTGTTGATAAGCACAGAGATCTCCGGGTACATGTGCATAGCTCCCTGAAAGTTGGCACCCAGGTTGATAAGGTTGTTAAGAAGGCGTACGGTGTGTTAGCTTTTATTGGTAGAGGGATTGAATTTCGGAGCCGTGAGGTCATGTTACAACTGCACAAAACTCTGGTGCGGCCGCACTTGGAGTATTGTGTACAGTTCTGGTCGCCGCATTATAAGAAAGATGTGGAGGCATTGAAAAGTGTGCAGAGGAGGTTTACCAGGATGTTGCCTGGTATGGTGGGAAGGTCTTATGAGGAAAGGCTGAGGGACTTGAGGTTATTTTCATTAGAGAGAAGAAGGTTACGAGGTGACCTAATTGAGGCATACAAGATGATCAGAGGATTGGATAGCGTGGACAGTGAGAGCCTTTTTCCTCGGATGGAGATGGCTAACACGAGGGGACATAGCTTTAAATTAAGGAGTGGTAGTTATAGGACGGATGTCAGAGGTAGGTTCTTTACTCAGAGGGTAGTAAGGGTGTGGAATGCCCTGCCTGCAGCAGTTGTGGACTCACCAACTTTAAGGGCGTTCAAATGGTCAGTGGATAGGCATATGGATAACATTGGAATAGTTTAGGTTAGAGGGTCATTAGATTGGTTCCACTAGTCGGCGCAACATCGAGGGCCGAAGGGACTGTACTGCGCTGTAATGTTCTATGTTCTAAGAATCCTCTCCAACAATTTCCCTACCACGGACGTCAAGATCACCGGCCTGTAATTACCCGGGTTATCCTTGCTACCCTTCTTAAATAACAGTAGCACATTCGCTATCCTCAAATCGTCTGGGACCTCACCTGTGTCCAATGAAGAGACAAAGGTTTCCGTCAGAGGCCCAGCAATTTCATCTCTTGTGTTCCTGATCAGTCTAGGATAGATGCCATCAGGCCCTGGGGATTTATCAGTCTTAATGTTCCCTAAAAAACCTAACACTTCCTCCCTTGTAACGGAGATTTTCTCTAACGGGTCAACACTTCCCTCTGAGACACTTCCAGTCAACACATCCCTCTCCCTTGTGAATACTGACGCAAAGTGTTCATTTAGGATCTCCCCTACTTACATGGGCTCTCAGCATAATTCCCCTCCTTTGTTCCTGAGAGGTCCAATTTTTTCCCTGACAACTCTTTTGTTCCTAAAGTATGAATAAAATGCCTTAGGATTCTCCTTAATCCTGTCTGCCAAGGACATTTCATGACCCCTTTTTGCCCTTCTAACTCCCCGTTTGAGTTCTTTCCTACTCTCTCTGTATTCCTCCAGTGCTCCATCTGTTTTTAGCTGCCTGGACCTAACGTACACTTCTCTTTCCTTTTTGATCAGACCCTCAATTTCCCTGGTTATCCATGGCTCTCGAATCCTACCTTTCCTATCCTTCCTTTTTACAGGCACATGCCTGTCCTGCAACCCCATCAACTGCTCCTTAAAGGACTCCCACATGCCAGGTGTGGATTTACCCTCGAACAGCCTTTCCCAATCAATGGCCACCAATTCCTGTCTAATCCAGCTATACTTAGCCTTCCCCCAATTCAGCACCTGCCAGTAGGATAACACACATCCTTTTCCATTACTATCTTAAAGTTTACGAAATTGTGGTCACTATTTGCCACATGTTCCCCTACTGAAACTTTGACAACCTGACTGGGCTCATTCCCCAGCACTAGGTCTAGTATAGCCTCCTCTCTAGTTGGCCTATCAACATATTGTTCCAAAGAACCTTCCTGTATGCATTTTACAAATTTCTCCCTGTCCAGACTCCCAGCCCTAAGCACTTTCCAGCCTACACAAGGGAAATTAAAGTCTCCCACTACAACAACTCTATTTTTTCTGCACCTATCCAGAATCACCTTACATATCCATTCCTCCACTTCCCGTGGGCTGTTAGGAGGCCTGTAGTACACCCCTGGCATTGTGACTGTTTTAGATGAGTAGAGTTTTAGATGAGTTGAAGATCGTGGAGAGTACAAGTGGGGAGGTCGGCTAGGGAAGAATCGGAATAAAAATGGAAAATGCTGGAAAAACTGAGCAGGCCTGGCAGCGTCTGTGGAGAGTGAAATGGAATTGGAGCAGTTGCTGGTTATTCATGGGCCCTGTTCAGTCTCAAGGCAGAACATCAATAGAGTCGGCAGAAACTGAGGGTCCGCTTTGAGGAACGTCTGTGTGAAAAGCAGAGATTTGAAGAATGCCTCCACTGTTACTCAATGGAAATATAATGCAATGTAACAGATCTATTTATCACATCACATGACAGTAGTAATTACATGTGATTCGAGGCATGTTTATCTAGATTTAGAAACAATTACATTTTGCGCTGTTACCAATCCTACAGCACTTCACAAAATTAGTACCATCGGCAGAGAGGACTTAGCAAGTGTGCCAGAAAGTACTGAAACTCCACTCTGAGCCAGGAGGTAGTTTTCAGATCAAGCACCAGCAAGCCTAGACTGTTTGGCTCTGGGAATGACAAAGTGCCTGGGCCTTTTCCCAAAGCCACTTTAGGCTTTTGGATGAATTGTTAAACCATCTGTTTTCTCAGGTGGCTAAAGAAGATTCTACGACAATATTACAAAAAGGAGAGGGGTTATCCCCAGTGTCCTGACTAATATTTATTCCTCAATCAATATAATAATAACCTATGTACCCCGGACATATTCTCTTCCACCTTCTTCCGTCAGGAAAAAGACACCAAAGTCTGAGGTCACGTACCAAGCGACTCAAGAACAGCTTCTTCCCTGCTGCCATTAGACTTCTGAATGGACCTACCTCACACTAAGTTGATCTTACTCTACGTAAAAGCAAATTACTGTGGATGCTGGAATCTGAAACCAAAAGAGGAAGTGCTGAAAAATCTCAGCAGGTCTGGCAGTATCTGTAGGGAGAGAAAAAAAAACCCCAACTTTGCCAAAGGGTCATCTGGGCTCGAAACATCAGCTCTTTTCTCTCCTTACAAATGCTGCCATACCGGCTGAAATTTTCCAGCATTTTTTCTTTTGGGATCTTTCTCTACACCCTAGCTATGACTGTAACACTACATTCTCCACTCTCTCCTTTTCTTCTCTACGAACGGTATGCTTTGCCTGCATAGCATTCAAGAAACAATACTTTTCACTGTATAAATCAAATCAAATCACTAAAACAGATTATCAGCTATTATCTTGCTATAGTTTGTTGGAGCTTGCTTTGCACAAATTAATTGCCGCATCACCAACAACAGAGACTGTGCTTCAGAAGTACTTTTCTTTGAATACACTTATGGGACATGGGCATTGCTGTCTGAGTCGCGTTTATTGCCCATCCCTAGTTGTCCTTGTTCAGAGGGCAGTTGATGGTCAACCACATTGCTGTGGCTTTGGAGTCACATGTAGGCCAGACCAGATAAGGAAGGCAGATTTTCTCCCCTAAAGGGACTAGTGAACCAGATGGGTTTTTCCTGAAAATTGACAATGGTTTTATGGTCATCCGCAGATTCTTAATTGCTGTAACTAACACACCAATGTGAGTTTTTTCTATTTTATACACGGGTTATAAGTTCATAAGATACAGGAGCAGAATTAGGCCATTTGGCCCATCAAGTTCACTCTGCCATTTGATAATGGCTGATATGCGCCTCATCCCCGTTTTCCTGCCTTCTCCCCAAGACACTTCAACCCATTACTGATTAAAAATCTGTCTAACTCCTCCTTAAATTTATTAACTGTCCCAGCATCCACCATATTTTGGGGTAACGAGTTCCACACAACACAATCCTTTGGGTGAAGTAATTCCTCAACTGTTTTAAATTTACTACCCCTTATTCTAAGACTATGACCTCTCGTCCTAGAATGCCCCGCATGAGGAAGCATCTGCTCCACGTCTACTTTATCCAGACCTTTTATCATCTTGGATACCTCAATTTGATCTCCCCTTATTCTTCTAAATCCCTGAGCATATAGGCCTAAATTGTTCAATGTCTTTACAAGCTGAAAGATTGTCCATTAATATTCAAATAAGGGGAGTAAGTCACAATGGGCTAGTTTCCATGAGGTACTGTATTCTGATTCCCCAAATTCATTTTAGTGGGAAGATAGGAATAGGAGTGGACTATTCAGCCCCTCTAATTTAATCTAATCGGATCATGTCTGATCTGAATCTAAACTCCATTTTCCCACCTTTAGTCCTATCTTTTGATACTTTTAATTAACAAAAATGTTCTGATCTCTGCCTTGGAAATATCAGTTGAACTCAGAGCGTCCATGGCCAGAGGAAGCAAGTTCCTGTATTCCATTACATTTTGTGTAAAAAAAGCTTCCTGATTTAACTCATGAACGACCATCTCCAACTTTATGAGTATCTCTCCTTGGTTTGGAAACAATTTCCCTGTATTTAAATTATCGAATCCCTTCACCATTTTAAATACCTCAATTCAATCATCTCTCAATCCCTTGAGAATACACAGCACAAATTTAAGTTATTTGTCCCCATAACCTCATTCTCTAAGTCCTGATGTTAGGACCAGTAGAGGTGAAGATGTTCACCTATCAATCTAGGCTGAATTCCCACATCATTAATGATATTTATGGTGGAGAACACTTGGCGGTGAATAGCCAGGTGGCATGGTGCACCAGCACTCTAAACCACAGATTGGAGACCTTTGACTTAACTCCCAGCTTCAGCTGACTGACCTCTCCTGCAGATGGTGTACGGATCTCTGCAAGGTCTGAATAGGACTTGCTGCACGTTAGGATACAAACAGCAGAGGTTTTGATGAATCCAAGATGTTCTTTATTTATGATGTGGAGATGCCAGCGTTGGACTGGGGTAAACACAGTAAGAAGTCTGACAACACCAGGTTTAAGTCCAACCGATTTATTTGATAGTAAACTTGTAAGTTAGTAAGATAGCAAGCTTGTGAGTTTACTATTAAATAAATTGGTTGGACTTAAACCTGGTGTTGTCAGACTTCTTACTGTGTTCTTTATTTATCCAGAGATCAGTAGGTGGTGTAGCAGAGGTGCTTGGTTTTATTGGCAAAACCACTGGTGAGTCACTAATTGGTGATGTAGTTTGAGGTATAGCCTCCCACTGACTTTGGAAACAGAGTGGAAGGGGACAAAAAGACAAAAACACAGAATGCTGGAAAATCTCAGTAGATCTGAAAGCATCTGTGGGGAGAGAATAGAGCCAACATTTCAACATTGACTCTATTCTCCCTCCACAGATCGTGTCAGACCTGCTGAGATTTTCCCATCCTTTCTGTTTTTGTTTCATTTTCATATTAACATAGCAGATAGGAGCAGGAGGAGGCCATTTGGCCCCTCAAGCCTGTTCCGCCATTCATTATGATCATGGTTGATCATCCAATTCAATAGCCTAATCCTGCTTTCTTCCCATAATCTTTGATCACATTTGTCCTGAGTGCTATATCCAGCCACTTCTTGAATGCATTCAACATTTTGGAATCAACTACTTCCTGTGGCAATAAATTCCACAGGCTCACCTCTCTTTGGGTGAGGAAATGTCTCCTCACCTCTGTCATAAATGGTCTATCCCGAATCTCAGACTGTGACCCCTGGTTCTGGACCCCCCCCAACTATCGGGAATGTCCTCCCTGCATCTACCCTGTCTAGTCCTGTTAGAATTTTATAAGTCTCTATAGATCCCCCCCATCATTCGTTTGAACATCAGTCCTGCTATCCCCAGAGTCAGCCTAGTAAACCCTCGCTGCACTCCCTCGAGAGCAAGAACATCCTTCCTCAGAAAAGGAGATCAAAACTGCACACAATACTCTAGGTGTAGCCTCACCAGCATCCACAGTATTTTGCTTTTATCTTAGGGACAAAGAGAGGCAGTCAGGTACATCTGGGGAAGAAGTCAAGGGGGAAATACGTTTGATAATGCAGTGTATTTTTATTGTTTCTTTCTGGTTTGTGAGATATGTTCTGCAGTTAGTTAAATCAGGTTGTGATTTGATCGACTGTTATTCTGTGTGCTCATCATGAAAATAAACCAGCTTAAGGAGTAGTATCTGGTCTCATCTCGCAAAAGACTTATGAGCATACCTACCAAGAATTTAGAGAATGGTATGTGAGGACATATGTGAAAGAAAATATGTCAGCTTCAGATCACAAAGGGCTACAACCATGGGTTACATTGGCCAGTGTGCTTGTGAAGTGGTTCTGTTACTGGACTAGTAATTTAAAGGCATGGACTAATCAAATAGAAGGTGAGTTCTAATTCTGAAATGCCAGTAATAAAAATAAATCAAAAACAAAATGCTCCCATCAGTAAAAGCGACTGTGAAACCATCAGAAAAACCCCAACTAGTTCAGATAGTTAGGTAATTAGTTTATTTATTAGTGTCACAAGTAAGTTTACATTAAGACTGCAACGAAGCTACTGTGAAAATCCCCTCGTCGCCACACTCTGGCATCTCTTCAGGCACACTGAGGGAGAATTTAGCATGGCCAAAGCACCTAAGCAGTACATCTTTCGGACTGTGGGAGGAAACCGGAGCATCTGGTGCGGCATGGGGCAGCACGTGGGGTGGTACGGTGGCACAGTCGTTAGCACTACTGCCTTACAGCACCAGAGACCTGGGTTCGATTCCAGCCTCGGGTCATTGCCTGTGTAGAGTTTGCACATTCTCCTGTGTCTGTGTGGGTTTACTCCGGATGCTCCAGTTTCCTCCCACAGTCCAAAGATGTGTGGGATAGGTTGATTGGCCATTCTAAAATTGACCCTAGTGTCTGGGGGATTAAGTGGTTAAGAGTGGGGTTACGGAAATAGGGCCTGGGTGGGATTGTGGTTGGTGCAGACTCGATGAGCCAAATGGCCTCCTTCTGCACTACAGGAATTCTATTCTATGATTCACCTGGAGGAAACCCACTCAGACACAGGGAGAACATGCAGACTCCACACAGAGAGTGACCCAAGCTGGGAATCAAGCCCGGATCCCAGGGCGCTGTGAGGCAGCAGTGCTAACCACTGTGCTACGCTGTAACCAATAGGATAGCCTCATCCCTGGAGATCAACCTGCCTATTCATTGACTTTCCCCTGCCAGGTAAATAATCTCCTTCAGAGAAGTGTCCTATCAAGGATGGACCTGAATGTAGTTCCAGCTCCACACCAGCAATCCAAGAATAAGGCTCTCGATTACCTTCTAAAGAAAAATGGGCAATAAATGCCAGCGACATCCACAGCCTGGAGATTTTTCTTTTGAAGTTACACGCATACTCCAGGATATAAGTTACTAAGACTACTAATGAGGGTGATTAGCACCACAGTACCTGGAAAAATGTCAAAGATAGATTTCAAATTTATTACAAGCACAGTGGCTGTCATGGTACAATCAGTGTTCTCCACCTCTGTTACTGGGACTTGAATCCAGCCCAGGCTAATAGGGTGAGCTGTCAGTAAAAATCAAAAACAAAACCTGTTTGGGTTGTTTGAAACCAGTTCTTTGTGGATGTGGGCACACAACGCAAAAAAAACTTAACACTTCAGTAACACAGAGCTGAGGAACAATCTCACCAACATTTACCATAAAGAGATGGCTGATTTAAGAAATTAAAATGTAGTGCAACACTGGGATAGATACAGTGTTCTTCTCATCAGCCAAAAATCCACAAAATGCAAATAAAAATGCGCAAAAGCTGTCAGAATCAATGTGCCATTTTGCAATCTCTACCCTGAGGCTGGTTCTCAAGTCAGTTCTTAACTAGATTGGCAAGTTACTTCAAGGATTAAAGACAGACTGATACAGACAAGGGCAACTCAGTGCTTACTTTATATTAAAAAATCTAGATGTACACTCCTATAATTCCAACAGCTCCTCTCTTCAAAAATGAGAGGCAAAATATAACTTTGGGCCGTAACTTCCACGGAGTGGCAATCAGTGGCAAATGACCAAACTGTACGCAGTTAAACAGGCTAAAGTGTCTGCCTTTCCCACCTGAACCAGGCCCGGTGAGATTAGAGCAGAAAGGTGGATCACTGATTCCAGCAGCAAGGTATAAAAGAAGTGGAGTGAAGAAGAACGTGTGTGTTTAAACGCACCATTGGAAATAACAGGCCAGGGAGAAGTGAATGAGATGTGGGGGTGGGAGTCAGACATCAGAGGTGGTAGGGCGCAGTGTTAGACATTGGGATGGGGTTTGGACATTCAGAGAGGAGAATTGGGAATCGGGAAGGGAGAGTTGGGAATCGGGGGCAGAATCAGTCATTGGAGGAGGAATTGGACATACGGGGGCGGCAGGGGGTCATGGCCATATTGGACACTGGGGGTAAAGGTTCGTGCATCAGGACAGGGGATTCGGGCGAAGGGGGGGTGTTGGCAATCAGGATAGGAGGTGGGCAGAGTCAGTCACTGGAGAAGAAATTGGATATAGAATCATTGAAACCTGACAGTGCAGAAAGAGGCCACTGCGCCCATTGAGTCTACATTGACCACATTCCAGCCAGGGCCTACACCCATATCCCTACATATTTATCCGCTAACCTACGCACCTCAGGACACTAAGGGGCAATTTTTTTTAGTATGGTCAATCAGCTTAACCCACATATCTTTGGACTGTGGGAGAAAACCCATGCAGACACGGGGAGAATGTGCAAACTCCACATGCTGTGGAGCAGCAGTGCTAACCGTTGTGCTACCGTGCTCTCACATCCAGGGGGTTGGGGGGGTTGTGTGCTTAGTTGGGGGGAGTGGGGGTCTTCTCGGGGGTTCGGAAGTGTGGGACAGGGTGTCCCATTTAAGGTTCAGTGTGGGTCTTTAAAATATGCTGAAGTTAGAAGCACTTTTATTCCTTCTAACTCTTTCAGAGTAATGATGAATGTAAAAGTGGCAAAAACCATGCACTATCAGAGATTGAAATCGCTTTGTCAGATGGTCCCCTGCGCAGTGCAATTGTCCGGGGGCAGTTAAACCATTCTGGACAACTGCCAGGTAAACACTTACCTTGGAACCTCTGAGAGAGATTCCCCAGCGCGTCTTTGGGGCATCCCCCAAATCCGATGCTGGGGAGCCAGGAAGTAATGGGTCTTTCTTTTTACATTCTTTGTTTAATGAGAATGAATAACCAGAACAACTTGCATTCATACAGTGCTGTTAATGTGGTAAAACATTGCAAGTTGCTTCATGGGAGCATTATCCATAAGGCTTGGTGTGAATCAGGTTGTGAACAGAAAAGGTTTTGTTTTACCAGTTTGATATTGATACCTATTAAGGCTGTGGACAGCTTGCTAACCTGTCACACTGCACTGTCAGCTCCACAGGGGTTACATCATGAGTTCCACAGGGAAACAGAGTTCAACATTTCTCTGTTTATTGCTACTGCAGTACTATTGGAATGCTACAGTTTTGTACTTTTGTTTGAATATAACAAGTCAAATTAGGTACAGCCCCTTAAAGAGGCACTGAAAAAATAAAAAAAAATCAAAGAGAACTTACAGAACATCCAATTAAAATGTTCTCTTGGAGGTCAACGATGCACCCAGCTCCACCCTGCGGTGCCCACCAAGGCCTCATGCCTGCTGGTGGACACCCTGTGCTCCATCTCCAGGGACATAGCCACAGAAGAGGGGCAGGCAGTCAGATCAGGCAACACCGCTAAGGTCCACCCATAGCCTGGACCTACTGGTGGCCAGGCCCTGGCGCAGGCCTCTTCCCTTCCCACCCACTCCACACCACATACACATGAAAGTGGGACTGGTTCCCAGCAAAATTCAAGAAACCGATTCTTTAAGAAACACTTATAACTATATACACATCAGCCACAAGCTCCTCTAAGCTGCAGAAAATGTAAATGGTTTAGGAATTCATGGGCCACTATAGTTATGGATGTATGGGACTGCTGCATGCAGCACCTTCCAGTCCAGGTCCCCGATGGGTAGGGGAGGACTCCCACATAGAAATCCCCCCATGGGGGATGTCTGCTGCCACCAGACGATAAAAGAGTATGCCAATGTGTGTCTGGACAGCAGATGAAGGCAAGGAGGTGAAGGATGTGCAGCAGCCCACAGCAGAAACCCCTCCACACCAAACTAAGCAGCTTGGAGGGAATTTCTGCAGGATGCCTCAATTCTGGCTCTCGAAGGGGGTTTCAGAATTTGGGGTCAATGTGAATTCCCCTCTGATCAGGCACGAGGCCACCACACACTTGAGCTGCTTTGAGGCCACATATGTTGTTGGGGCCAAGTACCACAGTCTGTGGATGACATTGGCTGCAAGCTGGCATTGAAGCATGACCCAATTCAGATGTTGTCATTGAGTCCATTCCTCTCCAATCCAGCATGTCCCTGACTCTGCTCACCCCAGCAGCCAGAGCCCTCTTCCCCAGCAGCCACCAGAAGGTACAGGTTCCTGAGCTCCCTAATGACAGCTGCTATTCCTGACAGGAGGGTGCTCTGGTGTGAAGCGATGATGTAGACTTTGATTAGACCCTGGGAAAAAGACAGGCAAAGCCTGCCAAAGGAGTTACAAAGACCCCTCAGGTCAATAAACTGGAGCTGCACGTGACTATCCAAGCTATGCACCTAGTGGAAGAAATATGTCGCCAGGGCAAATAGGAGGGGGCTCAACATAAAGGGTTAGGCTCTGAGTGTGGAAGGTCAGCACCTGGGTGTGATGGTATACCTGCACCTGATTGCCCTCGCTTAGCAGGAGAACCTTGGCAGCTTTTTCACCCAGAATTAATCAGTGAGCGATTTCTGGATTTTTGTGACAAACTCCAGTGGAGGGACAGCCCCAGTTTCATTATTCACACAGCATTAACTGGCCCAGCAGCCCTGAAACAAGAAAATTACATTTAAAACAAGTTCCCAGAATGTCCATTGGTCACTCGTATCTTATTCTTAGCGCTGGGTTAGTTATGATTACAGTAAAGCAGCATGAAGCTGAAACGGTGGGAAATGCTTTCCAATGTGTCAGCTGTGACTCATAACACTCGTCTTTCTGCCTCAGAAGGTTGTGGGTTGAAGTTCCATTCTAGAGATCTGGGCAACATATGATTACACTCCCGTGCAGTACTGGGGGATTGCTGCACTGCTAGAAGTGCCTCCTTCTGACGAGTTGTTAAACCAGGATCCTCCTCTGTGTCCTGGCTGATATTTATACCTCTATCAAGATCACAATGAAAAGATTATCTGCTCATTCTCACATTGTTGCTTCTTTGCTGCACAAACTGGTGGTTTATTTCCTATATTACAACAATGACTACAGTTTAAGAATACTTTCTACAGCATTTTGAGGTTGAGGTGCTGTATAAATGCATGTCTTCTGAAGGTAGGTTCTAACACTGCTTGCCTCAGCAATCTTTGGCTAACTCCAGACTTGAATTATGCTCAAGGAAGTCTTGTTGAACTAATTTTTTTAAAATAATTCAATAATTTGCAGACTGCTTTTGCTGCCAATGTCTTGCACGTGCAGTTGCACTGTTTTAACTTGTGACCTCATAGCGAGTGAGGAGTTGGCAGCAGCCAGGAGCAGAGGTGCTCATTAAACAGCTAGTAAAGGCAATGGTTCACAAAGCCTCACCTTCTCCGAGTCGGTGGGGCAGAGACGAGGAATGGAGCTGCGGGCCAGGACTATAGAATCATAGAATCCCTACAGTGCAGAAGGCTTTTGGGCCCATTTGCTTGCACTGATAACAATTCCACCCAAGCTCTATCCCCATAACCTAAGTATTTATGCTTCTAATCCCCCTGACACTAAGGGGCAATTTAGCATGGCCAATCAACCGAACCCACACATCTTTGGGGAGAGAAGGGAGGCTTTTGATCCACTGTAATTCTGGATTAAAACAGCCATATCTCAACATTGGAGCTCCGGGGCCTCTTCCGGTTTGAACCGGAGGCCTCTCTGCAGTTACTGCATCTCCTGCCCTGGATCTGGATTTATCACTGGGAAGAAACTCTGCTGTATATGGAAGCTGTAATCCAGAACCTGAATAAAATTCAACACCATGTCTCCTATAAATCATAGAATCCATTGAATACAGTGGAGAAGGAGGCTATTTAGCCTATCAAGTCTGCACTGACCACAATCCCACCCAGGTCCTGGCCCCATAACCCCAGCTACTCCGCCTGAAACTAAGGGGCAATTTACCATGGCCAATTAACCTAACTTGCATATCTTTGGACTGTGGGAAGAAACTAGAGGAAACCTGTGGAGAATGTGCAAACTCCACAAAGATAGTGGCCCAAGCAGGGAATTGAACCTGGATCTCTGGTGCTGTGAGGCAGTGATGCTAACCACTGTGTCACTGTGCTGCCTCTAATGATGCTATTGGTTACCTGTGCATGATTGGACAAGTGTGCACGTGCAGACAGTTATTGGTGGCAATCTTGTGTTGGCTGGAGACACAGTGGAATTTGAATTGAACAAAGTAAACGATACAATGAAGCGAGAATTTAGAGCTAACAACTAAATGATCGAATAACTTGGATTGAGAGTAGTCTGTGCTCAAATTATGTCAATGCTTTGTGATAAACTGACCTGTAATTTAATGGAGGAACAGTGCTCATTTCGACAGCTGAGTGTGCTTTCTATAGGCAATACTGATAGTTAGCAACACTGCTCCCTCACAGTGCTGATAAACAAACCCATCATTCCAAGCCCCTGCTCTCACCCAATGGTTATGCAGAGGCCTCACTGTTTTATAAAGTACCTCTCCATATCCTCAACACTTCTGCACACTGGTCTAAAGAACCATTTGCCGAGGGGTCCAAACTCATTCTACCCACAAGTGACAGAGCGACAGGCTGCATAAACGATACAATGACATCAAATCCTGATGTGTCAGTGAAGGGGAAGCTAGGGCAGCTCTGAACAGAAGAGATTCTTCCTCATCATCTCATACTGTCACTGTGAATTAGTGTCAGCCTCTCAGGGTGATGAATACAGCATCCTCGAATCAATGGCATACAATTCTCCCCTTAGACTGAAGGAAAATGCTGTCCACTCTTTTTCACACACTGGCCTTTCTTGAAAAGTGCTGAGCTATTCTGGTCCAAATGTAATGTTTGCTGCTTCCCTTTTCTATCTTTAGTGTCTCTTAAGTGGAGAATGCAGCACCTAAGAGCAGATAGTTGGCCTGAGGCTCCACAAATGGAGAGTTGGAACAATTACTTTTAAAAACTGAACAGGAAATTCACGGATTTGCTGCTTATCTCTGAGTCTTTCTGATGTATTGTCAAAAATATAAGTCAGAGGGTCCTGGAGTTTTGCAGCACAAAAAGAGGCCTTTTGGCCCATCATGTCTCTACCAACCATCAAGCACCTATCTATTCTAATTCCAATTTCCAGGAATTCCAGATTTCTATCACCCTCTGGGTGAAAAGGTTTGTCCTCAAATCCCCTCCAACTCTCCTGCTCCTTAATTTAAATCTATGCCCCCTGGTTATTGACCTCTCTATGAAGGGAAAAAATTTCTATCAATCCTATCTCTGTCCCTCATAATTTTGTATCTCAATCATGTCCCCTTCAACCTTTTCTGCTCGAAGAAACGCAACCCAGACTAACCAGCTTCTCTTCTTGCTGAAACGCTCCAGCCTAGGCAGCATCCTGGTGAATCTCTTCTGCACTCTCTTCAGCGCAATCACATCCTTCCTATAGTGTGGCGACCAGAACTGCACACAGAGCTGCAGCTGTGGCCCAACGAGCATTTAATACAGCGGCATCATAAACTCCCTGCTTTTATATTCTATCCCTCGGCTAATAAAGGCAAGGGTCCATATCCCTTCTTAACCACTTTATCTACTTGTCCTGCTGTCTTCAGGGATCTATGGACATGCACCATAGGGTTCCTTTGTACTTCCTAGTATCTACTGTTTATCGTATAATCCCTTGCCTCGTTACTCCTTTCACATCAACTCACACTTTTCAGGATTAAATTCTATTTGCCACTGTTCTGACCAGCCCATATATAACACCTTGCAATCTAAGGCTTTCCTCCTCACTGTTTACTACACCACCAATTTTCATGTCATCAGTGAACTTACTGATAATACCTCCTACCTTCACATCTCGATGATTAATGTACACTACAAACAGCAAGGGGGCCCAGCACCAATCCCTGTGGAATACCACTGGACACAGGCTTCCAGTCACAAAAACAACCTTCGACCATTACCCTTCGTCTCTTGCAACAAAGCCAATTTTGGATCCAATTTGCCAAATTGCCCCGGATTCCATGGGCTCTTACCTTCTGATCAGTCTCCAATGCAGAACTTTGTCAAAAGTCCATGTAGACTACATCAATGGCACAGCCTTATCTACGCACCTAGTCACCTCCTCAGAAAATTCGAACAAGTTTGTTAGGCACGATCTCCCCTTGACAAAGCCATCCTTGATTAATCCTTGCCTTTCCAAAGTGGAGAGTAATTCTGTCCCATTGTAACTTTTTTCCAATACTTTCCCTACCACTGATGTTAGGCTCACTGACCTGTAAGTAACTGGTTTATTTCTACTTCCCTTCTTGAATAATTATACATTAGCTCTTCTCCAGTCCTCTGACATCTATCCTGTGGCCAGAGCTCCTGTGGTCTCATCCCTTGCCTCCCACAGCAACCTGTGATACATCTCATCTGGAACTGGGGGTTTATCCACTTTTAAATCTGTTAAAGCCTCCCCTCTCCCAATGTCAATTTGTTCAATTATATCACAGCTCCCCTCCCTGATTTCTATATCTACATCATTCTTCTCCAGAATGAATTTAGATGCAAAAAATCTCACATACGTCTTCTAGCTCCATGCACAGATTGCCAGTTTGGTCCCAAATGTGCCCTACTCATTCCCTGCTTACCCTCTTACCCTTAATATCCTCATAAAACACCTGGGGATTTTCCTTTATTTTGCCTGCCTGTGCTTTTTCATGCTTCCTCTTCACCCTGCTAGTTTCTGTTTTAACTACCCCTCTGTACTTTCTGTACACCGCCAAGAATTCCGCTGCTTTGAGCGCCCTGTATCTGCCATTAGCTTCCCTTGTTTTTCTTATCCAATCCTATATATCCCAGGGTTGACGTCCTGGGTTTTCTGGACTTTTTGGTCCCACCCTTTACCTTTACATGAACATGCTGCAGGTTTCGTCTGACTTGAGTCTTTGAGAACATCCAATGACAAGTGGAGGTCTGGAGAAACAGTCTGAGAAAGGAATCCCAATGGTCGAGTCCATGGATCAATTTCATCTTCTGGAAACACCTGCCAAGGCTGTGGTCAAAGATGGGCTGTAGGGTCAGGCTCACCAAGTATGCAGGGACCCACAAAACCAATGCCCAGTGGCATGGAGTTTCTTAATTATACCCATTAGTGAGTGATCGTCAAAGAAGGGTACCTCCACTCTGTATTGCCTCTCCCTACTAAATTAGTTGAAATGCCCCCCAGCAGCACAAGCACTCAACTTTTTACAAATCACACCTAGGACCGAGGGAACAATGTTAGAAAGGACTGCTGTTCCACCCTATTCCAGATGCAATGCCTTCAGACCAGAAAGTGCACTGCCCAGTTTCAGTCTCCACATTTAAGCTCCTGTACCGCAAGAAACTACAAAAGGTTGTGAATGTAGTCCAATCCATCACACAAACCAGCCTCCCATCCATTGACTCTGTCTACACTTCCTGCTGCTTCGGAAAAGCAGTCAGCACAATTACATACCCCAGACATTCTCTCTTCCACCTTCTTCCATCGGGAAAAAGATACAAAAGTCTGAGGTCACGTACCAATCGATTCAAGAATAGCTTCTTCCCTGCTGCCGTCAGACTTTTGAATGGACCTACCCTGAATTAAGTTGATCTTTCCCTACATCCTAGCTATGATTGCAACACTGCATTCTGTTGTTTCCTTCTCTATGAATGGTATGCTTTGTCAATATTGTGCACAAGAAACAATACTTTTCACCGTATACTAATGTATGCAACAATAATAAATCAAATCAAAAATCAATACTTACAAGGGTTCCTCACATAGAAAAGGCTCAAAAACATGTGTTTCCAACAGTTCTATGGACGCAGACACAGGGAGAATGTGCAGACTCCACATAGTTATCTAAGGCCAGAATCGAATCTGGGTCCCTGGCGCTGTGAAGCAGCAATGCTAACCACTGTGTCACCCTGTTGAATACAGGGGACCCACCGAAGAAGATCCCTCCTTCCTTGCCCGACATCAGCTTGTCCAGTTGAAGCTGTCGGGCCACTTGTTTGGCCTAGGCTTGTTCCTGCTGCTGGTAAAATAGCGATGGGGATCGACATTTTAAGTGACCATTAATTGTCCATTTAAGGGTCTCAATAGGCCTCAGGGCGAATGGCCTCCACCACCGACTGTAAAATGGGAGGCAGGCCAGAAGCTGCGTTTTACAAGTCCCGCCCACCCTCATATACACCAGTAGATGGTTATGAAATTCAGCCCTCAGGTTATGTTGGACAGAGACTTGGAGCTGAATGACAGCATTGGTACAGTATCCATCCGCTTTGCATCCTGCGTGTGATGAGTGAAGACTCATCAGCTTTCGATTTAATTCATTCATTCCTAGGAATTCAAAATGGTGAAATTCCTCATTTCATTGCCTTCTAAAATTGGGACTTTTAAATCTAAACTTTGTGACAACTAATTTACTAGTTCCTGATTTACCTTGTTTTCATTTTCGTTATTTGGATTTTGAACTTTCACCTTCCAGTTCAATGAATTTTAACATCCTACAGTGAGCTACAGCTAACTCAGCCCAGTTTGAGGAGATCTATGTTAATTATCAGTCAGAAACTCGCAGAGACTCGCTGTGAGGAAGAAAGAAGTGGAAGCTTGACTGTCAGAAAGAAATCTCAAAAGTGTATCACAGTGAACTGATTATAGAGCATCTCCCTAGGAGCGACACAGTGGCGTAGTGCTTAGCACCGCTGTCTCACATGGCCGGGGCCCAGGTTCGATTCCTGGCTTGGGTCATTGTCTGTGCGGAATTTGCATGTTCTCCTCATGTCTGTGTGGGTTTCCTCTGGGTGCTCTGGCTTCCTCCCACAGTCTGAAAGACGTGCTGGTTAGATGTATTGGCCATGCTAAATTCTCCCTCAGTGTCCCCGACAGGCACCGGACTGTGGCGACTAGGAGATTTTCACAGTAACTTCATTGCGGTGTTAATCTAAGCCTATTTGTGACACCAATAAATAAACTTTAAAACTCTCCGTCACTGCGCAGTCCAATTTTGTACAAGGTTTGTGGCCCGGGATTGGGCTGGCCTCACCAGTAAGTGCCATGTAGAGGTATCACAGACATCTGTAAAAGCAGGACAAAGTTCCAGCAGCAAGTCCTTGAAATAGAGAGTGGAGTTGGGTCTGAAAAATGGAACCTTTCACAGGAGGTTGCGCATTTTAAAAAATAACTTTGTTTGTCCAAGAAATCCCATGGAGTGTTTTGATAACCTTTAGGATGTTTAGATAGTTGTTCGAGGGCTGGGCTCAGAGAAGGAGCTAATGTTTTGATCAGGAAAATTGTAATTTGTAAAATTGTTACAGATTATGGGTTGGGAACGAGAGAGAGAGCAAGTCATCAGCTGAGAGTCAATGTAGGTCAGAATACAGGGCGATAAGTGGCTGAACAGATGTGAGGAAGGACAAAAGCAGCACAGCCTTGAATGATCCCAAGTAAATGGAGGGTATAATGTAGGAGGTCTACCTGGTATGTGTTAGACTAGCCAAGTCGAAAGGTAATGATTTGATTTATTATTGTCACATGTATCAGCATACAGTGAAAAGTATTGTTTTTTGCACATTAGACATACAAAGCATACTGTTCATAGAGAAGGAAACGAGAATGCAGAACGTAGTGTTACAGTCATAGCTAGGGTGTAGAGAAAGATCAATTTAATATGAGGTAGGTCCATTCAAAAGCCTGATAGCAGCAGGGAAGAAGCTTTTCTTGAGTTGGTTGGTACATGCCCTCAGACTTTTGTATCTTTTTCCCGATGGAAGGAGGTGGAAGAGAGAATGTCCAGGGTGCATGGGGTCCTTCATTATGCTGGTTGCTTTTCCAAGGCTGCACAAAGTGTAGACAGAGTCAATGGATGGGAGGCTGGTATCTACGATGAATTGGGCTACATTCACGACCTTTTGTAGTTCCTTGTGGTCTTGGGCAGAGCATTAGCCATACCAGCTGTGATACAACCAAAAAGAACACTTTCTATGATGTATCTGAAAAAGTTGGTGAGGGGTTGAATCAGATAATGGTAATTTGGGAAGATATTGGGTGAGACTACATCTGGAATATTGTGTGCAGTTTTGGTCTCCACATTTAAGAAGGGATATCCTTGCATTAGGGGCAATACAGTGAATGTTGGTCTTGATGACGAGAAACTGAATAAATTGAGTTTAGAGTTTGTGGAGTTTAGAAGAATGAGAGGCAATCACATTGAAATCTACAAAATTCTGAAGGGGATTGATAGGATGGGCACTGAGAGATTATTTCCCCTCGTCAGGGAATCTAAAACAGTGGGGCCCAGTCTCAGGATAAGGAGCCGATTGTTTAAGACTGAGATGAGGAAATTTCTTCACTCAATAGATAGTGAATCTCCAAAATTCCCACCCCCAGCAGGTTGCAGATGTTCCATTGGTGAATATACTGAAGACTGATAGACTTTTGGGTCAGAATTTTACTGGCTTGCCCACCCTGGAATCGAGGAGGGCGAGGCTCGCAGAATGGCATTCTCTCTTGGCCTTGGATCTTACAAGCCTCAGGCAGGCGAGGCGGTAGAATTCCGGTACTGGTCTCTCAGGGAATTAAGGGATATGGGAAGCAGGTGGGAAGTTGGAGTTGAAGCTTAAGATCAGCCATAATATTGAATGGTGGAACAGGCCTGATGGGCCAAATGGTCTACTCCTGCTTTTGCTTTTTATCTTCTTAAGGGGCTGGAAGTAGGCAATCTTACTGGTAGCATGGTTGTGTGATCAGAAGCTCAGCATAGATCATATATGGCACCAAGATTGCAAACAGTCTGGTTCAGCGTCAGGCAATTGCCTGGGAGAGGGACGGAGGCAATTGCTGCTCATCCAATTTTGAATGTCACACATGCAGCCTAACAATTTAAAGGAATTGAGAGAGTGAACAGCAAAGTAGAGCTGCGTGTTGTCAGCATACACATGAAAACTGAAAATTGTTTTCATGCACGTTGGCACAGTGGTTAGCACTGCTGCCTCACAGTGCCAGTATCCCAGGTTCAATTTTGGCCTTGGATCACTGTCTGTGTGGAGTTTGCATGTTCTCCCCATGTCTGCATGGGTTTTCACCGGGTGCTCCGGTTTCCTCCCACAGTCCAAAGTTGTGCGGGTTACGTTGACTGGCCATGCTAAATTGACCCTAGTGTCAGGGAGATTAGCAGGGTATAATGTATGGGGTTACGGGGAATAGGGCCTGGATGGGATTGTGGTTGGTATAGACTTGATGGGCCAAATGGCCTAACTCTGTACTGTAGGGATTCTATAATTCATTATGTTGCTGAGATGTATGTAGATGCAAAATAGGAGGGGCCAAGGAAAAGGAACACCAGAGGTAACAATGCAGGAGTGGGGAGAAAAGCCACTGGAAATGATACTCTGGGTGTGGTTAAATAAGAATCAAACGAGGCAAATGCAGAACCACCTAGCTGGAAAATGGTAGAGAGGCTTTGCAGGAGAATTTTACTCTGTTCAAAAGGCACTGTATAAATGCAAGCTATCTTGTAAGGTGGGTAGGAGCAACAGGCGGTTACAGGAACTGAGACCGGCACCCTCGGGCAAGAGTTTGTAGAAGTTCTTTACCCATCCTTTGTCTTTTGGATGGCCAGATGGTGTAAGCAGACGGTCATTTCAATGCTAATTACTGCCGGTGAGTGGTCCTGTACGTGAGGGGGTTAAATCCATAGCCGGAATGGTAGATTATAAACACTTGCTGCATGAAAAATGGTCCATTGGATCAGCACAGGATGTGTGTCCTTCTGACCGGATGCCTGGAAGCTGTCAGTGATTTCAATAAATGATTCTCTTTGTAACAAGACCGACACTGGGTCATCCACAACGGCTTAAAAAAGAGACCATTTTGAAAATGAACTGTTAAACCATTAGGGATTGTTTATTCTAGTTCTACCCAAAGCTCCCCCCACATCCCATTTACCAAATTCACCATTCATGTCGCTTTAACCCTCTCCTTTGCAGGTTTTTTTGTGCAGGTTCTCTGATAAGTAAAATTTAACCCATGGACTCCTATATAAGTTCATATTCCCTGTGCCAACCATTTATGTGCATCACGACAAGGACACAAACGAATATTACATTGATATTTCCTACATTATAACAGTGACAACATCCAAAACTACTTCACTGGCTGCAAAGCTATTTTGGGACATCATGAGGCTGGTCAAAGTGCTACAGAAATACAAGTTTTTTCAATAATAAGACTGATAAAAAAAAAATAATTCTCTTGATGTAATTAATTCTTAAATTCTAAACATATAAATATTCAACATTTTTCTGCTCTTTCTTCCTTATTCTCTTTTCCCTATTCATTCCTTACCTTTTAAGTTTTTACTTTAATTTTATTATTTTTCTAATTAATAGCCAGCCTAATCTTATTCAAAATCAACAGGTTTTAATGTCCCAATCCAATAACTCTCCGAGATATCTACTGTTGTCCAATTCTGGTCTATTGAAGATCCCTAATATCACTTGCTTTGGTTGTGCCTTCAGTTGTCTGGGCCTAAACTCTGCAATTCCCTTCCTAAATCTTTGAGTCTCTTTTCTCCTTTCAGATGCTACTTAAACCCCATCTCTTTGACCAAGCTTTAGATCACCTGTCCTAGTATCTATTCATATGATTGTACGGGTGGCACAGTGGTTAGCACTTCTGCCTCACAGCGCCAGGGACCCAGGTTCAATTCCGGATTGGGTCACTGCGGACTCTGTGTGGAATTTGCACATTCTCCCCATGTCTGCATGGGTTTCCTCCAGGTGCTCTGGTTTCCTCCCACAGTCCAAAGGTTAGGTTGTTTGGCTATGCTAAATTGATCCTGGTGTCTGGGGGATTAGCAGCATAAATAGGTGAGATAAAGGACGGTGGGAGTGTCTAGGTAACCAACAACCTGCCCTGGTCCCCCAATGCCAACACTATTTGGGCGGCACGGTAGCACAGTGGTTAGCACTGCTGCTTCACAGCTCCAGGGACCTGGGTTCAATTCCCGGCTCGGATCACTGTCTGTGTGGACATTCTCCTCGTGTCTGCGTGGGTTTCCTCCGGGTGCTCTGGTTTCCTCCCACAGTCCAAAGATGTGCAGATTAGGTTGATTGGCCATGCTAAAATTGCCCCTTAGTGTCCTGGGATGTGTAGGTTAGAGGGATTAGCGGGTAAATATGTAGGGATATGGGGATAGGGCCTGGGTGTGATTATGGTTGGTGCAGACTAGATAGGCTGAAGGGCCTCTTTCTGCACAGTAAGGTTCTATGGTTCTATTGTTAAGAAAGCCCACCAATGCCTCTACTTTCTCAGAAGGCAAAGAAAATTTGGCAGGTCAGATAAAATTCTCATCAGCTTTTACAGATGCACCACAGGAAGTATTCTTTCTGGTTGTATCAGCTTGGTTTGGCTCCTGCTCTAACTAAGACCGCAAGAAACTACAAAAGGTCAGAATGTAGCCCAAACCATCACGCAAACCAGCCTCCCATCCATTGACTCTGTCTGCACTTCCCATCTTCTCGGTAAAGCAGCCAGGATAATTAAGGACCCCATGCACCCTGGACATTCTCTCTTCAATCTTCTTCCGTCGAGAAAAAGATACAAAAGTCTGAAGTCCGTACCAACAGACTCAAGGACAGCTTCTTCCCTGCTGCTGTCAGACTTTTGAATGGACTTATCTTGTATTAAGTTTATCTTTCTCTACATCCTAGCTGTACTCTCTCATTTCCTTCTCTATGAATGGAGTGCTTTGTCTGTATAGCGTGCAAGAAACAATACTTTTGACTGTATGTTAATACATGTGACAATAATAAATCAAATCAAATCAAATCAAAAAGTGCACCCCCACCTCACGTGCTGCACTTGCCTAATGTACACAGCCCCTGTGACTGGCCTCTGCTCTCTGTAAGCATGAGAAGGACCCGTGTGAGATGGTGCTGACAGACTGAAGATACAATTTGTTTCTTTTAACTATTTTCCACTGGGTGACAACGCCCACAGAGAAAAGCAACAACAACATGTATTTATATAGTGCACTTAACAAAATAAAATGTCACAGGAGCATTACAAAACAAAATCTGACACTGATCCACAGAAAGAAATATTATGGCAAATGCCCAAAAACTTGGACAAAAGGAGTAGATTTTAAGAAGTGTCATATAGGAGGAGAATAAAGTAGGGAGGCAGAAAACCCTGCAGAGGGAATGCTGGACCTTGACAGCTGAAGATATGGCCACTCATGCTTTGTTAAATGCAATTGTGGGGCATAGGCCTCTCTGGCTGGACCAAAAATATGCAGATTAGGCTGATTGGCCATGCCAAATTAATCCTAGTGTCAGGGTGATTAGTAGGATAAATATGAGGGGTTGCAGGAATAAGGTCCGGGTAGGATTGTGATCAGAGCAAACTTGATGGGCTGAATGGCCTCTTTCTGCACTGTAGGAATTCTATGATTCCAGTTTATTGCCTATCCCTAGTTGCTCTTGATTGACACAACTGAGTGACCTGCTGGGGCATTTCAGAGGGCAGTTCAGAGTCAACCACATTGCTGTGGCTCTGGAGTCACATATAGACCAGACCAGGTAAGGACAGCAGATTTCCTTCCCTTGAGGACTTTTGTAATCAAGGTGGGTTTTTCTGATAATCAATGATGGTTTCATGGTGATCAGTAGATTCTTAATTCCAGATATCTTTTATTGAATTCAAATTTCACCATCTGCCGTGTTGGGATTCAAACCGGGGATCCCAGAATATTACCTGGTATTATTAACGATAACACCACGAGCCCATCGATTCCCCAGTGGTAAAATCAGGAATGCTCAAGAGGCCAGAATTTGGTAAGTGCAGCATTTTGGAGAGTATTTTTAAATATAATTCACTCATGGGACATGGGCATCACTGGCTGGCCAGCATTTATTGCCCATCACTAGTTGCCCTTGGAGGGCAGTTGAGAGTTAAGCACATTGCTGTGGTTCTGGAATCGCATCTAGGCCAGACCAGGCAAGGACAGCAGATTTCCGTCCCTAAAGGACATGAATGAACCAGATGGGTTTTTCCAACAAGCGATGACGGTTTCATGGTGATCAGGAGATTCTTAATTCCAGATATTTTTTATTGAATTCAAATTCCACCATCTGCCAGATCAGGATTCAAACCCGGGTCCCCAGAATATTAGTTGAGTTTCTGGAATAATATTCTACTGATAATACCAGTCAGCCATCGCCTTGTGGTGTGAGCAAGAGTAAGAAGTCTGACAACACCAGGTTTAAGTCCAACCGATTTATTTGATAGTAAACTCACAAGCTTTTGAGGTTTTCCTCTTCGTCAGGTGAATGGAGAGCTCTGGCCTCAGACAGTGCATACAACAGCACAGTCAGTTTACAGATTACTGATTAGAATGCGAATCTTTACACCTAACCTGCTATTCAAGTCTTAAAGTGGCTGACAACGTGAGTGAAATGAGCACCGAGCACAGGTTAAGGAGATGTGTATTGTCTCCAGACAGCACAGTAAGTGAGGTTTTGCAAGCCCAGGCAAGTCATGGGGGTTACAGATAGTGCGACATGAACGCAAGATCCCTGTTGAGGCCGTCCTCATGTGTGCGGAACTTGGCTATCAGTCTCTGCTTAGCAACTCTGCACTGTCGTGTGTTGTGAAGGCCGCCTTGGAGAATGCTTACCCGAAGGTCAGAGGCCGATACTCTTGCAACTCGGCCAACGTTGTCCACCTGATACGTTGCAAGAAAGGATGTCCCGATGCATGGTACAATGGAGAAACAATGCAGACGCTACGACAACGGACGAATGAACATCGCTCGACAATCACCAGGCAAGACTGTTCCCTTCCTGTTGGCGAACACTTCAGTGGTCACGGGCATTCGGCCTCTGACCTTCAGGTAAGCATTCTCCAAGGCGGCCTTCACGACACATGACAGCGCAGAGTCGCTGAGCAGAGACTGATAGCCAAGTTCTGCACACATGAGGACAGTCTCGACAGGGATCTTGGGTTCATGTCGCACTATCTGTAACCCCCATGACTTGCCTGGGTTTGCAAAACCTCACTTACTGTACTGTCTGGAGACAATACACATCTCTTTAACCTGTGCTCGGTGCTCATTTCACTCACATTGTTAGCCACTTTAAGACTTGAATAGCAGGTTAGGTGTAAAGATTCGCATTCTAATCAGTAATCTGTAAACTGTCTGTGCTGTTGTATGCACTGTCTGAGGCCAGAGCTCTCCATTCACCTGACGAAGAGGGAAACCTCGAAAGCTTGTGAGTTTACTATCAAATAAATCGGTTGGACTTAAACCTGGTGTTGTCAGACTTCTTACTGTGTTTACCCCAGTCCAACACCGGCATCTCCACGTCATGAGTGCTAGCAAGAGTACAGACGTAGGGAGGGGTGAGGCTATGAAGGAATCTGAAAACAAAGATGAGAATTTTAAAATATAATTGTTGTTGATGTGGGTCAATGAATACATGAGTCATGTCAAAACTTGCATTAGATAGTTGCTTCCATCTAACCTCAGTTTAACATGCGATTTAAGCACACAGAGTGCACAACGGTTATAAAACAGTTCCTTCAATTGGCATCAGAGCAACTTCAACCCTTCAGGGAAAGCTTAACTTCAAGGAGTTACAAAGAACATTCACAGCTGATGCTCCAGATCTCAGCCACGTCCGAGACCTTGACTCCTCATCACAGTGTGACCGGTTTTGAATTGTTGCTTCAGCTCCTGGCTACAGGCCTTCTCTCCTCTCTCACCGTGAGGCTTTCCAGACTCAGGAGTGCTGCTAGTCTGTCTGACTAGGGTCTCTAATCACCTTCCTGGCTCTTTAGCTATCCTCAGAGGCTTCATGCAGCCTTAGGCTGCCGTAATTAACACGTCTTAGCTGTGTCTTTGCTGCTTTCTCCCTTGCTTCATGGTGTCTGGCTCCATCCCTCAGCATGTCAAAGATTCTGCCTCATGCAATAAGGAACCCAATGGTTGACCAGTTCCCCTGCTCAGTGCCCCTCCCCCATCGCCACCTGCTACCAGAGACTATGCTACACACTTTCCCGCTTAAGGGTTGCCATCCCAGCAATTAGACATATCACACTGATTGCTTACTGAGCAATCACATAATCAGCAGGTTAATTGAGATATAACAGCTAGTACATTTGCATCCACACTGGTAACAGCATTCCCTTTGTGCATAGCCAATTTAGGAAAATCATAGAATCCCTTCAGTACAGAAGGAGGCCACTCAGCCCATCGAGTCTGCACTGACCACAATTGCATCCAGGCCCTATTCCCATAACGCCACATATTTACCCTGCTAATCCCCTGACACTAAGGGGCAATTTAGCATGGCCAATCAACCTAACCAACACATCTTTGGACTGTATGAAGAAACCAGAGCACCTGGAGGAAACCCACACAGACATAGGGAGAATGTGCAAACTCCATGCAGTCGGTGACCCGAGGTTGGAATTGAACCTGGGTCCCTGGCGCTGTGAGGCAGCAGTGCTAACTACTGTGCCACTGTGTCGCCCCAAAATGCTGTGGATTGGGATGATATTCAGCACTTGTGATGGCCTCCTCAATGCCTGTTCCAAACTGGCACTTTCAACAGTACCCAAGGTTTGTGATGGGTCGGCCACAAAAGGATCTAGGTCAGCCATGTCTCCAGGGACCACGTGATCAGCAGCACTGATTGCTCCAGTTGTAACCTCCCTGCCTGACATCTTGGCATTGCAGAGTGGGCTTCCTCACTCTGTATGCACACCCGGAATCACTGAAGTACATACTCCAGGATTCCCTGTCACTCCGACTTCTCTTCACTCAGGACACTGCTGGCTGGTGATTCAGGTTCTACTATGCTGTTGAATGGGCTGCTTGCCCCCCACATTGTCCACCAGACTTCTGGTATCGAGC
The DNA here is from genome assembly GCF_965287045.1 of Carcharhinus amblyrhynchos. Taxonomy (NCBI): domain Eukaryota; kingdom Metazoa; phylum Chordata; class Chondrichthyes; order Carcharhiniformes; family Carcharhinidae; genus Carcharhinus; species Carcharhinus amblyrhynchos. Next base: position 5,096,191 of record NC_137346.1, on the reverse strand, counting down.
AAATCTCCTCCGGGAATGGTCTTGAGGTTGCCCTTCCATTCCAGGTTCAATATCCTGGGTGTGACTGCTGTTAAACTGTTTTCCTCTTTTTGGGCACCTCTCTCAGTTCTGACGATATCGGCAGCTATCCACTGCGGGTAACACCACCTTTCTGGCAGCGCCAGTGTATTTCTCGAAACTCGGTGTCTCACCCGACTATGAACGGCAGTCAACACTTGACCCCTGAGACTACCGGGCAGTGGGAGTTGCTTCACCTCTCTCCTGTTGTCATGAAGCAGCCAAGAGAGAACTCCCTGATCCTCTTCCACCATCGCAACAGCTTATTTTACCTGTTTGGACTCTTTCAGTCAGTAACATTAGAACATAGAACATTACAGCGCAGAACAGGCCCTTCGGCCCACGATGTTGCGCCGACCAATTAAAAAGCAATGACCCACTAACCTAAACCAATCCCTTTCCATCCATAAACCTATCCACGGATCTCTTAAACGCCCCCAAACTAGGCGCATTTACAACTGCAGCAGGCAGGGCATTCCAATCCCTCACCACCCTCTGGGTAAAGAACCTACCTCTGACATCCGTCCTATAACTACCACCCCTTAATTTAAAGCTATGCCCCCTCGTGCTAGCATTCTTCATCCGAGGAAAAAGGCTATCACTGTCCACCCTATCTAAACCTCTAATCATCTTATATGTTTCAATAAGGTCCCCTCTTAGCCGCCTTCTTTCTAACGAAAACAACCTCAAATCCCTCAGTCTCTCCTCATAGGACTTCCCCTCCATACCAGGCAACATCCTGGTAAACCTCCTCTGCACCCTCTCCAAAGCCTCCACATCCTTCCTATAATGTGGGGACCAGAACTGCACACAATACTCCAAGTGCGGCCGCACCAGAGTTTTGTACAGTTGCAACATGACGCTGCGGCTCCTAAATTCAATCCCCCTACCAATAAACGCCAAGACACCGTATGCCTTCCTAACAACCTTATCCACTTGATTCCCAACTTTCAGGGATCTATGTACACATACACCTAGATCCCTCTGTGCATCAACACTATTCAGAGTCCTACCGATAGCCCTATACTCTACACATCTGTTATTCCTGCCAAAGTGAATTACCTCACACTTTTCCACATTAAACTCCATCCGCCACCTCTCGGCCCAGCTCTGCAACTTGTCCAAGTCTCTCTGTAAACTATGACACCCTTCCTCACTATCGACCACACCTCCGACTTTGGTGTCATCAGCAAATTTACTAATCCACCCAACTATACCCTCATCCAGATCATTTATAAAAATTACAAACAGCAGTGGCCCCAAAACAGAACCCTGAGGCACACCACTTGTAACTGAACTCCATGACGAATACTTACCATCAACCACCACCCTCTGTCTCCTCTCTGCTAGCCAATTCCTGATCCAATTACCTAAATCACCCTCAATCCCATACATCTGCATTTTCTGCAGAAGCCTTCCATGGTGAACCTTATCAAACACCTTACTAAAGTCCATATATACCACGTCAACTGCCTTACCCCCATCCACCTCTTTGGTCACTTTCTCAAAAAACTCAATAAGGTTAGTAAGGCACGACCTACCCTCCACAAAACCATGCTGACTATCTCCAATCAATTCATTACTCTCCAAATAACTATAAATCCTATCCCTAATAATTTTTTCTAAAACCTTGCCCACAACAGAAGTAAGACTCACCGGTCTACAATTCCCGGGGAAGTCTCTGTTCCCCTTCTTAAACAATGGGACAACATTGGGTTGGTTCAGTCTTCCAGTAAAATCTACCAATGTCTTCATCAATCAGATGAAGCTGTCTTGTGTCTGCTGTTGAGAAGGAAGGGAAGGTGAAACTGAAATTTGGCTTCAGCTCTCTGGATTTAGATCTTGCTCAAGCACATCAGTGATACTTTGACAACACCCCACACAGATCCTGCAGAGGATTGGGGTGGGAATGCTACTGTTTGCTTGAGGAATGGGCCATAATCCTCTCTAAACCGGCAAGAGTCGGGTGCCTCCATGTTCAATCTTCTAGTTGAGGTTCTCAATATTTCCATTTCCTTTGTCAGGCCTGTCTCTTCTCTGGTGAAGGAGAAGGGATGGAGTTGCATTGGACTGGGTCACTATGCCTGATGTCTGTGGCTGTTGATGGCAGTCTCGTTGGAGTGGCCAATCCTGTTACATCTGCAGGGTGTCTCTGGAGTATTCCTTGGGCACGCTCAGTTGTGAGGTTAGTTTCCTATCCAATAGCAGTGCTCATACCGTAAGGATTAGGTTTGTGCTTGCTGTGCACCAATCAGTTCCGCCTGCCGTCTACATCTCACTGACTTTCAGGAGGGATGTCGGGGTACAATATGGTCAAACTACTTGACTGGTTCCAGGGTTACAAAGACCAGGTTTTCTCCTTCAGCTTGTTTTTACTCATAAAATTCTGCAGCTGTGTCAGGCTACTGCTGTTCCCAAAAGCCCCTGCCAGGACCTCAAAGCCCTGCTGTGGACTTCTTAACATCTGCATCTCTCCCCAGTATTTCTCGGCAAGCTTTCACAGATGGATGTTCCTTGATGATTGAGATCTGTTCCCACTCACTGAGGCCTTTGTATGCCTTGGCCAGCTGTGCATCTTTGATCCAGTCCTCAGCTGCCAAGTCATTGGACGTCTCTGGTTTCCCCCAAATCTATCCAATGACAGGTAAAATATCTGTGACAGGACATTTTGTCCCTCCCCTATTGCATTCAAGTAGGGCACACTGGAAGCCGCTTTTTAGTCGTTGCTCCAACTCTCAGTTTATCCTGTGAAGCCTGTGCTTTCATTAGAGCTGCAGTTACTGCAGCCTCCCTCACTGACAGAACCAGTTTCAGTTCTTTCGTGGCCTGCTCAATCTCGGCCAGGCGTCTTTCCATTTTGTGCACTGTGACCTGATGTCTGTACTGTGCAATCCACTCCTGACACCAAAATGTAACGTGAGAGTTAGGCACACAGACTGCACAAAACTTATAAAACTGGATGCACTAGCATCACAGCAGCACGACAGCAAGTGGTTAGCACTGTTGCTTCATAGTGCCAGGGACCTGGGTTCAATTCCCAGCTTGGGTCACTGTCTGTGCAGAATCTGCACATTCTCTCCGTGTTTGCGTAGATTTCCTCCGGGTGCTCCGGTTTCCTCCCACAGTCTGAAATATGTGCTGGTTAGGGTGCATTGGCCATGGTAAATTCTCCTTCAGTGTACCTGAATAGGCACCAGAGCGTGGTGACTAAGGGATTTTCACAGTAATTTCATTGCAGTGTTAATGTAAACCTACTTTTGACTAATAAATAAATAAAAGCAATATCAACCCTCCAGGGAAAACTTAACTTTAAGGAACAAATTATTAATATAGAATATTTACAGCGTATGTTCCAGATCTCAGCCCTACTTGTGCCCTGGCTTCTCAACACAGTGATTCACTCGTTTGGAATTGCTGTTTCAGTCCCTGGCTACTGTCCTTCTCTCCATGAAGCTTTTCAGACTCAGGAGCGCTGTTAGTCTGTCTGACTAGCGTCTCTAACTCCTTTCCTGGCTCTTTAGCTGCCCTCCGATGTTTAAGCTGTCCTAGGCTCCTGCCATACTGCCACGCACAACTCCCAGCCTTGTCCTTGCTGCTTTCTCCCTCACTGCATGGCACCTGCCTCCTCCGTCCCTCTGCTTGTCAGAAGTACTGCTCCCTGCAGGGAGAAGCCTATAGGGTCAACCAGCCGCCTCGCTCGGTGCTCTCCCCCACCATCACCCCCTGCTGCTGGAGACCCATTACAAGAAGATCTCCCACACACTTTGTTGGAAACGGAACTGCCAATTTGTGCAAAGCAAGCTCCCACAGATTACAACACGATGGTGATCAGTTCATCTCTGTTTCTGATGTTGATTGAAGAGTAAATATTGGTCAGGACATCAGCAAGAACTTCCCTGTTCTTCCTGAATAATGCCATGGAATCTTTTACATCCACTGGGAGGGCAATCACAGCCTTAGTTTAACCTATCTGAAAGATAGCACCTCCCACAGTGCAGCACTAATTCCCACCTTAGACTTATAGGATTGTGTCTCAGTATTTACAAGGTTCCCTGTAGTGTCTCAGTATTTACAAGGTGTTCTCCGGGAGTGTCTCAGGCTTTACAAGGTATTCCTCAGGACTGTGCCAATTTATTACGGGTCAGGTCCCAACCCATATGCTATGCATGATTCTGATCACCCTATTCAGCAAGGGGTGTGTGACAGCCATTGTTAACACGTGTAATCCATGTACAGAGGCCTCTAACTCAGGCTTCCCGTTCAATCCTCACTTTTCCCTTGTCCTCACCCTTGCTTCCCATATCTTCAACTTCCGGTTTCCTTCGTGCCACTGGCCTCAGCTTCCCTCTTCCTTTGGTTTTCCTTCTTCCTTCTCAGTCTCCCCTTTTCGCCTCCCACATTTCTCCCTTCCCTCCCTCGGTTTTGCCCCCTTCACCTGTTAGTTTCCCCCTTGCCCTTCAATTTCCTCTGTTGGTTCCCCCTTTTCCCTGCTCAGTCTTACTTCTTCCCCTGTCTTAATTTCCCTGTTCATAGATGGCCTCTTGGAACATCTTGCACAGCATCTTGCTGGTGTGAAATCCTGAGCAAAAACACTTCATTATAGTGGACACGTTCCTTGTTAAAGTAAATGCAATAACATTTCCAGTTGTTACATGGTCATATATCGTGATCAGAAGTCGTCTGGTCAGATGTAACATGCTGAACTGTTGTATAGTGAAATTTCATTTACCCAGAGTTAGTGACTGAACTCAGTATGTCTAGCCCAGTGAGGCTCCTACACCCTCCCAGTAATAAAGTGGTGAATGACTCCTCTTGGGAAGTGTCCGTTGATTTCAGATCAGGAAAGAGGGTCAGCTGTGATACTTTCCAAGGTTGAATATCATTATTCAGGATCGCACATCATGGAATTCCTACAGTGCAGAAGAGACCATTCAGCCCAAGCTTAGCCAGGCCCTCTCCCCCACCCAATCCCCATTACCTCACAATTTGCACAATCAATGTTTGGACTGGGAGGAAACCGGAGCACCCAGAGGAAACCCACGCAGACATGGGGAAAACATGCAAACTCCACACAGATAGTCACCCAAAGCCGGAATCGAATCCAGGTCCCTGGCACTGTGAGGCAGCAGTGGTAGCCACTATTCCAGTGTGCTGCCTGGACTGAGTGGCTACGTGGATGAGCTACTGAAAGATTATACAGACTCAACACTTTTACATTTCATTATACACAGTGGGCCTGATTTTATCATTTTCATTCTAAGTACTGAATCTGGGCGCAATTCAGATCCAACTTGGAAATCTGCTCTCAGGCGCCCTGATACGCACTCAAGGCTGAAAAATAAAATCATGGGTCTGAATCACGCTGTGGGTGAGGTTTAGTGAGGCTGAAACGATCGGAGCTCTGAACTGTGCATGTGCAGTTGGAAACAAATTGAAAAAGTGTCAGATTGCTCCTGGGCCGCAGAAAGTGGAGAAAGTGGCTCGGGAGTAAAGAGCAGGAGTGATGGCCCCCTTATCCACTCACCTCCCCCACTACCCAGACCGATCACGACTCCCTGTCCCCTTCCCCCACATCGATCGCCCACAGAGTAGCAGTGGACTCAGCTGCCCCTGCCCCCCCCCACCAGAGATCCATCTCCACCCCCACCAGTGAACGATTAAGCCCCCCCACCATCAGAGATACATCTTACCCGCCTCCCTCCTCCCTGCACGCCCCCCCACCCCACCAGAGAATGGTCTGGCTTCATTCACCAACCTCCCCCCCCCCTCCACCCACAGAATGATCTGGCCTCACTCACCAAATCCACCCCCCCACCCCACAGAGAACAATCTGCTCCCCCCCTCCGCCCCCCACAGAGGAACATCTGACCCATTTCCTCCTCCCACCCCACCAGACAATGATCAGCCCTCCCTCCCCTGCCTGTCCCCACCAGAGATACATCTGACCCGCCTCTGTCCCTGCCCCCAGTCAGACAACGATCTGGCCTCACTCCCGCAGTCTCCCAGTCAGAGAATGATCTGACCCGCCTCCCCCCCCCCCCCCCCCCCCGATCTGAGTCAGAGAGCGGTGGAAGAGCTGGAGCGCCCGATTCAGACTTTTATTCAGCAGGATCATATTGGCGCAATTCTGGATTGGCGAATGCAGCAGTAAAGGGAGAAGTGCTGATAAAGTTGGGCGTGTACTTCATTAATTCAATTTAAATGCATGCAAATGTATTTAAATCGCCATTGCACTTGTTTCGGGCGCTAATCGAATTGCCACCATTCCAGTTTCAGTAAAGTGACTATCTGCGCAGATGCGGACGCAGATCGCGTTAATGGCCTCACACCCGACTTTACCACGTTTTCGCACCCACAGTGATAAAATAGGGCTCAGTATCATTCCAAATATTGCATATTACACACTACACTATAATACAGTTAATAAGTTCTATGGTTCTATGATAACTACTAAAGGTGCCACACAATGTTTCCAAAAATCTCATTCAGATTCCAGTAAAGACTTTCATTTTGACATAAAGAGTTTCTGTCCTAAGAACTCTCTCTGGCCCAGGGCCATGCTGCTGCCCTCAGCACTAATCAAGTTATCATTACAACGGCTTAGGATGGTGTTGGCTGTAACCGATGGCAACCATGCCTGTACATTTGAAGATCTAACGATGGAGAAACAGTTTGGAGTGAAAAGGCAGCATGTTTGAGAACTGACAGTGGCCTCTCTGGCAGCGAGTCCCAGAGGGAGGAATCTGATTTCCCCCATGGAGCAGAGGGAAGGGGTAAGACAGCACACACTCTGTGAACTGTTGTCCCAAACTTCAGCCACATGGTGAATTACATTTCTGATTAGTAAATTAAGAAATAAGTAATAGACATCCTCGCTGATCCTCAAGTCTCAAAACTCACACTCCCACCCTGTGACAATATGTATTTTAATCTTTTTGCAAACTTGTTGGTAAAATGCTGGGAAAAGAAGCAGTCTGTGACCGTAGTTTTGATGTCTTTTGTTACTGAACATTGTAAGATGTTTGTTAAGTAAATACACAGACATATAATATATTTGTCTGAATTTTGTGTGTGTGTGTGTGTGTGTGTGTGTGTAAAGCCTATTCTACTAAGATTGGTGTGTGTGTGGTTAAAACAGTGTTGCTACAGCTTCTCTGGCCTATGATAAGTCAGCAAAGTTGGTGCTGCCTAAACCAGGGATTGGACCATGATACTGGGGTTTGCTGGCATGGGCAAGGCTCCACAGAGCAGCAGCAGAGGTGGTGTTTTTAAAAATTGAGTGTATAAGATGGACAATCAGCACACTCACGTCACCCTCAATCTCATCCCCATATTCACTGTTATTTTGTTTGGACTGGCAGGAATGTGGCACTAGAATTTCTCAGTCAGGGATGGGGTTGTGTGGAATATTCTCACTTCAGGGCATGATCTTCGATTATTCATCATTTGCGGCACTTCGACTCAGTGATTTTCAAAACAGTATCGCCCACAGAAAATTCTCCACAAATACTTAAAAAGTAAAGTTTATTTATTAGTCACAAGTAGGCTTACGTTAACACTGCGAAGTAGAAAGGGTCGAGAGCCTTCAAGTTTTTAGATGTCCAGATCGCCAACAACCTGTCCTGGTCCCCCCATGCCGACACTATAGTTAAGAAAGCCTACCAATGCCTCTACTTTCTCAGAAGACTAAGAAAATTTGGCATGTCAGCTACGATTCTCACCAATTTATACAGATGCAACATAGAAAGCATTCTTTCTGGTTGTATCACAGCTTGGTATGGGCTCCTGCTCTGTCCAAGTCCGCAAGGGACTACAAAAGGTCATGAATGTAGCCCAATCCATCACACAAACCAGCCTCCCATCCATTGACTCTGTCTACACTTCTTGCTGCCTTGGCAAAGCAGCCAGCATAATTAAGGACTCCGCATACCCCAGACATTCTCTCTTCCACATTCTTCCTTTGGGAAAAAAGTACAAAAGTCTGGAATCACTTACCAACCGACTCAAGAACAGCTTCTTCCCTGCTGCAGTCAGATGTTTGAATGGACCTACCTCGCATTAAGTTGATCTTTCTCTACACCCTAGCTATGACTGTAACACTACATTCTGCACTCTCTCATTTCCTTCTCTACGAACGGCGTGCTTTGTCTGTATAGCACACAAGAAACAATACTTTTTACTGTATGCTAATATATGTGACAATAACAAATCAAATCAAATCAATGTAGTTACTGTGAAAATCCCCTGGTTGCCACACTCCAGCGCCTGTTTGGGTTCACTGAGGGAGAATTTGGCATGGCCAATTACCTGATCAGCATGTCTTTTGGACTGTGGGAGGGAACCAGAGCACCCAGAAGAAACCCACAAGGACTATCGATACTCAGTTATTGCATTGCACCTGGACCCCATTAAGTAGAAATTCCTCTCTTGTTAAACTTATCCCGTGAACAGTCATATTGTCTAATGAACTAATCATTCACAAACAAACACTTTATAGTTTGTATTTGGTCCCTCTGATGTTATTTGTTAAACTGCTGTTAATCTGAAAGGCAAATAGAAAGTTTGCACTTTGGGTAAGAATTAAAAGACAGTTTTAATATTCTCTTCCTTGTGTTAAAGTGCCTTTGTGGCCTCACAATCACCACTCTCTGGGCTAGGTGTGGTGGAGACGGAGGTTAGACGCATGCCCCCTCATGTCCCCCCACGTTGGCTCCATGCCAACCTGCCCTGCAGCCAGTATGCACTGCGGAGTGGACGAATGAGGGCAGAGCAGGAAGGATGGAAGTCCCGCCCGCTGGAGTCGTTTGCCAATCTGGCTGGCAGCTCCATCACCTGGCAGCACCAGGAAGGACCAGGGACCAGGAGAAGATGATCCAGGTGCATAGATTCCTTAAGTGAGTAAGTCTGGGATGTTGGGCTGAGAGGGTTTGAATTAGTAAGTGGGAGTGGTTGGGTAGGTTTAAGGGAGGGATTGGGTAGAAATGAAGGGGGCATCAACCTTAGGGAGGCTGATCTCTGATTGGCAAAGGGCAGCCCAAACAGCGAGCATTCCCTTGAAGCATTTGATTTAAAAAATGTTGAGCTTTCAGCTCCTGCCTAGCTGCAAACACCAAATGTTTAATAGTGTGGGCAGTGTATTATCAGGGTCGGCTGGCTTGGTAATGAGCACCACCCACCTCCACCCCAGCTGTATGTTGGGGAGAGCTGGGAGTGAGTGGGAAGGTTGTGGGATGGGCACCTATTTTGCATCCCCTCCCCACCAAAGGATACAGAGGTGGGTGAAGTCAGTGAAGGAATTAAACACAAAGATGAGAGTTTTAAAATCAAATTTAACGTGACATGCAGTGTGCTATCTTCCTCTTTGACCTTGCTGGATTAAAAGATGATTTAACAAATGGTTAATGAACATGGTTAACATGAACTATAAAGAGGTCTAAAGTATTTGTATGTGATGGTGACATTTATAGTGCAAGTCTGCTGGTTACAGGACTTCATCCGAGAGGAGAACATTTGGGGGCAAACATCAGTGTGCCCAATTTCTGGCCATATGATGCATTCATCCGGTGGACTAAAAATCACACAGGCCAGCAATCTGGTGTGTAATCTCTACCCACAACTAACTGATGCACAATCCCATCGCGTGAAAACCTGCCATGGGCTCATGACATGGTAAATCTCACTCCCATAAATGCTTTAGTGTTTTAATCCCCTTGGTGTGCACCTTGAAGACGTTATCCTAATTGTATGGCTCCACAAAGAGTTAAAAAATGTTGTGCACAAAGCTCAGCTCGGGGGAAGGGGGAGGTGCGGTGGCACTCTGTGGTCAGTAATGAATTTTATGTTACATTAAAGGCATATAAATGGTAGGCCCAGTGCAGACAACAAGTGGCCAGGCATCAGGGGCTAATCTAATGATGTAAAAATAGAGACAGTACCAATTATATGGCAGCCCATACCACACTGCTGCAGGGACTCCCAATGAATAGCTACAAATCAAATTACAGGCTAATAGACGCACTACAAGAGGGGGCAGTCAATGCTAACTGCATTACAGCCTTGTGACCTTTCTGCTCTAAGTTGCACGGTCCAGACTAAAACTTGCATCCCTCTGAAATATGAAAGAGCCTGTTGTTAAGGGAAAGCGGTGGAACAAGGCATTGTCCCTAAATGAGTTAAACACTGCTGTCAAAGTGCTTGTTTCCCTTTATTTATGTGTCACTGTCTCGATTCCCAGCTTAGCCTTTCCATTTGAAATGTCCAAACACCAGTAAACCGCACCGCTTTCCTGTTACTCTGTTCCCTTCTGGTCCTACCACCTTCTCAGATATCTGCATTCCTCCAATTCTAGCCTCTTGCGCCTCCATGATTTTTAACCACTTCACCAGTCTTGGTCACGCCTTCGGCTGCCTAGATCCTAAGCTCTGGAATTCCTACTCTAAACTTCTCTGAATCTATATCTCTCTCTCCTCCTTTTAGATAGTCCTTGGAACTACCTCTTTGAGCAAGCTTTTGGTCATCTGTCCCCATATCTTCTTCTGTAGTTTAGTGCCAAATTTAGCATAATGGTCTTGTGAGGTATCTTGGGACATTTGAGCAGTTTAAAGGTGCTGTTTAAATACAAGTTGTTATTACTCTGGTAGTTTCAGAAGATGATCAGAGAATCTGCAAGATATTTCCTCGATTTCCCCACTGCCCCCAACCTGAAGCCCAGTTTGATTATCTGCTATGTCTGCTGCTGTGTGATGGCAGTGAATCCTGTGCTTTGCTGCACAGAGCTCTGGGTTTAATTCTGACCCACTTTCCATCATGAACCAGTCTGGTATGAATCATAGAATCCCTACAGTACAGAATGAGGTCATTCGGCCCATCAAGTCTGCACTGTCCATAATCCCACCAAGGCCCTATTATAACCCCACATATTTACCTTGCTAACCCTCTGACACTAGGGTCAATTTAGCATGGCCAATCCACCTAACCCGCACATCTTTGGACAGTGGGGGGAAACCTGAGCATCCAGAGGAAACCCACACAGACATGGGGAGAATGTGCAACTCCACACAGGTGGTGACCCAAAGCCAGAACTGATCTCAGGTCTCTGGCGCTGTGAGGCAGCAATGCTAACCACTGTGCCACCGTCCTGCCCCAAAGCTGCGTGGGTTTACACATAAAGACTAATCTCTGGAGCAAGGTACATGGTTTGGATAGAGTTACATCTCAAGGTGATCACAGGCTTCTGGGAAAGGGGAGAATACTTGAAGTTAATGACAGATAGTCAATCAGGCAAGTGGGACATGGGCCTCTCCCTGCTTTCCTCCACATGGACAGTCAGTGTCATCGATCTGTTCAGATGGAGTCTCTGGGAATTGGAAGTTAATCTCCAGGATACTGTTATGAGGAACATCCGGGAGAAAGATCTTTGGCAATTTTTGAAAACTTTTTCTCTTTTTGGTTATAAAAGAACTGAAGAGGGGAAAGAAAGCTCTTTGTCTGAGAGTCAGAAGCCATCCAACTGAGTAACAAAGTGAACAGAAACATAGAAACATAGAAGATAGGAGCAGGAAGAGGCCATTTGGATCTTCAACCCTGCTTCGCCATTCATCACAATCATGGATGATTGTCCAATTCAATAGCCTAATCTTGCTTTCTCCCCATAACATTTGATCCCATTCGCCAAGTGCTATATCCAGCCGCCTTTTGAATACATTCAATGTTTTGGCATCAACTACTTCCTGTGGGAATGAATTCCACAGGCTCACCACTCTTTGGGTGAAGAAATGTGTCCTCCATCCTAAATGGTCTACGCTGAATCCTCAGACTGTGACCCCTGGTTCTGGATTCCCTCACCATCAGAGATATCCTTCCAGCATCTACCCTGTCTAGTCCTGTTAGAATTTTAAAAGTCTCTATGAGATCCCCCTCATTCATCTGGACTGCAGTAAAAACAATCCCAACCAAGTCAATCTCTCCTCATACATCAGTCCTGCCATCCCCGGAATCAGCCTGGTAAACTTTCACTGCAATCCCTCGACAGCAAGAACATCCTCCCTCAGAAAAGGAGACAAGAACTGCACACAATATTCTAGGTGTGGCCTCACCAAGGCTTATTTCCCAATGTTTACTTCCCAGTTGGTGGAGAGGTGGTGCCCTATGAGGATGGACATATCGGTGGGAGCATGGGAGATAGGACACTCAGAACTGATTGGTTATGGGATGAAATCTCTGGGAATTATCCAATCGAGCACAATCTCAGTATTAGGCTCTCAGTCAGGGAATCAGAGCCAGTGACCTCCCCAAAGGGAGGTCGGGGTGAGAAATCAGATGACAAAAGAAACTATTTTGATTGGTTGACGTAACAGTTATCTTAGCCAAGACTGCAGAATAAAAAGCGACAGAGCGGTAAACCTGATATAGAGCAATTACATAACTAAAATAAAACTACTTTCTCAGAAGACTAAGGAAATTTGGCATGTCAGCTACAACTCTCACCAACTTTTACAGATGCACCATAGAAAGCATTCTTTCTGGTTGTATCACAGCTTGGTTTGGCTCCTGCTCTGCCCAAGACTGCAAGGCATTACAACAGGTCGTGAATGTAGCCTAATTCATCATGCAAACCAGCCTCCCATCCATTGACTCTGTCTATACTTCCCGCTGCCTTGGCAAAGCAGCCAGCATAATTAAGGATTCCACGCACCCCGGACATTCTCTCTTCCACCTCCTTCCATTGGGAAAAGGATCCAAAAGTCTGAGGTCACGTACCAACCAACTCAAGAACAGCTTCTTCCCTGCTGCTGTCTAGACTTTTGAATGGACTTAACTTTCATTAAGTTGATCTTTCTCTACACCCCCAGCTATGACTGTAACACTACATTCTGCATCTCTCATTTCCTTCTCTATGAACAGTATGTTTTGTCTGCAGAGCAGGCAAGACACAATACTTTTCACTATATGTTAATACATGCAACAATAATAAATCAAATCAAAATCAAATTAAATAAAACAAAAATAACTCGGGATCTGGGTGTCCTGGCACATGAATCACAAAACATTAGCAAATGATGAGGAAGGCAAGTAGAATGCCTATTACAAGGGGAATGGAATATAAAAGTAGGGAGGTTTTACTACAGCTGTACAGGGCATTGGTGAGAACACATCTGGAGTACTGTGTATAGTTTTGGTCTCATTTCAGACAACACAAAATTGCATTATAAGCAGTTCAGTGAAGGTTCACCCTACTGATTCCTGGGTTGAAGGAGTTATCTTCCAAGAAAAGGTTGAACAGATTGGGCCTATGTCCACTGAAGTTTAGAAGAATGGGAGGTGATCTTATTGAAACATGTAATATTCCAACAGTGTGAATGCTGAAAACATGATTCAAAATTAAAGTTTATTTATTATTGTCACAAGTAGGCTAACATTAACACTGCAGTGAAGTTGCTGTGAAAATCCCCTAGTCGCCACAGTCTAGCGCCTATTCGGGTACACTGAGGGAGAATTTAGCATGGCCAATGCACCTAACCAGTATGTCTTTCAGGCTGTGGGAGGAAACCAGAGCACCTGGAGAAAACCCATGCAGACATGGGGAGAATGTGCAAATTCCACACAGACAGTGACCCAAGCTGGGAATCAAACCTGAGTCCCTGGCACTGTGAGGCAGCAGTGCTAACCACTGTGCCACCCACATTCCCTTTATGGGAGATGCCAGAAGCAGGGGATGCAGTTTAAAAATAAGACAGAGATCAGAAGAATTTTTTCTCTTAGAAGGTTGTGAGTCTGGAATTCTCAAGGAATATTTTTAAAGTAGAAGTAGATAATTTTTTGACTAAGGAATCAACGGTTATCAGGGGTAGGCAGGATAGTGGCGTTGAAGAAAAATCGGATCAGAGCAAACTCCAAGGACCAAATAGCCTATTCTTGCTCCTAATTTGTATGTCTGTATGTTAAGAACAGCCCAGTATATGGGCCTAATTCCTTGCAGCAACAGATCAAACTCCTGGTCGTCTGCAGAATTCTGGTTTTCTTTTCTAAATATACTAAATAAGGTGGTTGCACATTGAAAATGCTGTTTGTGGGGGAGGGGATACTCCATAGGGTCTTCAGAGTCAGAGGGTCACATGATAAGACACAGCAAGGCTGCAGTGCTTACACTGAAAATGGTTTAATGGATGTCAGGCTGGAAGCCTGTCAGCACATTCTTGAGTGTTTTTCATGAGGCATTATTTATCAGCAATCTACTGGCCTAAGTACCTTCTCTATGAGAGCAGCAAACAGTATCAGAGGCTGTGCAGCCTCCGTTCACACACGTTTCCATCCTCATTGCATCCCATCCCTGCATCTCAATATATAATTACCTCCAGTGAGTTAACGGATCAAAATGTCCCAGACTCAGTAACCAGCTTGTCTTATTAGCTGGAATATGAATGGAGGCTGCTGGGAGGTAAGACAGGATGTCAAAATGTTCCAGTTAGCTACAAACGGTTGTCAGATGGCACGTGGCACAGTGTTTGCCATAGCTATCTTGCAGCGCCAGGGACCCGGGTTCAATTCCTGGCTTGTGATACCATCGGTGTGGACTCTGCATGTTCTCCCTGTGTCTGCATGGGTTTCCTCCAGGTACGTTTCTCTCATAGTCTGAAAGATGTGCTAGTTAGCTGCATCACTAAGTTCCCCCTCAATGTACCTGAACAGGGAACTGGAGTGTGGCGACCAATGGATTTTCACAGTAACTTCATTGCAGTGTTAATGTAAGCCTACTTGTGACACAAATAAATATACTTTGAAACAGATTTGGTAACTTCAAATCCTGACAGAAGTTCTAGATCAAGACCAGGCAGAGGGTGTGGTCAAGGCTTTGGATACTCCTGCTTCATACATGGAGTATTTTCTGGAAGGTTTGCTCAAAACTAAACAGATAATATCATCTAGAGCAAGGCAGCTGGAATGCCAGTGAGGTTTCATTGGCAGAAATCTCCCAATCCAATTAATGTCTCATCCTCCTTTGATTCTGTGCCTGGTATTCTCCTGATACTAAGTGTGAACACACTGTGAATGGTCAAAGGGCAAAATCTGTGGCAACATCAGGAATCAAGTCACATATCCAAGTGTTTGCACTGTGTTTATTCAAACTAGATCAGCTCAGAGTGCTTCCATTATAATTTGGGAGTGCTGGAAGTTATAGTCCTCATCTGTTATGATGGACTGGGTGGCACAGTGGCAGAATGGTTAGTACTGCTGCCTCACAGCACCAGGGTTCCGGGCTCAATTCCCGGCTTGGATCACTGTCAGTGTTGAATCTGCACATTCTCCCTGTGTCTGTGTGGGTTTCCTCCAGGTGCTCCGGTTTCCTCCCACAGTCCGTAGATGTGCAGGTTAGGTGGATTGGCCATGCAAAATTGCCCCTTAGCATCAGGGGGGCTAGCTAGGGTAAATGCACGAGGTTATGGGGAATAGGGCCTGGGTGGAATTGTGGTCAGGGAAGGCTTGATGGGCTGAATGGTTTCCTTCTGCACTGTAGGGATTCTATGACTATATCTGATCATCTGAAAATGGATCAGTTTGAAATCTACAGCATTCACATAAATGAGGCTCTTTTAATATGACTTGGTAGCAGAAATGCTGACAGTTCCTGCTTTCAGGTCAAACATTTTGGGTGGAATTTTAATATAATTCACCTGACTCTCAATAAAACTCACACTGTGGATTATTTTGCACCTGTACAGTCCCACCGTGCCTTGAAAACACAAAGAAAATAGACTTTCTGCTCAGCATTGTATAAACCTCAAGACAAGATTAAACCCACAATGCCATGAACCCTAATAAATATAATGTAAATCAATTAACTATTTTAAAATACTAACAGACATGTTTATGATTATTGTCTAAATCTATCAATGTTGACAATATTTTGCTGTTCCTGTGAAGTGGTGAAGAGGGCAAGAATCTCTGCAAGTTCCGATCATTGCAGTGACTGGTTTTGAAGGTTATGTATTAACATGACTTGCTCCTTACCTGTTCCAGAGCCTACAATGTCCCGGCTGGGTGATTCAGACATGGCGTCTGCTAGACGTTCACGTAAACCTTCATCGGTATTATCGATAGAAGACATATGACGCAGTCCAAAGCTCTCTGGCCAACTGCCACACACTTCCAGTAGAGTCACACTGCGGTCAAATGTACCTGCAACAAGAGATGTGGGAATGTCATTTACACTCACTCCTTCTCCAAAAGGTCTCCTTCTGAGGGGACCTTATCTCAACCCAACCATTCCAACAGACTGGGCAGCTAAGCTCAGACTCTGCCCCAGTCTCAGCGACACTGGTGAGTTGGACCCTTGTTTTTATACAGTCAATGGTTCTTTTAGGGATACCATATATGAGTAATTAGGGTTAATTAGGGATAACAAATGGTTAGTGAGGCAAACTTGGCAGGGACAAGTGACTTTGCATCTATAGTCGCCATAGCACTCCATTACTGAGGGCTTTCCTCACCTCATGTCTGACTAATTCTAGACTAATTCATAGAAATCACAGAATCCCTCCATGCAGGAGGAGGCCATTCAGCCCATTGAGCCTGCACTAACAACAATCTCACACAGGCCCTATCTCCATAATCCCACATATTAACCCTGCTGATCCCCAACACTAAGGGACAATTTAGCATGGCCAATTCACCTAACTCACAAATCTTTGGACTGTGGGAAAAAAACTGGAGCACCCATAGGAAACCCACACCGACACAGGGTGAAAATACAAACTCCACACAGTGACCCAAGCCGGGAATTGAACGTAGGTTCCTGATGCTGTGAGCAGCGGAGCTAACCATCGTGCCAGTTGGATTGACAGAGAGTGAGCGTTATGATTGGTCAACAACTCCATTATCACCGTACCGTAATGAGTACCGGGATTGGGGGGGGATGAATTTGATTGCCCCTCGTCTGTTTCTGTTTAGGTTCCCTACCTCGATTTTGATTTGTTCTAAGTTAGGAAAGAGTTTATGATATCAACAAATATCCACTGGGAAATAGCTTGCACTGATCTGAAATACTAACACATGACCATACAGACATTGAGCAAAAGGGTGTTTTGTTGGTTAAAGTCCTCTCCTACTACCCACACCATTTCTGAAAGGATAAGTCCCACTGATCCCAGCCATTCTCTAGTGTCTCTTCCCAATGCCCACTCTTTATATTTCAGCTCAGACAATGAGGATTATCAGATATCCTACATTGGAACACAATGTCAGTGACTACACTCCAAAAATATTTCATTGGCTGTAAAACACTTTCAGACATCCAGTCATCATGAAAAGCACTAATCAAAGCAAGTCTGTTTATTTGAATCACATTTTCCAGCATTGATCAGTGGAATAACCAAAGAATCTTGAGTGAGATTTCTCTCCCTAACCCAAGATTACTGAACCAAATTGCAGAGTCCTAATTGTACGCTAGTTTACTACCCCATCCCATAGGCCCGCAACCTGGAATCTGCCTGCTTAGTACAATGGTCACCCAGTGGGCAGTGTATTCATCTGCTGAATCACAAGGCTCCTGTCCTGGGTTAAGGTTTAATCCAGTAGGGGTTAACTCACCTACTGTAGGGTTTAACCTGGAGTAGGGTTTAACTCACTGTGTAACTCCGTACTCGGTTCATGTACATGTAATATAAATACAGCTATCTCTTATTTAACACTCCTCATGTGTTTCCTAAAAAATAGTTGCAAAATGAAAATATGCTAAATGGAAGTCACTTTCCCATGAGAATGGACGTAATCAGGAGAAGGCCATTCGGCCTGCTATGTCTGTGTTGGGCTTCTGTAGGAATGATTTACCTGGTACCACTGCCCTGCCTTTTCTCTGTTGCCTTGCACATTCTTCCTTTTCATATAATAATCCAATTTTTTCTTGAATGATGGAATTGAATCTGCCTCCACCACACTCTCAGTGATTTATGCAGGTATATAGCCAGGTGCCTTCTCTCTTGCATCCCCTTTAGAATTGGAACCTTTGGGGGTGATCTTGAGCCCGTGCCCTCTGTCCATGCCATTGCTGACGGGGTCTCAAGATCCAGAAGTCGCAGTTCTCACTGTCAAGAACGCAATTTTGGACCTTCCCTGTCCCTGGCTGATGATGTCATCAGGTACATGCCCATAATGGGCATGAACCTGCTTTACATCATTTGCATATATTTAAATATTATTAACCCATCCCCTCACCAGATATTGACAATGGCTGCGAGGTTTACAACACCATTCCAACCTGACAGTGCCAACCTGTGCCAAAGGCAGACCTCAGTGGGAGCCTAACAGGGGAGACGGCGGGGGTTTTTACTTCGATGTAGTGGTAGTTGGGACTGGACAGAGGTGCTGGGGTTGCCAGCGATGGCTATTTGGGGGGTGCCGGTTCAAACTGTGGGGGGAGGAGGGGTTAATAATTGTGGGAGAGGGAAAGGGACTCATTATTGCGGGAAGAGATGGGAGGGCATAGAGGGGAAGGGGCTGATTATTAGGGGGGAGGGCCAATTATTGCGGGGGGGTGGTGTGAAGAAAGTGCCAATAGTTGGGAGGGGGGGAAAAGGGGCTGATTCCAGTTCTTTTGTCAATCTTCTTACTTATCCTTTGTCAGTCACAACAGTTTCTCCTTACTTATTCTATCAAAATCCTTCATGATTTTAACCAGCTCTATTAAGTCTTCCCTTAACCTTCTCTCCCCTGAAGTCTGCTAATCATCTGACATTATTTTGTATGACATTTCATTGATTTTTCCTTGCTGCTCTTTAGGACACACTAGCTGCCCTTTGCTGGAAGGGTGCTGGCACAGTGATAAAGCAGGAAAATGATTAAGTGCTCAGTGTTTCAAGGATAGATTGCTGGACAATCGCAACCTTGGAGTGGGGCTGTGGAGACTCACTAAACACTGAAGGCCACTGACAGGTGCTGTGAGCTAGGGCAGACAGAGCGGGTCGAAGTCCACCTCAAGCACTCTGACCCAAGAGAGCACGAAGCTGGCTCCACTGGTACACGCTCACAAAGCTGAGTCTGTAACTTGCTGCTAAAGTGGTTCAGATACGGAATGCTGCTCTAATGACAGCATGAAGAGGGGGTGACCAGGGTCTGGCCTCTGCTGACACCTGCAGATATCACAGTGACTCAGGATAAACGTCTGCACTCTCAAGCTGTGTGGAATGAGCAATCAAGATACCCTTGGTCCCTAGGGAGACTGTTCATGTTCTCCTTTTATGTTCTTCACTGGATCCCTTTGGTTACATATTTATTTTAAAACCAGTACATAATGCTCCTTGTGACATCCTCTCAGTTAAGGGCAGCGGGGCAGGGAGGCAGATAGGAAAGAGTGGGCACGCCTGCAGGAAGTTTAGTCTAGATTCCCCTAATGAAATCAGGCCACCGCTCCCGTTCTGAGATTCCTGTTCCATTCTGTGCCATATTTGCACAGGGGTCGGGAATGCTGGGTGGCACGGTGGCACAGTGGTGCCTCACAGTGCCAGGTACACGGGTTCGATTCCTGGCTTAGGTCACTGTCTGTGTGAAGTCTGCATGTTCTCCCTGTGTCTGCATGTGTTTCCTCCCACATTCCCAAGATGTGCGGGTTAGGTGGATTGGCCATGCTAAATTGCCCCTTAGTGTCAGAGGGACTAGCTAGGGTAAATGGGGATGTGACCTGGATAGGATTGTGGCCGGTTCATGCTCGATGGGCCGAATGACCTCCTTCTGCACTGTAGGATTCTATGAACTGGGACACAAAGGAATCAAACCTGGGACTTTCCAGTCTGAATAGCTCCGTCCTGCTGTGCCATTTAGTCACTGAGCCACCTATTTCACTGCTGTCCTAAGTTTGGTATTCCAAAATATCCAACTTGAATTTTAATAAAATATTATTTGTAATAAAATATGCACGCATGCAAAAATATACATACACAATGTATAAAAACCATACGCACACAAAAAACTTACGCACAGATACACATACAGCTGTACATACAAACATATATACACAAACAGATACACAGCCCACATAGGTGGGAATTTAAAGAGTAAAACTCAAGAGTTCTAAATATTTTAATTTTTTATTGATTGATCAAAGTTAAAAATCAGATGTGAGTTTTGATCTGTCAAAGGGTAATTTCTATATGGCTCCTGAACTAGCCAATCAGATGTAAAGTATCAAACACGAGACTGTCTTTCTTGCATCTGTCTTGAGTCCTGATTTATAAATTCATTTGTGACACAGAAATCCAGCTTGTGTAGCCCACTGACACCTGCAAAAAGCCCAATTCTTATACCCGACTCACTTATGTCAGTGCAAGGCCTGTCTTTGGCCCTAATTAGAAATGCAGAATGGCTGGTGGAACACAAAAGCCGATGAGTTGCAACATCTGGCTCAGAGCTTGATCTATGTTTTGACATTGTGCTGAAGGCCATATGTGGCCCATTTACCTCAATCGTTGTTTCTATTCCAACAATATGATCTGATACAAAAGAGACTAAAGTCTGAGGTCACGCACCAATCAACTCAAGAACAGCTTCTTCCCTGCTGCCATCAGACTTTTGAATGCACCTACCTTGCACTGAGTTAATCTTTCTTACACGCTAGCTATGACCGTAACACTACATTCTGCACTCTCTCCTTTCCTTCTTATAAATGGTATATTCAGTCTGTATAGAGCGCTAGAAACAATACTTTTCACTGTATACTAATACATGTGACAATAATAGATCAAATCAAGTCAAAAATGATGAAGATGAAATAATCACTAATAATGTAGGAAATGGAAAGGTTGTGTGAGCAGTTTGCCAAGCCCCTCAACGGGGACTCCGTCTCAACAGGTTCTCTGCATCAATTTGAGCAGTGGCCTAAGAAAGAAACATGTCTCTCCTCCTTCCACTGAAGATGTGGTGAAGACAATTAAATCCAGCAAGCAAGGCCCTGGCCCAGATGGCAGTCAAGCAGAGATCTGAAAGTGTAAATGTACAGAGCAAATAGCACATTGTACATTTAGCCATCTTAAAATCGGGGATCAGAAATAAGTTCCACAGGATCTCAAGCATGCCAACATAGTCAGCATCTGGCAGTGGAAAGGTTCAAAACATGTATGCAGCAACCACTGAGGAATCAGTCTTCATCAATCAGGAAACATCCTTACAAGGATAAACTGTCTAGTAGACAGCCTCATAAACTATTTCCTCCCGGAAGCACAGTGCTGTTTTAGGGATAACCATGATTCAATCAATGTGGTGTTTGCAGCAAGACAGCAACATGAAAATTGCAGAGCAACATCAGGATCAATATATGTCACTCACAGAATTAACCAAAGCTTTTGTCAGTGAGACTCACCTGGTCTATGGCACTTGCTTTCCAAACTAGGACGTTCAAATAAGATTGTCAAAACTTTTTGTCTGTGACATGATGCTATAAGAACATAAGAACATAAGAAATAGGAGCAGGAGTAGGCCAACTAGCCCTTCGAGCCTGCCCCGCCATTCAATAAGATCAAGATCATGGCTGATCTGTCGTGGCTCAGTTCCATATTCCCGCCCTCTCCCCATAACCCTTAATCCCCTCTCTTATCAAAAACCCATCAACCCACGTCTTAAAAATATTTAGCGAGGTAGCCTCCACCACTTCAACGGGCAGAGAATTCCAGAGATTCACCACCCTTTGAGTGAAGAAGTTCCTCCTCAACTCCATTCTAAACCGCCCCCCCTTTATCTTGAGGCTGTGCCCCCTAGTCTTACTATCCTTTCTGAGCGGGAAGAGTCTCTCCACCTCTATCCTATCCATCCCATTCATCATCTCATCTCAATGAGATCTCCCCTCATTCTTCTAAACTCTAACGAGTACAAGCCTAATTTATTCAGCCTCTCCTCATAGCTCAACCCCCTCAGATTAGTCTATAACTGTAAAGGGATGTCCGCTACCAACAGCGTAAAGCAAGGGTGCCTTGTGGTTTCTCAATCTTCTTTACTGCAATGCTTAAAAAGCCACCAGAGATTTACCTGCTGGCATCACCAAAGTCACAGAGGCTGTCATGAGAGAGCTTCTGTCTGCTGTTTGAGGAGTTTTGTGGCGTGCAAAATGGCTTCTGTACATTACACCGGATTAGCTGCAAAATGTTTTTGTGAATATTGAAATCATGAATGGCACCAGAGCCAATGCAAGTTCTTTCTTATCTATTTTAGGTGTCCTCTCAATCACAGGGCTGTTAGTGCAATTTCATGGATAGGATGGTTAATAAGTGGTCCCTGGAATAGGTCCCATTGCAGGGATTGCTTAAACTATTTTAGGGAATTTGAACAGGGCTACACCGGAGTGTGCAATGTAAGGTGCCAACTTTCCCGCAAGGTCCTGGAATCTGCAGAAATTAAAGATTAATCTCCAGGACTATGAATAACACTAGGCAGAAAGATCATTAGGGTACTCAATTTTTCATTTTCTTTTGTCTATTGCTTATAAATTATTGGAGATGCCTGAGAGGGTAGTAGGGATGGGTTGCCTCACATCCTTTAAAAAGTACCTGGATGAGCACTTGACATATCATAACATTCAAGGTTATGGGCCAAGTGCTGGTAGGTGGGGTTAGGTGGGAGTTCAGGTGTTTCTAATGTGTCAGTGTGGATTTGATGGGCCAAAAGGCTCCTTCTGCGCTGCAGGAGTCTATGAAATAAAGTGGCTGTTTAACTGGCAGTCAAGCATCATCAAATTGGGTAATTAAGAACCTGCATGTTGTGGGAATGTGGAGTCTATGGGATGAATGTTGGGTGATTGATTGGGGAATCTTGGGAGTTGATGGTAGATGATCATGTGATGAAACTTCCAGGAATCTGTCCAATGAGAAGTATCTTTGAATCCGGATTGGGGCGGCTATGTCGCTTACTGGTGCTTTCCATTTCTTGCACCTGGGACTGACCACACATATGTCTGCAGTTGATGAATTCTTACCATTCAGTCCTCTGCATCCATCTCTCTTCGTTAACTTTGTGCATTTTGCTTTTATTGCCTCTGGTTGAATCTCTTTGTGAAATCTCCAACTCTCAGTTGCTCCTCTACAATTGACAAATTTATCACAACAAATGTCCACAGCTGAAATCCTATCTTGTTAGGCCTTAGATAATTGTCCTCGAGGATAGATTGTAACTTAACCATCTTATTTTAATCTGAGCCTTTTTTCTCTCTCCCCCAACCCCCTCACTTTCACTGGCTTGACTAAAGGTCTGTGTTTTCTCAGAGAAAGCTAATCCTTTCTCTGTTTTCCTTTTAACAGAATGGATCCTGCTGGACAAAGGCCTGTGGCCAAACAGCGTCCCTGCAAGGCTGGCCTGGCTGCCTAAAGGTATCCCCTCAGTGCAGTGGCAAGGTCCTGCCCTTGTCAGTTGTATTATGTGGCAGACAATTGGTGTCTAACTGGGAGCAGGCAGTGTTTGTAGGTGGGATGATTGAGTGAAGAAATTATTATACCTGACATGGCCCTGCCCAAGGCTTTAGACCTTTCAGTATGTCTCTTTTGTTTCTAAACTGAAATTATTTTCTTCTCAATCTCTATTTGCAGAAGCAGCATAAACACTGACGCTTGATGTTAGTGTCGGGTCTTCATTTTATTCACTGCAGATATTTAAATAAATTGCTGCATGGCTTTCACACTCAACATACAAATTAGGTGCAGGAATGGGCCACTCAGCCCATCAAGGCTGATCTGATTGTGGCCTCAACTCCACATTCTGCCTAGGTCTGTCTTCACACTCTCGTAATTGCTGTAACTTAAGTTTGAATCATTCCTTTAGATCCACTCTTCTCTCCCACAGACTGAAGGTGAAATGTAATCACACTAAGATCAGTGTTGCCTACGGATGCCTTCTCTATGAGATCATTCATTATTGAATGATAGCAGTTTGAATATTTGAGCAAATTTAGTGATAGTATTTTTTCAATTTGCAACTTTGAAAAAAGATTCTAATTTGTGAGAATCTCAATAGTCTGAAGCAACTCTGCCCTGGTTTGATGGCACAAACTCTGGATTGTTGTGTCAATAAACACTGCAACCAAAAAGGACTTGCATTTCCAAAGCGTCCTTCGCTACCTGAGGACATCCCAAGCACCTTACAGCAAATGAAGTCCATTTGAAGTGTAATCACTGTTGTATTATGGGAAAGACATCAGCCAAGGTTCCACAAAGAACAATGTTGACCCAGCCGAAACCTGAAACTTGCCTGTTACTCTTTCAGTAGTGGACATGGGATATTTTACATGACCTGAGTGGGCAGATGGAGCTTTGGTACAACATTTCATCTGAGAGATAGCACCACTGTCAGTTCACACAAATCTCAAGTCAGCCTAGATTTTATGCTCAAGTACTGAGAATGGTGCTTGGACCCACAAGCTCAGAGTGTTATCAAATGAGCTGTAACTGTCACTGCCTTGTGCTTGTGCTCTCTGCAGATGCTTCTAGTTAGCAAACTGGCCTCCAATAGATCCTACATAAAACAAGCACAAGACAGCATTGCCGCCCTCAATCTTAAGAACAAATTCTTTAATACTTAATTAAAAGCCAGGGTTGTCAGACTCTAGAAAGTCTTTGATTGAGTCCAATGTATGTTGCACTGTCAATCACAACTTCAAGTAGCTTGATGTAGTGAACTCCCTAATCATATTTCCAAGTCATTATGGAGTTTCAGACGAGCAGTGGTATATCCTGTTCCCTAATGAACCTCAATGGGAAACTGCTGATTGGAGCTAGTGAGTTCATTTTTGCTGTAACCATGTGTGGAGAGTTCCCGGCCCAACAACAAGGTGAAAGAGCTGATAAATCCAATGGCTGCTTTTGGGTCACTGAGAGATTAAAGCACTGTTCTCTCTCCTTCCCCTCTCTCACTTTCCTTTTTCAATTTGCAAACCCTGATTTTCACAGAATTTTCCGCATGGATTTGCCATTATTGAAAAAACAGGACCACTATGAGTTGGCTGAAAATGAGACTTGCACTCGCAAGCCCCTAGTTGAAAGCTGGAAGCTGATTAGCAGGTATTGTTCAATTACTTTGCACTGCTTTTGTTCTCAATGTTAATTTCTATCAAAACTCCAGAAATAGTCCACCTCGTGCTGGCTTCTTGGCCATCCCTCAGATGTGTCCTCTCATTCCCCATTCAGTTTTCCATCCTAAGAAGCTCGAGTGAATGCCCTTAACAAAGAAAATCTGCCCTTGTTACCCAGCCTGTGCTACATGTGACTCAAGACAAGGGCAATGTGGTTGACTCTTAACTGACTTCTGAAATGGCCCAGCAAGCCATTCAGCTTTCCTCTTCAAGTGCAACTGTGGATGGGCAATAAATGCTGGCCTTTCCAGCAATGCCTGATGAATGAATGATAAAAGGGATAAATAGTTACATATCAGATGTGGCTGAATCTGCAGCATTCTTGTCTTATAAGTCAGAAGGTCATGTGTTCAAGATTGACTTGAGCCCATAATCTAGTATCCCTGTCCAGTACTGGGAGAGTGTTGCACTGTCAGAGATGCCATCTTTTGGATGAGATGTTAAAGTGAGGTTTTGCTTGCCTACTAAGGTAAACAAAAAGCATCCCACAGTCACGACTGAAGCAGAGTTCTCCCAGTGTGCTGACCAACACTTATCCTTTAATCAGCGTTAAGAAAAAATACGTCACTTTGTTGTTTGTGCTTTCTCGCTGCACTTCAAAAACATGGGTATGATGGGTACAGAGAGATATGGGCCAAACACGGCTAATTGGGACTAGCTTAGGGGTTAAAAAAAGGGGCAGCGTGGACAAATTGGGCTGAGGGGCCTGTTTCCATGCTGTAAACTTCTATGACTCTATGACTTCATTGTGTGGGATGTCCCAAGGTCAAGAAAGGTGCTAAAGAAATCCAAGTTCTTTTCAATTTCTAAAAAGCAACATGTGAATTTTAAATCTGTTGGTCTTACTCTCTGTAATGTTAGCAGAGCAACAAGCCTACCTTCTTCATCTTCATCCACTCATACTGTTGCTCTGTTTATAAACTATTGAAGTGAAACTGCACGAATAAAAATTGTTGTTGAGTGTGAATCAAACTCAACCCCAATCCAATTAGGATTCCAGAATCCTCACCATGGAGCTATCGGACAATCTTATTACTGGAGGCCACAGAAGCACGAGGAAATGAACAGAAGATTGTCACACATCACTGCTGTCCATGATTTTCCACTTTTCCTATTGAACAGACATCGCACAATAGAAAATCTTGATGACAATGTAGAGGTTGCCAGGGTGGGTGACAATGGGGGGAACTATTTTGGAAGAGGAGAGTGCAAAAGAAAGCAGATTAATGGCTCCAATACCACCTGCTTGGAGAGGAGAGGTTTTTAACGAGGGTCCAAGACAAATGGGCAAAAGTTTCATTTGCTTCCAAGGAGATATTTCTGATAACTCATAAAATTTTAGAGGAATCTGCAAGCGTGCAGTTAGGAGGCCGGTGAATCCTAGAATGCGAGTGCTGTGAAGTGGGTCTCAAACCAACTGCTTGGCCGATATCCACTTCATCTACATGGCCCACTTATTAAAGGAAGTGAAGAATCTGGTGTCAGCAGCCAAGACAACCCAAACAATATAGTTCCTTCAAAAAATAAACCTCTTGGTGAACCAATGTTCTCATTAAAGTCTCTGAGACACACATGCAGAATGCATGTTCTCGGGTTCAGATTGTTCCAGGTTAAGGAATGGAGGAAGATAGAGAGAGGAGGGAGGAGTTGTGCTATTTGTGGAATAAAATTAAAACTTTAAAGTTGGGTTAACACTGAACAGTGAAGTGTGCAATGACATCTGTGTCTGTAATCAGCGGCTTGGCTTTCAACCACTGCCAACTAAAACAGCCAAATATCAAATCCACTTTACAGATCAACGCAGCAGCTCAGGGTCTGCCAAAGCAAACAGTCAAAGTCTGAAGTTTGCTTTACAAACCTGTGATTGGGGAGTTGAGAGGGGGTAGGCTTCCAGGAAAGCTATTGTAGAGAGGTTCATTCAGCCCCCAGCCCAAGCATAAATCTAGCACACTGCCCACAATGTGTCCATGAAAACCAGTCACTAACAACAAAGGTATGTTTGGGGATAGAATATGTGAAACTGAGACAGCCAGCGAACACAATAATTGGCAAGAAAAAAACAAATTATCCCAGTTTTCCCCTCTCATGAAAATGGTGACTCTCACTGGGGTACGGGTTCCACACACACAGACTCTCATTGGGGTACGGGTTCCACACACACAGACTCTCATTGGGGTACGAGTTCCCTACACACTGACTCTTAACTGGGGAATGGGTTCCACATACTGACTCTCACTGGGGTATGGGTTCCATACACACTGAGTCTCACTGGGGTCTGGGTCCCACACACACAGACTCTCATTGGGGTAGGGGTTCCCCACACACAGACTCTCACTGGGGTATGAGTTCCACACACACTGACTCTCACTAGGCTACAGGTTCCACACACACAGACTCTCATTGGGATACGGGTCCCACACACATTGACTCTCACTGGGGTACGGGTCTCAAACACACTGACTCTCACTGGGGTATGGGTTCCACACACACTGAGTCTCACTGGGGTCTGGGTCCCACACACACAGACTCTCATTGGGGTAGGGGTTCCCCACACACAGACTCTCACTGGGGTATGAGTTCCACACACACTGACTCTCACTAGGGTATGGGTTCCACACACACTGACTCTCACTAGGGTATGGGTCCCACACACACTGACTCTCACTAGGGTACAGGTTCCACACACACAGACTCTCATTGGGATATGGGTCCCACACACATTGACTCTCACTGGGGTAGGGGTTTCAAACACACTGACTCTCACTGGGGTATGGGTTCTACACACACTGACTTTCACTAGGGTTAGGGTTAGGGTGAGCATTCAACACACACTGACTCTCACAGGCATTCGGTTTATGCAGACATTGCTTGTCACTGGAGTATGAGCCCCACAGATATTGGCCCTCAATGGGCTATGGAGTCCACAGGCATTAAAGCTGGGGTATATGTTTCTATGGTTGCTGGCCATTGTTGGGACATGAATTTCATGGCACTGAACTTCGCTAGGGTAAGGGTTCAATGGCACTGACCCTTGTTGAATTAGGTGCTCTATCGCTTCCAAGGAGCCTCCTTTTAACTATTCTAAGTAGTTTTATGGGCTTAATCTTATGAGGAAAGATTTATATATCGATTGTTTACTCATTGGGAGTTTAGAAGAATGAGAGGTGATCTTATTGAAACATATAATTTTCTGTGGAGGCTTGATTTGGTAGGTGCTGAGAAGATGTTCCCATTGCAGGGCAAACTCGAATTAGGGTGAACTCAAACACCAAAAAGTCTCCTATTTAAGACAGAGATAGGGGCTGAGACCACAACCTGATCAACCATGACCTGATTGAATGGGGAGCAGGTTGAAGGGCTGAATGGCCTCCTCTAGTTCCCATTGATATATGCACTCATTTTACCAGAGATGGTCAAAAGCTGATAAGGAATGGGGATCTGGACCTGGATTTTCCAGCTCTGCTGGGACAGGGGGACCCACAGCAGAAGCGCTAAGCCATTTAAAATGTCCATTGACTTCAGCGGAACTGGAAGATCCCACTGCTGGGAGGGGCTGGAATTTTCTAGCCCTGGACAGCCATTTGGTTAAAATGCTGAAGTTTTAAGGAGTGTTTGAAGGAGCAGCAAGAGCTGGAGAGATTTGGGGTGAAATTCCAGAGTTTAGAGCTTAGGCAGCAGAAAGCACGGCTGCTATTGATGGGATGAAGAAAATTGGAGATGTGTAAGAGCCAGAATTGGGTGGCATGGTGGCACAGTGGTTAGCACTGCTGCCTCACAACACGAGGGACCCGGGATCGATTCCCAGCTTGGGCTACTGTTTGTTTGGAGTTTGCATGTTTTCCCCATGTCTGCGTGGATTTCCTCTGGTTTCCTCCCACAGTCCAAAGATGGATCAGGTGGATTGGCCATGCTAAATTGCCCCTTAGTGTTAGAGGGACCAGGTAGGGTAAATGCATGGGGTTAGTGGGATAGAGCCTGGGTGGGATTGTGGTTGGTCAGACCCAATGAACCAAATAGCCTCCTACTGCACTATAGGATTCTATAATTTTAGAATTAGAAGAGTGCAGAGATTGTGGAGGGTTGTAGGGCTGCAGGAGGATACAGAAATGGGGAGCGAAGAGGCAATGAAGAAGTATGAAGATGTCTTTGAGGATTTTAAAATCACAGCAAAATCAGCATCTTCTCAGTATGATCCTCAGGGTACAGGATATCAAACAGCATGCCACCACCTGGGTTTATATCCAGCAAGTGGCATGTTTTGGAAATGGTGACTTCAGAGGCACAGAAAGTCTGATTTGAGACAAAACAGGGTGTTGTGGGGCAGTTGGGTTCGGAGTTATACTGACTGGCTATAGGACAGGTGCCTGTGTACAGTCAACGACTTGTCATGCATTTGGCACCACGGTGAAGCACCCAAAGTACGGTTATAAAATATATAAACAGAGAACAAAAAGTCTAGCAGATTAATATTACTTAAATGCATTATTAAGTCTGAGATCTAGATAATGTATACAAAGTATGCGTCTACTGTAAACACACTCATTCACAATTTACTGAGATTTCCATTCACAAAAAAAATCCTGAGTAAGGGACCATCTGCAAATTACCTGCTTTTTCACAGAAGCATTTACTACCTCCCAAAAACAAAAGAACACAAAAAAAAGGTTGGTTGTTAAATGCATCTGACAGTGACCATGATGATGTGGGGATGCTGGCGTTGGACTGGGGTAAGCACAGTAAGAAGTCTCACAACACCAGGTTAAAGTCCAACAAGTTTATTTGGTAGTAAATGCCACTAGCTTTCGGATCGCTGTTCCTTTGTCAGGTGAGTGGGGTTTACTACCAAATAAACCTGTTGGACTTTAACCTGGTGTTGTGAGACTTCTTACAGTGGCCATGATGGACAGGGTTCCTAAACACAGCTCATAAAAAAATATATCACGTCTTATTTTCAATTTTAGTTTATTAATTTTAGGATGAGGCACGATGCAAAGTGCTAGGGTTTCAGTGCAGGGCTGAGGTGTGCTGCATTTTCAAAGGTGCTGACATTCAGATGAAACAATTAGCTGAGGCTCCATCCGTTCTCTCAGCTGGAGTCTCAGAGATTCTGCAAACACTGACACAGCCCTGGGGAACCAACAAAAACACTGAACCACTCCCAGAGATCCCTCTAAACAGTGACTCACTCCATGGGATCAACTGGGAAAAATTCCATCACTGTAAGGCTCATCCATCCATCTCCCCAGCCCATTCTAAACATCCAGAAGCTGTTTACGAAACCTCCCTGGCCTGGGTTATCTGTAAGGCAGAATGTATTTGACCAGTCACAAATGCCACATCTCCATTATTCTAAAACTCTGACAGCATCTTGACCCTGATGACCAGTTCATTGGGAATTTTGGGCCTTCACTGCGTAGCTTGTTTATATGGACTTCAGTTGGAGTGCTGCAACAGGACAGCGATGCAGTTCACTGAGGCTCTCCAGAGAGACTGTGCAGTGTAACAGCCGCCTGTCTGTGTCTGTCAGAGCTAAGAAATAATAAGCTGAAAGATACTGAAAATGTGGCTTGGGTGAGAAGGACAGCAGCAGAGTGAGCCTCGCTATATGCCACTCCCTGCCACTGGCATCAGACTGACATCAAATTCCCAGGCTATAGGATTGATTGATGATCCTTTGGCTGTATTAAATGGGAGCTGATGGGAGATGTAGCTCTTGTGTGCCTCTACAATCTTGACACTTTAAATTAAACACTCTCTTTGTTTCAATCACTGCTGCAATGTAAGGAAGATGGCAGCCATTTTTTGCACAGCAAGCTCCCACATCAACAACAATGTAATAACCGAGGTATCTATATCATCATAGAATCCTTACAGTGCAGAAGGACACCATTTGGCCCATCAAGTCTGCACCAACTCTCTTTATGTAGAGATGCCAGCGTTGGACTGGGGTAAACACAGTAAGTGTTGTTGACTGCTGTTGACTGGTGTAACTGGTGTAGTGAGACTTCCAACTCTCTTTGCCCTATCCCTGCAACTACACACAATAACCACAGCCAGTCCATCTAATCTGCACATCATTGGACTGTGGGAGGAAACTGGAGCACTCAAAGGAAACCCACACAGACACGGGAAGGACGTGCAAACTCCATGCAGGCAGCCACGCAAGGCCAGAATTGTACCCGAGTCCCTGGTGCTGTGAGGCAGTAGTGCTAACAACTGTGCCACCTACTCAAAACTGAAGTTGATTAAGGGATAAATATTGACCAGGATAATAACTGCCCTGCTCTTCAATGAAATAGTGCCACATCATTTTTACATCCATCTGAGAGGTAGGCTTCATTTTACCAGCTCATCTGAAATCAGTATCCCCAAAGTTGCAGTGTTCCCTCAGGAAAAAGTTTATTTATTTATTAATCACAAGTAAGGCTTACATTAACACTGCAATGAAATTACTGTGAAATTCCCCCAGTCACCACACTATTGCGCCTGTTCGGGTCAATGCACCTAACCAACAAGTCTTTCAGACTGTTGGAGGAAACCGGAGCATCTGGAGGAAACTCATGCAGACACAGGGAGAACATGCAAACTCCACAAAGATAGTGACCCAAGCCAGGAACTGAACTTAGGTCCCCGGCAATGTGAGGCAGCAATGCTAACCACTGCGTCACCATGCCGGTGTATTAGTCTGCATTGATCTCGTCAGTCTGGATTATGTGCTTAAATCCTTGGAATGAGTTTTGAACCCACAACTCTCTGACTCAGAGATAAGAGTCCACTCACTGAGCTACAGCTGATGTCTAATGTGCTGTGAAGGCACTAGAGAAAGTCCTTTTCACAATTCCACCTTTACAGCAGCAATCTGATCCATATAATATTGATTTAACATTTCATCAAAAGATGCCAACTCTGACTGTGCCAACAACCACCCTTTCCCAAAGCCCAGGGTCAAAATCTCCATAAAGGACAAAGCAGCAACAAGATAGAAGCAGAAGAAGGACTGCATTGGTTGGGTTTTATGAACCTGATTGCTGTGATTTAATTGGCCCACAGACAACTGTGTGGACACTCCTGTTCCACGTTTGCATAGTAAAACTGACCATCTGAGTATGGAACTGCACCCACAGAATTACATCACAGACAGAATAGAATTCCTACCATGCAGAAGATGGCCATTTAGCCCACAGAGTCTGTACCGACTCCCTGACAGAGTATCTTATCCGGGTTCTCTTGCCTATCTTATCCCTATAACCCCATTTACCAAAAGGTGGCATGGTGGCACAGTAGTTAGCACTGCTGCCTCACAACACCAGGGACCCAGGTTTGATTCCCAACTTAGCTCACTGTTTGTACAGAGCCTGCACATTCTTTCCACGTCTGTTTCCCCGAGTGCTGCGGTTTCCTCCCACAGTCCGAAAGTGCTGGTTAGGTGTATCGGCCACCCTGAATTCTCCCTCAGTGTACCCAAACAGGTGCTGGAATGTGGCGACTAGGGGATTGCAGTGTTAATGTAAGCCTACTTGTGACACTAATAAATGAAAGAAGTATATTCTAACCTATGTATCTTTGCACTGTGGAAGGAAACCGGAGCACGTGGAGGAAACCCAGTAGACATGGGGAGAATATGCAAATTCCACGTAGACAGTGACC
Organism: Carcharhinus amblyrhynchos; assembly: GCF_965287045.1. Lineage (NCBI taxonomy): Eukaryota > Metazoa > Chordata > Chondrichthyes > Carcharhiniformes > Carcharhinidae > Carcharhinus > Carcharhinus amblyrhynchos. The sequence continues at coordinate 5,063,391 of NC_137346.1, read as the reverse complement.
CAAGGCCAGAATTGAACCGCGGTCCCTGGCACTGTGAGGCAGGAGGGCTAACCACTGTGCCACCAAGCTGCGCTAGAGATAGAGTCAACACTTCCAGGAGTGGATGGCAATAAACAACAACTTTCATTTAACATAGTAAAACACTTCAAAACATTTTGCGGGTGCATAATTATACAAAGTTCGAGACTAAGCCACAAAAGGAAATATTGGAACAGATACAAGACTCGAAGAGGTAGATTTCAAGGGATGTCTTAAAGGAATTTTATAGAGGAATCTACAGAGCTGGGAATTACATGGAAATGCTCCAGTAATCTATGGAGGCAGAGCAGGCACTAATACTACTGCAGTCTGAGTCTATCTCACTCCCACTCACCACCCGCTGTGCTAATTTGTTCAATTAGCCATGGTCCTCAGGTTGGAATTCACTGAAAAATGCTGCCTGCTCTGTCAACAGATTAACTAACAATAAACTACATTTTGCAGACACGCTGCTTAAAGGACTATCTGTGGCAGACAAAGGAACGCCCATGTCAAACAGAGGGGTTGGGGGCAGGGCAGCTTTCTTTACAGCTCCCTGGATAAACCAGTGGCTGGGGGGATTCACACACTCACAGCAAGGTCAGTATTAAACTTCGCACCTCAAGCTGTGGCGTCTAACACCACTGACCCTCTCTGGCGACATAAATCTTCCAGAGAAACCGGCAGATTATCTGGCTTAAGAGTGTTACTCATGTCATGTGAGGTGACTGTGCCAGCTGCAGTGGAACTTGATGGCTGTGAATACTGGTAAACAAGCAGCTTGTGTAGCCATGTCAGTCAACCCTGGTTAGTGCTTGGCATCTGTCCATTATTCTTTTAGCCAACAAGGCAACTCCACCCTTGTTAAGGCTCCAGTCACATTGCAACTGCACAATTGGACCTGACATTCTTCCACCCAGTCAATCAAGGAAGGTTCAGCACAAGTGCATTGATCTTATTAAAGTGTCTCAATTTTTAAACTCACCAACCAGGAACTCCACCCCTACCCTCCGTTACATTTCGAGAAACATAATTAGTAGTCCCCTTTCTCAGTGAGTCGCACACTCTCACCTTTGAGTCAGTAGGTCATGACTTCCAGTCCCACTCCAGAAAATGGATTTGATTTATTATTGTCACATGTATTAACATCACGCTACACAGACAAAGAATACTGTTCATGGAGAAGGAAAGGAGAGACAGCAGAATGTAGTGTTACAATCATAGCTAGAGTGCAGTGTATAATATGTAGGCTGATATTTGCACTGAGTATTGAAAGAATATTTTGTAATCCACTTACAGGATGTGGGTATTGCTGGCTGGGCCAGCATTTATTGCCCATTCCTAACTGCCTTCCATTTCAGACAGCATTTGAAAGTGCATTAGTGAACCAGATGGGTTTTTTCCAACAGTCAACAATGGTTTCATGGTCATTATTGGACTTCTACTAAATTCAAATTTCACCATCTGCCAAGGTGGAATTTGAACCCAGGATCTTTCACAGGTTCTCTGGATTACTCATCCAGTGACAATACCACTACATCACTACCTCCCCAGAATGCTGCAGTGTCAGGGTGCTGTCCTTCAATGAGATCTTAACCTGAAGTCTGCCCTCTCAGGTAGACATTAAAGATCCCATGATGTTATTTCAAAGCAGGGGAGTTTTCTCCAGAGTCCTGGCCAATACTTAGCCCTCAAACCATATCAATAAACTGGATTCCCTGGAGATGATCATATTGCTGTGTGTGGAAGCTTGTACACCAATTGGCTGCTGCATTTCCTCCAATGCCAACTACACTTCAAAAAGTACTTAGTTGGCCCTAAAGTCCTTTGGCATGTCATGTGGATGCAAAAGGCACTATATGAATGCAAGTCTTCTTTTGGTGAGGCAGAAATGCAAGGACACTTTGTGAATACCAGCAGCACACCAGCAGGATCTAGAACATAAACAGATTGCCATGTCATGCCAACTGGATGAACCATCAATTTCCAGGACAATTGCACACCAATCATTACCCCAGTCACAGTAATGTATAAAAGAACGTGTTCACGGAAATCTGAGAATCTGCTCCTCTATTTCTAAAGCTGGAATTCCCTAGTGGAATGTGGTCAAACTTATCCTTCAGACTATTGATTAACTTTGTGGAGTGGACTGAGCTCAAATGACCTCAAAGAAACCATGTAAGCACATACTCTCCATTGAAAGGTCCCATTCAATCACAGTTTAAGGTTCACCTCAAGATACGGTTGCCAGCTCTGGCTGGTGGTTCCCAATCAAACAGCTTTTTCCCCCACATCGAATGTCTTTGTAAAGAATAAACAGAACTATTCAAAGAAAATTAAGAGCGAACATTTTTGCATGTTCCTATTATTTCTTCTGCAGGATGTTGCTTGCAGTAATATCTGAGAGATTAATCATTAATTCCTGGAGATTCCAGGCTGCTTCGCATGGCATAAACCTACAATATTTACACCGGAAAATAATCAGGAATTTGGGCACATAAAGTGGCTTTAACACAAATGAAGTAAGGAGGGAATTTGACAAGTGGGAGTTAGGAAAGGAGTTCAGAAAAGGTAGACACTGGAGAAATTTTTAAAGGAGAGAGAGGTCATGAACTGGTTGCGGAAGCGAATTCCATTGTGATGTGCAGTGAACAGAATCTCTATTTGCAATAGCCACATTTTAGAAAGGCATGTGTATGATAATGATGAAGGGGAAAAGCCCTGAAAGCCAGTGGCGTTTTCCAACAAATAAAGCTGTTGGACTTTAACCTGGTGTTGTGAGACTTCTTACTGTGTTTACCCCAGTCCAACGCCAGCATCTCCACATTATGACACTGGGTATCGGACAGAGCAAACATGGCACCTATATACCCAATATACCCAAGAGATAGCCAGGCAAGAGGATTTCCCCAACTCCACATAATTAAAAAAAACCCTGAATTGATAAAGCACAGTGGTTAGCACTGTTGCCTCACAGCGCCAGGAATCCAGGATCAATTCCTCGCTTGGTCAGTGTCTGTTCATAGAATCACAGAATAGAATCCTACAGTGCAGAAGGAGGCCATTCAGCCCACCAACTCTACACTGACCACAATCCCACCCAGGCCCTATCCCCATTGTTCCGTGCACTTGCCCTGCTAGTCCCCTTGACACTAAAGGTCAATTTAGCAAGGCCAATCCATCTAACCCCCACATCTTTGGACTGTGGGAGGAAACCGCAGTGTTCAGAGAAAACCCACGCAGAAACGGGAGAACCTGCAAACTCCACACAGACAGTGACCCAAGCTGGGAATTGAACCTGGGTCCCTGGTGCTGTGAGGCAGCAGTGCTAACCATTGCGCCACCATACTGCCCATGTCTGCATGGGCTTCCTCTGGGTGCTCCGGATTCCTCTCACATTCTGAAAGACGTGCTGGTTAGGTGCACTGACTCAGCTAGGCGCCAGAGTGTAGCAACTAGGGGAGTTTCACAGTAACTTCATTGCACTGTTAACGTAAGCCTTACTTGTGACTAACAAATAAACTTTACTTTACTTTAGCATCTCTCATAAAGTCAGGAATCCCAGAAGTGCTTCAGAACCAATAAAGTGCTTTTTGAATTGCAACGTTGCCAATTTGTGTGCAGCAAGACCGCACAAACATCAACATGCCAATGAACAGCTAATCAGTTTTAATCTTACTTGTTGAGGAATAAATACTGGACAAATCACGAGGGCGGATGTCCTCGCTCTACTTTGACCTATTGTCATGCTATGTTTTGCACCACCGCAACAGGTGTAACCTCAGTTTAAAGTTTGATTTGAAAGATGGCTCCTCCAACAGTGCAGCACTCCCACAGTATTCACATCACTGCTGTGGCACTTGAACTCACAAGCTTCCGACTCAGAGGTGACAGACAAATCAATGGCACTTAACTCTGTGATACACTCCATACTCCCCTCCATCTGCTAATAAAAACAATCCCTGAGCATCTACACCGGGGAGAGCTAGTCCTCGGCTGTGCTTACTTTGTAGCCCAGACACATTAGGAGACAAATCTTCCTAAACCTGCCATTGCTGTCTTTGGGAGGAAAAGAGATTAATGAGGAATCACTCAGAGGGATTTAGAGCAGCTAAGGATCTTAACCAATTTAATCTCACCTAACACACAATCACATCAGGATGCCGTGTGTGCAAATTCACTGCACAGACTGGAATTAGTCCTTTTTAGGTCAGATTTACTAAGCTTATTACTCAGAGTCATAGAGTTATAGAGGTTTACAGCATGGAAACAGGCCTTTGGGCCCCACTTGTCCATGCCGCCCAGTTTTTACCACTAAGTTCGTCCCAATTGCCTACATTTGGCCCACATCCCTCTATACCCATCTTACCCATGTAATTGTCTATATGCTTTTTAAAAGACAAAATTGTACCCATCTCTACTACTGCCTCTGGCAGCACATTCTAGATACTCACTTCTGTCTGAGTGAAAAGATTGTGGATCTTTTGTATCTCTCCCCTCTCACCTTAAACATATGCCCTCTAGTTTCAGACTCCCCTATTTTGAGAAAAGATGTTAATCATCTAGCTTATCCATACTCTCATTATTTTATAAACCTCTATCAGATCACCCCTAAGCCTCCTACGCTCCAGGGAAGCGTCCAGCTATGAACATGTGCCTCTAGATCTCTTTGTTCTATAACTCTCCCCAGTACCCTACCATTAGCTGAGTAGGTCCTGCCTGAATCCAATCTACCAAAATGCATCACCTCACATTTATCTAAATTAAACTCTATCTGCAATTTATTGGTCCACTGGCCCAAGTGATTAAGATCCTGTTGCAATCTGAGAAAACCTTCTTCACTGTCCACTATGCCCTCGATCTTGATGTCATCCGCAAACTTACTAATCATGCCTCCTAAATTCTCTTCCAAATCATTAATATAAATAAAAAAAATAGTGGATCCAGCACCGATCCCTGAGGCACACCTCTGGTCACAGGCCTCCAGTTTGAAAAACAACCCTCTTTAACCACCAATTTTGTATCCAATTGGATACCTCACCCTGGATCCTGTGAGATTTTATCTTATGCAACGACCTACCATGCGATACCTTGTCAAAGGCCTTGCTAAAGGCTATGTAGACAACATAAAATGCACTGCCCTCATCTAACTTCCTGGTTACCCCTTCAAAAATTCAATCAAATTCATGAGACATGGTTTTCCACTCACAAAGCCATGCTGACTGTCCCTAATCAGTTCTTACCTCTCTAGATGCCTGCAGATCCTGTCTCTCAGAATATCTTCTAACATCTTATCCACTACAGACTTAGGTTCACTGGCCTGTAGTTTCCATGCTTATTCCTGCAGCCCTTCTTAAACAAAGGAACAACATTTGCTACCCTCCAAAGGAGACTCACAATTTCCGCCCTAGCCTCCCACAATATCCTGGATACATTTCATCAGATCCTGGGGATTTACCTACCTTGAAATGCTTTAAAACTTCCTTCAAAAGCATATCTATATCTTTCTATTTTCTCAACATTAATACTACACAAAATCAAATTGAGAAATTCTACTTACCCGTTAGAGTTTGCATCATTGTAATTGCAGTTCCATGGTATTGTGCCGCCCAGGAACAAATCACACACAATCCCAGTGCAAACTATCACGAGAAATGTTGCTAACAGCAGTTTTTTTTAAGACAGTGTGGGGAATGATGGTGGGTGGTGAGAAACTTGCAGGAGGAATTGATGGGGTGAGACTGATAGTGAATTGGGAAGGGGAAGGAGTGTCCTGACATGACTGAAGGCAAGTGTTGGAGGAGAATATCAATGTGGACGTTGTGGGACGGGTAAGAGTGAGGAGGTTGAAAGGGCACAGTGCACAATTACAGGGAGATTGCTATTGAAGGATGGGGAGAGTGACTGCTGAGAATGTAATAGTGAATGATTCCAATGCCCTTTTACTTGAAATTAAAATTCTAATAAATGTTAAGAATGGAACAGAATTAAAGTTTATTTATTAGTCACAAGTAAGGCTTACATTAACAGGGCAATGAAGTTACTGTGAAATTCTCCATTTGCCACAGTCTGGCACTTGTTCGGGTCAATGCACCCTAACCAGCACGTGGGAGGAAACCGGAGCACCCGGAGGAAACCCATGCAGACATGGGGAGAATGTGCAAACTCCATACAGACAATAACCCAAACTGGGAATCAAACCCGGGTCCCTGGTGCTGTGAGGCAGCAGTGCTAACAACTGTGCCACCCCTTTGCAGAATTTGCATATTAAAGACCGAGATTTCCAGCTGGAACCCATCCTAGAAACACATGCATCATTGGAGGGAAATGTTGTCTGAATTTTATTCCTGTGAAGAGGAATTACTAAGGGGGAGGAGAGGTAACAAACTCCGCTATTACTGAATTTCTCCACAGCCATGACTTTTCCTATTCTGCTGTCTTGAAGTCACTGACTCCCTGTGCCACCCTCATGCTCAATGTCAGCCTACTTAGAGTGTCCACGCAGACAGCATAGCGAGTCCCCAGCCTGTCCTGAGCTGACAGCCTCTGCAGACAGGGACAGTCTAACATGCAGCATTGAGAATCGGTCTGGAGCAGGGCATCTCCCTCCATCACAGATGCTGTCATTGAGCCCCAAGTGCGGCCAAACAACAACTTGCACTTATATAGTGTATTATAATGCAGTGAGCTGTCCCAGGGTGCTTGACAGGAGTATTATCAGGATAAATTGAACACTAAGTCATCTACAAGATTTTAGGGCCGGTGATCAAAAACTTGTTCAAAGTAGGTTTTAAGGAGCAACTTTAACCAGCACAAAGATTGGGAGATTTGGGGAGTGAATGCCAGAGCAGATAAATGCATGACCGTCAATGGTGAAGGAAATCAGGAATGTGCAAGTGGTCAGAACTGGTGGAGTACAGTGAGTTGTAAGAAGCTACAGATAAATGGTTGAGAGCTTCAAGTTTTTAGGTGTCCAGATCATCAACAAACTGTCCTGGTCCCTCCATGTCGACACTATAGTTAAGAAAGGCCACCAATACCTCTACTTTCTCAGGAGACTAAGGAAGTTTGGCATGTCAGCTCACCATTTACAGATGCACCATAGAAAGCATATTTTTTGGTTGTATCACAGCTTGGTATGGCTCCTGCTCTGCCCGAGACCGCAAGAAACTACAAAAGGTCGTGAATGTAGCCCAGTCCATCACGCAAACCAGCCTCCCATCCATCGACTCTGTCTACACTTCCCGCTGCCTTGGAAAAGCAGCCAGCATAATTAATGACCCCACGCACTCCGGACATTCTCTCTTCCACCTTCTTCTGTCAGGGAAAAGATACAAAAGTCTGAGGACATGTACCAACCAACTCAAGAACAGCTTTCTCCTTGCAGACTTTTGAATGAACCTACGTTGTACTAAGTTGATCTTTCTCTACTCCTTAGCTATGACTGTAACACTACATTTTGCACTCTCTCATTTCCTTCTCAATGAACGGTGTGCTTTGTCTGTATAGCACACAAGAAACAATACTTTTCACTGTATACCAATACATGTGACAATAATAAATCAAATCAAATCAAAGATTTAGGTGAGGTCATCAAGGGATTTGAACACTAAGGTGATCATTTTAAAACTAAGGCATTGCCAGACGGAGCTAGTGTAGGTCAGTGAGCACAGGGGCGATAAACAAGACCTGGTTTGAGACAGGATACGGGCAGCAGAGTTTCTGAAGAGCTCGAGTTTATGAATGGTGGAAGGCCTGAATTCCAGGACATTCCCGGTTTGAAAATAGTTCAGGAATACAATGGGTGATGTATTTCCCGAATGATCCATTGGGAGGAGCTCCACAAATAAAGGACATATTCAAAATATTTTGAAAATTGGAATGGTATTTGTTGAAAATAATTCACAGAATCACTGCGCTGATTGCTGTTCCCCTCTCTTCCTCAATAAATACACTATAAATAGACACTTGTCTCCAACCCTGACTTGATCAAATTATTATTATTTTTTGTTTACAAAATCTCAGCATCTGATCCCTTCATCTATAATCTCACATGCTCTCCTGTCACGACAGGTTAGCAACTATGTCACTGGCTGTCCGATCAAGAGGAAAAACTGAATTTTTTTGATGAAAATAATATCTGATATTGTCTGACTCAGAGGAGCACATCTGAGCCTCGAAGAGCTGTAATTTGAGCAGAATTAGAGGCCGACCGCTGCGGAAATTATTGACAACATCACTGAAAATAATTTATCACAGATACATTTCCTTAACTTGACTGTAATCTAATCTACTCTGGGTTTAGACCCAGGGTTGAGATGAAGAGGATGTTAATCAACTCTATGTAACAAAAATAAAAACTCTCTGCTCATCTCTCTGTTAAACACAAGCATATATACACGGACTGAAGGAATACAGTTACTTATGGGGCCAGTTGGACTAAGGGGAGTTGACAAAATTATGTGAAAGGAGCCGGCAAAGTTCATCTGTACAATCCATTCACAACCCCAGGGACACAAGTTAAAAAAGAAAATCAGGAGATGTGCTGTAAGAATGGAAATGCTCGGTTGGGGGGTGGTGGGGGGTGGGGGGCGGTGGTGGAATTTTCTTCACATTTCTCTTTCCACTCCTCTTGGGGATTTACCCGAGCCAACGTTGGTGGATCGGTCCAAATGGCCATGAACCTTTGCCCTATCTGAGAGAGCATTCTTCATCTGTAAGCTCAGTAACCCATATGAATGGCCACTCAATCTTGAGAGAAGTATAACCTGGACAGATCTTGCCCTTGCCTGATGCTCAGACAATCCAGCAGGGAGGGGGTCAATGTCTGTCAATCTCCCTAACCAAGAGGTCCTAAGGCCAAAAGTAGTGCATGCTATATCCAAGCTGGCTGAGGTCAGCTAAACCAAACCTGAGGACTTTGGAATTATTTTACTTGCTCATTTGATGAGGTTATTCAGGACCGATTTCGATAAGATTTTTGAGCATTAAAGGAATCTAGGGATATGGGATAGGATTGGAAAGTGGAGTTGAGGTAGCAGCGCAACCAACATCTCACTGATGGCTCAGGGGACCTGCTCCTCCTACACACCTACTGCTGTTTAGTCAAGTTACTTCACACTGTGCTTTAGGAAAAAGATTTCCATTCACATAGCATCTTTCATGATCAGTGGACTTACCAAAGAATTTTATTTTTATTTGATTTATTATTGTCACATGTAGTATTGTTTCTTGCGCACTATTACAGACAAAGTACACTGTTCATAGAGAAGGAAACAAGAGGATGCAGAATGTAGTATTACAGTCAAAGCTAGGGTGTAGAGAAAGATCAACTTGATGCAAGCGAAGTCCATTCAAAAGTCTAATAGCAGCAGGGAAGAAGGCATTCTTGAGTCGGTTGGTACATGATCTCAGACTTCTGTATTTTTTTCCCAACGGACGAAGGTGAGCGTGTTGCCGGAATTATACTGCCTCGCCTGCCCGAGGCTAATAAGATCCCGCCCTAGACCAACGGAGAATGCCATTTGGTGAATCTCGCTCGCCCTAATTCCAAGGCAGGCATGCCAGTAAAATTCCGGCATATGTCCGGGGTGCGTGGGATGCTGGCTGCTTTTTCGTGACAGCGGGAAGTACAGACAGTGTCAATGGGAGTGGGAGGTTTAAGTGATGGACTGGGCTTCGTTTACGACTCCTTTGCAGTTTCTTGCAGTCTTAGGCAGAACAGGAGCCATACTAAGCTGTGATTCAACCAGAAAGGATGCTTTGTATGGTGTATCTGTAAAAGTTGGTGAGAGTAGGAGTGAGACATGCCAAATTTCCTCTGTCTTCTGAGAAAGTAAAGGTGTTGATGGGTTTTTTTAACTATAGTCTTGGCACGGGGGGACCAGGAGAGGTTGTTGATGATCTGGACACCTAAAAACTTGAAACTCTCGACCATTTCTGCTTCACCCCCATTGATGTAGACAGGGGCATGTTCTCCACTACGCTGCCTGAAAGTGATGACTCTCTCCTTCGTTTTGTTGACAATGAAGGAGAGATTATTGTTGCCGCACCAGTTCACCAGATTCTCTTTCCCTGTCTTGTCATTGTTTAAGATCTGACCCACTATGGTGATATCATTAGCAAACTTGAAAATCAAGTTGGGGGGAGTTTGGCCATAGGTGTATAAGGAGTATAATAAGGGGTTGAAGACACAGGCTTGTGGGGCAATGGTGTTGAGGATGATTATGGAGGAGGTGTCGTTGCTTATCCTTACTGATTGCGATCTGTGAGTTAGGAAATTCAGGATCCAGTCGCAGAGAAAGGAGCCGAGGCCCAGGCCATAGGGTTTGGAGATGAGTTTCGTAGGAATAATGGTGTTGAAGGCTGAGCTGTAATCGATAAATAGGAGTCTGACATTGGTGTCTTTGTTATCCAGGTGCTCCAGGGTTGAGTGCGAGGGGAGGGAGATGATGTCGGATATGGGAGATTCACAAACAATTAAACATAAAATGAAAGGTCCACTCTGTTATTTTTGTGTGGATTCAAGAAGATTCTGAGATGATGCTTAGCCAAGTATTTAAATGAAGTGGTCCCCACCATGGTGACAATACCACTTTAAGAGCTTGAGGGTTCACTTCTCAACTTGTTTGTACGCTCTGCCGCTGAGCATCTCAGTGATCAACGTAACCTTTGACCCTTATATTTCACATGTGAATTCTTGACAGTCACTTCAGGCAGGACTATCCTTGAACTCTGACCTCCTGAGGTGGTAGCTGAGAACGTTACGGCCTTAAACCATCAGCAAAATAACTGAGACACCTCATTACTCACCCTAACGTGCTCTTTTACAAGTTTACCAATACTGTTTTAATCACCAAGATCCGATGATATATGAGGTAGCGACGGCTGCCGCAGATACCCCCTTACACATACACATGCGCACAGCCTCCTTAACAGAAATGCAGTCAGTATTCTGAATAATTTCAGGTATTCTGATGGAGCAACCCAGGTCTGTGCCTTGCTTCTGATCTGAAGGCTGGGTTATGGCTCCACAGAAGTCAAGCATGTGAGGTGAGACCAGGCTGATTCCAGGGATGGTGGGACTGATGTATGAGGAGAGATTGACTCAGGATTGTTTTCGCTGGAGTTCAGATGAATGAGGGAGGATATCACAGAGACTTTATAAAATTCTAACAGGACTAGACAGGTCGATGCAGAGAGGATGGAGGGGGAGTCCAGAACCAGGAGTCACAGTCTGAGGGTTCAGGGTAGATCATTTAGGATGGAGATGAGAAGACATTTCTTCACCCAAAGAGTGGTGAGTCTTTGGAATTCATTACCACAGGAAGTAGTTGATGGCAAAACACTTAACGTAATCAAGAGGTGGCTGGATATAGCACTTGGGGCGAATGAGATCAAAGGTTATAAGAACATAAGAAATAGGAGCAGGAGTAGGCCATCCAGCCCTTCGAAGCTGCCCTGCCATTCAATAAGATCATGGCTGATGTGAAGTGGATCAGTTCCACTTTCCCGCTTTCTCCCCATAACCCTTAATTCCCCTGTCTGTCAGAAACCTATCTACCCGTGACTTAAATATATTTAGCGAGGTAGCCTCCACCACTTCAACGGGCAGAGAATTCCAGAGACTCACCACCCTTTGAGTGAAGATTATGGGGACAAAGCAGGATTAAGCTATTGAATTGGATGATCAGCCATGATCATAATGAATGGCAGTGCAGGCTTGAAGGATGAATGGCCTCCTCCTGCTCCTATCTTTTATGTTTCTATATCTCTATGAGACAGTCAATGTGAAACAAGTTGTTATTCGGTGAGGGGGGCAAACATTGTTAAATCTGCTCCTCTCCCACTCAACAATACACATGCACACAGTCTGTAGTTTTTAATTTGTTCATGTTATGTGAGCACCACTGGCAAGGCCAGCATTTAGTGTCCTTCCTAATTGCCTCAGAGAAGCAGGTGGTGAGCCGCATTCTCAAACTGCTACAGTCCATATTATACACCCACAGCACTGTGAGGAAAGAGTGCCAGGATTTTGACCCAGTGCCAGTGTAGTCAGTGATTTTGTTCTAGACCAGGAGGGTGTTCAATTCAGAAGAGAAACGTAGATCGTGTTATTCCAATGTGTCTTATACCCTTGACCTTCTAGGTGGTAGAGGTTGTGGGCTTGGGAGATGCTGTTGAAAATTCAGAGACTTTTGTACATGCTACACACTCTGCTATGGTATACTGGCAGTAGAGGAAGTGAATGTTTAAGGTGGTGGACAGGAGCCAATCAAGTGACTGCTTTGTTCTGGATGGCTGGACAGTGTCGAGCTTTTTGAGTGTTGCTGGAGCTGCACTCATTTAGGAAAGCGGTTTGTACTTCAGAATTCCTGTAGAATTTCTTGTAGATGGTGCAAAGAGTTGGGGAGTCAGGAGGTGGATCACATGCAGCAGAATTCCCAGCCCTGATTTGATCTTGTAATCACAGTATTTATGTAGCTGGTCCACATAAAACCTTTGCACCTTCTGATGTGTCTTCCTTTTCCCTCAGCTGAGGATTTGCCCCCACTGTAGTTGACAGGCCCTTCACTATGTCCGATCCGTGTTGCAGTTCTGCATTTGTGTGTTGCAGTTTTTCTTTGTCTGGGCGGAGTTTGCACATCTCCCTGTGTCTGTGTGGGTTTCCTCCAGGTGCTCTGGTTTCCTCCCACAAGTAAAAAGTCTGACAACACCAGGTTTAAGTCCAACCGATTTATTTGAATCAAATAAATTTATCAAATAAATCGGTTGGACTTAAACCTGGTGTTGTCAGACTTTTTACTGTGTTTACCCCTGTCCAACGCTGGCATATCCACATCATTCCTCCCACAATCCAAAGATGTGTGGGTTAGGTTGACTGGCCAAGATAAAATTGTCATTTAGTGTCAGAGGACTAGCTAGGGTAAATGCATGGGGTTATGGGGATAAGGCATGGATGGGATTGTGATCAGTGCAGACATGATGGGCCAAATGGCCTCTTTCTGCACTATAGGATTCTCTGATCCATTCCTAGTACTTCTGCTCTTATCCCCTCTTCCCCAGAACCATAGAAGGTTCCGTTTGTTCTCACGTTCCACCCCATCAGCCTCCATATTCAATGGACCATCCTCCACCATTTCTGTCACCCCTGCATAATGTGACCGCTAAACATATCTTCCCCCTCCCTTACAGCATCTCAAAGGGAATACTCCCTCTGTGAAACCTGCTCCACTCCTCAATCACCCACAACAACTCAGCCCCTTCCTAGTGCATCTCCCTGTGCAAGAGCTGTGATTTTTCATCTCCTCTCTCTTCACTGTCCAAGACCCCAAATAATCCTTTAAGGAAAGCAGCCACATGCATGCACTCCTTTCTGTTTAGTTACTGGATTCACTGCTATTAGTGGACCCCTCTACATTAAACTGGAGACCAGATGCAGATTGGGTAACTACTTTGTGGATCCATTCATTCAAGAATGACCCTGAACTTCCAGGGTTCTGCCATTTTAATTCCCCACCTTACTCTCATGCTGACACCACTGTCCTCATTGTTCCAGTGAAGTTCAATGCAAGCTCGAGGGATAGCCACTCATCTTCTGATTAGGCAGCATACAGCCCTTCAAATTCGATGTTGAGTTCAACAATTTCAGGCTGTAATCCTTGTCCTCATTTTATTTCCTCTGCTTCACGTGTTGCAGTTTTTTTTCCTTTTTGCTGTCAAACACTAACATACCTGCTCTTGGCACATTCTCTTTTCCTTTTCTTGTCCCATCAGCAATCCCACTGGCCCTGTAATTTCCATCATTTAATCTCCATTGTCTTCCATAGCGTTGGACTTCTTGCAAGCTGTGCCCAGCGTACCTTCTAATTCTACCTTTTACTCTCGTTACATAACACCCTAGCTATGATTGTAGCATTACATTCTGCATTCTCTCCTTTCCTTCTCTATGAACAGTATGCTTTGTCTGTATCGCGCACAAGAAACAATATTTTTCACTGTATCCCAATACATGTGACAATAATAAATCAAATCAAAAATCATAAGCACACACCTTCCCCTTATCCATTTTCCTGCCCAGCCCCTGTTCAAAACCTGTTACATTTCTCTCTGTTCCCAGTTGCCAGGAACGATCATTGATCTGAAAGGTTCGCTCCGTTTCTCTCCCCACACTTGCTCGCAAACCTGCTGTGTATTTCCAGCATTTTCTGTTTATGTTTCAGACTTTCAACATCCAAATTATTCTGCTTTTTGATCTAAAACAGACTATCTGGTCATTATTACGTTGCTATCTGTGCAGATCGGCTGATGTGGTTCCTACACAGCCACTGCACTTCAAAAGTCCTTCATTGGTTGTAAAACATTTTGCAATGTCCTGAGGCTGTGAAAGTGGCTTTTATAAACATTTGCCAGCCTCTGATACCTCATCTGCTTCATTCTGTCATGTGAGCCTTGGGAATGATAGTTAGGTGGGGGTGGGGGAGGGGGTTTCTGTGGCTGTTAGAGGTGCAGCTCCGTTGCAATCTAATTCCCACACAGCACCACAGCGCTGGCACCACTTACAAAGGAATGGATGGATTGTGACCAGAGTGGGAACCGTCTGACTTACTTTTCCCTGTCTCTAGCCTACGAGGGTTAGCTGTATTTATTTACCACTGCTATCCATTAGCTCTGGGAACTGAAGCTTGGTCAGTAAACACCATGTAGTACATTTATACATTGAGTTATCAGGAGTTGAAGGGCACTATCCTGGCCTCCCATGGACTGTGCTTTGACAAATGCAGCATTGCTGTGTCCAACAACACAGGGACAGTCAACATGGCTTTGTGCGTGGTAGGTCATGTTTAACCAATCTATTAGAGTTTTTTGAGAAGGTTACCAGGAAAGTGGATGAAGGGAAGGCAGTGGATGTTGTCTACATGGACTTCAGTAAGGCCTCTGACAAGGTCCCGCATGGGAGGTTAGTTAAGAAGGTTCAGTCGCTACGTATACATGGAGAGGTAGTAAATTGCATTAGACATTGGCTCAATGGAAGAAGCCAGCGAGTGGTAGTGAAGGATTGCTTCTCTGAGTGGAGGCCTTTGACAAGTGATGTGCCACAGTGATGTGCTGTCCATTGTTGTTTGTCATCTATATCAATGATCTGGATAATAATGTGGTAAATTGGATCAACAAATTTGCTGATGATACAAATATTGGAGGTGTAGTGGACAGTGAGGAAGGTTTTCAAAGCTTGCAGAGGGATTTGGAGCAACTAGAAAAATGGGCTGAAAATGGCAGATGGAGTTTAATACAGACAAGTGTGAGGTGTTGCACTTTGGAAGGACAAACCAAGGTAGAACATACAAAGTAAATGGTAGGACACTGAAGAGTGTAGTAGAACAGAGGGACCTGGTAATTCAGATACATAATTCACTAAAGTGGTGTCACAGATAGGGTCGTAAAGAGTGCTTTTGGTACATTGGCCTTTATAAACCAAAGTATTGAGTATAAGAGTTGGAATGCCAAGGTGAGGTTGTATAAGACATTGGTTAGGCTGGATTTAAAGTATTGTGTGCAGTTTTGGTCACCTAATTAAAGGAAAGATATTAATAAGGTTGAAAAAGTGCAGAGAAGGCTAACAAGGATGTTGCCGGGACTTGAGAAACTGAGTTACAGAGAAAGGTTGAATAGGTTAGGACTTTATTCCCTGGGGCGTAGAAGAATGAGGGGAGATTTGTATAAAATTATGATGGGTATAGATAGAGTGAATGCAAGCAGGCTTTTTCCATTGAGGCTAGGGGGGAAAAAGACTAAAGGACATGGGTTAAAGGTGAAGGGGGAAAGGTTTAAAGGCAATATTGAGGGCAGGGGGTTCTTCACACAGAGAGTGGTGGGAGTGTGGAATGAGCTGCCAGATGAAGTGGTAAATGCCGGCTCACTTTTAACATTTAAGAAAAACTTGGACAGGTACATGGATGAGAGGGGTGTGGGGGGATATGGTCCAGGTGCAGGTCAGTGGGACGAGGCACAAAAATGGTTCAGCACAGCCGAGAAGGGACAAAAGGCCTGTTTCTGTGCTGTACTGTTCTATGGTTCTATGATTCTAACAACACTATCCCTTCTGGAGGAAAGAGGCAGCATGATGGCGATTTGTGTCACACTCCATATTGAGGATATCCCAGGTAGGAGGGCTGTTGCTTCAAGTTGGAATCCGCTGAACACCCTTGCAGTTCTCAATCTTAATTACTGGAACACTTCACCAGACAGACTCCAAACAACACTCACCCTGAAAGCTGCTCTTAGGGACGTACTGCAAAAATAAACTTCAGTGCTTACAAGCTGGTTCTTTTACTGATAGGCAGCATTGGGTAATGCAGACACTCACAGCTGATGACGTGTCAGATATATGACTTGCTTGCTTTGTTGATTCCGACTCCTGGAGCTCCAGGTTAAAACCGGGCTCCTCCTCCACAAACACTCGCTGTGATTCAGTAAACTGCTCTCCACTTTCCCCCCACAAACTCTGCAAAGTTCACCAACATCATTGGAGCCTTGTGATACTCATAATGAAATGAGCTGTTTAGGTGGAAACATGCCCACTGTTTGATATCAAAGGTTTACAAACTGGGCTGGGTGAACACTGTGAGGTCATCTCATTCTGTCCAGCTGGGATAGACCACAAGCACTGTCCTCTGCCTTTGATGTTTTCCCTGTAATCATTGGCTTGCAAGCCTGTTGATGAACATAAATGAATAAACTTTGCTGCGAGCCAGGGTTCGCTGGCTCAGTTCATCTGCCACTGAACTCTCATCCTTGCTTTTGTTCCCTCATGATGCGACGATTCCAACACTGTGCTATACTCCCCCCGTCAAATAAATCCAAATTCATCCAAAACTCTGCTTACCTTGTCCCAGTTTGCACCGACCTCCGTCCATTCATCACGCCTGTGCTCGCTAACCTGATCACTCCAAATCCAGCTTACCTTGATTTTAACATTTGCATCCAAGGAGGGTATTTGATGCCCTCTCTCAGACCCTGTTTGAAAACAGGGTGGGCATTTAATCAGGTGGGCATCTTACTGCCCTCCTGCCACCATCAAAAGTAACTCCAGACTGGGAAGCTCTGTGGTAGATCTTCCCACCCTGCTGCCTATTGAGGCCCTTATGTCGCTAACTGATGACCAGTAAAGGGCCTCATCCTACCTTTGCTAGCAATAACCCAGTTGTGGGTGGATCTGTCATCATGTGTGAGGAATAGAACTGTGTGGGCTACTTGTGGTCTCATAAGAACATAAGAAATAGGAGCAGGAGTAGGCCATCTAGCCCTTCGAGCCTGCCCCGCCATTCAATAAGATCATGGCTGATCTGAAGTGGATCAGTTCCACTTTCCCGCTTTCTCCCCATAACCCTTAATTCCCTTGTCTGTCAAAAACCTATCTACCCATAACTTAAATATACTTAGCGAGGTAGCCTCCACCACTTCAACGGGCAGAGAATTCCAGAGATTCACCACCCTTCGAGTGGAGAAGTTCCTCCTCAACTCCGATCTAAATTGCACCCCCCTTATCTTGAGGCTTTGCCCTCTAGTCCTGCTATCCTTTCTCAGCGGGAAAAATCTCTGTACCTCTACCCTATCCACCCCTTTCATTATCTCGGGGTGGTGGGGGGGGGTGGTTTCTTTTGTTCAAAGATACTCTGTGCTTGATGGTGGGACCAGCAGTGGGTCTTGTTGAGAGCTAACCCTCCTTCCTTTGCTGTACAATTCCCACCCCCCTCCAGCCCCCACCTAATGAACCTCCTCCCATCACAGCTTGATTGCTCCTTGATCCTGGGCCTTTGGTGGCTATCCTTCCAACTGCAGCCACCAGTGATGCTGGTGATCAAAACAGCTGCTGATCTCTGACTGATCAGGCATGAGGCAGAATTCTGCCCCCCAGGGTTTTTGATCTTGGGGAAGGTCCAGCGGTGGCCACTTTAATACAGACAGGCCTTCCCAGAGGAGTTGGCACCAGTTCTTCAGCTGCAAGGTGAGACTCCTGCACCTCCTTAAAATCTCCCCTGCTCACCACGTTTTCAAATCCCTTCATGGCGTTGCCCTTCAATATTTTTGGTTTGATTTATTATTGTCGCATACATTAGCACATAGTGAAAAGTATTGTTTCTTGCACATTATATAGACAAAACATACCATTCGTAAAGAAGGAAACGAGAGAGTGCAGAATGTAGTGTTACAGTCACAGCTAGTGTGTAGAGAAAGATAAACTTAATTTGAGGTAGGTCCATTCAAAAGTCTGTCAGCAGCAGAGAAGAAGCTGTTCTTGAGTCAGTTGGTATGTGACCTCAGACTCTTGTATCTTTTTCCCGATGGAAGAAGGTGGAAGAGGTGCTTGGGGTCCTTAATTATGCTGGCTGCTTTGCCGAGGCAGCAGGAAGTGTAGATAGAGTTAATGGATGGGAGGCTGGTTTGCGTGGTGGACTGGGTTACATTCACCACCTTTTTGTAGTTTATTGCAGTCTTGGGTAGAGCAGGAGCCATCCCAAGCTGTGATTCAACCAGAAAGAATGCTTTCTATGGTGCATCTATAAAAGTTGGTGAGAGTCGTAGCTGACATGCCAAATTTCCTGAATCTTCTGAGAAAGATATCTTTGTAATCTCCTGTATCTGCACTCCAATTGTGACCTCTTGTCTACCTCTGATTCCAATACTTCATCATTGGTGACTATACCTGCAACAGTCTCAACCCCACGTTCTGAAATTGGTTCCCTAAACCTCTCTGTTTCTCTCCTGCTCTGTTTCCTTGAGTTGCTACTTAAAACCTACCCCTGTGATAGAGATTTTTTATCAGCTTTCCTCATGTGGCATGATGTGAAATTGTGTCTGACTGTGTTCTTGGGATGCTTTTTAAATGCAAGTTGTTGCAGTTGCCTGCAGTGCCCAATGGACTGTTGTCTGCCTGATAAAGGGTTAACACTCAGTGATGACCCTGTTGTTATAATTACATCAGGAAGACTGACCAGCATTAAGATAATGTGAGCACTTTTCAGCCATTAATACAGAGTCGGTTATTCAGAACCTGAACGAGGACTGGACAACATTGCTTGAAAAATCATTAGTGGCAGAGGAAGTAAACACGTTGTGGATGGGAGTTTGCATTTTCATTTCAGAAACAGATTTAACACCTTTCCTCCCTCCCATCCCCCACTTTACTTTCTTAGCGAGTGGCTGATTGAATTGTTGACTGACCTTTGACCCATCATGGTCTGCAGCCTTCAAGCCACCCTGCCATGTAGTGATTGGATCTCCTGCGGTTTTATGAAGTTGTTCTTTGCTAATAAAACACTAACTGCTGGGCTTAAGTGCTGCTTCATGACCCCCTGGTTACCACCTAGTGATGACCTCATGACCCTACTTCAGAAGCCTAAACAAGGCCTGATGCAAATGACTATATTTTATACCTTTGCTTCAGGCTCAGTTTTGAAGCAAATGTAACATTCCAACAACAACAACTTATATTTATGTAGCACCTTTAACGCAATAAACTCCACAAGGCACTTCACAAGAACATTACCAAACAAAGAATAACACTGAGCTACATAAGAAGATATGAGTACAGATGGTCTAAAACTATATCAAAGAGAGTATCTTCAAGAAGGGAAGTAATGTAGAGAGGTGGAGATGCATAGGGTGACAATTTTAGAACTTGGGGCCAAGACAACTGAAGGTATGGCCACCAATGGTGAAGAGATTAATATCAGGGATGCACAAGAGGCCAGAATTGGAGTGTAGATATCTTGGAGCGCTATGGGGTTGGAGAAAATTACTGATATAGAGAAGGGTGAGACGATGGAGTGGTTTGAAAAGAAGGTTGAGGTTTTAAAATCAGGATGTTGCGTGAGTGGGAGCCAATGCAGATCAGTAGGTGATGGGGAATGGGACTTTCTGTGAGTTAAGACATGGGCAGCAGAGCTTTGGATGACGTCGAGTAAACGAAGAGTAGACTGTAGGAGTCCGGCCAGGAGTGCGTTGGAACAACTGAAACTAGAGGTAACAAGGACATGAATGAGGGTTTCAGTAACAAATGACCTCAGACAGTGAAAGCGTTGGGTGACGTTCCAGAGGTGGAAATGGTCAGTCTTAGTGATGGCACAAAATGTGGCTGGAAGTTCATCAAATGTGACACCAAGGCTGTGAACAGACTGGCTTAATCAGAGATTGTTGCCATGGAGAGGGATGGAGTTAGTACAAGGACATGGAGTTTGGAGCGATGACTGAAAACAATGGCTTCAGTCTTCCCAATATTTATTCAAAGGCCATTTCTGCTCATCTAGTTCTAGATGTCAGATAATTTAATAATAGTGGAGAAGTCAATAAAGCTGGTGATGAGGTAGAATTCAAGCTCTTTGATAAACTCCACATCCCTCATGGTAGCATTCTGATACACCCGCAATCCACCTTATTGTAGCAATCTGATATACCCCACTCCTCATTGCAACACTCTCTGATATACTGGACACCTCTCACTGTGACATACTGATATATTATATTAAATGGAGTACTAAGAAATTGTATTTTAAAAGTGATGTAAAGTTATGTATTAGTCACAAATAAGGCTTACATTAACACTGTAATGAAGTTACTGTGAAATTCCCCGAGTTGCCACAGTCTGGCACCTATTTGGATCAATGCACCTAACCAAGCACAGTCTTTCAGACTGTGGGAGGAAACCAGAGCACTCGGAGGAAACCCACACAGACATGGGGAGAACATACAAACTCCACACAGCCAGTGACCAAGCCGGAAATTGAACTCAGGTCCATGAATGCTGTGAAGCAGCAGCACTAACCACTGTGCTACCATGCTGCTCACACTGTGCTACAATGCTGCTCATATTTTCTTTGAAATATTCTTGTTTATTTTCACTCTGATAATATTGGAGATGGGGGTGAAAGGCTGTCTGACTGAGCAGGGCAATGCAGTGGGTCAGCTGATGGAACGTTTAGGAAACCATTCAGCCAGAATTGGCAAGCCTAATCATGAGCCATTAGCCTCCTGGATGCCGGGTCTTTTCCGTGTACGGAGCTGTCGACGGCAGAGAAATTTATGAGGAAAAAGTGTGAGACCGACTCAAGCATACACTTTTACTGTTAAAGCTGATCTGATAGTGCAGTCAGCTTACTGGCAGGCAGGCTGACGGGGAATAATACAGCAGCACTATTATCTCTGCCAGTAATGCTTGCCCTTTAGGAAGTACTCTAAGAGCAGTCTGGCTGACTTTTCTTTTGTGCCAGAAATGATTCGCAGAGACCTGGTTGTCATGGAAATCTGATGCTACTGTATCATGTAGTGAATGAAGCCAAGGCTAATAGTCTCCCCCACTCCACCCTCACCACATCAACCCTTGATTTGGGGTTCTGACAGTTCATCTGAAGTGTGGACTCACATTGAGGGATATGTAGTAAGAATCATAGAATCCTACAGTGCAGAAGGAGGCCACTCAGCCCATCGAGTCTGCACTGACCACAATCCCACCCCAGGCCCCATCCCCGTAACCCCAAGCATTTAGCCTAGCTAGCCCCCCAACACTTAAGGGAAATTTAGCATGGCCAATCCATCTAACCCACACATCTTTGGGAAGAAACCGGGGCATCAGGAGGAAACCCATGCAGATAAGGGGAGAATGTGTAAACTCCACACAGTGATCCAAGCTGGGAATCGAACCCAGGTCCCTGGCGCTGTGAGGCAGCAATGCCAGCCACTGTACCACCTTGCTGCTCCAGTAACATGCAGGAAACCCGGGAGCCAGTGTAACACAAACATCCACTGAATTACCAGGTTAATCTTCTGTGTTTTCCAATCTATTCGCCTGAGTGAAACTGATGAAGACCTCAGCCAGTTTCAACTCCAGTAGTTAAGGGAATTATAATGGATTCTGCCGTTGGGAGTAAAACACTGCAAATTCACAGAATGGAGTGCACGCAAAAATTGCGCCTCGCCTCAGTGACATCTCCTCTGGATGGGCTGTCGCAGATGTAAGGGTCGGCAGGGAGATCCATTTTCCAACTGATAAGTGGAAAAAGTCTGTCAGTTAAAGGAAGAAGAGATGGCTGGAGATAATGGCGGAGGTTTGTAACAGGCATGTGGCACCATATTCATAGACTCAAATCAAAAAGTGGTTTAATTACCAAAGCGGGGCAGGAAAGATGATTACAGTGACACATGCAACTACATCATGATGTTTGTATCACTCTGTATTCTCAATCTGACTTCAGCACATCACATTTCACACCAACTTGCCTTGCAAGCTCAACCAAGCAGCTCTATGCACTTCCTCACATTCCCATCTGTCCATCCACCACCAACACTTATTCTCACCTTCATGCACAGTCAATCCTCTCTCTCACTGTCACCTTCAACAAATGCACTCCCTCCATCTCTTTAACATATCCCATTGTTCTTACTATTCTTTCTCTCCTGAAAGCAGGGATCTCAGATCGTGAGGAAAAGGCACAGCACAAGAGATGGACTCCAGCCATTTCACAACTGACGGCTACAGAGGAATAGATGTTGATATGACTGGTGTCTCCGCATGCTCGACTGTCCCTAGAGATAGGGTGAAGATGCCTCCCAGATACCTAGTGACAGGATTACATTAACAATGGCCAAATGGCATTTATGTGATGCCAGCAGCAAGTGAAATCTGATCATAGCTATAACTGCATGTCCTGGCGAACAAGCCATCAGCCACTTATCTCATGCATTTGTGGGCCACTGACTGTGAGACTGTAAATGTCTCCTGCAGAGCCCTAGGAAGAGACAAAGACAGTGTGAGTGCTGGTGACTTCAATGACTCGTGTACATATGCATCAAGGACACTCCAAGCCTGCATCTTCTTTAGAGTTTCTCCCTTTAGTTTATCCTGTCTCTCCACATCCTTCCTGTCAAAATCAATCACCTCACATTTCTCTGCATTGAACTTTATCTGCTGCTTGTCTGCCCAATTCACCATACATCTTTGTCCTTTCAAAGTTGGTTCTCCTCGTCACAAATGACAATGTTTCCAATCTTCGTATCATCGGCAAGTTTTGAAATCAGGCCTAGAACACCACAGTCTGGGCCATTAGTTTATATTATGAACAGCACTGACCCCTGGAGACTCCACTACAAACCTCCCTCTAATCTGAAACACACCCATTTATCACTGCTTTCTGCTTCCTGTCACTCGGTCAATTTCTTCTCCAAATGTCGACTGTCCCTTTCATTCCACGAGCTCAAATTTTGCTGACAAGTCTGTTGTGTGGTACTGTATCAAATGCCTTTTGAAAATCCATATACACCACATCAACAGCATTGCCCTTATCAACCCTCTCTGTTACCTCCTATATAAACTCCAGCTATTTAGTTAAACACAATTTCCCTGAATGAATCCATGCTTGCTTTACTTCATTGCCCTGCACTTGTCTAAGTGTCTACTGATTTTGTTCTGAACTATTGTTTCCAAAAGATCCCTACTACCAAAGTCAAACTAAGTAGTTGGCTTTATCCTTGCACCCCTTTCTGAACAAGGGTGTAACATTTGAAATTCTCCAACCCTCTGGCACCACCCCTGTATCTGTAGAAGACTGCAGTCACTGTCGTCACTGTGACACATCTGTGAGGTTGAGAGCTGCGTGGATAGCTCTTTTACAGATGTGGTCACCCTGCAACTTAACAGAATGCAAGGGAGAGAGAGGGAATGGGTGACCACCAGATAGTCAAATAGAAACAGGCCAGTGGTGCAAGAATCCCCTGAGTGTATCCCACTGTCCAACTGAACCCACTTTGGAATACTGATGAGAGGGTGATGGTTCATCTGGAGAACCAGGTCCATGATGACACCATGGGGTCAGCTGTACAGGGACTTTAAGGAAAATATGAAGTGCAATAGTGATTGGTGATTGGATAGTCAGGGGAATGGACAGACATTCGTGCAGTTGTGGACCACCCCTATGGGGGGGAAGGTGAACAGTCAATATTTTCATTCACATTGGTACAAATAAAACAGGGAGAAAGAGGGATGTGATTTTGCAGTCAAAATTTAGTGAACTAGGTAAAAAATAAGCAAACAAAACTTCAAAAGTAATAATCCCAGATTACTCCCAGTTGGACATGCACGGGAGTTTAAAAATAGGAGGGTAAAGAAGATGAATGCGTGGCTGGAGGGATGGTGCAGGAGGGAGTCTTTAGATTTTTGGGATATTGGGGTTGACTCTGGGATGAGATCAGCACAAGTGGGATGGGTTGTACCTAAATAGAGCTGGGACTGAGTTCCTTGCGGGGTGATTGGGTGATTTGCTTGTGCTACACTAAGGTGTGAGGAATACGGGAATAAATAGACAACACTAGAGTAGGGAATCGTAAATTATTAGGTGGGGTCAGAATACAGGAGAAAGCAACAAACTCTACATCAGGGTTAATGTGCACATATGTGAATGCAGAAAGTGTGGTTAATAAGATTGTTGAGTTACAGGTGCAGGCTGACCTGTAGAAATATATTGTTATTTCTAAAACAGAGACCTGGTTCAAAGAAAGGCAGGACTGTGTATTAAATATTCCTGGATACAAGATGTTCAGGGAAGAAAGGAAAGGAAGAACATTGCGAGGAGTGGTGGTATTGATTAAGGGGAGTACTGTAGTGCTGGAGAGAGATGTGCTAGAGAGGTCAAGGACAGAATCTATTTGGCTGGAGCTAAGGAGCAAAAAAAGGTGCCTTGCATTGTTCCGTATAATCTATATACCATCAATTAGTGGAGAGGATGTGGAGGAACAAATTTGTAAGGAAATTATAGAGACGTGCAAGAGTTTAGAGTGAGGGACTTTAATTATCTAAATATAGGCTGTGATAGCAATAGTGTAAAGGGCAGCGAGGGATAAGAGTTCTTAAAGTATGTTCAGGAAAACTTTCTATAGCTGTAAGTTTTCAATCCAGTGAGACGGGAGGCATGGATCAACCTGTTCCTGGGAATGGATGGGTCAAGTGGACCAAATATCAGTCCAAGAACATTTAGGGGACAGTTATCATTTATCATAAGGTTTAGGCTGGCTATGGGACAAAGAACAATCTAGAGTAGGAGTAATTCCTGGGGGAAAGCCAACTTCAAATGGGGTAACAATGGATCTGGATTGAATAAATTGGAATCAAAGGTTGGCAGGAAAAATGACAGCTGAACAATGGGCTAATTTCAAAGGAGACCTAACTGGGGCACAATCACAGTATGATCCCCTGAAAGGTAAAGGTAGGGTAAACAAACCCAGAGTTCTCTGAATGACAAAAGAGATAGAGATTAAGATGAAGAAGAAAAAATGTGCTTACGGCATGTCAGGTGGATAATACATTGGAGAGTTAGGCTAAATATCGAAGATTCAGAGGGGAAGTGAAAAAGCAAATAAGAGAAGCAAAGAGGGAATAAGAAAAGAGACTGGCAGCGAGGGAATTCCAAAGTCTTCAATAGGCATATAAATAATAAAAGGGTGGTAAAAGGAGTAGGGTAAATTTGGGACTAAAATGTGGATTTTTGCTTGGAGGCAGGGGGAATAGCCAGGATATTAAATGAATATTTTGCACCTGTCTTTACCAAGAAAGAATGTGCTATCAAAGCCTCAATGAAAGCAGGGGTAACTAATACCCATGAATGATTTAAAATTGATAAGAAGGCGGTATTAGATAGGTTGTCCATTTGTAAAGTTGATAAAATGCTAGGATCAGATGAGATGCACTCAAGGATACTGATGGAAGTGAGGGAAATTGCAGAGGCACTGACCATCATTTTTCAGCCTTTCTTAGAAACAGTGTGGTTCCAGAGGACTAGAGAATTGCAAATCTTACACCCTTGTTCAAAAAGGAAGTATGACCATAAGATAAAGGTGCAGAATTAGGCCATTCGGCCCATCGAGTCTACTCTGCTGTTCAATCATGGCTGATACTTTTCTCATCTCCATTCTCCTGCCCTTTTCCCCATAAACCCTGATCCCCTTATTCATCAAGAACCCATCTATCTCTGTCTTAAAGACACTCAATGACCTGGCCTCCACTTTCTGCAGCAAAGAGTTCCACAGATTCACCACTCTCTGGCTGAAGAAATTCCTCCTCATCTCTGTTTTAAAGGATCGTCCCTTTAGTTGAGGTTGTGCCCTTTAGTTCTAGATTTTCCTACTAGTGGAAACATCCTGTCCACGTCCACTCTATCCCAGGCCTCGCAGTATCCTGCAAATTTCAATGAGATCCCACCTCATCCTTCTAAACACCAACAAGTACAGGCCCAGAGTCCTCAACCATTTCTCATGCGACTAGCTCTTCATTCCAGGGATCATTCTTGTGAACCTCCTCTGGACCCTTTCCAAGGCCAACACATCCTTCCTTAGATTTGAGACCCAAAACTGCTCACAATACTTCAAATGGGGCCTGACCAGAGCCTTATACAGCCTCAGAAGTACATCTTTGTATTCTAGCCCTCTTGACATGAATGCTAACATTGCATTTGCCTTCTGAACTGCTGACTAGACCTGCACATTAACCTTAAGAAAATATTAAACAAGAACTCCCAAATCCCTGGGAATGCCTCCCAAAGCATTGGATAGAGTGGGGAAAACATTCAAATGAATGGTTCCAGTGATGAGAAGTAAGGATAAGCCCATTTGAACAATCTGTTTAACTTTGATAGTGGAAAAACTTCCAGAAACAATTTAGGGCAAAATTAATCGTCACACTGACAAATGCAGGTTAATAAACGAAATCCAGCAAGGATTTGTTAAGGGAAATCCTGTTTAACTAACCTGCTGGAGTTTTTTGAGGAGGTAGATGAGGACAATGCTGTTGATGTGGTGTATGTGGATATCTAAAGGGTATTTGATAGTGTCAAAAAACAGACTCGTGAGCAAGGTTATAGCTCATGAAATAAAAGTGACAATAACAACATGGTTACGAAATTCAGTGAGTGACAGGACATAGAATATTGGTTAATGGACGTTTTATGTACTGGATAAAGGTTTGTACTAGAGTTCCCCAGGGATCAATGTTGGAATCCTTGTCACTCCTGATATATATTCATATCGTAGATCTTGGTGCCCAGGGCATAATTTCAAAGTTCGCAGATTATATAAAATTTAGAAGCATTGTAAACTGTGAAGAGAATATTGTCAAACTTCAAAAGGACATAGACAAGTAGGTGGAATGAGTGAAAATAATATACATAAGTCATTGAAAGTGGCAGGATAGGTTGATAGAGTAGTCACCAAAGCACGCAGTATTTCAGGCGAAGAGTACAAGAGTAAAGAGTTGTGTTGAACTTGTATTAAGTCAACAGTTTGGTCTCAGCTGGAATATTATGCCCCATTCTGGGTGCTACACTTCACCAAAGATGTGAAGGCATTAGACAGAGTGCAGAAAAGATTCAAGCGAATGGTTCCAAGGATGAGAAACTTCAGTTATGAAGATAGATCAATTTAAACAAAGAACAAAAAAAATTACAGCACAAGAACAGGCCCTTTGGCCCTCCAAGCCTGCACCGACTATGCTGCCCGACTAAACTAAAACCCCCTACCCTTCCAGGAACCATATCCCTCTATTCCCATCCTATTCATGTATCTGTCCAGACGCCCCTTATACATGAATAGGATAGGAATTTACTTCAAGAAGAAAAAGCTGAGAGGAAATTTGATAGAGGTACTCAAAAATCATGAGGGATCTGGACAGAGTAGAGAGAGAGAAACTGTTCCCACTTGTGGAAGGATTAAGAATGAGAGGACATAGTAATTAGCAAAAAAAAGCAAAAGCAACATGATGGAAAAAAATGTTCACACAGTGTGTGGTTGGTGTCTGAAAACTACTGCCTGAGAGAATGGTGGAGGTAGTTCAAAAGGAAATTAGAGTGTTATTTGAAAAGGAAGAATGTGCAGGGTTACAGGAAAAGGAAAGGAAATGGCACTAGGTGAATGTATATTTGGAGAACTAGCACGGAAACAATAGGCTGAATAGCAACCTTCTGCCTTGTAATAATTCTGTGGAAAAAGAGCTGAAATTTATTTGCTATTAATTTTCAATTAAGATAATAAGCTGCTTTAAATCTAAATGTCCTAAGTGCAGCAATGAAATTCCAGGGCTTTTAAAAATCACACCAAAAATATTTATTGGGTAAGTGTTGGTAATGCCACAGTGATTGCAGCTTCACAACTTGTGCCCAGTTCTCAATGCTAATCTACGTCTCTGAGCACACCAGACTGGTCATTCAATGCTCTAATACGGTCAGTGTTGGAGGTTCTCCAACAAAAACACATATGCATCAAAGCAAATAATCAAAAACAAAAGCAGTCATGGAATTGAAGGTAACATATTAGCATGATTGAGGATTGGTTGATGGACAAAAAACAGAGTACAGGAATAAATGGGACATTTTTGGAGTGGCAGGTTGTAACTGGTCGGGTACTAGAATGATCTGTGCTTGGGCCTCAGCTATTTACAAACTATATTAATGATTTAGATGAAATGTATCGTAGATTGCAAATGAAATCCTGGAAGGTAAACAATGAAGATTTGATTTGATTTGATTTATTATTGTCACATGTATTAACTTACAGTGAAAAGTGTTGTTTCTTGCGTGCTATACAGACAAAACACACTGTTCATAGAGAAGGAAATGAGAAAGTGCAGAATGTAGCATTACAGCCATAGCTAGGGTATAGAGAAAGATCAGCTTAATGCAAGGTAAGTTCATTCAAAAGTCTGACAGCATCAGGGAAGAAGCTGTTCTTGAGTCGGTTGGTACATGACCTCAGACTTTTGTATTTTTTCCCCAACGGAAGAAGGTGGAAGAGAGGATGTCCGGGGTGTGTGGGGTCCTTAATTATGCTGGCTGCTTTGCCAAGGCAGTGGGAAGTGTAGGTAGAGTCAATGGATGGGAGGCTGCAAAGACACTGCAGAGGGATATAAAAAGATTGGGCGAATGAGCAAATGCATGGCAAATGGAATTACAATGTGACAAAGATACCCACTTTGATCAGAAAAAGAAAGAATATTTTTGAATGGTGGGTCACTGGGAAATGTTTGCGTTCAGAGGTATCTGCCTGCCCTTGAATTACATGAAGTTAATATGCAGGTACAGTAAGCAATCAGAAAGGGAAGTGGTATGTTAGTTTCTGTTACAAAGGGCTTAGAGGATAACAGCAGCAGTCTAATTATACAGGGCACTGGTGAGGCCACGTCTGGAGTGGAGCTCTGACAAAGGGTTATCCAGACACAAAATGTTGCCTCTGTTCTCTCCACAGATGCTGTCAGACCTGCTGAGGTTTTCCAGCATTTTCTGATTCTGTTTCAGATTCCGGTATCCACAGTAATTTGCTTTTATCTGGAGTGAAGCTTCATTGAAAAAGTGAGTTGTCCGATGAGGAGAGATTGAGTGGATTAGCTCTATATAGGCTGAAATGTATATATATACTATATAATATATTTAATATATTGGCTGAAACCAGCCTTCCATCCATTAACTGTGTCTACATTTCCCGCTGCCTTAACAAAGCACAATTAAGGACCCAACGCATTCCCGACATTCTCTGTTCCACCTTCTCTTGTTGAGAAAAAGATGAAAATGTCTGAGGTCATGTACCAACTGAATCAAGAATAGCTTCTTCCCTGCTGCTGTCAGACTTTTGAATAGACTTACCTCGCATTAAGTTGATCTTTCTCCACATCCTAGCTATGACGTTCATACTACATTCTCTTTCCTTCTCTATGAGTGGTATGCTTTTTCTGTATAGCACACAAGAAACAATACTTTTCACTGCATGCTAATACATGTGACAATAATAAATCAAATTGTATCAAATCAAATTTAGAAGAGTGAGAAGTGATTGCACTGAAATGTATAAAATTGTAAGGGGTTTGACAGGGTAGATGCTAACAGGCTGTTTCCCAACTGGGTACTTTAGAAATGGGACCACAGAATGAGAGGTCAGCCACTTAAGACCGAAATGAGAAGAAATTTCTTCACTCAAAGGGTTGTGTGTTTGAACTTCCCTAACTCAGACAGCTGTGAGTGTTCATTCAGTGAGAATATTCAAGACAGAGGTCAACGGATTTTTGGACAATGAGAGAACTGAGGAATGTGAGGACAGTACAGGAAACTGGAATTGAGATAGAAGATCAACTATGACCTTATTGAATGTCAGAGCAGGTTCAAAAGGCCAGGTAGTCTATTCCAGCTCCTATTTCTTAAGCTCAAAGCTAAAATTAATAATAGAAAGAAGTCTCACAACACCAGCTTAAAGTCCAACAGGTTTATTTGTAGCAAACGCTCCTTCATCAGATGGGTGGGAGTTCTGATCACAAATAGGGCACAAAGACACAAACTCAATTTACATGAATAATGATTGGAAAGTGAGTCTTTACAGCTAATCAAGTCTCAAAGGTATCTGATACATTGCAGGAAAGGGTGTCCCGAGGCTTGGTACATTGGGGAGACCATGCAGACATTACAACAACGGATGAATGAACACCACTCGACAATCACCAGGCAAGAGTGTTCTCTTCCTGTTGGGGAACACTTCAGCAATCATGGGCATTCGGCCTCTGACCTTCAGGTAAGCGTTCTCCAAGGCAGCCTTCACGACCAAAGACAGCTCAGAGCCGCTGAGCAGAGACTGATAGCCAAATTCCGCACACATGAGGATGGCCTCAACTGGGATCTTGGGTCCATGTCACACTATCTGTAACTCCCATAAGTTGCCTGGACTTGCAAAATCTCACTAACTGTCCTTCTGGAACCAATACACATCCTTTTAACCTTGTTTAATGCTCTCTCCACTCACATTGTTTGTACCTTTAAGGCTTGATTAGTTGTAAAGACTTGTTATTCATGTAAATTGAGTTTGTTTCTTTGTGCCCTGTTTGTGATCAGAACTCCCACCCATCTGATGAAGGGAAAGCCTGTTCTGAAAGCTTGTGGTATTTGCTACGAATAAACCTTTTGGACTTTAAGCTAGTGTTGTGAGACTTCTTTCTGTTTTTACCCCAGTCCAACGCCAACATCTCCACATCAAAATTAATAGTCATTGTCACAGCTCCTTGCATGCCTACTTGCTAAACATACTAGCAGTCTAACACTGAATAGTGAGCCTTCCAACTAGAAGATTTGGAGCCTGGGTCAGTGCTAACTGAGTTCTGGGCAGCCTCAGGCCTGCCAAGCAGAATAACTATCCAGGATTCCAGGCGCCGACATCCCTGTGCACAGCTGTAGGAGACATGTGGCAAGAACATAGGGTGGGATTTTAAGGCCGCACTTGCCCCATGACCGGAAAATTCTGCCTGAGATCAATGGATCTTTGTATGGTCCTGTCCTGCCTGCTACGATTCCCATGGTGGGTGGGAGAGGAAAATTCCACCCAGAATCTGGCTGAGTGGTGATGTCTACCATAGTTAACCATCCATCTGATCACCATTGTTTGCATGCACATGAAAGAAAGACATTTAGACGACATACCAGAGGGATGCCTACACCTCATCCCAGTATGAGTCAGTGCATTGAGTTGGTGGCAGGAGCGGGTGGTGGGGGAGGGAGCATTGGGGAACGGGCCTGGGGAGTATGTGAAGGGGTTGGAGAAGGTGGTGGAATCTCTCAATCAGCCCTTTGCCTGAATATAAACAGTTTTTTTCCATCAAATTTCAAAGGAGACTTTAATAAATGAGAATGGCTCTGTCTTGACATTACACAGTGCAGCTCAATCTCAAGCTGACTGCGAGGACTCTCTAATCTCCTGTGATTTATAGTGGGTTCTTCCTGAATCTCTGTGTTTGGGGAGTGCTGCATATGTTCAGAGACAGGCTGGCGTCCCCACTCACTCCGACAGCTCCTGCTGTTCTACCTCCACATTGATTTACTTAACTCCTAGCAAGGTTGTATCTTAAAATAACGTACAGTTAAATTGCATTAAAACATCATTCATATTTTTTTCTTCAAATATTCTCATCTGGTATTAATGTTATTCTTCTTAATTGCTGGAACAAAGCGTAGTCGGAATATTGGGCTTTACATACTGACCCTGCGTTGACAGTTTATCCAGTTGAGGGAAATGTTTGGAGACCCCTCCCCCTCTCCTTACCTCCAGCAACCACCCCCCCTCCCCCCCACCCCTGCCCCCCAATCTCCGGTGTAGTATTTTTTTAGCACATGTTACAAAACTGGGAATCACTATACAATTCCCAGGATGGAGTCTGATGGAACAGACACAAACATACGGAAGCACAGACACACACGGATCTACACATGTGGCATGCACATGCATGCGCACATATTTGCAAGCTTCCATCTTTTGGAAGAAGACATTAATCCGAGGCTTTTTCAGGTGGATGTAAAAAATCCTGAGAAACTTTGTCAAAGACAAGCAAAGGAGTTCTCTGAGGTGACCCGGTCAATATATATTCCTCAACAAACCTCAGTAACACAGATCATCTGGTCATTATCACATTGCTCTTTGTGGAAGTTTGTTGATTTTTGATTTGATTTGATTTATGATTGTCATGTGTATTAACATACCGTGAAAAGTATTGTTTCTTGTGTGCTATACAGACAAAGCATACTGTTCATAAAGAAGGAAAGGAGAGAGTACAGAATGTAATGTTACAGTCATAGCTAGGGTGTAGAGAAAGATCAACTTAATGCAAGGTAAGTCCATTCAAAAGTCTGACAGCAGCAGGGAAGAAGCTGTTCTTGAGTCAGTTGGTACGTGACCTCAGACTTTTGTATCTTTTTCCCAACAGAAGAAGGTGGAAGAAAGAATGTCTGGGGTGCATGGGGTCCTTAATTATGCTGCCTGCTTTGCCAAGGCAGTGGGAAGTTAGACAGACTATGGATGGGAGGCTGGAGAATTTCTACATTACAAAAGGAGCACACTTCCAAAAAAGTACTTAAATGGCGGCAAATCACTTTGGGGTGTAAAATGTTCTGAAAGGTGCTGTTCAAATGCAAGTCTTCCTCTTTTATTTATTTGTTTATGTGATGTGGGCTCTCCAGGCTGGCCTTTACTGTCCATCCCAAATTGCCTTTGAGAAGAGCTGCCTTCTTGAACTGCTGCAATCTTTGTGTTGTAGGTACACCCACAATGCTGTTAGAGTGAGAATTCCAGGATTTTGGCCCAGTGACAGTGAAGGTACAGTGATATAATTCCAAGTCAGGATGGGAACTTGGAGGGGAACTTGACGGTGATGGTGTTCCCACGTATCTGCTGTCCTTGTCCTTCTGGGTGGTAGAGGTCATGGAATTGGAAACTCTTTCTTTCCTCCATCTCAACATTAATTGCTGATTGTTTTTATTTTTTTGCTGGGTGTAATGCTACAGGGGCCGCCAGCCCATCAATACCTTCTCAGTGTCACTTGGGAACCCAGTCAGTGAAAATCAGTTGGCTATTATCTTGTTTGGGGAATTCAATCCTCCCCTCAAATGTGTATACAGGCACATTTGCTTGCAACACTTGGTGTTGATCAGGAGCTGGGACCCTGGCATGCTTTCTCCTCTGCATTAACATTGTGGTGCTGAGGGCAATTGTACCACAGTGGACTGGAGAGATCAGCTAACTCAACACAGATCAGGGATCGACCCTGGTACCATGCACTGTGCTTTATTGCTCTGATCTGGTAGGCAGAGGTCAGAATTTGACTGATTTGGGGGAACAGATGAAATAGACCAGAAATTGACAATTCTTTATTTAGGTAAATGACATTGCATTCACTGTCACTAAGCCCAATAAAAATCTCAAAATCTAACTGCCTAACTACAATCAATTTACAAATATTTGATCTCTACACACAAAACTGTAGAGAACCTTTCCTTTTTGGAGGAATATTGCAATGGGAAACAGATGCTAGCTGATTAAAGACATTCGGATAGTGAGCAGGCTAGCATTGTATCATTTTACATACTGTTATTTAGTGAGCAGCTTTCTCGCTCTCAGTTTCCTGACAATCCATATATTAAGTCATAACATGCCCCTCCCTAGGGGGCTGTTACAGACCTGCAACTTGCATTCAATCAAATACAGTAATCGTGACAAGGCAGTCAGCAGATGGGCTGTCTGATGGTAAAGACTTACCAGTAGTGGTACTCTAACATGATGGGGGAGGGGTTTCATTGCACTTCTCCTTGAAGCTTTAAAAAGCCTTCATGAGGAGTTTGCTTTCTGACCTCACTTTAATCCCCTCCCCCTCCCCCTATCTTCCATTTTTTTATAGCTCAGCATCTGCCATGTCTTTGGGTGGAATTTAATGTCCTCCCTTGGGGCTGGCTGGCATTTAATCAGGTGGGAGGGTAAATATCACTTTTTTTGACAAGACATTAAATTAAAGCCCAGCTAACTTCTCAAGTGGGAACATAAGAACATAAGAAATAGGAGCAGGAGTAGGCCATCTAGCCCTTCGAGCCTGCCCCGCCATTCAATAAGATCATGGCTGATCTGTCGTGGCTCAGTTCCACTTTCCCGCCCTCTCCCCATAACCCTTA
Organism: Carcharhinus amblyrhynchos; assembly: GCF_965287045.1. Lineage (NCBI taxonomy): Eukaryota > Metazoa > Chordata > Chondrichthyes > Carcharhiniformes > Carcharhinidae > Carcharhinus > Carcharhinus amblyrhynchos. The sequence continues at coordinate 5,028,874 of NC_137346.1, read as the reverse complement.
ATCCCCTCTCTTATCAAGAACCCATCAACCCGCTTCTTAAAAATATTTAGCGAGGCAGCCTCCACCACTTCAACGGGCAGAGAATTCCAGAGATTCACCACCCTTTGAGTGAAGAAGTTCCTCCTCAACTCCGTTCTAAACCACCTCCCCTTTATCTTGAGGCTGTGCCCCCTAGTCCTACTGTCTTTTTTGAGCGGGAAGAGTCTCTCCACCTCTATCCTATCCATCCCATTCATCATCTTATACGTCTCAATGAGATCTCCCCTCATTCTTCTAAACTCTAACGAGTACAAGCCTAGTTTATTCAGCCTCTCCTCATAGCTCAATCCCCTCAACTCCGGTATCAGCCTAGTAAACCTCCTCTGCACTCCCTCCAGGGCCAAAGTATCCTTGCGCAGGTGCGGCGCCCAAAACTGCACACAGTACTCCAGCTGCGGCCTCACCAATGCCCTATACAGCTGCAGCAAGACCTCCCTACTTTTATATTCAATCCCCCTCGCTATGAAGGCCAGCATCCCATTCGCCTTCCTGACCACCTGCTGCACCTGCAAGCTGGGTTTTTGCGACTCATGCACAAGGACCCCGAGGTCCCTCTGCACCGTCGCCTGCTGCAGTTTTTCGCCCCGTAAGTAATAGTCCTTCCTACCATTCTTCCTACCAAAGTGGACCACCTCACACTTGCCAACATTAAATTCCATTTGCCATTTCCTGGCCCATTCGCCCAGCCTATCTAGATCCTTCTGCAGACTCTCCACACCCTCCGCACAATTTGCCTTTCCCCCAATCTTGGTGTCATCAGCAAATTTCGACACCCTGCACTCGGTTCCCTCCTCCAGATCATCTATATAAATGGTAAATAGCTGAGGCCCCAGCACCGACCCCTGGGGCACCCCACTAGTCACCAACCGCCAATCCGAATAGCACCCATTGACCCCCACTCTCTGCCTCCTATTTGACAACCAATCCTCTATCCACGCTAACACCCTACCCCCAACTCCATGTCCCCTGACCTTCTGCAATAACCTCTTGTGAGGTACCTTGTCAAACGCCTTCTGAAAATCCAGAAAGACCACATCCACCGGCTCTCCTCTATCCACTGCCCTAGACACATCCTCATAGAACTCCAGTAAATTTGTCAGACACGACTTCCCTTTAATGAAACCGTGTTGCGTCTGCCCTATCAAGCAATTCCCTTCAAGATGCCTCGCAATTTCCTCCTTAATGACGGATTCTAACATTTTACCTACCACAGAAGATCCCATGAAAGATCCTGTGGCCGCTATTTGGAACTAGAGCAGGGCATTTTCCCGATTAACTATTAATCCCTCAATCAACACCATAGAAAAAGATTATTTGGTCATTTATCTCATTGCTGTTTGTGGGAGATTGCTGTGCACAAATGGGCTGACACATTTCCTACAATACAACAGTCATTACTCTTCAAAGGTACACCATTCGTTGTGAAGCATCTTGAGATATCTTGACGTCACGAAAGGTGCTATACAAATGCAAGAACTTTTTCCCATTCTTATGTCTTGTTGAGGGCTTGCAGAAGTTCTCTCTTTTATACAAATGGCAGTTATTACTACTTGCTTAATTATCTGAAAAATTATCCGAGTTCTGCTTAGGGGCATAGCAATTAGGAGTGGAAGTAGGCAAATTCAGCCCTGCTCCACCATTCAATCAGATCATGGCGGATCTCTCCCTGTGCTAAAATCCACCTCCCCACCTATTCCGCATATCCCCTTATCCCTTTTTTATTAGAATTCTATCTATATCTTTCTTGAAACCATGCAACGATTCAGACTCCATCGTGCTATGGGACAGCAAATTCCACAAATTCACCATCCTCTGTGAGAAGTAATTCCTCCACATCTCAGTTTTAAACCTCTCAACCTATACCTATGACCTCTTGTTCGAAATTGCCCCACAAGAGGAAACATTTGGTCCACATTTGCTCTGTCAATCCCTTTTAAAATTTTATATACCTCGATCAGATCCTTCTAAACTCCAGCAAGTACAAGCCCAAACTGTTTAATCTCACGTCATACGTTAACTCTTCCATCCCTGGAGTCAACTGGGTGAACCTCCTCTGAATTGCCTCCAATGCCACCGTATCCTTCCTCAAATAAGGAGACCAAAACTGTACACACTACTCTAGCTGTGGTCTCACCAACACCCTATACAATTGCAACAACACTTCTCTACTTTTATACTCCAGTTTCTTTGCAATAAATGCAAAACATCCCATTGCCCTTTTTTATTACATGCTGTACCTGCATTCAACTTTCTGCGATTCATGAACAGAGACACTCAGACTCCTCTTCCAATGGTAGAGGCGGCCCCCCCCATTGGCCAGTGACGGGGTCTTCCAGTCCTGCCACTGTCAACATGGTTTCCTGCTGTTCACATCCTCAGCGGCCGGGTACCCATGACGATGGCTGTCAAAGGACCTGGACAATCCCACTGGCAGGAGTGGCTGGAAAATCCCACCCACTGTCTTTGCTGGAAGTGTGAAATAATAATAGAAAATGCTGGCGACACTCCAGAGGTCAGGCAATATTGTGGAACAAGAAATAGAGTTAACATTTCAGATCAATGAAAAGTTAGATTCTGAAGAAAGGTCACTGGCATGAAACATTAACTCTTGTTGCTGCCAGGCCTGTTGAGGAGTTCCAACATTTCCTCTTTGAAATTAGCAGTTGAGGGAGGCCAGGACCCCAAGAAAAATCCCTGCTCTTCAACCACTGCCATGGAATCTTTGTTACCCATCCAAACATGCGCTGACAGATTACCATTCCAGCATTCACTAGGCTGATACCGGAGTTGAGGGGGTTGAACTATGAAGAGAGGCTGAATAGACTGGGCTTGTACTCGTTGGAGTTTAGAAGGATGAGGGGGGATCTTATTGAGACGTATAAGATGATGAAGGGGATGGATAGGGTAGAGGTGGAGAGGTTCTTCCCGCTCAGAAAGGACAGCAGGACTAGAGGGCACAGCCTCAAGATAAGTGGGGGGCAGTTTAGATCAGAGTTGAGGAAGAACTTCTTCACTCAAAGGGTGGTGAATCTCTGGAATTCTCTGCCTGTTGAAGTGGTGGAGGCTACCTCGCTAAATATATTTAAGACGTGGGCAGATAGGTTTTTGGTAGGCAAGGGAATTAAGGGTTATGGGGAGAAAGCAGGAAAGTGGAACTGAGCCACTTCAGATCAGCCATGATCTTATTGAATGGCGGGGCAGGCTCGAGGGGCTAGATGGCCTACTCCTGCTCCTATTTCTTATGTTCTTATTCCCTTACAATTCATTGGACTGTGATCCTAGGTCTTGCACTCAAGGTCTAGTGGGGCTTGAATGCACAAGTGTCTGACTCAGAGGGCATGGATGCTACCAATGAGGCCCTGTGATAATGAACTCTGCCTAGTTTACAGACAAATACAGTGTTCCTGTATGAGACTGCTGGGTTGGTAACAAAGCTATGGCACTAAAACCTCCAAGCCCCTAAGCTACGCCTACCATAAAGAGTCCCCACTGCATTTTGGTTAGGTAAGAAGCAGTCAATTCTAATTCATATTTCCTGCACTTGTGCCTCCTAAATTGCCAGTAACAGGATTCAATTGTTACTAGTGCCAAATTTAGCCATTGATCCCAATATTCCTTTATGAGGCTCAGTATCAGAATTGGTTTGAATATGTTCCTATAAGATGTCTTGGGATGTTTCGCCATGTTAAAGGCAGTCTATAAATGCAAGTTTTGTTGATGTTGTTCTTGAGCCAAAGAGCAAAGATGGCGGGTGAAGCACTAACTAACTAGGTCAAAGAGCAAAATCAGTCACCATGAGGTGTTCTTGGGCACCACTTGAGCAACCACTTTTTCCTTGTCCTTATTATAGGAAATAGTGTAAAAAGGCATGAAGAAAAATAAAATATATTAAAACAGAAAGATTTCCATGATTGTATTGGCTGCTTGTGGTGTTCAATTAGAAACGACACTGCCCTTGGGCTCAGGATGGGAATAAATTCACCATCTAACAATTGTAAACCAGTGACCTCTGCTGGATGCGCCACGTGTATGTGTGTGCATGTGACTGCGAGGAGGAGGAATCGGCACTGCTGTGATGTCCTCACGGTTGAATATTCTGTTGAGCCTCCAGGTTTAGGGAGAATAGCCATTTGGCATGAGGTACTGCAATGTAACTAACAACCTACAGGAGCTTCCAGAACGGAAGGGAATCTAAGGGAAAAAGTACAGCTCTCTCACATCAGCTTAAAAAAAGCAACACGAGAAACTTTCAGTCTCTGCCACTTCCTTTCACACCACGGACTGGCCTTTCCCTGACTTCAGCACATTCCCTCTTTCTGAGAAATTCCAAACAGCATTTCCTCAGCAAAGATCAAACCGTGGGATAAATTTCTCTGGGAATCCTCCTCCTCACTGCCCACAACTACAGGTACTAAGAATAAACTGAATCCCAGAAAATAATCCAACTCAGAATGATTGCCTGGGAAAAACCTCATGTAAGTGATCTGCGGGGTCACAGCCTTCCCGCCGACCAAACACTGGCAGAAGTATCAGCATTCTTAATACATCAGTTATTTGACTGCATTAATTACTGATCTGCTGGAGGAACAAACGGATCCAACATCATCCCATACACAGTGATCTTGACATGGGGAAAATTCAGTATCTATATCACCTTCAACTGTTCTTGTTCACTAACATTGACCACTCAAAGGTACAGACAGGGATCCCAGAGTTCCTCTGCCTGATCCTGTGGCAAGGCAATGGGAGGCTTGGTGAGGAGCAAGGTGGCAGTGAAATTGAATGGGGCAGCAAGGAATGAGGGGCACAGCACAGGGGTGGAAGAATGTGGGCAGGTTATGTCTGAGAGGCACTGAAACATTCATTTGAACACTGAGAAGCACTTAAAGTTCCCATGTCAGCAAAAACGGAAGTGCAATACATTATATAATTCATTAATATAAAATCCCATACACACACCAAGTCTCCCATGTAACTCACTGATATAAACTTTCCATTGCACACAACTATTTAAATACAGTGATATAAAATCCCACTTTACAAAACACAGCCACATTAAATCCTAACGTATTGGAGCGATTATTATCATTCCAGAAAAGTGTTTTATGCGCTCACAGAAAACAAGGTAGCATTAAATAATATCTGCTCTATTACAGAATGTTACAATGAATGGTGAGGGATTTATCTATTATTGTAAAGTGAGGGATGAAAGTATAACCATGTTACATTGAGGAGTGTGGGTACAATACTGTGGAGAATGAGGGCATATCACAGAGTTATAGTGAAGGGTATGTGTGCATCAGTCTGTTTCAGTATACCAAACAGTGTAATATTGAAGCATGTATGACATACCAGAGAAGGTTACAGTGGGCGGAGCCAGGTTTATCAGGGGGTGTTACAGTGAGGAGTATGGGGTATATCAGAAAGTATTATAGTGAGGGGTGTGGAGTATATCAGAGAGTGTTAGATTGAGGGGTGTGGAGTATATCAGAGAGTGTTACATTGAGGGGTGTGGAGTGTATCAGAAAGTGTTACATTGAGGGGTGTGGGGTATATTGGAGAGTGTTACAGTGAGCAATATGGGGTATATCA